>NC_055988.1:153181196-153913493 GCF_018446385.1 Zingiber officinale | reverse complement strand
CTTCATCATCTTCTCTTTCATTAAATTGTCTTTTCCTAAAAATACGACGTTTTGTTGCAAATATTAGCTCTATATTCATATCTAATGCAAGACTTTTAGCAATAGTCAAACTTGCAGCATAACCATCATTCCTATACTTTTCAAAAAATGAGATTACACCTTCTAATTGTTTCATGGCAGAATCAATGCATATAGATTTTGATTGTAATTTCTTACTCACCATGTTTATAGCAAATAAGATATCATACCAAATGACCATGCCAAGTAAAAATTCAAATTTTTTGATTGAATTACTAAACTTTCAGCTTCACTTATTAACTTTGTATCATCACAAATATTATTTAATTCAAGTAAAGCTGCCCTCACTTCCACAATTTGAAATCAAATAGTTGAGCACTTTTAATACGACTTTCCCAACGAGTATTCGACAAAAATTTGATAGTTAATTCCTTCACATTATTAAGTAAAATTTTACATCTCTTAGGAGAACTTGAAAATAATGTATATATGCGTTGCACTACTCCAAAAAAAGAAACATCTTTAACACAAGAATGTGTCATATCATTAAGAGTTAGATTAAGACTATGACAAGCACATGACATATACAACGCTCTTGGATTTGTTCAAGTAACCTCTTTTGAACTCCTTGGTGTTTCCCTTTTATATTGGAACCATTATCATAACCTTGACCTTTAATATTTTCGATACTAAGATCAAGTGATTTTAACACATTTTGTAATTCGTTAAAAAGTCTTAAACTAGATGTATCATCTACTTTTAGAAACTCTAAAAAGTACTTCTCTATTTTCACTTTATTACCTGACATATTAACACATCGTACTATAAAAGTCATTTGTTCTTGATGACTTATATCTGGGGTACAATCAAGAATTATTGAAAAATATTTTACTTCTTTAATTTTATTAATGATAACACTTTTAACATTATTAGCTAAAATAAAAATCAACTCATTCTGAATTTTATGACCTAGGTAATGATAATGAATTTCATTATTTTGAATACGTCTAATATGATCTTGCATCACATAATCAAATTCAGCAATCATTTCAATCAACCCCAAAAAATTTCCATTATTGTCTTGATAAAGTTTTTTATTAGATCCTCGAAAAGCTAAACAACGTTTAGAAAGGCATTTTACAGTTGCTATTATTCTTGTTATAACTTGTCTCCAATGCTCTTTTTCTTTGGAAATTTCTCGTTGTAAGTCTTTATCAATTGTTAGATTTTTATCTAATCGCATTTTTAATTCATTCCAAGTGTTCATGTTAGTTATATGTTCAATAATATTTTCATGTTCTTTAAGTTGTTCACTAAGATGTTTCCAATCTCTAAATACATCCTTTGCTAATGAACTTCTATTGTTTTTAGATTTAAACAACTTGCAACAAAAGCAATAAACTTTATCGACATATTTACTGTAAACCAACCACTTTCAGTCTCTTATTTCTCCATTACTTAAATGTCTAGAATAATGAGCACAAGAAAAATGCCTAGAAGTATCGTGCAAAGGATATACAATATTCATTTCTCTTATAGACCCTTTTTCAACTAAAATATCATGTGCATTATTATCAAGATTATCCCAATTTCTTGGATCATATATATCAAGTGAAGAAATAAATTGTTCATCAATGTCAATATTCTCATTATCTGCCCTATTTATAACATGTTCATGCTTACTCAAAATTTTCCTTTCTTCATTAACATCATGAATCTCATTACACTCATCTACATCATTCACAATCATAGTTGAATTTTGTGCATTTTCATGAGAACTTTTAATAAAGAATTTATTAATAGCACCTCTTTGTGATTCAGTCAATTGTTCTAATTTTTTCCTTTTTTTTTCTTTTCTCACATCTAGAAAGATATTTTTAGGCAACATATTATAATGTACAAAACCACAACAATTACAAAAAAAAAGATAATTCAAATTATTTTACTAGTAAAGGAATAATAGCACCTGGAATATGATAATTTTTAATATTAATGGAAATGTCCTAGGTCGTTAAGTTAAGCACCTCATCAGACAACACCTGTTTAAAAAAAAATTAAATCATTATCAAATTAAAATTAATTAGTAAAATTATGGTACTTAAAGAAACAACAATACTAATTATAACAACACAAGTTCAAGCGTATAAGTTCAAGCAGAAACAACACCCTTTGTAAAACACATTAAAAATAAATAATTCAGTTAAATAAAATTTGGCCACTTGAGAGTACCATTGTACCAACAGACTTAACATTTCATTTCCTTTTGAAAGGAGAGTTATTTTGTAATCATTCTAACATCCTAAGATCAAGTCTCTTTATATTTGTGCTAAATTTTTATATTAGGTTTTCAACTATAAGTCCAACTCTATCCATTGCACATTGTCATTTACAAATTACACCATGGATATCTGAGTTAACAAACAACAAATATGCAAAATGCAATCAGTTTTTCTATTTGATTTTTTTTCCACATACGAATAAATTCTCTCAAGACACAGTCTTATATATCATTATTGATTAACAAGGGCGTGCACATACGCATTAAAAGAAGCCTGTGGCAACGTAAAGATAAGAAAAGAAATTTACACACCCAAAAAAAATAAAAAAGATAGAAGAAAGACTGAATTCTGAGTTACATACGCATGCTACAACAAACAATTAAATTTTTCATAGATTATCTTGTAACTGCATACAATATATGCATGATCAATATGAGTTGACTAATTAAATCATTAGTTTAGCTGCATACAACCAATAGCAATTCTTCAAGTGAGTAAAGAAAAACAACACCTTGAGAAGCTCACAAGAAAGTGGATACGGGAGATAAAACACACAATATAAATTAGCTTGTTAAGTTATTAAGTACATCAGACAACATCATAGTGAGACTTCTCTTTGGCCTTATTAACTAGTTCCTCATCCACCTTGGTCTATGAAAAAAATCACTTCCACCGCAATATCCATAGGCTTTCTTGACTATTTCGTCGAAGCATATTGATGATAGTTGTACATTCTTTCAAGTTCCAAGTTCAGTAACACCAAATGATTCAATGAATATACTATAGCATGTTTATCTGAAATATTTTTATAGATACCCGTAGCAGTGTTCACAATCATTGCTCTACTATAAGATTTAAGCTAGTTGTATATAAAGAAATAGCTTATAATTCACTATACCAACTATAATTCACTATGTTCATACTACTGAAAATTTTAATGAATTATAAGTTATTTCTACAGAAGTAATGCAAGAATCATTAGAAGCAGAAACAAAGTCTAGATGTAAAGTTGAAGAGAGACAATTAAATCATTAGCTTGAGTAAAGAAAAATAGCACCTTGAAAGCTCACAATTAAGTCATTAGCTTAGCTGCATACAACCAACTGACCAAGAGCAAATGAGCAATTCTTCAATTTTTTCACAACAACAATAGACAACCAAAGCTCACAATTCACAATGAAAATTCTAATTCAATGGGTTATATTTATCATCTCCGTGGATACAAAAATAACAGTAAAAAAAATCTTGAGAAGTGACATAGATGTGAAAGAAGAAGAAGAGATGCGACATTGCGACAGAAATAGTTGTTGAAGACGAGCTGTGAGCGAAAGAAGAAGAAGAGATGCGATAGGGACAGGGAATTTCAAATAGAAAAGGAGGAAGACATATCTTTGAGTCCTTCTCTTTCTCGTAGGCGTAGGTCGGTAGGTGCAGGCAGCAGCTAGCAGGTGGCGCCGTAGCGAGTTTTTCATAGCACAGGTGCAGGCGGCGGCAGAAGCAAAAGCCCTAAATCTTATTTTCATTCCTGCACTACAACTATTAAACATAATATTAAAAAAAAAAAAAAATTGGGCCCCCCAAAAAATCTAGGCCTAGGGCCATCGCCCAAGATTGCCCTCCACCAGGGTCGGGCCTGGTCCAGGTGTCGGACCAGTTTTGCCAAGGCAGCCTGCTAGGCACCCGGGCGGTCCGAGTGCCCGAGCTGGTCTAGGCCCCCAGACAAGAAATTTCATCCAGAAGTAGAGTTAGAGCACGACAACTGGCTGAACCATGTCAACAGTTCAGGCGCCCGGAGGGAGTCTAGGAGCCAGCAAGTGGATAAACTTGACGGATCAAGTTTCGATGAGAGATCGTCATGTCAGCAACGGTCCAGGCGCCCAGAGGGGTTCCAGGTGCCTGGAATGGCCTTATATAAAGGTATTTGACTAGCAACTTCAAAACAACACCTGCTACAACTTTCGTTCTTACGCGCTGCTCTGAGAAGGCTCGGACAATCCTGAAAAGCCACTCTGACATCCGACGATTAAGGAACTCAATTCATTCTTTCTTCTTATTGGCAACTTTTCAATTTACAATTCGTCTACTAAAACTTTGTAATTCAATTAAATATTTGAATTAATAGTGATTGCCCAACAAAAGTGATCGACGATCGCGGACCTTGTAGTATGAGTCATCACAGACTCCGAACCAAGTAAAACTTGGTTTTGTTAGTATTGTTCTTATTTTCTTTTTTCCACTACGTATTCTTGATTTTTGAAAAAGGTGAAGAATACTATTCACCCCCCCTCTAGCGTCTTAACGATCCAACACATATTAACTTCATCAACATGCTTATCCGAGTTCTCTTTATTATCACTTTGATAAAATGATGCAGTCACACGGTCATGTTCCTTATTTATATACTTCAACAAATACTTGATGGTTCGAGATTGGTTACACCATTCAACGTTCATATGAGTATCATAACTTATCAATAAATAACGATTATGGGGAATGACATATCTGTTGTCCAGATTAATACCGTTTTAAAGAACAGTTAGCTCATTATCTCTAGACTTATAGATTGGATATTCATCCTCATCTATGTGATGCCAACACATTTTTTTGGAAAATACTTTGTGCAACAACCATCTGACATGCATGGAGAATGCTATCTTACCTCGCCACATGGGCCATGAATCATGAAGTCATGTACAACTGCATAATAAATGGGATCCTCCTTCTCATCAGGAATTTTAGCTGAAATAATACCATCTATTGCCTCTGCTCTTGGAAATTTATTTTCTTTATGCAGAAAAATCAGAATGTGTGCATGAGACAATTCTTGCTTTTGAAATTTCATTGTATATAACTGAAATAAAGTTAATAAATAATTTTTGAAATTATTATAAAAAATTAGTCATCTATAAATCAAAATAAAAAAATATTTATAATTTGATGCACGAAAATTAAAATTATTACATGCTTGAACATTACCAAAAATTATGTTCTTATAAATATCTTTGATCAAGCCATTCAGCTTAACTTTGAATATTTTGCACACAATAGGAAGATTTCAGACTTCAAATCCCTCGACTCGACAAATCTTACAATTTCGGACTATTTGGGGTTACATGTAAAAGTTATAAACAAATTTAGATATCCAACCCATTTATATATATCCATCACATCCTGATAGTTCTGAATCATGTATCTAGCTCCTCCAGTAAAAGAAAATGGCAATATAATTCGTTTTCCTTGCATAGATGCATCCGTTTCCCCACGCAAAAGAGCATCATGAAGGATTTTGTACATTTCACATTGTAGTTGCTTTTGATGCATCTTGATATATGTCAACCTTACAAATTTAATCATTGTATATGCATCGACAACAAATTGCTGGAAAAGTCTTCTGGAACATAGAAATGTCGATGACTTATGATTCCTATCATGTAGTCGATACGTAAAAAATTCTCTCGTACTGATATTTTTTATTCCCCCAACACTTGAGCGAGAAGTAGACAAAATGATATCTTCTTTGTAGTCGTCCTCGCCATATGGGAAAAGTAAAGAATATTGAAGACCTAGACATAAACATTTAATTCAATAATACATTTAAGATGTCTTGTATGTGTTTCTACTGAAATATCCCTATCACCCAAAGATTGATCAAAATCTCCAAAGATCAATGCAGCAACATCAGAAGAGAAGGAAGATTATATCTTCTTGTGTCTCGATCTCTTCTACCAATCAACTTTAACTTCACATCATATCGTCCTTTATCCCTCATATTTTCCTTGTTTATCACAAAATACTTGAACCAAAACATTATTGTCATCTAACATTGATTTTAAATAATGTACTATTTCAGAATGAAAGTCATTCCTATCATTGTTTTGCTTGTGTAAATAGTATGTGTTCAATATAAGTTAAACAACTACATGTGTTTATAGTATGGATCAATTTAATAAAATATGTGGATATAGAAACAAAACACCGGACATAGATATTCTATTTGAAATTTCATTCTCTAAGTCATAAATATATAATTGAGCAAACTTGAGAGTTGAGCCTTCACATGGAAGTAGACTTCCAATTAGATAATAGTTCTAACCATGTAGTTTAAAAACAGGAGGGGAGTCACCCTCTTTTAACTTGATTCTATTTTTCCTTCCATAGATGTGAAGCAAAACATATCATTGTAAAAGCAAATATTATCGCAAAAATGTTTGCTCTTATCGCTCACGGGGATTTTTCAAAAGTGGAAGTTAGATTTTTACTTGCATAAAACATAGAGAATATTTAGAATTCTTAGATTTAAAATATCTACATAACCTTTCTTCATACCAAAACATTGCTCCACAAAAATTGCACATATATGTTGGATATCGTGAATATCCCAATAATCAACATATAAATAAAGAAAATTGTTAATTTAAAAATATATGTTAAAAGAGAAGACTATTTCTAGACAAATCTCATTGCACATATATGTAGACAAAAATACTAATATTAATGAATATTCAAAAATTTCTATACTTATCGAATATTACTTTATTAAACATAGGGAAAATAAAATATAATACAATTGTACCATCATGATGTCATGGACATTTTTTGCACGACTACGGTAAACACGTCCATTATGAGGAATGCATTCCAAATTTTTTGAGATTTGATTAGAAGAGTCAACTGAAAAAAAAACTCAAATATTATTGATAAAAGCCAATTAAAGCATTATGAAAAAAATATATGTAAGATAAATAATTTAGGTGATCCACGAATACCATTTGGAGCACACCCTGAAAGAAGTTCCATCTCACTTTCTAGCAAATTGATTTCAGTCTCATTATGATTAAAGACATTCAAAATAAAATGTCTGAAAAACTACTTTCTGTTTGAGGATTACGTTTAGGACACTTTCCATTTAAAATTGTTGATTTTGTCAATCACTTCATTCTTTTGATTCGCTTCGACAATCACACACTTGCTTTGAATGCTTGCATGGATCCAAACTTTTTTGTTTTCTTGCTTCTCTAATAGCTGGATGTATGTTTTCAATGGAATAAGATCTGTAATTTGGTTTTGAAAGAATGATAAAGAAAGCCCGGTATTTTATTTTGTTTATACAATGTGCTCCCATTCATATACTGTATGGGAAGCTTTGTTTTCAAAATTGTAAAAATATTTGTAGAATACTAACCATTAAATGTGATTTGGAATTCATTTTTATGCTATTTATGCATTAAATTAATTGGGTTTAATTTTATGTTTAGATTTAAATCAAAATATACATTTTTTTTATTAATCATATTCCTTGTGTTATTTTTTTATATGTATCTTAGCAATTTTAATACGTTCTAACTTGAACATATATACCTATAGTTTCTTAAGATTTTTTTTAATAGAGAATCGATTCCATAGGTTTTTCATATTTTTGAAAATTATATATGTAAGCTGATATGGTGCATAAAGGTGGAGCTTGATAAGATCATATAGTTAAAAATCAAGGGGGCGTGACAGTCAAGGGCAGTCAATAATCAAGGAGACATGGTACTCAAAAGTCAAGGGGACGTGACAGACAATAATCAGGGGAAAGAGGGAGCTAGACCGCCTCACGTCATCAACTGTATAATTCCTGATTGGGCGCAGGCAGGGCAGGTCCCCCAGATCTGAGACATAAGATGGAGCTCGTACTCTTCCTGACTTGTCCCCGACTTATCGGACTTCCCTAGCTCAGGTCGTGTAACTAGGCCTGGTACTTTCACTAAAATAACTCCCGGCTGGCCCTTTAGCGATCAAGGCGTGAAAGATGGATTTCTCACCACAGCTCATCCTCTTCATCAAGACTCAAGTTGAGTGGTACATCTGAACGGTCAGCCCGAGTTGTATGTAGCTACACCCGGGGGGGGGGGGGAGAGGCAAAAGTACTAAGCGACAACAATGTCAGGGAATTGTAACCTCCTATCAGGAAATAACTGTCATACGTCAGGGAATATTCCAGTGGTCTGCTATCACCTACGAATGGAACCTTCCTTCTACTAATACGATGCTACCATACATCCTCTCTCACTCGAAAGCCCATTCTCTGACAGTATGCAAGCTCTGAAGGTACGTAACGTCATATAAAAAGGGAGGTTATCTTCCTTAGTCAGGTAGACGCACATTCTCACTCAGTTTCTATAATTCTTTTTTCTTTCGTACGTTGTTCTTCTGGGAAAAAATACCTAACTTGAGCATCGGAGAGAGAGCCTGCGCCAGAGACTTTTTTTCTGGTGTCTGGGGAAAAAATATCTAACTTGTGTGCTTTCTGAGTGTGCACAGAGCCTAAGTACAGTCGATTTCTTCACCACTGTCCCTAGATGTGTCAAAGTCATCTCTCCGTCAATATCAACATCATTTTCGTCGACTTTCGTCTGACTCAGATTCCGAATATAATCATAAGTCAATTACTTAATGAGTTTGGATTATCAAGACAATCGAATATCTGTTCTCTGAGTTTTTTGTTATGTTTTTCTTATTAAGTAATCTTTTGTTATGAAATTATTACTATGTAAACAAACTTATGTAATGTTTTATTAGTCTTGAGACAAATTGCTCATATACTAATACTAATACTGATATGTGTAAGAAGATAAAATTAAAAATTTATCATGTTTTAAGGTGCTATGACTTCAAAAATAATTTAACTTGACATGATGGCCACAAAAAACCTTATAAATTTATTTTTTCACGGCTTGATTGTAAATATCAAGTGATTTTTGTTATGAAACAATTCATTATTATACGATTAGAGTATTACAGAAAAGTTTATTAAATATTGTTTATGTAGCTATGCGGGCTATTTTTAGGGAATATTCAAGAGTATTTCACTTCAAGTGATTATCCTAGTAAAATTTAATTTGATTGATTATGCATTTAGATTAAAATACCAAAATAGGGGGAAAAAATGGATGATATTCCACACTTAAATAAGACCAGAATCTTAAATTAAACTCTAATTCTAGAATTTTCAATACCATAATAGAGAAATATGAAGGACCACAAATAAAACCTTAATATGAAATTCAACAAAACAAGTTGAAAATGCCATAATAAAATCGTCAGTAACATTTTAATCCTTCTTCTTGCTTTGTAGAAAATTCTTTTGAATAAAGGTTGATCCGCTATCTTAAAAATTTCTTCTAAGATATTATTGGTAGAAGGCGGCGTTATAGTGTTCACCTTATTCGGTATCTTGCATTATGAACTCAATCTAAATGTAACAAAAAGGGATTAAATAAAGTTTATGAAAACACTAAATGGTTTTTCATTATTATTATTATTAATAAAAGGAAACAATTAACAATCGAATATAGGAAAATTTCTTGTTACGGAAGTCATTAATCATATCTGATTGCTCATTTATTATCATTTTCGTGATGTGGTAAGTGTTTGATACTCGAATTTCACCTTTTGCACGACACATTTGGAGAATGATGATAATCGGCTCTTCCTCCAATGATTTCACTAACTCATTATATCATCAACAAAATCTCCCCATAGTGTACATGACAATCGATTATTCCTAAAAAAAAATTTTGTATGATCAAGCAATTTTTAGGGAGCAAAACACGAAAAAAATTATGAGTCTTGATTTTACTTAGTTACGTTTGGTAGGATGTAATATGTCTTGTAATGTAATCAGGATTACATTACAAGGTTGATTATTTTGTTTAGTTCAATTTTAAATTTGTAATGTAATGTAATCTGTATTACAAAAGATAGTGAAGTTTTGTAATCTAGATTACAAAGCAAATACTATATAATCCGATTACATTACGAGGTCACCGTTTAACCAAAATTTAAATGTAGAATATACCCCTAGTCCACCGTCGTTGCCAACCACTGTCGTCGGTTGCCACCGCCCAACGCCGCCGGCCCTGCCCGCCGGCGACCACCGCTGGCCCCGCCCGCCGGCGACCACCCGCCGGCCGCCGCCACCGCCTCTGTTGTTGTCGCCGGCGGTCGTCGCCATTACCGATTGCCGGTGGCGGCCGTCGCCGGAGGAGGCCAACGGCGACTGCCGTAAGCTTCGACGGCCATCGGTAGAGGTCGCAGGATATTTTTATCATTTTATAATAATAAGAATTACATTTCTTATAAAAAATAATGGACACCAAACAAAAGAATGTAATCATCCTTGATTACATACATTACATTAGCAAACTTAGTAATGTAATCAAGATTACATTGCATTACATTATAAATTTGATTACATTACAAATAAAATTACATTACATTCCATCAACGTAGCTTTAATGTCTTCAACTACCATATTGATTAGTTTTGTAAATTTGCCATCAGTCTCTTTACTTTTGCGGGGCATCTCGGGCAACAACTTTGCGTATAACATCTGATCATGAGGAAACAGATTACAATATAGTAGTTATAAATTAGAAATTAATCTGAAAGAATTGTCAAAATAAGTAATAATAATAATGTAATAAAGAGACAAAAGTGACTTACCTAAAAAATTTTATTTGTCAACACTTTTCAATTGAGCAAAGGGCTTGAATTCATAGATAAACAAGGGAAAAGTGTCATCAAATATTTCGCAGACTTGAGTTTTCTGGACAAAGTTGATTTTGAATCTGTAATTAATTCGTTGTTTGCAATTTCTGCTACTATCACATCTTTGATAGCATAAAGACGTTCTCCTTTTAATTTTGGCTTAACACTCTTCAGAATTTGCGTATTGATAGTGGCATGAATCTGTGAACCCTAAACGAAAAGTACAAATTAATTTAAAGAATAACATTGTAGAAAATACACTAAATAAATTTTTTAGAGAAAAATATTATAAAACAAATAATTACTTCTCAATCATGGAAAAATACGACCCGACTCTATTTTTTTAAAATTTTTAAAAATAACTATTTTTAAAACATCCTCTCTCTCTATACTTAGTCCTTAAATTTTTAAATCTTAAATACTAAATATATATAATATACTCTATGGGCATCTAAAATTTTTAATCTGAAACACTATAAATTAAGAGAGAAACATGAACTCTAAAGAAAAATCTTATTGATCAACTCCTAAATTTTAAAATTTTAAACTCTAAATATGTATAATATATCTTAAAAAAAAAATACCAAATAGGTTCAGACATGGATGAGTGATTTTTACATGAAATAAGGGCCGGTATTCTCTGTCTCCATCGGTCATAATACTAGGGATCCCCCCCCCCCCAAACAAACAAATTGGATCCGCCCCTTGAGTTCATATACGTTTGATCAATTCCAAACCCTCCAAATTCGGTCTGAATGATTCCGTATGCACAGTTCCACAACTAGATATATATACACACACGAAGAAACCGAGAGCACATTAATTATGTATGAGAATACTAAGACTCATCCCACCCTCTAATTAAAGAAACCATCTACTAATTAAAGAGAGCATCTTCTCTAGATCGTAAAATTATGTATGAAAATATTAACACACATCCCACCTACTAATTAAATAGACCACCTACTAATTAAATAGAACAGATTTTCTAGATGGTACTTTACGGTCAAAAGAATGGATCACTATATTGATTAATTGATTTATATAAATCTCATCTGCCAAATAAATAGGATCTATTTAAATCAATCAATAAACTTTTATGTTCCATCCTTATCCCTACTTAGAGTTGGAATACTTCACATCCCATTAATTGATTCGATTGTAAATGAGATTATAAAAACATTTTAATAGAGAGAAATTCAAAGTAAATTCACCTTTTAAAATAAAGATTTGACCTTTTCTACTATAGTTAAATCATTACTACTATCGGAATTTTAAAACAATTTTAAATACTTTAACAATTTTAATAACAATCAAATCAAATCACAAATGAGCTTCTTGGATTATCAAGACACTTTTCTGTTTTATTTGTAGAATATTAACCGGCCACCCATTAAATGTGATTTGGAATTCATTTTCATTAATTAGACTTTTTATTTATGGAGATGTTATTTAGGCGGGAAGTTTGGTAGTTCTGTTTTTTAGAAAACTTTTCTGTTTATATATAAAACTATACACTAAAAAAATCTTCGGATTTGCGATGAATTTTATATAAAAAAAAATCATCTTAAAAATTGTCCGCTATGGAAAATTTTTCCTCGCAAATAGGTCATCATCAAATTTTTACTATCAAAAATAGAAATTCATTACAAATTAGCAGCAAAAATTACAATGGAAAAAAAATTTCACAACAAATCAGCGACAAAATTTACGATGAAAATTATATTTACCATATAAAACATTGTTTGTCGCTAATTTGTGATGAAAATGATTTTCATTGCAAATTGCCAAAATTTACAACCAGCAACGAATTCATTTTTTTGCAAAAATTAAAGCAAATATCGATAAAAAAAATTGTTGCAAACTTACAATTTTTTCGACACAAATTCTGTAAATATGATACATCATCCATACATATAAAATCTTTAAATATGATGATACATTCAGCCACAATAAATCTCATAACAAAATCAAAGATCCTAAACAAAATGACAAATCAAATTAAGATTCAATAATAAAATCTGATACATCAGGACAAACCAAAGAATGAACAAAAGACCTCTCATTGATCCTTTCTCTCCTCTTCTGTATTTCGGAAAATAAACATAAAAAATAAAAAGAACAAAAGGTAAAGTTGAATCTATACTTGCGTACAGGCTTTGGGGATCAGTTGCTGCTCCTCTACCAGCTCTGTTCTTTCCATTCGTTGCTCCTTTCTGCTCGTTGGAGTCATCCTCAAGCTACAAGCAACGGGAATTCTGTGAATCTATGTCCTCATGCACATTGTCGTCACTCTTCTCAATCCTCTTGGACAGTGAATTCTTCCACTTCTTACTTCTTAGAAACCTAAGAAACAATACCATTTTTTATCACACAACACAATCTGTATATTACCAATGCTTCACAATTGAAACAAGGAATGGAAATGCTCAACTTCTTCTTAGGAACTTCGAACATCGTCGTCGTAGCCTCGCCATTCAACTTTCTCTTCATGGTTTGTGAAAGTGGAGGCAGAGGCTCCACCATTTCCGAGCTCGTATTGGTTTTGCTCAAGTAGTTATCGCCTGCATAATTGGCATCTACATGAGGAAGAGCACAAGCAGAGCTGGTGGCAGCAGAGCTGCCTTGGTCCAATCAAAAAGATCACAGTGCGAACTGTGATCAGACCAAAACATCTAGAACCGAACAATTGAACCATGGCTTGGGATTCTTCCTCTCCCACCATTTTAGCATCAAATGAGCTCCAGCTCGAGCCCAATCCATGCTCACAATGAAGACTTTTGAGGTGGAGGAAGTCTGTTGGTGACTTGGTGTTACAACCTAATTCAGGGAGAGGCACAGGGAGGGAGGTCGCGGCCGACCTCGCGGCAAGGCTGAGGCGCAGGCCCAGGCGAGCTTGCAGTCGGGCTGAGCTCACAGCCAACCCTGCTCGCGATCAGGATCAGGATGGAGGAGTTGGAAGAGAAAGATCAGGATGGGTAAACTAGGTTTAGGGGGTTTTAGATGTGGCAAAACGTGATTTGCTCGCCCCCAGCACCCTCGTCAATCCATCCTTAGGCCAACACGGAAGAGGTAAATCACAGATGACTACTAGTCATTAGTATAGGTGGTAAGGCATGGGGGAGGCATGCTCGGACACGTCGAGTTTTGACTCCCATACCTCATGTTGCAATACCCCATGTCTTAACCATCGCACCACCCCGAGGAGACAAGTTGAGGGGTTTTAGAGCATCCACCGTGAGAGGAGGAAAATTTTCAGTTGTTTATTCAGCAAGAGAGGATGATTATTTACCTTTCCATTGTTTACTTGGTATAAAATAATAGATGAATGTATTTACGAATCTATCTATTGAATGACTTTTAGAAGTTTTTTTTATCCGCCCAAATTGGATGGAAGCGAAGTCCTTTCTCTCTCGCCTGCAATTGCATAAGCCACTAGTGTCATGTCCATCTCCTCTTCATCGCTAGCATCCTGCACTCCAAGCCTAAAATGCTATCGTTGTTGAAGCCCCAAGCTTCTCCCAAGTCCCAACTTAGGTTCCTCTAATTCTCCGATGTTGGGTGACCTCCCTTGTGTTTGTCTCCTCCAAAGATGGATTTAAAGTGTGACCTGGCCAGCATGAAGAAGAGACAGTGATCGTCGAAGCATAGACGTGACTGCGTCGAAGTAAGTCTTGAGAATAGAGGTGACTACGTAGATGAAGGCGATGGCGTTCATGGAAACCAAATACCTGTTGGATATTGGGGCCTTAAATGGACCAAAAACGATTTTGAGGAAGGAAGCCATCAATTGTTGAAAGTCGTAATTGACTTCAAAATTGAAATCTACGATTCGCGTAGATATATTTAGACTATTAATTTGCTCAAAACCGATTAAGGATGAATGAGAAATTAATGTTTAAAGTCGGCTCAAAATAACATTTATTATTCATTAATAAAGTGCATGGGAGAATAGTCCCACATCGGAAATTCTCGATGTGTATTCTCTACTTATTAATGAAGATGTGTTAATGGAGTTAACACAAAAATAAAAGGACAGGTGCTCCCTTAGCCCAGGGCAAGCAGGTGCTCGCACCTGTGAGCCCGCCACCCGCCACGTGCGCACGTGCGCAATGGGCGCTTTGTATGCGCACTTTACACTTCGCACGTACGCATCGTCGCGAGGAGCATCGTTGATCAAATAGGTATGATGGATCGCTTGTGATGCAATCTAACGCAAAGAGTAACGATCTGACGGCTTGGGATGAGACTTGATCTGAAGCATCGAATCAATGGATCCAGATCCGATGGCCGATGACAATAGGCGGCATCTAAGGGTCACAACTCCTCAAATCTGATGGATGAGATTGAAGTGGGCTTGGTGAAGGGTTACAACCCTTCAGAATGGATGATCTAGATCGATCCAGCCCAAGGAACACATCCACTCACCCAAAGGACACTCAACCTCTTCTTTCAGTATAAATAGAACCCTCCAGATGATGGAATATTCACTCAATCCTCTCTTCTCTTCCTCAAGCATTCATCTCATCTTGTGCATTCAAGAGTCCAAGAAATCTACTAGAAGGTTCGCTGGTCTCGGAAGTCGGAGTACTACGATTCCGAGACGTTCGTCGTCATTGTATCTTGGGAACGAATTGCAACAATCCGTTAAGCACCGTAGCGGAGCAATATCGTTTACGGAGATAGTGTCGAACACTAGCCTCGACGATCAGTTTGCATACTCCAGAAGCTACCCGGGAATAACAGTCGTAAACGATATTTCGTGCAAACTGATATGGCTACCAATGACATTCCGACAGCCGTTCCGACCGTCGTTGCGACCGCCATTCCGACCGTCGTTGCGACCGCCATTCCGACAACCATTCCGCACGGAGAAAAGCCGGAGAAATTCACCGGAACCGACTTCAAAAGATGGCAGCAGAAGATGCTGTTTTATCTAACAACGCTAAACCTTGTACGGTTTTTGCACGAAGACACGCCAGCCGCTACGGAAGGTAGTAAGGCAGCTAGCGATGCGTGGTCTCTCGGAGATTTTTTGTGCCGCAATTATATATTCAACGCCTTGGACAACACGTTATATAACGTATATTGTTCTCTGGAGACGGCGAAATCTTTGTGAGAATCCCTTGAGAAGAAATACAAGACAGAAAATGCTGGATTGAAGAAATTCATCGTCGGTCGATTTCTGGATTTCAAGATGGTGGACTCAAAAAACGTCTCATCTCAAGTCCAAGATATGCAATTAATACTGCATGATCTGGACGCCGAAGGCATGAAGCTGAACGAGACATTCGCAGTTGCTGCGGTAATTGAGAAGCTCCCTCCGTCATGGAAGGATTTCAAGAATTACCTAAAGCACAAGCAAAATGAGATAGGGCTGCAAGACCTGATCCTGAGGCTACGAATAGAGGAGGATAATCGAAAGTTATCCGACTCCAGAGGAACCAAGCGGACTATAGACGAAATGTCCAACCTGGTCGAGCCGAACGCTAAAAAGCCGAAGTAGTTCAAAAAGAAGGCTCAAGCAAAGAAGTTCAAAGGCTCCTGCTACAACTGTGGAAAGGCAGGACACCTGTCCAAGGACTGCAGACGCCCAAAGAAGCCAACCAAGGGGCCAAAGGATGCTGCGAATCATGTCGCAACCTCTCGAGGACTTGGATCTCACTGCGGTTATATTTGAAGCCAACTTGGTGGATACCAACCCGAAGCAGTGGTTCATTGATACTGGAGCAATTCGTCATATCTGTTCCGATAAGGCGATGTTCTCCAAGTATACTCCGATAAATGGCAGGAAGCTCTATATGGGTAATTCCACGACGTCGCCAATTGTTGGACTCGGAAAGGTTGTTCTGAAGATGACGTCCGGAAAGGAGCTAACACTCATTGATGTACTCCATGTTCCCGACATCAGTAAGAACCTAGTTTCTGGAGCGGCATTGGTCAAGGCCGGATTTAGGCTAGTGTTCCAGTCAGACAACTTTGTACTTACGAAGAATGGTGTCTTCGTAGGAAAGGGGTACCTAGAAAAGGGTCTATTCAAAATGGTTATACTGTCTGTACTCCGAAATTTTGATGGTAATAAAATAAATGCTTCCAGCTATGTTGTTGAGTGTTTTAATTTATGGCATGATCGACTCGGACATGTGCATAATAATACTCTCAAACGTCTCGTCAAATTAAATTTATTACCAAACGTCAATGTTGACGGAACACACAAATGTGAAGTGTGCGTGGAAGCGAAAATGACGAAACTACCTTTTCATTCGGTGGAAAGGACAACAACTCCTCTAGAGATGATACATAGTGATCTATGTGACTTGAAATTTGTGCAAACTAGAGGAGGTAAAAAATATTTTATTACTTTTATCGATGACTGCACAAAGTTCTGTTATGTCTTTCTTTTAAGAAGTAAAGACGAAGCCCTAGAGGCGTGCAGAACCTATAAAACAGAAGTTGAAAACCAACTTGACAAACGAATTAAAATAATTCGAAGCGATAGAGGTGGAGAATATGGTGCACCGTTTGATGAATTTTGTACAGAATCTGGCATTATCCATCAAACAACGGCGCCTTACTCACCTCAATCAAACGGTGTTGCCGAACGTAAAAATCAAACACTAAAAGAAATGATGAATGCCTTGTTGATAAATTCAGGCTTACCTCAAAACTTGTGGGGGGAAGCAATATTATCGGCAAATCACATTCTCAACAGAATCCCTCATAAGAAAAATGATAAAACTCCATATGAACTATGGAAAGGCCGCGAGCCATCGTACAAATACCTGAAAGTGTGGGGGTGCTTGGCAAAGGTCGAAGTACCTAAACCAAAGCAAGTAAAGATCGGACCTAAAACGTTTGATGCGATATTTGTCGGATATGCCCATAATAGTAGTGCATATCGTTTCCTAGTTCATAAATCAGACATTCCTGATATACATGTGGGAACAACCATAGAATCTCGGAATGCGATATTCTTTGAAAACGTATTCCCAAATAAAAAGGGAAACGTTGAAAGTGATAACAACGGAAGTTCAAACAAAAATGACGTTACCGAACTTAGCTGTTATAAAAGGACTATTGACGATCAAAGTGAAGAGCCACGTCGTAGCAAACGGGCTAGAGTTGAGAAATCGTTCGGGCCAGATTTCATGACTTTCATGTCAAAAATGGAACCAAGAACATTAAGTGAAGCTCTCTCTAGACCCGATGCTCCAATGTGGAAAGAAGCTGTCAATAGTGAAATTGAGTCTATCATGAATAATCATACTTGGGAATTAGTAGACATTCCTTCTGGTAATAAACCATTAGGTTATAAGTAGATACTAAAACGTAAGTATAAAGCTGATGGATCAATTGACAAGTATAAGGCCAGACTTGTAGCCAAGGGGTACAAGCACGAGGAAGACCTTAATTACTTCGATACATACTCACCGGTGACAAGGATTACGTCCATACGAGCGCTAATAGCCATTGCAGCACTGTATGACCTTGAAATACATCAAATGGATGTTAAAACTGCGTTCTTAAATGGTGAGTTGGAAGAAGAAATTTATATGGAGCAACCCGAAGGGTTCATGACTCCTGGAAATGAGAAAAAGGTGTGTCGACTTGTTAAGTCGTTGTACGGACTTAAGCAAGCGCCTAAACAATGGCACGAAAAATTTGACAAAGTAATGCTGTCAAACGAATTCAGAATAAATGAATGTGACAAATGCATTTATGTCAAAAACACACCTGAAGGCTATGTAATTGTTTGTCTATACGTAGATGACATGCTAATAATGGGCAGTAATCATGATGTAATCATAACTACAAAGAAAATGTTGACCAGAAATTTTGATATGAAAGATATGGGTCAAGCAGATGTTATATTGGGAATTAAAATTCTCAGGACATCAGACGGGATAGTTTTAACACAATCCCATTATGAAGAATCTGTATTGAAAAAATTCAATGCGTACGATCTCTCTACAGTGAAAACACCTATGGATCTAAGTCAACACTTAGCGAAAAACCATGGTGAGACCATATCGCAGTTGGAATATTCTCGGATAATAGGCAGTTTGATGTATCTCACAAACTGCACACGTCCAGATATTGCCTGTACGGTCAACAAACTGAGTCATTTTACGAGTAATCCAAACGACGCCCATTGGAAAGCATTGATGCGAGTTCTCAGATATTTGAAATATACTATGAACTATGGATTACATTATGGAAAATATCCCGCTGTGTTGGAAGGATATTGTGATGCTAATTGGATATCAGATACAAAAGACTCCAAATCCACTAGTGGATATGTATTCACGATCGGTGGGGGAGCAGTATCTTGGAAATCCACTAAGCAGACTTGCATTGCTCGGTCAACTATGGAATCCGAGTTTATAGCACTAGACAAAGCAGCCGAGGAAGCTGAATGGCTGCGGAATTTCTTGGAAGATATTCCGAGCTAGATGAAACCTGTGCTTGCCATACTAATCCACTGTGATAGTCAATCGGCGATTGGAAGGGCACAGAGTAATATGTATAATGGGAAGTCACGACATATACGTCGTAAACATAATACCATTAGGCAGTTGATCTCGAATGGAGTGATTGCAATCGACTATGTTAAGTCCAAAGATAATTTGGCAGATCCTCTAACGAAGGGGTTGAGTCGAGATCAAGTATACTGCTCATCAAGAGGAATGAGATTAAAAATCTACAACTGAAAACGATTGTAGCGGTAACCCAACCTTGTTGACTGGAGATCCCAAGATCTTGGTTCAATGGGACAACGAAGTTACAAAAATTGTGGTCCAGGACATTAGATAATTTATCTCTATCCCAATCCTAGGATGAATTTGTGCTGTCCTACCTCATGTAGTGAGGTTAAGCTTATGATTTTAGTGACTTCTATACCTGATAAGGTGGAGTATGGTAGGATACTCTTGATAGAAGTGTCACCTATGTGAGTGTGAAGACAGGCTGCTTCAATGAAACACTCATGAATCCAAGATGGTATCCATGGCCGAAACGGAACCAACCATGAGAACCTAAAGTAGGTGAGATAGATCTCTGTGTGGGTGTTATTGTCTAAGTATACACCAACAGCTGAGCAGTTCAAGACATCACGTTCACTGCGCAGCCTAGTATACTCGATAGCATTTCACTACGGAAGGTTCAAAGCCACAAGCTACCTCTCCCGATGCAGTGACTTATCGATTAGACTCTTGTAAAGTGTCAGCATGCATACACGCATTGCATTAATTTCCATTCATGTGGGGGATTGTTGGATATTGGGGCCTTAAATGGACCTAAAATGATTTTGAGGAAGGAAGCCATCAATTGTTGAAAGTCGTAATTGACTTCAAAATTGAAATCTACGATTCGCGTAAATAGATTTAGACTATTAATTTGCTCAAAACCGATTAAGGGTGAATGAGAAATTAATGTTTAAAGTCGGCCCAAAATAACATTTATTATTCATTAATAAAGTGCATGGGAGAATAGTCCCACATCGGAAATTCTCGATGTGTATTCTCTACTTATTAATGAAGATGTGTTAATGGAGTTAACACAAAAATAAAAGGATAGGTGCTCCCTTAACCCAGGGCGAGCAGGTGCTCGCACCTGTGAGCCCGCCACCCGCCACGTGCGCATGTGCGCACGTGCGCAATGGGCGCTTTGTAGGCGCACTTTGCACTTCGCACGTACGCATCGCAGTGCCTACGTGGCACTCGGGTGACGTGTTAGGCTCGTACCTGACGTGGTAGTACCTATGCGGCATCCTCGTGGGCAAAGGGAGATGACTGGACAGTTGACTTAGGGAATGGATGGCTACCGTTGATCAACGTTGATCAAATAGGTATGATGGATTGCTTGTGATGCGATATAGAGCGTTGGATCGCAGAGAGTAACGATCTGACGGCTTGGGATGAGACTTGATCTGAAGCATCGAATCAATGGATCCAGATCCGATGGCCGATGACAATAGGCGGCATCTGAGGGTCACAACTCCTCAGATCTGATGGATGAGATTGAAGTGGGCTTGGTGAAGGGTTACAACCCTTCAGAATGGATGATCTAGATCGATCCAGCCCAAGGAACGCATCCACTCACCCAAAGGACACTCAACCTCTTCTTTCAGTATAAATAGAACCCTCCAAATGATGGAATATTCGCTCAATCCTCTATTCTCTTCCTCAAGCATTCATCTCATCTTGTGCATTCAAGAGTCCAAGAAGTCTACTAGAAGGTTCGCTGGTCTCGGAAGTCGGAGTGCTACGATTCCGAGACGTTCGTCGTCGTTGTATCTTGGGAACGAATTGCAACAATCCGTTAAGCACCGTAGCAGAGCAATATCGTTTACGGAGATAGTGTCGAACACTAGCCTCGACGATCAGTTTGCATACTCCAGAAGCTACCCGATAATAACAATACCTGAACAACATTGTTGAGAGAGCACTGAGAGAAAACGAAGGAGAAGTGAATCAAGCAAAACCAAGGATGGTAATTGATTTGGTACTGATTTGAATCCAAAGAAATGTCATTGAACTCCACATTGTTGTAGGCATCATTATCTTGCCTGTCAGTGGCCATCAGCCACAGAGGCAACAACAAAGAGAAGCATTGTGAGCCTAAGAGAGATCTAGAGACATGAAGCATCTCATGCTCCAAAAGCTCGCTTTGTGGAATAATGAATGAGATGTAATGCTAGTCAATGGACATCCGCTCTCTAACTTCAATCGCCCATAGTATATAATTTTTTAAGCTTAGAATTTAAAATTTAGAATTTTAGAATTTAAAGTTTAGGGTTTGTGTTACAGTATTAAAGCTAAAGAAATAAAAATTACACATGAGGTAAAAAGGGTATCAAGACTATATATAGAGAGAGAGGGAGTGCATGCACGAGAGAGAGAGAGAGGAATTTTAGCTAGCACATCAGTCCGTGCACGATTCTATGGGCGACTGAATGAAATCAGGGAGTCCAAAAGTCAGTTGGGGAGCACAACCCACTTTCGGACGGCTCGAGTTCACTTAGTCACCCATAGAGTGGTACACATACAAGTATGCATATAGTAGTGTTAGCTTGCACAACACATTCCTGCGCGCCTGTGCATAATGGGGGTGTTCTTGGAAGTGATCCAGCCTAAACCCTAAATTTTATATTTCAAATGGTATATCCCGTGAGCACCAAATTTTTTTTCAGCTTGAACATTATAACTCAACTCTTAAACTTAAAGGCAAAATCTTATTAGCTTAACCCCTATATATATTGATACGGATATAGCTTTAGGGCCCAAGAAGAGGAAAAGGAGGGGTATTTTATTTATCAAATTACGATTTAGGGCATTAAGAGGGAAAGACACTGTTCACGAGGGGCTTCTCCTGGGTTTTTTCTCCGGCGCCACACGCAGAGGAAGGGGGGCACTCATGCCGCCTCCACCGCTCACTTGACTGGCTAGCGCCACCTATTCTCCAGCACCAATGGTAGCGCCGTCCTCTCCACAATCGCCCTCCACCGCCTCTAGCTGCCATCGTTTCCTCTCACGACGCCGCAGTCGCCTCCCTTTCTCCTACGTCGCCCCGCCAACAGCCTTCGGCCACTGCAGCAGCAATCCGGGCACCGTTGTGAACCGCCTCGTAGTCCTCACTGCAAGTCAGGCCGCTGCAACGCATGTCGTCTCCCTCTCCCTTGGCACACCGACATCCACAGCAGCTTCCAGCTGTTGGGACCTTGACGCCCACTAGAGGGGGGTGAATAGCGGCTCACCCAATGTTTACTTCCTACAATGATTAGTATGCACAACGGAATATAAAAATAAATACTAACAAGAGAAAACAAACCTAACACGTTAATTTAACGTAGTTTAAAGATAAAGCTCATACTCCATGACTGTCCGTAAGGTGGACGATCCCGATCCGTCGGTGGATGACTCCCCAGAAAACCTTCGACTAGCTCATGTAGCTCCTTATGGGTGGAGAAACTTCGCCACAAACTCACACAAGCACACTAGGCACATAAGAGCACTTTGGAGATTCTAATAGGGATTAACCATCTCTACTTTCATCAACCATGCCCAAGTACTCTAAGCTCTCTTAAAATAGAGCTCGGGAGAAAGCATCTAGTTGTGTTTCTCACCACCAGTCGACTGGTACAACCACTAGTCACTGGTCCTAAGTGAAATTCGACCGTTACAAGCCAACGGTCGGTTACCAGTCGATTGATGAAAATATCAGTCGACTGCTATAGTAACATTACAGTACTGGTACAGTAACATTATAGTACTGCTACAACAACATTAGAATTTTACCCTGAGTATAATCTCTTATACACTCGTCCTTACCCGCATAACCTAGACCTAGCCTTCTCCATCAGCCTCGCGTCCCTCGGATACCTCTCAATCCTTCACGCCTTCACTACAACAAATTTGTTAAAAGACAACACTATAAAGACAACGGTTTTTGAGGAAACTGTTGTTAATTTGACAAAAGACAACAGTTTTTGACAAAACCGTTGTCTTTTAGCTCTATAGAAAAACAAAAGACAACGGTTTTTGTAAAAACCGTTGTCGTTGAGTGAATTGTTTTATAATCAACAACACATTTTACAACGGTTTCCTAAAACCGTTGTTTTTAAGCGCATTTTTTAGAGGATTACACATTTTACAACGGTTTTTAAACCGTTGTAAACCTAATTCTTTTGTTCCATTGCCCTGGTTTAATGTCTTCCCCTCTCTAAAATATATTTTGGCGCGTGTTTTCCCTCCCTCATCCCGTGATCTGTTCGGGAACCCTAGGCAACTGTGTCTTTCTCCTCTCCTCATCCCGCGATCTCTTCACGCTCCCTCTCCTCACAGAATCTCCTCTTCCCGATCTCCTCACACAATCTTCTCCACTCCTCACACATTTTTGCCTTCCACCCCTTTGCACGAACCCCTCTCCTCAAAACTCCTCTCTGGCTAAACCTCTCTCGCTGAAAGTCTCCGACGAACCCTTCTCTTTGAACCTCTCCTTCGAACTCCTCTCAGACTAACCCTCTTCCGCTGAACATCTGAACAAGCCACCTTCGTTCCCTTTTCAAATGGGGTGAATCCATAGTTACACTGATATAACTCAGGTATGGCTGGAAAAACTCTTTCATCTTTTTAGAAGGGTTTATAGTATTTTTTTCATCTTTTTAGAAGGGTTTAGAAAAAGACCATTGTGATGCATTGTTATATGGAGTTTGTAAACAACATACAAAAAGGTTTTTTTTTTCCTACTTTGGTAAAGTATATCATAGTAGTTGTTTCACTTATGTGAATTGAACAAATTATCTTGATACTAATCAATGGAGATGGACCTTGTAAAGTCTCCATGAATGTCTTCAGAATTTTATAGGCAAGTCTGCATTTTCAGTTTCAGGGGCAGATCAGGAACTCATGCGAGTCCCTTGATTTGGTTAGCTGTGGACCATGTGCAGCAACTAAAACAGGGAGACATCTGGTACCTGTAGTGATAATGGAAATTAAAAGCTAAAAGACACAATTTGGAAATCAAAATATATTAGAAACATCATGCTACCAGGAGCAATATTTGAACACAAGTTATTTTTTTTAAAACAAGAGAAGCTCAACTAAAAAGGAGATGAGGGAAACGAATATACTAGCGATGCATTTAAACACGCTACTTCTGGTTTTAGATTTCCCAATTTAAAACAAGAGCTTGCACTACTTCTTGTTCAAGTTTTCCTTAGGTAAGAAGTTGTCCGACAATTAATAAGAAATCACAATACATTTGATATGATGCCAATAAATAAGGAAAACATGGTTCCATATAACTTGTCAATCCATACAAGCATGATCTACAACTAGAAGTTTTTTTTTGCTAAATCATGTTATCCTGGTCTCTTCTTTACAATTCTTCTAGCTTGTCTCTCTTCAAAGTATACTTCTCTTATCTCTACTACATGCTTAATGTTTAAAATAATTGATTAATAGTTGTCACATTTAATATTAATTTAGCTGTATTTACCTTAATAATTAAATGAAATTATATATATATATATTCCAGCATAATTCACTAGAATAATTTTGTGTTGTTTGTAGCATTGCTAATTTAATGTTATTCTTACCATTGTTTTGAAGGATTTGACTCATTATTAGCTGCTTAGTTGTATGAGTAATGGATAAAGATTGGATGTCAAAGAATAGGCTATCACATGAATATGAGATTGGGGTAGAGTCTTTCTTGCACTTTGCAACACAAAACGCTATAGATCCGAATGCAATACCTTGCCCATGTGCAAGATGTGGTAATCTAAAGACGAAAGATGTTGACACTATAAGAGCACATTTGTGTTGTAATGGTATGGATTTAACATATCATACATGGATTTGGCATGGGGAAAAATCTAAGATCGGGAACTCAATGAATGATCGAGTAGGCCAAGATGACCACAAATCTTTTGCTGAGGAACCTATTGATATGGTACATGCTGCATATGATAGTTATGCTGAGAATCCAAAACAATTCCATAAGCTACTTGAAGATGCTGAGAAACCTTTATATCCAGGATGTACTAAATTTACAAAGTTATCTTCACTTGTCAAATTATATAACTTGAAGGCAAAATATAGTTGGAGTGATAAAAGTTTCACTGACATACTTAGTTTGATCAGGGAAATGCTTCCAGATAACAATGAATTACCTTTATCTTTGTATGATGCAAAGAAAAGCTTATCTGCATTAGGGATGGATTACGTGAAAATTCATGCTTGCCCTAATGATTGTATCTTATATCGAAAGGAGTATGAGGATTTTACCAGTTGCCCTATTTGCGGGATATCACGGTGGAAGTTGGGAAAAAAACATACAATAAATGAAGGAGTTCCAGCAAAAGTCCTTTGGTACTTCCCACCTATTCCAAGATTTCAAAGATGGTTTAAGAACAAGGAGATATCTAAGGAGTTAACTTGGCATGTTGATAAAAGAATTCGTGATGGATACTTGCGTCATCCGGCTGATTCACCCTCTTGGAAATTGGTGGATCACAACTGGCCTGATTTTGCTTCTGAGCCAAGAAATCTAAGATTGGCCATATCAGCAGATGAGATTAATCCCCATAGTACGATGAGTTCTGCATATAGTTGTTGGCCAATTGTTATGATCACTTACAACTTTCCTCTAATGTTATGTATGAAGAGAAAATTTATGATGCTCACTATGATGATTTCTGGTCCCAAACAACCGGGGAATGATATTGATGTCTACTTAGCACCTTTAATTGATGACCTAAAATGCTTATGGGATATAGGTGTTGATACATATGATGCATATCGAGAGGAAAATTTCTTGCTTAGAGCTGTTTTACTATGGACAATCAATGATTTTCCTGCATATGGGAACATGTCAGGTTGTGTTGTGAAAGGATATCATGCATGTCCAATATGCGGTGAAGAAACATATTCAATAAGGTTAAAGCATAGTAAAAAAATGTCATATACTGGCCATAGAAGGTTTCTTCCTAGAAGTCATCCTTATCGAAGGCAAAAGAAAGCATTTAACGGGAATCAAGAGTTTAACCTTGCACCAAAACCATTAACTGGACATGAAGTATTAAAAAGAGTTGAAAGTATTAATTATTGTTTGGGAAAAATGAGTGGGAAGCTTCAGTTAAAGGATGTTGATGAAAAATCATGCTGGAAAAAGAAATCTATATTCTTTGAACTTGAGTATTGGAAACATCTACATGTTCGACATGTTCTTGATGTGATGCACATTGAAAAAAATGTTTGTGAAAGTCTCATTGGTACGTTACTTGACATTCCAGGAAAAACAAAGGATGGAGTAGCAACAAGACTAGACCTTATGGAGATGAATGTGAGAACTGATTTGACACCAAAGATGGGGGAGAATAAAACATATTTGCCAGCAGCATGTTTTACACTAAGTAAGGCTGAGAAATTTTTTTTTTGCAATTCTTTGTTAGGAATAAAGGTCCCAACAGGTTACTCATCCAATGTTAAAAACCTTGTGTCGATGAAGGACTTGAAACTTGTTGGCCTTAAGTCACATGACTATCACACTTTGATGCAACAATTGCTTCCAGTGGCTATCCGTGGTGTCTTGCCTAAACATGTTAGAGATACTATCATTCGGTTGTGTGGATTTTTCAATGTGGTATATAATAAAGTGATAGATGTCTCAAAGTTGGATGATTTGCAAAGAGAGATTGTGATGCTATTGTGTTTACTTGAAAAATATTTTCCCCCATCTTTTTTTGATATTATGATTCATTTAACTGTCCATCTTGTGCGGGAGGTGAAATTATGTGGACCGGTATGGTATAGGCATATGTACCCATTTGAAAGATTCATGAAGATCTTGAAAGGCTATGTGCGAAATCGCAATCGACCTGAAGGATGTATAGCCGAAAGTTATATTGCTGAAGAGGCTGTGGAATTTTGCTCAGACTACTTGTCTAGTGTGCATACAATTGGGATCCCATCAAGGCATCGAAGAGTACAACTCATAAAGCCTCTATCTGGTTTAGTAATTCACTCCCCTAGTCATGATGAGTTGCATCAAGCACATCGTTATGTATTAGAAAATGATGATGATGTTGATCCTTATATCGAGTAATTTCTCTAACTTATTAATACTTTCTTGAACTTTTCTTGTATTCAAATGGTTAACTTATCCCTAATCATTTCATCAGGGAGCACATGACATTTTTGAATGCAAAATTTCCTCATAAGGCTAAGTCCAAAAGGTGGCTACAAGATGAGCATAACCGATCATTTATTAACTGGTTACGTGATCGTGTAAGTTTCATAAGTTTTGAAATATAGGTTTTTTCAAAGCTAAGTTCAAATTTTATCACATTGTGAAATATAGGTTGCAAGTGCTGTTGGTTGCTACTCGGAAAGCCTAGAGGTTCCACTGTACAAAAATTTTGTACAAAGGTCTGAACCTTTTCCTAGCTACCATGTATTCTTTTAAATTAAATTTTGGATCGCCTGCGGAACTTAACACGTTTGATCCAAAACTTAATCTATTTGTTCTTTTAAGTTTTGACTTGGATCTCCTGCGGAACTTAACACGTTCGACCCAAGTCACCTTAAGTTATTAATTCTATTAAATATTAATTTCCATAATCGGTTCCCAGTACTGATATTTAATATAGAAAGCTAATATTTAATTTCCTAAAATAACTTTAGGTTAATCGAAAAGAACAATCAAATCACAAGGAAAAGAAAAACAAAAGAACACTATATCGAAAACAAATTCGAAACTCTAGAATCGTATGCCTCTTGTATTTGGTATTATTTCCATAAATAACTAGCATGATGCGGAAAGGAAAAATTACTAGTTATACCTTCTAAAAAGACCTCTTGATCTTCTACCGTATTCCTCTTCTAACCTCGGACGTTGTGTGGGCAACGATCTTCCGAGATGAGAACCACCAAGCACCTTCTTCTTCCTTGCAAGTTTCGGCCACCACAATTCTCCAAGAGAAGTAGAGGTCCGGCCACCACCACCAAGCTCCAAGGGATGCAAGAAACAAAATCACCTTTCTCTCCTTCTTCTCCTAGCTAGAACCGGCCACCATCAAGAGCTCCAAGAGAGGTTGCCGCCGGCCATAAGAAGAAGAGAAGAGGAAGAAGCTAGGGCCGGCCACCAAGGAGGAAAAGAGAGGAGAAGAATAATAGAGTTGATCACCCGTGAAGGCACCTCTACCCCCTCTTTTATAATCCTTGGTCTTGACAAATAAGGAAATTTTAATAAAAAAATTCCTTAATTCTTTTGTCATAAAAAAGAAAAACTATTTTAATTAAAAAACAATTTTCTTCTTTTAATAATAATGGTCGGCCACTTATAATTCCCCAAAACAAGGAAAATTTAATTCACACAAGAATTAAAACTTCCTAATTTGTTTCTAGAAATTTATAAAAATTTCTCCAATAATTTTTATCCCTTCATGATTGGTTAATAAAAAGGAAATTTTATAAATTAAAATTCTTCTTCTAAACATGTGGATAATTTCCAAAAGGAAAGTTATCTCTAAAAATTAAAATCTCTTTTCAATCTACAAATAAGGAAAGATATCAAATCTTTTCTTAATCTTTTGTAGAAACTAATAAAAGAGAATATTTAATTTTTAAACTTCTCTCTTAAATTATTATCATGGTTAAAAGGAAAGTTTTTCTTAAAAATAAAATCTCCTTTCAATTTACAAATAAGGAAAGATTTCAAATCTTTTCTTAATCTTTTGTAGAAAGCTTTAAAAGGAAAGATTAAATTTTTAAACTCTCTTTTAAAACTATGATATCCACATAAGAAATAATTTTAAAAAAATCCTTTTTAATATGATGTGGTCGGCCACCTAAGCTTGGGCTCCAAGCTATTGGTCGGCCACCTTAAGGCCAACCTTAGGCTTGGCCGGTCACCAACTTGAGCTATCCATTTGCTTGGCCGGCCCCATTGGTTGGGTAAGAAGGTGGGTATGTGGTGGGTATAAACTCTATATACAAGAGGCTACGATAGGGACCGAGAGGAGGAATTGGTTTTGGTCTCCCGATGAAATTAAGCTTCCGTGTTCGCCGAACACACAACTTAATTCCATCAATAATAATTCATTCCACTAAAGAACTATTATTGAACTACCGCACCAATCCCAAATTACATTTTGGGCTCCTTCTTATTATGAGTGTGTTAGTCTCCCTGTGTTTAAGATGTCAAATGTCCATTAATTAAGCGAGTTACTGACAACTCATTTAATTAATATCTTAGTCCAAGAGTAGTACCACTCAACCTTATCGTCATGTCGGACTAAGTCCACCTGCAGGGTTTAACATGACAATCCTTATGAGCTCCTCTTGAGGACATTCTCAACCTAGATCACTAGGACACAGTTTCCTTCTATAATCAACAATACACACTATAAGTGATATCATTTCCCAACTTATCGGGCTTATTGATTCATCGAACTAAATCTCACCCATTGATAAATTAAAGAAATAAATATCAAATATATGTGCTTGTTATTATATTAGGATTAAGAGCACACACTTCCATAATAACTGAGGTCTTTGTTTCTTTATAAAGTCAGTATAAAAGAAACGACCTCTAATGGTCCTACTCAATACACTCTAAGTATACTAGTGTAATTATATAGTTAAGATAAACTAATACCTAATTACACTACGACCTTCCAATGGTTTGTTCCTTTCCATTATGGTCGTGAGTTACTGTTTATAATTTATAAGGTACTGATAACATGATCCTCTGTGTGTGACACCACACACCATGTTATCTACAATATAAATTAATTGAACAACTACATATATCATAAATGTAGACATTTGACCAATGTGATTCTTTATTTCTAGATAAATGTTTACAAAAGCTAGGCTTTTAGTATACACTCTAACAATCTCCCACTTATACTAAAAGACTAAGCTGTCATATCTGCTGCCATACATCTGATTCTCATCCCCTCCACATGCCGATCAAAAGCTTTTGCTGGAAGAGCCTTAGTGAAAGGATCTGCTAGGTTATCTGCTGATGCATTCTAGGCGGCAACAACTTCTCCTCGCTTAACGATTTCTCGTATTGGGTGGTACTTGCGCTCTATTGTGTTTACTTGCCTTATAGACTCATGGTTTCTTCGAGTTTGTTACTGCACCATTATTATTACAATAAATTGTAATAATCTTTGGACAAACTAGAAATCATATCTAAGTCTATCTTGAGGTAATTAAGTCATTCAGCTTTTATGGCTTCCTCAGAGGCTTGCCATATACTAAGCTTCTATGGTGGAGTCCAGAAAAACACCTATGCTTATCACTCTTCCATAGTTATGACTTTACCTCCTAAAGTAAACACAAAACCCCGAGGTTGACTTATTATTGTCCCTATCCGATTGGAAGTCAAAATCCGTGTAACCCACAGGGACCAAATTAATTGCCTTGTAAGCTAGAATATAATCTATAGCGCCTCTAAGGTACTTTAATATATGCTTTACTGCAGTCCAATGTCCTTGTCTAGGGTTACTTTAATATCTGCTAACTATGCCCTTGGCAAAACAGATTTCTGATCTCGTGTATAACATACATTAGGTTGTCTAACTGCCGAAGCATAAAGAACTGCCTACATGTCCTCAATCTCTTTTGATGTCAACGGAGACATCTCTTTAGATAAAGACACTCCATGCTTAAAAAGTAAGAAACCTTTCGAGGAGTTTTGCATGCTTAAAACGAGCAAGGATTTTCCGATGTATCAAGCTTGGGATAAGTAAAATATATTTTTTCTTTCGATCCCTTATTATTTTGATCTCAAAAATATATACATTCTCCCAAGTCCTTTATATCGAATTATTTGGACAACCATACCCTTACTTCTGACAACATTTTGATATTGTTTCCAACTACCAAAAATGTTATCTACGTATAGTACAAGAAATACCACCACGCTTCCATCACACCTTTTGTATACACAAGACTTATCCAGTTACTAAATAAATCCATAGGTCTGGATTACTTTGATAAACCGGATGTTCCAAGACCTTGAAGCTTTGCCTCAGTCCATAGATTGATTGAGCTTACACAAGATGCTCTTAGCCCTTTGCAATGAACCCTTCTGGTTGCTTTATATGGATGCTTTCTTCAAGACTTCCATTAAAGAATGCTGTCTTGACATCCTCTTGTCAAATAGATAAAAGAATCCGGATAGACTTAAGCATGACTACCAGTGAAAAAGTTTCCTTTTTCATCAAGCCTTGCTTTGAAAGTTACTACCTTCCTGTCTATCCCTCTTTTCCTATTATAGACCTTTTTACACCCAACGGCTTTTACACCATTTGGTGATTCTACAAGCTTCCAGATTTTATTAGAATACATATATTCTAATTCTTTTATTCATTACTCTTTGCCAAGATGCTGCATCTTTATCTTGGAGTGCTTCATCATATGACCGGAGATCAGGTTCATGTCCTCCAGGGATCGAGTCTAAAAACTCTCCCAAAACATGAACCTATTTAGGTTGCATAACAACCCTCCCACTACAACAAGACACTTTCTGTAATTGTGTATCAATTTGTGATACGTGTTGCAGTTTTCTTGTGGTATCTCATCTTGTACAGTTGGTACTAGGTTAGACATGTCCTTTATTATTTTCTTAAGAACAAATTTACTTATGAGCACGTGGTTCATTATATAGTCCTTTTCTAAAAAATCACTCATTGATGCTAACAATGACCTTCTGATTTTTAAGACTATAAACCTACTTTTATTTATCTAGGATAACTTACAAACAAGTGAACTCCTATCCAACTTATCATTGTCTCTCTTTAACATATGTGCTGGATTACCCGAATCCAAATATGCTTCAAAATAGGTTTTCACCTATTCAGCAATTCTATATGAGTAGAGAGTTCTAACTTGGAAGGTACTATGTTCACTTTCGTTATCAGAGTTTATCCTTAAAACAAATTTGGTAATTTTCTGAATAATTCATCATCTATCTAATTATTTCATAAGAGTCCTTTACCTTCTTTCTACTACACCATTCTGTTGGGGTGTACCAGGTGCAGTTAGTTGGGGTTGAAATCCAACTACTGATAAGTGACTCCTAAAATCTCTCAAGAGGTACTTGCCACTACGATCTTCCATAGTGACTTTTTACTTTAACATTTCTCCGCATCAACCTTGTACTCTTTGAACTAATCAAAGTACTTAGTCTTGCGGTACATTAAGTAAATTTATTTGTATCTTGAATAGTTATCTATAAAATAGACAAAATATTCAATACTACCTCTTGTCTGGATAGTCATAGGATCACACAAATCAGAATGAACCGATTTCAACATATCTTTGACTCCATACCCCTTGGACTTAAAAGCTTCTTGGTTATTTTCCTTCCAAGTAAGACTCACAGGTTGGAAATATTTCCACTACCAATGAACCCAAAAGTTCATTAGCTACCAATGAATCCTACTCAAGTATAACCTAGCTTTTAGATGCCAAAGATATAATTGGTTCATTTCCGAAGGTTGCTTTTTCTTAAAATTAGAAGATGTGTTACTAATTTCCATTTGTTGCATCGTGGGAGTTATTGGATTATAAATTGTCAACCATCATACCAGAATAGATAACTTCCCTATTTTTCTTGATAACAACTTTGTTATCAAAATAGACACAATATCTATAATAGTTTAGAAACCGAAATCAGGTCTAAACTTGGTACGTAAAGACAATTACTTAAAATCCATATTTTATTCTTATCAAAGGATAAACATCTCCCACTGCAATAGCTACCACTTTTACAGTAGTGCCCATGTGGACGGTGATTTACCTTTCATTTAGTTATCGGGTTTCCTGGAACCCTGCAATGAATTGCAGACATGATTAATGGCATCTTGTATCTACACTCCAGGTTCTGGTAGATAACACCACTAGACATGTTTCAACTAATGAATTAAATACACCTAAATTATTCTTAGTTCTAAGAAGACAGTCTACCTTAATGTCCAAGTCCTATTTCCAATCATTACAATTGGGACTACTAAGTCTTTTTCTATAGTATGACTACTAGGGATTGACAAACATCCTAAGAATCACAAAAATATTTGGTCAAGATCAACTCCTTAAAATCTCTATAAATTTTGCGTATACAAAATCGAAGAGGAGATTTTATTTATTAATTTTATTATCTCGTCAACTTTACTTTATGACGAATAAAATTAATAGTTGATCTGTCTTTGATCAAATATTTGGTCAAAACTCTTTGAATTTAAAATAACATTGATTCCTCAAACAATATTATTTAAATTCACCAACACCTCAAACACCGTGAATTTTGCATGCCACGTTAGTGTGGACGTATACAAACTCATCATTTGTAAGAGGAGGGTTTTACCCATTGACTATCTTGTCAATATAACCTTTTGACAAATAAAATTACCTCAAACACCATGAATCTTGTATTCCACGTTAGTGTGGACGTATACAAATTCAAACATTTGTAAGAGGGGTTTATTAATTTTATTATATTGCTAATCTAGTTTTATGACAAATCAATAGTTGGTTTCCCTTTGGTCACACAAGTGATAGTAGTGACTCCGTTGGGGAGGATACTATTAAATGTGTCTAAGTGTATACCATTACTTGACACTAAGTCCATTAATAAGATTATGCCCCTTCCGTTGGGGAAGATCACACGCTCTTAATTAACTTCCTATAGTAATCTAAAAATGGAAGTCTGTTCTAGTGATCCACAAACAAGCTCATCCGTTATGGAGGAAGGCACTCAGAGCCAACGCGCAAACTTGTTTGCATCACTTACAAACCAGTAATGGAGACCATGGGGTTTACTTAAAAATCCCTCTCCCACTTAGTTATTTATAAATGAGGAATTTTAACTATGCTAGCCTACTAAATATGTAAACCAACATGCACATAACAATATAAAAGCAATAAATAGAAAATCTAATTTTCAACTATTATGGCTTTTATCTCTAGTTATCCTCCGTGTGTTGTCATCCCAAGCTGCTGCCATATTTGGCCACCGCCACCGGGTCTAGCTGTCGCATCCATCTTGCTCCTAGTTCCGCTGCGCCTCTGGTCCTTAGAAGGTTCCACGCTTTGCAAGATTCGATCCGCGACATAAATAGAATTTTACATTTTGATCCTATATTCCATAAAAGGAATGTACATGTATCTAGATCAAAAATAAAATCCTAATAAAACTAAATACAGCTCCTGCTGTATTTTATAATACAATCATGCACACACATATAAATGCCCTTGACATGTCCAAGGGTCCAATCACACACATAATAACTAAAAGCCATAATAGTTGGATCCTGCATCCACAAAGTTAGCACATCCTACTATTAACCTGCCTAAATTATGTATGACATGTGCATAATTAAACTAATACCAAATACACAGAGGCAAAACCCTAGCTCTGATACCAATTGTTGGTTGCTACTCGGAAAGCCTAGAGGTTCTACTGTACAAAAATTTTGTACAAAGGTCTGAACCTTTTCCTAGCTACCATGTGTTCTTTTAAATTAAATTTTGGATCGCCTGCGGAACTTAACACGTTTGATCCAAAACTTAATCTATTTGTTCTTTTAGGTTTTGACTTGGATCTCCTGCGGAACTTAACACGTTCGACCCAAGTCACCTTAAGTTATTAATTCCATTAAATATTAATTTCCATAATCGGTTCCCAGTACTGACGTGGCGAGGCACATGGCCTTCTTGGATATGGGAGCAACCACCACCGACTAGACAAAACCTTTTATAGAAAGATAATATTTAATTTCCTAAAATAACTTTAGGTTAACCGAAAAGAACAATCAAATCACAAGGAAAAGAAAAACAAAAGAACACTATATCGAAAACAAATTCGAAACTCTAGAATCGTATGCCTCTTGTATTTGGTATTATTTCCATAAATAACTAGCATGATGCGGAAAGGAAAAATTACTAGTTATACCTTCTAAAAAGACCTCTTGATCTTCTACCGTATTCCTCTTCTAACCTCGGACGTTGTGTGGGCAACGATCTTCCGAGATGAGAACCACCAAGCACCTTCTTCTTCCTTGCAAGTTTCGGCCACCACAATTCTCCAAGAGAAGTAGAGGTCCGGCCACCACCACCAAGCTCCAAGGGATGCAAGAAACAAAATCACCTTTCTCTCCTTCTTCTCCTAGCTAGAACCGGCCACCATCAAGAGCTCCAAGAGAGGTTGCCGCCAGCCATAAGAAGAAGAGAAGAGGAAGAAGCTAGGGTCGGCCACCAAGGAGGAAAAGAGAGGAGAAGAATAATAGAGTTGATCACCCGTGAAGGCACCTCTACCCCCTCTTTTATAATCCTTGGTCTTGACAAATAAGGAAATTTTAATAAAAAATTCCTTAATTCTTTTGTCATAAAAAAGAAAAATTATTTTAATTAAAAAACAATTTTCTTCTTTTAATAATAATGGTCGGCCACTTCTAATTCCCCAAAACAAGGAAAATTTAATTCACACAAGAATTAAAACTTCCTAATTTGTTTCTAGAAATTTATAAAAATTTCTCCAATAATTTTTATCCCTTCATGATTGGTTAATAAAAAAGAAATTTTATAAATTAAAATTCTTCTTTTAAACATGTGGATAATTTCCAAAAGGAAAGTTATCTCTAAAAATTAAAATCTCTTTTCAATCTACAAATAAGGAAAGATATCAAATCTTTTCTTAATCTTTTGTAGAAACTAATAAAAGAGAATATTTAATTTTTAAACTTCTCTCTTAAATTATTATCATGGTTAAAAGGAAAGTTTTTCTTAAAAATAAAATCTCCTTTCAATTTACAAATAAGGAAAGATTTCAAATCTTTTCTTAATCTTTTGTAGAAAGCTTTAAAAGGAAAGATTAAATTTTTAAACTCTCTTTTAAAACTATGATATCCACATAAGAAATAATTTTAAAAAAAAATCCTTTTTAATATGATGTGGCCGGCCACCTAAGCTTGGGCTCCAAGCTATTGGTCGGCCACCTTAAGGCCAACCTTTAGGCTTGGCCGGTCCTAAGCTTGAGCTTCAAACTTAGCTTGGCCGGCCCCTATTGGTTGGGTAAGAAGGTGGGTATGTGGTGGGTATAAATCTCTATATACAAGAGGCTACGATAGGGACCGAGAGGAGGAATTGGTTTTGGTCTCCCGATGAAATTAAGCTTCCGTGCCTCGAACACACAACTTAATTCTATCAATAATAATTCATTCCACTAAAGAACTATTATTGAACTACCGCACCAATCCCAAATTACATTTTTGGGCTCCTTCTTATTATGAGTGTGTTAGTCTCCCTGTGTTTAAGATATCGAATGTCCACTAATTAAGTGAGTTACTGACAACTCATTTAATTAATATCTTAGTCCAAGAGTAGTACCACTCAACCTTATCGTCATGTCGGACTAAGTCCACCTGCAGGGTTTAACATGACAATCCTTATGAGCTCCTCTTGAGGACATTCTCAACCTAGATCACTAGGACACAGTTTCCTTCTATAATCAACAATACACACTATAAGTGATATCATTTCCCAACTTATCGGGCTTATTGATTCATCGAACTAAATCTCACCCATTGATAAATTAAAGAAATAAATATCAAATATATGTGCTTGTTATTATATTAGGATTAAGAGCACACACTTCCATAATAACTGAGGTCTTTGTTTCTTTATAAAGTCAGTATAAAAGAAACGACCTCTAATGGTCCTACTCAATACACTCTAAGTATACTAGTGTAATTATATAGTTAAGATAAACTAATACCTAATTACACTACGACCTTCCAATGGTTTGTTCCTTTCCATTATGGTCGTGAGTTACTGTTTATAATTTATAAGGTACTGATAACATGATCCTCTGTGTGTGACACCACACACCATGTTATCTACAATATAAATTAATTGAACAACTACATATATCATAAATGTAGACATTTGACCAATGTGATTCTTATTTCTAGATAAATATTTATACCAAAAGCTAGGCTTTTAGTATACACTCTAACAAGTGCAGTTTGCCATTCCACTAGTCAAATATCAGAAAGATTGAAGTGGATAGTGCGTGGACCTAGCAATCAAGTGTTAAAGTATTCTAGTTATTTGATTGATGGGGTTACTTATCATACAAAAGAGCGTGATGATATACGAGTTGTTCAAAACTCCGGAGTAAGCTTAATCGCAAAGACAATGCAAGTTGCTAGTTCAAAGGACAAAAATCCAGTTGTCTCAGACATGATTTTTTATGGAGTCATTCAAGAAATATGGGAACTTGATTATCAAAAGTTTCAAGTTCCAATGTTTAAATGTAATTGGGTTGAGAATAATAATGGTATTAAATTTGATGATCTTGGTTTCACGCTGGTCCAAGAAGAGAAGGACCAATCGGATGTTGACACAAGTGCAACATTCGAGGAAGAAAAAGAAGATGAGGAGAGAACATCCACATCTTCAAGAGAGGAAGAGGTGGAAGCATCCACATCCTCACGAATTGAAGAGGTGGAAGCACTCACACCCTCAAGAGGAGAAGAAGAAGAAGATGATGCTACCTCCCCAATTCAAGCTACATCAAATGGAGAATCAAGCATCATCTCTACAAGCAAAGGTATAGAAACTTCAATTATAAATAATAAAAATCATATCATTTGCTTTGAGTGTAGGGAGAATGGGCACTACAAGAGCAAGTGTCCCAAGTTGGCTAAGAAGAAGAGCCAAGTAGTACCCAAGGGCAAGGAGACGCCCAAGGAGACAATCCCCACAACAAAGAAGAGCAAGGAACACATTGTGTGTTTCTTGTGTAATCAAAATGGACATTATCGAAGTCAATGTCCAAAGGGGAAGAAGTCGGTCAAGGTCAAAGGAGGAAGCACAAGTCTAGGGGGAGCTTCCAAGGTAAAAACCAAGGTATCATTTAATGAACCTATTCCTTTGACACATGATAAAAAGCATGCTAGAAATAAATTTTATCATTTTGATGCTAATTATCATGAGAATAGGAGGCATGATGGCTTTAAGGATAAATATATTCCTCCTCATGCTAGATTTACCATACCTAAGTTTAGGAAGGTAGATATCAACTTAGGCAATAATTCTAAGGACTTTAGATATATGCCTAAAATTAGAAATGCTCAAGGATTCAATGGAAAACTAAAATCTAGGGATTTATGGAGTGAAAACGAAGTCTTGAGGACAAGACTTGATAGTTTAGAAAGGACCTTAGCAAGAATGGAAAACATGCTTAAGGGTCAAAATGAGCATAACCTAGGAAAATCTAGACAAGAGCCATCCAATGGATATAAAGGTTTGGGATACAAACCTAAAGTCAAGAAGGATGTGACTGTTAGGACCTTCGGACACGGCTAGAGAGGGGGGGTGTGAATAGCCGACCCCAAATTCACGTTTCTTCCTACAATTTTAGTTAGCGCAGCGGAAATAAAAGATAGAAACGAAACAGGAGAATATCAAACCTCAAACGCGACGATATAACGAGGTTCGGAGGTGATACTCCTACTCCTCGGCGTGTCTGTAAGGTGGACGAATCCTATCAATCCGTCGGTGGATGAGACACCGGAAAATCGGCTAATAAAAACTCCTTCTGGGTGGAGAAACCTCGCCACAATTTCTCTTGCAACAGCAAAATCAGAGTACAAGAAATACAGCAAGAAGCCAAGAACAATATGAATGTAAAAACACTGGTTTGCTTGCCTTCTCGTTGACTGTTGATGAAGCAGCAACTTCACGGATGCCAACCACAGCAGCAACTGATCAGTTGGAAACCCAGCCGAGGGAAGCTCACACGAAGCTTCAGTAATGGAGAGCTCAGCAAAGCTCAGATCGCAAGGAACAAGAACTTCTACTTCGCTCTTCCCTGTAGTGGCCCTCTTATATGAACCTGCGAAGAAGAAACAGAAAGAAATCTAGCCGTTGTGACTCAACGGCTAGGCCTGGACCGATCAGGCTCCACCCTGATCGGTCTAGGGCTGATCTGATCGGTCAGGGGACTGATCAGGCCTATGCTGATCGGTCCCCAGACCGATCCCAACTCTCACAGAGAGTTGGTTGCGATCCCTGATCGGTCTGTGGACCGATCAGCCTATAGATGGATCGGTCCACAGACCGATCCCCCTATTGTTTTCTGAATCCCATCGCTTCTTACTGATCGGTCACCAGACCGATCAGATAACCCACAGAGAGCTACTGTGTGGTTACTGATTGGTCACGAGACCGATCATATAACTAAGGTATCACTGGATCGGTCAACAAATCGATCCAATGCTCTGTTGGTTTTAGAGCTTCCCAGCCCTAAACCCTAACGTCTTCCTAGTCTAGAGAACGAGCTACCGAACCCTCTCTGACCTAGTCCGGAGAACGAGCTACCGAACCCTCTCTGACTTCGACATCCGGTCTAGAGAACGAGCTACCGAGCCCTCTCTGACCTAGTCCAGAGAACGAGCTACCGAGCCCTCTCCAACTTCGTCCAGTCCAGAGAACGAGCTACCGAGCCCTCTCTGACCTAGTCCGGAGAACGAGCTACCGAGCCCTCTCTGACCTAGTCCGGAGAATGAGCTACCGAGCCCTCTCCAACTCCATCCAGCTCAGAGAACGAGCTACCGAGCCCTCTCTGACATAGTCCGGAGAACGAGCTACCGAACCCTCTCTGACCTAGTTCGGAGAACGAGCTACCGAGCCCTCTCCGACTCCATCCAGTCCAGAGAACGAGCTACCGAGCCCTCTCTGACCTCCCATGCCAAGCTTCCATACTTGGACTTTGTTGGAGCAATCCCAATGGTCCGCGGGACCATATGTTTTGGTGTTTGGGCAAAGGGTTTAAGTTAGGTTTACCCTCGTTATTTGATATGTGTACTTGAGTTGTGCAGGAATGCAGGTGACACATGTGACTCAGGTTGACGGCTTCGGGTCCGGTGAAGGATGGAGCATCCGAGGGACCGTGGACAAGGCAGCAAGGACAAGGACCGAGGGAAGCGACTTCGAGGCATACGCGAAGGATGGCATTGGGGACGAGCCACGGGCTTGGATGCATCCGAGGGACGAGAGCCAAAGGAAGTAGGCTTGAAGGCAAGAGGTCAAGGCTGCAAAGAAGAGTCAAGTGAGTCGTGAGGGTCCGAGTGCGAGAGAAATGTACTCGGGATGGGAAACCCTAAGTTTAGGGTTGTACCAGTCGACTGGTACTGGAACCAGTCGACTGGGGGTGAGCATAGAGAGGTTCTGTGCCCGAAATGGCTGGGATCAGTCGACTGGTCCAGGGACCAGTCGACTGATAGATAGCCGTTGAGAGAGACGTTGGGTTGGCACCAGTCGAATGGTGCAAGGACCAGCCGACTGGTAACGGGCAAATCAGCAAGGCTGATTTCCCCATGGCATGTTGTACTTGCAACACCTACTAGGGAGAACATTGAATATATAAATGATGATGAGTTGGAAAATGATGTAATCCACTACCAATGTTTTACAAGAGGGTTTATATCAATGGATGTTGATGGAATATATGAGAAAGAACCACCATGTAGCCGTGAAGATTGTGATGGGACTTGGGTTATCAATAAATAAGTGATGGAACATGTTCCTTTTTTTTATTATGGTTCTTGTATGAGTAGCATTTTGAATGACATTGATGTATGATGCAAATGAAAAACTACTGTACTTTATTTACCAATGCAGTGCATAGTGTAATTTTATGAATGGCTAACAAGTTGTCAATGCATAATGCAGGAATTGCATCATTGAAGAACTTAACAAGATTCTGGAATTGTATCTCTTCATTGCTTTGTGGAAACTATGACATCTCGTGGAAAAAAGAGTACAAGAAAGGGAATTCAGGTAGATGGAAATATTGTAGGAACCAAAGAAGGTAATATGGCAAATTCTGCAAATTCTGGAAATTCTGGTACAGTAATGGAATCTCAAGAGACCGAAACAACAAGAACTTCAAGAGGTCGCACTCGTTTGGATAAGCTGGTTAGGCAAAGGGCCCACGGAATTAGAAAGGATATAAAATTCAATAAATTTGGACAGCCAATAGGAGACTTTGCTAGTGAAATGCAAAGTTATATCGGCATTCTCGCTCGGGAAAAGGTTAGGATAAGTTACAAGTCATGGAAGCAAGTTCCAAGTGGCGTTAAGGATTTAATATGGGAATCAGTTAATGTAAGTTAAATTTCTTTTGAAAATTTTAATTACCTTATATATGTTTATGATCTATTTAATGTAATGGGTTAATATTTTTTATAGTTGAGTTACAATGTTGACCCCAGATGGAAAAAGGGGTGTTTGAATTCGGCAAATAGTAAGTGGCGACAATATAAAGCTCTCCTCACTCATAAGTTTATTTTTAGCAAGCTTGCTAAACCGGAAGAGTTGAAAGAACCACCAATTGGGTATGGTATTACACGAGATGATTGGAGTGTGTTTGTAATCAGTCGCATGTCGGACGACTTCAAGGTAAGGATTATAATTTGCTATTTTCAATTGAGTTGATCACAAGCCACTGTTTTAGTTTTAAAGCTGGTATATATGAGGAATGTTCAATTAACTAGAAAGTAAGTGATGAGCAAAAGAAGAGAAGAAAGCAGAATGTATACCCACATCGGCTTGCCCGTAAAGGTTATGCTCGTTTTGCTGATGAAATAGTAAGTATTTCTGCTTAATTCGGTAAATATGATCTAGAATCTGTCTATATTTTATTCTTACTAAATCTATTAATGTGATTTATAAAGTTGTATATATTATACATTTTGATTGTAGGGAGATGAATTATGTGATGATGAAGAGATTAATCGAGCGATTATTTGGAAGAAAGGACGGATGAATAAGAAGGGGCAATTTGAAGGCGATGATTTGAAAATGGCAATAGAAAAGATTGTAAGCAAGCTCATTATGCGTCTTTCCTACTAAATCTATTATGCCTTTATGGTTTTTATTATGCCTCTGTCCTTTATTGTCGCAACAATAATATATTGTTACATTTATGTACACTACAGCATTGCAGAAAAAAAATCAAAATCTGCATCCAAATCTGCATCTGCTTCTTGGTCAAAATCTGCATCTGCATTAAAATCGTTTCATCTGCTTCTGCATCTGCTTCTGCATCTGCATCTGCATCAAAATCATTTTGTTTTCTTAATAGGGAGTTATTAATTGATGATTTCTGCATCAAAATCGTTTCTTAATAGATGATTTCTGCATCTGCTTTTGTATATCCATATTAGTGTTAGTACTTAATAGGGAGTTATTTACCAGTAATTAATTTTGTACCAGTAATTATTTTGTTTTCTTTTGCATGACAGGATGATTATGTGCAACAAAAACGGGAGGGTAAGTTGCACTTAGAAGAGGGAAACACGGATATCCTTTCAAAAGCACTTTCATCTGAGGAGCATTCTGGGCGTGTGAGGGGTGTTGGAGGATATGTCACTCCAACATTCTATTTTAATGTTGGCAACATAGTGCAGAAACACCTTGTTGATGAGCAGTTTATCCTTCAACAAAAAGAGTTGATGGAGGCAAAGATATTAATCTCACAACAAAATGCACGCATATCAAATCAAGATGAACGCATACAGAAACTTGAAGCAATGTTCAGAAAGGGTGCATGCGACTTAGATACGGATGAAAAATGTAGTTGCTCAGTAAAGTTGCATCCCATGAGTGACGAAAATATCAAAATTGAAAAGTGTGTCCCAAATATTGAAACTTTGGATGATGATGACATGCAAATTTTGAACAATGATGATTTCTTCCAGGTATATATTTAGTTGTCATTATATTACTTAGTATTATTGAAACTATAAGTTGCATCAATTTATAACATGATTACTTATCTTCTAGGGTAAACCGGTTGCATTGACATTGGGTTCTAAGAGCAATATTGTTGCCTATGGTACAATTGTTCATGTCAATGCGGTTGGTAAATTACTTCATGGTGTTCCATTACCTATTAATTGTATGCGTGTCTCCATTGATAAGGCTGTGGATGAATTAGCACAATTGCCATGTCCAATTCCAAATCAATGTGATACAATTGGTGATGCTATTGGAACACATGTGGGATGGCCGGCTAACTTGGTAGTTATGCAAGATGAGGTAAATGTCATATTATATTTATAGTTAAATTGTCCAACAAAGATTAGTGTTGCGCCTAACATGTGTACATTTGTAATTTTTAGAATCCTCAAAGGAAAAGAAGTGTTGTCCAAAGAAATAACCCAATTATTTCATCAAGTGTGCCAAGGTCATTGCATCTACTGTATTGTTATTGTAACCGTGCTCTAAATGATGAAACAAATATATCAATGATTTGTGAGGAGGGTTTCTTTGACGATCAATATGAAATCCTTGTGCACCTTGAAGATATCATTCCTTTTTATCATTTGGATCCCATAACTGCAAATTGTATAGTAATTTACATGTGGTAAGTCTTCTTATTCTATTTGTTTACCATATAAATTGTATAAACTTTATTGATTTAGCATTGTAACATTCTTCATTTTGAAATGGTAGGCATCTTTATAAAAAGTTGAAAACATATAACAATGTCCACAAAATCAGATTTGTTAATCCACACATTATCCCATATGTGGCATGTGTGACTCGACTGGACAAAAACAGCAAATTCGAGCAGTTGAATGAAAGAGCTAGTGTTTTGGCAGATAAGCTGAGTCAAGCATCAAGAAATCAACTTATTTTGGTGCCACATAATGTTGGGTAAGTAAGACTTATAATATCAGTTTTAATTTATTGTTTCGAGAAATATGCATGCAATAATTATGTGATTTGTGCATAGTTATCATTAGATTCTCACTGTCATTGATCCATATAAGGAGACAGTTTATTTGTTGGATTCGCTTAGTCATCGCATTCGTGACGAGGATTGGAAATACGTAGTAGATATGTGAGTACATTTTTTAATTTTATTAAGCATTTTTTTAATCAGTAAAACTCTCATATGTCCATTCTTATTGATGTATAAAGGAGCATAAGATTGTTTAATTCAAACAAGGCAAAAAAAGGAAAAAAAACATGTTACATGGGAAGTAGTAAAGGTATGCATGTCTACTTATGATTAAATTACAAACAATTAAACATGTATATTAGACATTTACAATTTGTTTTTAACATAGGGCCCTCGCCAACCAGATGCGAAACAGTGTGGTTTTTATGTGATGAGATATATGAGAGATATTATTGAAGAATTGGCAACTATCGAGAGAGATTCACTTCGATCAATAGTAATATTTGACATTCAATTCTCAATCTTCTCAAATATTTGTGTGTTTATCATTTTGCACTTATCATCTTTTGATTGTTTTTTACTAATCTAATCTATGTCTTTGTTCACAGTTCATCAAACCCCAGTACTCTAGAGAAGAAATTGATGAAGTGCGTTCCGAGTGGGCAGAATGCATACAAGACTATATTTATGACTAGGTATTTAAAATCATACAATGACTTGATCTATTCGGCAAGTATTTGCATATAATGCAAATTACATAATCTGATCCTAACAGATATGCCCCTGGAAACATCATGATTATTAAAACTTTAGTGTGTAGGACATCTAGGTAGAACATCTCTATTTTATTATTATTCTTATACTGGAATGCATGAAATGTTTTTCAACATCTTAAGATTTTGAGATGTTCAAACATATATATCATTTGCTGGTAAACACATTTCTATAGGACTAACACACTTGTCAGATTATGATGAACCGATTAACTTTGAGCATCATGAATTGTTTCCTTTCTTAATGGACAGTTTTCTGAAGACTAGGATTTACACGTAAAGGAGGTGAGCTAGATAAATATTTTGAGCAGTTACCTGATTTATGAACATGATAATACATGGGGAAAATGCAGGAGCAAGACCAATTTAATTAATAGTATTGAGATTCTTGTTTTCTTTGGGAATGAAAATGGTTTCTCAATCAAACAAAATTGAAAATATTTGAAATTTGCAATTTGTTGGACATGATGAATGGTCGGAATGGGTTAAAGTTGGATGGAAATAACTTACACTTTGTTGAGAATCACAATGATCAAGTTCATTCACATAGTTGTTTCGACTTACTTATACCAATTTAGCAATTACTGTATGCAAGATACACAAACTATCTAGACTTACCTAGAGTTGCTCTGATCTGACTGCTTTTTTCTTCCCAATGTATTCTGCCCTCCTTTATTTGCTGTTACTAGCTACAGGGATTGTTGGTATATTCCGTGTAAGGCTTCACCTTGACTTAAGCAGGGTGGTGTTATCATATTAGATTATGTATAGCTCATGTGTACTTGGTATGTGTTGGATTCAACTTCATCTGCTTGCTAGACGTTTTTGCCAATCCTGGTTTCAGTCCTTGTTTTTGCTAATCTTGGTTTCAGTCCTTGTTTTTGCTAATCCTGGTTTCAGTCCTTGTCCACTGCACACTTTTGCTCTATTTCATGCACAAGACGATTTAATTCAATTACCTTATTTATTTAACTTATCTGCTGTACTATTTGTCCAACTTTGTACAATTAGCCTTGAACTAACAAAAGAAATGAATTTGAAGGGTTGGATCGAACAACCATATGAACCAGCTGTTTCATAAACTTTTTTTGTTCTCACTGGCTTCACTAATGAAATTGTGAAGCGGCAACGTTTCTCGTGCTTAATTATTTGGCCATCCCTTTTTTTATGGCTTTAACTATATTTTATTTTCATAACAGGGAGAAATTGCTGGGTTTGCAAGCTAGGAATGCAGAAAAAGAACCAGCTGGGAGAAATTGCTGGGTTTGCAAGCTGGGAATGCAGAAAAAGAACCAGGGAGAAATTGCTGGGTTTAATATAGCTGGGTTTGCAAGGTTGTGGTCTTATAAACTTAATTTTGTGGTTTCATCTTTTGTGGTTGTCATGATATATTGGATACTACTTGTGGTCATGTTTGTTTATAAACTTAAGTGAATGTACACATGTACCTGTTTTTGTTTGAGACAAGATGTATATATAAATTAAAGACAACTAATCGAATGTATATATGTTGAAAACTATTTTTGTGAATGTATAAATGTTATGTTGTACCTGCAGTTTGTGTGCAATGGCTATGGTTTTAATCGTTGTGAAAAGTACATATATAGACATGCAACTGAATGTACAAAGACAACGATTTTTAACCGTTGTGAAAAGTATTCTAAGACAATGGTTTTAAACTAAAATTTGAAGAAAGACAACATGTGTATATGTTGTTAATAGTATATCAGCTGCGATCAAATTTTTGCAAAACTGGCAATTACAACGGTTTTATACTGTTGCAGAACTGTTGTATTTGGTATTAAAAGACAACACTTTAAATCCGTTGCATGACTGTTGTCTAATGTGGTCAAAGACAACAGTTTTAAACCGTTGTCTTTTACCGCACATTTAACAACAGTGTCAGTTACAACGGGTTTAAAGGGCCTATGACAACGGTTTTTAACCGTTGTCTTTTAATGTTTTTGTTGTAGTGCTTGCCTTCTGGAGTTTTCATCAGCCTTATCATTGTTATCGAGTCTTTCTGTCAAGAGATCACACCTCCGGAACTTCATCCATTGTCAAGTCACACTTGAACTTACGTTGCCAAGACTACATGCTTGAACTTACACCGCCAAGACTCACCTTTGGACTTTCCTCCTTTGCCAAGATCACACTTGGACTCTCCTTGTTGTACATGTATCCTGCATACTCACAATGCATATCAAATATAACAATAAACCTAACTTAAACCTTTGCCCAAACATCAAAAGTTATGACACCTAGATTGCTCCAACACAAGCGACTGCCACCATCCTCCGGGGCCGGTAGTCAAGCTCCTCCTCTGCCTCCCTCTTTTCCAGCGTCCACAGCAGCCCACCAACAATTTCCTCCAAGACACCACAACATTGCTCTCTTGCCGACTCATCGTAGGCCACCTCTGGCCATCCGCAATGTCATACGCTTCCAGACCTCTGAGTCCTTGAAGCAATTTGGCTCTGATCTGACTTGTTATATATGTTCTAGCTTCGATCCGCCATTGTGTTCCGACCTTCGTGTCATTATTGTATCTGACCTGTGTGCTGATGTCATATCCCGGCCTGCGTGCTGATGTCATATTTCGGCCCACGTGTCACTGTTAGGTCTCGACCTGCATGCCGCTTGCTGGGTCAAGGTCGCGTTCGGCTCCGCACCGTCAAATCTAGTTCCTCATCCTGCTGCATTTATTATCTCTTCCGGGTTACAACAACTCGATCAGCACCACAACCGTCTCACTGATCTACCAGAGGGTGCCCCCTGGGTCAGGGCACGTTCTCTATTCCTATTCTATATGCATTTCATTACTTTACTATTTGTTCTGTTCTTTATATATTCATTGGATCTGCCTTAACCCTGGGGTATCAGGGACTAGGGCAACCTTTGTCGCTGACTACAAGTAGCATTAATCAAAAGATTTCTGATGACTTGATCAACATAGAAGATATATATATATTATCTGAATTGGATAACAACCAAAAATAAATCAAGAAAACCAACACTACTTATAAAAAATTAAAGAGATAATCCCCTTCTTTAACATCAGTAACAAAGATCCTAGCTATTTATGCCCTCTCCACTCCGCCTTCCAAATCCATCTTATTCCTCTCCCTCTCTCTCCCTCTCTCTCTCTCTCTCTGCGTCTGATCCCTTGCTCCATCCATCGACTCCAATTAATCCTTCATCTTCAATCTCCACAAGGCATGGCAAAGCATCAAGCCACCACCTTCCTCCTCTCCCTTCTGCTCCTCTCTGTCTCTCTCAGTTGCCATGCAGCAAGGCATGAACCAGCAGTTCATCTGCCCACCATTCAGCCAATGGTGCTTACTACTATATATCCAGATAAAACTATGTTTGTTAGGTTATTTGTGTTTGATCTTTTTAATATATATATTTTCACTTGAACTCAGAGCGTAGAAGAAGGCAGCAGTGACATGGATGAAGGAATTTGCAGAAGAGAAGTCGATAAAGAAGAGTGCTTGAAGAGGAGAACTCTTGTGGCTCACACCGACTACATTTATACCCAAGACAACAACAACTAAATAACATGTAACTAAGGAGATATTAATTGTCTATTAATGTAATCACTGCTACTGGATTAATATTAGAAATTAATCACATCGATATATTACTCGCTACGCTCTCATTGCTGTGAGAATTATTTTCTGTATAATTTCTTTTAGCTAAATCAAGAAATAAAGCAATGAAAATTAAAGGAGGTATCATGTGATGCTTCCTCATTTAAAGTTGTATGATCTTTTACAGAATTTTCCTTTCTTAAAAAAAGGTACGACGGAGTTGACTTTTCAATGCACTGGTCAAGGACAGAAAATTAAGTTGGCACGTGCATACGTAAATCAATAAAAGGATCCTCCCATTTCTACGTCCTTTCTTCCATTCCAAGACATTAAAAAGGAATTAAAATGGTCAACAACAGATATTTACTCCATTTAAAAATAAAAATAACCATTTTACTGAGTGTAGTATCTCTTCTGTCTCCTTTGACTCGTGGCACTAGTTCAATTGGAAAACACAACAAAATCTTCATCAATGGCTCGTGAGAAGGGAACGGTGTCATAATTGAGGACATGGTTTGCTGTGCATGTCTTAAAATAATTCATGCATCTACTAGATTGGTGTATATATATATCTACGAGTACATAATTGATACATTTACAATAAGATGAAATGTCCATTATGTAGAAGTTTAAAACATTAAGACACCTCCTCTAATAAACCATGCCTTTTAAATTGGCACAATGCATCTACAATCTCATGAAACAATCGTATCTTCTATCAATTTATATGATACACTACAGAATACAAAAAGTATGCACTCATGTCTATTAAAGCCGTGCACCTTCGTCTAATGATGTCGGCATATCTTAAAATACAAAATTAATTCGGCATCTACGATCTAATAAAATATTCAAGTCTTCTATTATGCCTATTTTAAAAATCCCCCAGAACAGATATGTGAAGAAAGAAGACGCCCAACTTTTGTCTAGAGTCCACTATACTGAGCTAAAGCTAAAAAGGAGGCTCATGGATGCTAATAATTTAATCTTGCAAACCTTGATGCAGTATGGTGCCATGAAGTAGTAATAGTATGGAGTTACTTTGTTGGCCTCATCCTGATCCTGTAATCCCATGAAGGAATGGATTGCATTAATGATGTATTAGTTGGTAACCATGCATCTGTAGTGGTGGTGGTGGATCTCCAATGGCAACTAGAGGAGGATTTGCTTTCTGGAAAGTAGCAGTGTTAACCTTGTTCTCCATGGCAGATCTTGGTGGAGTACGCACGACAGGGCCTGCAATTAAAAAATAATGCTTCTCAGTAAGAATTGCAATTTGCAATTGGGCGAGTAAGGATCAAAAAATCCAAGTGGTGAGCAAAAGACAGTCTTGTTTTAAAGAACTAGGAATAAAAAATAAAAAACAAAAAACAAAAAACGAAGAATGATAATTTTGATAGATGGTTAAGGTAGAACTAAGGATTGAAATACTATCCGACAACAAACAAAACTCTTTCTAAAAGGAATGTATCTGCTCTTGTATGGTTATAATTAAGAGAAATGGAAATTTCCAATTTGGATGAAAAGTTTAAGGTCATAGGCTAGAAAACATTCACTCAGATCAATTCATTTGAATGATGGCAAGACATGTGTTGGGACCATATAATTTGTCATCAAATAGCAATTTGAGCACAAGCCTTGTACAAACCTTCAATTCATTGCCTTGGAGAGTCCGTAACAGCATTGAATCCATCATCTTAGTTCCACGAGAGAATTGGCCATGTAGCGTAATAAATCATACTGAGTTTTCAGAGGCTGAAGATTGAGTTCTAAAATTGCCAAAACGAATCTACATTCTAGCATTGTCATTCAATAGTAAACATATAAGCTACAACTTGCAAGATGTTTTCAGTACAATTTTATAATGGATGCAAGATGTGTCCAAGTCAGGAGGCAAAAACACAAATTAACCAAAGCCACATAATTTTACACTGCAAGATCTCCAGTTACAACATTTGCCAATAAGCAAGCAAAAACAGGGTACAGGTCTGCAAGTGTCACTGCAAAGGCCACAAAATTAGTTAATTGTCTTATCAACTACTTCAACTACCTGATGTCCTATTTGAGAAACAACGCCAGCAAAATATCAGAGCTGGTAAAATCATGTTCAAGTTCTGTTCCGCTTTCTTAACCTGCTCGCAATGCTATCAGTAACTTGATTTTGATGTTTGCATGAGTCATTTACTCTCTTAACCGCAGCATTTGGGGCATCGTTCTCAGGTGAGCTAAATACACCAGCTTCGGTAGAAGACTCGGTTTCATTAGCAATCTTACCATTTTCTATCTTGCTCTTCTTTTCATTCAGATAGTCGTTAGTGCCAATGCTATCAGTGACTTGATTTACATGTTTGTGTGAGTCGTTTACTCTCTTAACCACGGCATTTGCAGCATCGTTCTCAGGTGAGCTAATTACACCAGCTTCAGTAGAAGACTTGTTTTCGTTAGCAATCTTACCATTTTCTATCTTGCTCTTCTTTTCATTCAGATCGTCATTAGTGCCAATGCTATCAGTGACTGGATTTACATCTCCGTGTGAGTCATTCACACTCTTAACTGCAGCATTTGGGGCATCGTTCTCAGGTGAGCTAATTACACCAGCTTCAGTAGAAGACTCGTTTTCGTTAGCAGTCTTACCATTTTCTATCTTGCTCTTCTTTTCATTCAGATTGTCGTTAGTGCCATCGGGTAAAACCTCGCCATTATCAATGCAGGATGACTCTTCTGCAGAAGGTAAGTCGGACGAATTTAGATCACCAGAACTTGGTTGTTGGCGTCGCGTCTGAATAAGATAATGTGCTACGGACTTGTATCCCAAATTAACAACCTGTTATTAAAACGAATTATCAACTTTCCATTGACATTTAAACTGTTTAAGAAACTTCAACTACATATTTGAATCCTTAAAAATATTGACGACACAGAGAAAATGATGGTTGCACTACTAATTATAAGCTACTAGACATCAATGAAAATTTTCAGTTTTCTCGGATGCCTGTGTTTTGCTCTAAAAGAACAAAAGTTTTTGCCCCATAGTTTGTGAGTTTGCAAACCATTATCACATTACTACCAAACACATTTTTCGTTAACTTTAAAAAACAGAACATCCATTGCACAAACAAACTATATTTACTATTATTTTTCCTTACAAAATGTGGCAAATTGGCAGCATCAGCTTCGGAAGAAAAACATAAATTGGAGCAAACTCGAGGTGATTGATAACATTTTACCTTTTTATATAGGGTGCCAGTGGGGGCCCACCCTTTCTTGGTTCTACACAAACTACAATTGCAGATGCCTCGACATACTGGACATATCCAATTATGATTCTTTTTGGCTTCCAGAACATTTTCACCATATCTAGAGATGGACAGGTACAACTTAGAACTGATTAACATATGAATATATAAATGGGAGGCATAGGCCTTCTTTGGTAAAACTTTTCTATTTTAAGTTTGGAGTCTTCAAAGAATAAAACCATGGAAAGTTAGAGATTAAAAAAACAAATAATTATTCTACATTTCCTTTTAGCTTTTAAATTTTAATTTTTTAAAGTAAAAACTTAAAACAGCAAATTTTCTGTGAACGAAGGAAGGCCTTGAGTATCGAAGCATTGCAACTACTACAAACTATGATAGAATGGATCAACCATCAACTTATTGGTACACGGTAAGAAGTCGATATCATTCGACCAGAATGGTGTAGCACCTAGAGTAAGAAAGATCACATCATGAAACATGAAAATTTAAAAATGATACCAAAAAGAGTATTTTCCAAGACAAGAATAAATGGGAAAAACACAAATTACTAGAAAGCTTAAAACTATATGTGGCACAATCTTAAATAACTTTCCACTTCATTTATAGATAAAAATTACCTCATAAACAAACAATCTCCACAGAATTGCCCTTGAATTAGCTGACACTCACTACAGTGTGTACGGTGACCAAGAGTTTTTTGCCTGCAAAAATCTCATACCGCAATCTGTGACTTAAATGATAATTTGAAATGCATTCTCAATGTTAAATATGCAACTTGATCGTAATGCAATAGAATGAGTATTAACTAATGTTAAATGGACAGCTACTGGTACAAGATCAACTCCACTTTGAGATCAACCATGGAAGTGTGAACAATTAATATGATTGTACTTGTTTGTTTTGGTATTAAGAGTGATTGAAGTAATAAGAGTTAGACGTCAAAATGTATTTGGACAAACAGAGCCTAATAACCATGCAGAATTAGACATCAAAGAAAAGGATAAGGCAATGCTAATAACAACCGTGCACAAATTCATAACTAGAATGTCTACTTAAGATATAGATGGGAGAAAGCAATTATTGGCGATGTGAAAATGACAGTTGGAGTATGCTAATTAAGCAAAAGGCAGTTCCTTCTCCCTGAAGTTACAATTATGAATATAACTAAATCGTGAAAATGACAGTTGGAGTATGCTAATTAAGTACCGAGTGACTTAATCATGCAACCCAATCAAATTTTGCATGAAGCAAAAGAATTAGAGAAATTACAGAAATCCTTGATTACCTGCACTGGTGGCACGTTTTCCCTATTACAGAGTCATATATGCGTTTTCCATCTGTACCAAATCCATCCACAAACAGTGTCCAACCAGTCTCATATGTGCCTAGTAACTTCTCATGCTCATCTGTATAAACCTCTTCCTTTGCACCTACTTCAATTGAGATCGAGCGATTCTTCTTAGAATTCACCTCTTTGCTCGGATTAATTTCCACATAGCTAACTGGGGCTACATTTTGCAACCTAGTTGATAACAAATGATCAAAGGCAACCAATACATAAATAAGAATTAAGCAAGTCTCTAAAGTTCAGGCATATGTTCCGAACAGAGATCCGAATTATTAACAAAACAAGAATAGCAACACAAACTACACAAATTCTAATTCTTCCAAGTATAAATCCCGAACGGTACACTCCTATTCATTTTCCAAGAATTTATGGAGGACGGTGTTCTATTAGAATCTAAGCAATCAAAGTAGTTACGGACAATGTAGACAAAAACCTCGAGATTCAAAATACAGAAGAATAATCTGTAATAACAAAGGGAAGAAAGAAAAGGAAGTACCTCGAGGAGCGCCTTTTCAGCGTCGATGAAAGTAGCAGTTTCTTCCTGCCAGTGTTGGAGGCAACGTCTTCCCTCTTCCTCCGACGTTGGTGGGAGGGACCCGGCGTGATATGAGATTTGAGTTGGAGGGACAGGTCGAGTATGCCGAAACTTCGCAACCTCTCCATGTTCTCCTTGATCCTCTCTCCCCGCAACCTCTCGTAGTCCGCCGGACTGGCGGCTCCCGCCGTCGGAATCGCCGCCTGACGGAGAGAAGGTGAGGGGCTGCGCCGCCGCCTATCCATCTCCTCTTTCACGGAACTCACCGGCGCCGCTACAGTCAGCGCCATGCGTCGGGTACTCACCATCGCTCCTCTCTCTCTCCCTCCCTCTCGCTCGATCGGCGATCGCCCACTACTTGACCTAGAGAAGCGGCTATCAAGAGCCAACGGTCGAATGACGGGGAAAAAGCGGAAATGGAAAGGACGGATCGCCTACTCCCCTGCACCTCAAATGCTTAGCACGTGCCAGTTTTTGGTAATCGGCCGCCACAATAAGCATGATCATATCAGCAGATACACGTGGCAAAATCTGGACCTTCATAGTCGTCTGATGCTTTGTGGCCTGAGGCGGGAACACAATCATTAACATCCACACCCCCAATGTTCTGAAAATGTCAAGAAATGACCAAAATATCATAATAAATATTTTTATTAATGACTGCATCTCATATCTAAATGAAAAAAGAGAGAGATAAATCCAGTTAATATTATTGACTAGTTTTGTAATGATCGATCCGGTTTTATAAAATTTTTCTATCGACTATCAAGATAAATTAAGAAGCGCGTGTGATGAATAATTCAGAATCTCAGTATTCTTTGGTTGCACGTCTCATTTGGAGGAAAAATTCCTACAAATACGTTGATCCGGCGATAAGAACAGGGGACCCTCGTTGTAAGGGGTCAACGCCACATGGAAGTCAAAGAGTCGGGCGGTCCATCGAAGAAGGTCGGACCAGCTAGGTCGATCGGAGAAAGGGGGCTGACCGACCGGGCGGCCGCCCGGTGTTTAGCCGAGGGCAAAAGGCACCCCTATGGAAGTCGGGGTTCTGGCGCTCATTGGGCATGATCGTAAGGCCGAGCGGACAGCACGCTCGGCCGAAGACATGAAGCATACTGCTAATAGTCGCCACAAAACACATTACCGATAATTTCCCAAGTGGACCATCATACATGACCGGTCAGACCGAAGGCGGACGTGGGCTGGTCGGACGCACGGCAGGAGTTCGGGGAAAAAGACAAGGGACATCTTCTGACAGATGACATGCTTCGTGATATGGGCATACTCCAAATCACGCGCCGTGGGGTTCCGCTGTCCCATCGAGGACATGCTTGGACTGTAGCAGTATGGGTCAGGTAAGCTCACTAACAAGCCCTTACTGGGGTTGGGCCACGGACACGTGTACACCTCGATATGTGTGCACTCGCTTCTCCGCTGCCCTATATAAAGGCCCTCATCCTTCGCCGGAGGTACGGGTTCTACTATTTCGAGAGCCACATTTCACTGCTTGCTTGCCTGACTTGAGCGTCGGAGGGTCGCCGCCGGGAACCCCTTCCCGGCCCGACTTCTGTGCAGGTTCGCCGGAGCTTCGTGCAGCCAGTCGAAGATCCACACCAGCAGCCGGGGAGCGCCACGTGTCCAGCGTCCGTTGGTTCAGCATTCAGACAGGATCATACGTCATAGTTGGGGATCAAACCATGGGTGCCTGGGTGACACGCAGTTAGTGAGAAGGATGACACAGGAGAGAGTCAACGGGCTCGGTGCGTTTGTGGGACTAGGCACTACGACGCTGGCGGACGAGAAGAAAGAGTGCAACATTTCCGAGGGGCGAGAAGTCGGAGTGGAAGGTTGCTCGAGGAGGTCGGAAAAAGGGTTCGGGTGATCCCTATTCCGGATCCCCGAAATCACCCAAGCCAGCGGAACCAGAGTGGAAGATCCGAACCGAAAGTCAACATAGATGATCCTGTCCGAACCAAGAGTCAGCGGACGCTGGGCACGTGGCGCTCTCTGCTGGATCTTCGAGTGCTCCGGCGAACCTGCAACAAACCGGGCCGGGAGAGGTTCCCGGCGACGGTCCTCCGACGCTCAAGTCAGGTAGGCTATGGAGAAAGTGGCTGCCAAATCTGTATCATGCGTACCTTTGGCGAAGTAATAGCCTCTTTATATAGGACGGAGAAAGAATTGATGCACGCCCATCGAGATGCGTACGTGTCAGCAACCCATACCACGGTATGCACTTGTCAGAGAGCTTACCTGATCCCATACTGCTACAGTGAGAGAATGTTCTTTGATGGGACGGCAGGACCCCCGTTGTCAGGCTAGAAGTATGGCATAGCCATACGACTTGACGGCTGTCAGAAAATGTTCCCATCTTTTACCCACCACCTGTCTGGGGAGCCCGGCCCACCGGGCGGGCGGTGAAAGTCCGGACGCGGTGAAAGTCGTCCGGACGGCCCTGATTCTTTGCGCCGTCCGGGGGGTGCTTCCTTCCGCTCGGTCATTGTGCACTGCTTCATTTGAGCGTCGGAACCCTGGTCCCTACCAGGGTGTCTTTTTACTATCGATTTCCCTTCTGGACCCTTTGACCTCCCCTCGCGTTGACTCCTTGTGGGGTTCCGGCTTTACCGCCGGATCACTTGCCTTCCTCTCGAGTCTAGTCGAAGGAGGCAAAGTCCGACCGACTGACTGCCGATCTGCCGAACAATGATTATTGCATTAGGCCGCTCAGCCAGACATACGGATGCTCATCCATGCGGCGATATCCGTCCGTTCGGCGATACTTTGTCCATGCCTTGTATTTTCTTGGAATCGACGTCCGTTGTTCTCCCACACTTCCCATCACGTGCTCTGCGCACGGTAAGGGGAGTTCATTAAATGCGGCTAGTAACCGGCTGACACGTGGCGATCGTGCATTTGTCAGAGTATGGCGGTTGCGTCACTTCCGATGGGACAGCCGCCGTTTGAAACGGACGATCAGATGACAACCTCGATATCGACGACCTGGATCGGACGGTGGAGATCGCTTCCGGGCGGCGATATAAAGCCCTTGACTCCGTTTCCGCCGCATTTCATCTTCTTCATTTCCAGATTCCTGTCGCTCCTCCTTTCGCCGGCGACCTTGTGCTCAGACTTCCCGACGATCACACGGCAACTTCCGATCATCTCCCTCGCTTGTAAGATCCTTTTTCTCGCTCGAGACGCGTTCTTCTTTCTGTTAATCATCCTCGTCAGTCGGTTTTCTTCCTTTGCTTGAACCATCCTCTTCTATCCCGCATTCTGGCCTTTCGATCATGACCAGTACCTCGCAGTCAACCGGCGGTGCTCCGGGTCTTTGGTACTCGAACATGGAAAGTCGGTTCGACGAGGAAGACGCCATGCGCCTTATTCGAGCATATGACCTACCGACCGACCACGAAATAGTGTTAGCCACGCCTTCCGATCGGCCTAACGATCCTCCGTCCGGCACTGTTGTCTTCTTCCGTGATCAATTCCTGGCCGGCCTACGTTTTCCTCCTCACAAGTTTTTCTTAGAAGTTTGCAACTATTTCCGCATTCCGCTCGGCCAAGTAGTTCCCAATTCTATTAGATTGCTGAGCGGAGTGATAGTTTTGTTCAAACTGAACGGCATTCCCTTAAACCCGAAAATCTTCCACTACTTCTACTATCCCAAGCAAGCCGAGTGGGGTACCTTTGTTTTCCAATCTAGGATAGGCTTCGTCCTTTTCGATAATATGCCGAGCTCCAACAAACACTGGAAGGAGCATTTTTTCTATATTCGTTTTCCCGAGCGGCCTACTTTCCGCACTAAGTGGCAGACAGCTATGCCTGCGCAACCGGAACTCGGCAAGTTTAGAGGTGACGCAGACTATCTCCATGCAGCCGAACGGCTAGTCGGTCAGCGCTATCACATTGACAAGATGCTTCTCCCAGGAGTAATGCATATATTCGGCTTGTCTTCTGCACCAGCCGATCTGCCTTGTAGCATGAGTAAGCTTCCCTATCTCCTCCTTTATTTTGTTCTAACTGATTTATTCTCTGCTTCTGCAGCTGAGGTCATGTGGAGAGCCAGAGCTACCGAGAAGCTCAAACTGAAAGCCGCTCAGATTGAGGCGGTGACGAGCAAGGAGGCCGCCGAACGGGGCCTGGCTCCGGCTGACCCGGCTGGCGAAGAAGGTGAGGGGACGCCAACGGTCCCAGAAGCCCCGGACGCCCCTGCCCCTCCTGATGAGGCCACGGGCAATATAGAACATGGAAGTGAAGCTGAAGTGGAGGCCCGTTCGGCCGATGATGCGCCGCTGCGCACTCGGAAACGCCGGCGACCGGAATCCGCACCGCCTCTACACTTGATGAGCCACAACTGAGCAGGGTGTAGGTGCGCCGGTCTGTCCGGAACAGTTCCGCCGAGAGTACCCCTACCCCTCAGGATTCTCCGAGGGCCACTCGGAAGTTCCGCCGTCCAGCCCTTCGAGGACTCGACGACGCCTCAAGCGTTTAGGCGAGCTACCCTCCCCATCTCGAGCGGGCCGAGCGGCGAATCTTCTTAAAATCCCGCGCCTCCCTTCGAGGCGACATGGTCGCCGCCGATCGGCCGGTATTTCGGCAGATGATCACCCCGACGGGTCCTCTCGCACAAGCTTGGATAGATGCTCGAGTCGATAGCCAAATTGACTCCCGGGCAGCTCGGCGACAGCAACCTTCAATCAGCTACCGGGGTATGGCCCCTTCCCTTCTTTTCTCTCCTATTTGAAGTTTTTAACCTGCTCGTGTTTGCTAGCAGAACTGGGTGGAGCAGATCGCCATTAGCGATCGATTGGCCGAGCTGGAGGAGGAACTGAAGAAACAAAAAACAGCTGGGGACGCCAGGCAGTCGACGGCCGCTCTGGAGAAGGCCAAAAAATCACTAGAAGCTGAGCGGAAACGAGCTGCTGATCTGGCGAGCAAGGTCGTTCGGCTTGAAACAATGATTAAACAACGAGACAAGGAGATCCAGACGGCGACCACTCGGAAGCAACAGGCCATCAATGATATGGACCACATGAAGGTGGAGATCCGGGGGCCGGAGCAACGCATGCTCTGCTGGCCACCGAAAAAGAGAGCCGCTCGGCTGATCTCCAAAGATTCGATGGAGACTTGAAGGATCTCCAAGCCGCTAGCGACGCTGCCCATGCCGCGCTCAAGGAATATCAAGAGGGAGAGTCGGCCCGCTCGGAGGAAGTGAGGAAGGCGTTCCTCCGCTCGGAAGGCTTCGGAGAGAAGTTTACCGACAAGATATCCCTCACGTTCGAGGAGGCAATCAAGGCGGCGGTGGGCTACTTGAAGACCAAAGGTCACCTGTCTGCCGAGCTGACCATCCCCCCCGAGGACTTAGCGAGCGTGATGGATGCCATTCCCGACGCTCTTTTTGATTTTGATGTGTGAAGAGCGTTTTTGTAAGCTTTTTTGAATTCCCGCCGTTCGGCCCGGCTTATGTAATGACTTTTTTGACTTGCATATTAGATAATCTTCTGTTCCTCTCTATTTTAGCTTCTATTTTAGCTAGAAATCCTCGTCTCCAAAGGGGTTTTCGCTGGATTTTCGCAAGACCTCCAGCTCAGGCGTTTATAGACGCGGAGCTCGACGGCGCGGTTTTTATAGCCGGTCGGCGCGGCTCTCGATTTTTAACGACGGAGCTCGTCGGCGCGTCCGCTCGGATTATTTAAAGACGCCGGTTCGTCTCGCGATATTCATCGCCGGAGCTCGACGGCGCGGTTTTTATAGCCGGTCGGCGCGGCTCTTAACGGTTGACGCGTCCGCCCGGATTATTTAAAGACGCCGCTCTCTCGATATTTATCGTCGAGCTCGACGGCTGTTTTTATAGCCGGGCGCTTTTGATTTTAACGACGGAGTTTCGCCCGCCGGATTATTTAAAGACGCCGGCTCGTCTCTCGATATTTATCGTCGGAGCTCGACGGCACGGTTTTTATAGCCGCTCGGCGCGGAGCTCGTCGGCGCGTCCGCCCGGATTATTTAAAGACGCCGGCTCGTCTCTCGATATTTATCGTCGGAGCTCGACGGCGCGGTTTTTATAGCCGGTCGGCGCGGCTCTCGATTTTTAACGACGGAGCTCGTCGGCGCGTCCGCTCGGATTATTTAAAGACGCCGGCTCGTCTCTCGATATTTATCGTCGGAGCTCGACGGCGCGGTTTTTATAGCCGGTCGGCGCTCGGATTTTAACCTCCCGGCCGAACGGCGCGGCCTTCGTCGTCGAGCGCTTGGCTTGTATATAATCATCCGAGGTAGTCTCGGCTAAAATGTACCTAGCCGAACGGCTCAGGCCTTCGATCCAGGCAATAATCTCCCTCTATCATCCTGATCAGCGCAGGGTTTTGGCTTCCTGCCACACTAGTATGCAGCCCGGCTGAACAGCTCGGGGTCTTCGAGTTCGAGCTCCCGGTTCGGACATAAACCTCCCGGCCGATCGGCTCGGGGGCCTTCGGGACACGATGATAATGCCTTATATTCGCTGTTTTGACTTTTCATCTCAGCATTTCAAGTATTTAGTCGAAAAATGAAGTACACAGGGTGATTTACAGTGATACACCTTTCACCCCGACCGATAAGGTTGGAGGTGGTTCGCGCTCTACGGTCTATCTAGCTGCCTACCGTCCTCGTCTTCCAAATAATACGCGCCCGAGCGGAGCTTTTCGATGACTTTGAAGGGACCTGCCCATGGAGCTTCAAGCTTGCCGACATCGCCGACCGGCTTCACTTTCTTCCAGACAAGATCGCCGACCTGGAACGATCTGGGAATGACGCGCCGGTTGTAGTTTTGCCTCATCCGCTGACGGTATGCCATTAGCCGAACGGACGCCTTTGCCCTCTCCTCTTCTACCAAGTCCAGCTCCATGTTTCTTCGTTCGGCATTGCCATCACCATAGCTCTGGATCCGGGCTGACTCAATGCCGACTTCGACCGGAATGACAGCCTCACCGCCATATACCAAATGGAACGGTGTGACTCCTGTCCCTTCTTTTGGCGTCGTTCGGATGGCCCACAAGACACTCGGCACTTCATCCGGCCAACTTCCTCCCATATGGTCGAGCCGAGCGCGCAAAATACGAAGAATTTCCTTCAACTTGACCGTTGCTCGAGGATAGGCCACGGACGTGAAATGTTGCTCAATGCCGTAGCTTTTGCACCAATCCTCCAACATCTTCCCTATGAACTGCCGTCCCGTTTTCGGACACTAGTCGGCGAGGGATGCCGAACCGACAAATGATGTGTTGCCGATGAATTTTTAACCATTTGTTCAGATCTTTGCCAACGGCTCGGCCTCCACCCACTTGGAGAAATAGTCATCGCTAATAGTTCAACTGCCCCGCCGCCATCGGAAATGGACCCACAATATCCATTCCCATTGATCGAACGGACATGAGATGGTTGATGCCTTCATCTCCTCTCACGGTCGGTGGGAGAAGTTGTGATACTCGCACGAAAGGCATGTAGATACTGTCCAGCAGCATCTGTTTGTAAAGTTGGCCAAAAGTATCCGCCAAGAATCTTCTTGCCAACGAGCGTCCGCCGGATGACCTCCGCATGATCCTTGATGTACTTCGGAGGATGTAAGTCGAGTCCTCCGAGCTTACACATTTCAAAAGGGGCGCGAGAAAGCTTTCTTGTAAAGTTGATCTCCGATTAGTGGACCGGCTCTTCTTCCGAGGAGCCGGGTATTCATCTGATGGTGTGGTGCCGTAACGGAGGAATTCTATAATAGGTGTCCTCCAAATCATTTGAAAACGCGAGGCCTTGCATCCGGCCGACATGCACCACCAGCAGCGTTTTTGAATGGCGACCGGCGCTATTGAGCTCGCGAGTTTGGCTAACTCATCGGCCTCCTGGTTCTCCGTTCGGGGAATCTTTGAATAAGCACCTCTCGGAAGCGGCTTTGAGTTTTTCAAAAGCCTCAACGTAGAGTTTGAGCGAACACCGCTGATTTCAAAGGTGCCGGAAAGTTCTTGAGCGCCACTGTGAATCGAATAGAGTGCCACCCGACCGGCTCCCACATGCCGTGCCGCAATCCGGCCATGAGGGCCTCATACCGCTCATTATTAGTAGCTTTGTAGTCTAGCCTGACGGATATGTGCATCTTTTCTTCCCGAGGTGAGAGTAGTAATATTCGATCCCACTTCCGAGCCGAGTGGAGGATCCATCCACATATATTCTCCACATAGCTTCCGGCTGGTCTTTGCACTTCGGTCACAAAATCAGCCAAAGATTGGGCTTTAATCGCCGAGCGGGCTGATATTGGATGTCAAATTCACTTAATTCGCGTCCACTTGATAAGCCGTCCGGACGCTCGGATTCAATACTCTTCCGAGTGGACTGCTCGTCCGGACAATGATGGTGTGAGCCAAGAAATTTGGTGAAGGCGCCGAGCGGCTAAAACCAAAGCTAAAGCCAACTTCTCGAGCCCGTGTAACGAAATTCAGCATCTTTAAAATGTGGCTTAGAAAATACACCGCTTCGCCGCCTCACAAGTGCCGAGCCCACAGATGCTCACTGATTGACGATACATATACAAAGGACTCACCCCGATCGGCTTGGCCAGAGACAGAGAATTTAGATATGTCTTCAATTCTTCAAATGCTCGGTCACACTCTTCATCCCATCGGAACTTAGTAGCCTTGCGCAGATTTTGAAGAATGGCAGGCTCCGATCGGCTGTTCGAGATGAATCTGGATAAAGCAATTATCCGACCGGTCAACCTTTGCACTTCTCTTGTATTTCTTGGGGCGGCATGTCTTGCAGTGCTTTTACCTTCTTGGATTTGCTTCGATTCCCCGCTCGGTCACTATGTACCCCAAGAACCGCCTCCTTTAGCTCCGAACAAGCACTTCGGGATTTAGCTTGACTCCATATTTGCGCAGCGGAAGGTTTCTTCCATATCCTTGAAAAGATCGGCCGCTGGACGGATTTGATAAGAATGTCGTCCACATAAACTTCCAGATTCCGCCCGATCCGCTCCTTGAACACTTTGTTCATCAAGCGTTGATAGGTGGCCCCGACATTCTTCAATCCGAACGGCATCACATTGTAGCAATATGTGCCGTCAATGAAGCTTACTTTTTCTTGATCTTCCCGAGCGGGACTTGATGATATCCTTGGTAGGCGTCAAGCATGCAAATTAATTCGCAGCCGGCAGTAGCTGATCTATCCGGCAAGGGATAAAAATCTTGGGGCATGCTTTGTTTAAGTCTCGAAAGTCGATGCAGACCTCCACTTGCCGCCGGCTTGAGACCAAGACTACGCTACCACTTGGGAACGGACCACAGATGTGGCTACCTTAAGTTTTTCTACCGCCGGAATAGTATTCGCCTGAAATCCCTTTTCTCCGCTTCACCGCCGAGGCGTCCGGCCGACATGCAATTCATGTCGCCAGTTCGGCGAAATTCCGTGTAACTCATGTGTCGACGGGCGAAGACATCATAATTTCGTTGGAGGCACCGGATCAGCTTCTCCTTCTGCTCTTTCCCCGATCGAGGCGATAAAAGTCGTGGCCTCCGATCGGGTTGGATGGATCTGGACTTCCTCCTTTTCATCATAAATTAAAGCAGGAGGTTTCTCGGCTATGGCGTGTACCTCGATTCGGGTGCCATCTTGACGGAGCATCTCTGAGCAGTCAATTGGTTTCCTTTGACTTTTCCAACCGCATTGTCTATCGAAAACTTAATGTTCTGACAGAAAGTGGACACTACGACTCAGAACTTGTTCAGGGTTGGTCGGCTCAATATGACATTGTAGACAGACAGCACATCCACCATGATGAAATTTGTGGTCGTGGTCCTCTTGAGAGGCTCCTCTCTGAGCGAGATAGCCAGTCAAACCTGACCGATCGGTAATACTTCATTGCCTGTGAATCTATACAGCAGAGTTGTCATGGGATCCAATTTGCTCCAATCGATTTACAGTCGGTCGAACGCCTTCTTGAAGTTGATATTCACTGAGCTGCCTGTATCCATAAAAGTTTGATAAATAGTGTAATAAACTATTACCGCTCGGATGATCAAGACATCGTCGTGAGGGATCTTCACTCCCTCCAGGTCACGAGAATCAAAGCTGATCTCCGGTCCCTCGGCCTTCTCCTTGCTACATCCCACAACATGTATCTTCAGCCGCCAGGCGTGCTACTTCCTCGCTCTATTGGAATAACCATCGGTCGGCCCCCTGGCGGTCATTCCGATTTTGTCCTAAGCTGCATTACTTCAGTTTTCCTCCTCCCGAGCCGAAGGTTGATTTCCTCCTCCCGAGCCGATTTCTCGCCGAGATCGGTGCCGATCGGGTGTCTGCTGATGTCGCCTCTGTGGGTCCGGTCAGCTTCATGAGTCCTATGTCTCCTGTCGATGGGAGGAGACCGCTGCTCGCTTTCGGAACGGATTGGACAACAAAGGGAATGCTTGGCAATCCCTCGTGTTGTGTGTATCCGTCTGGTGGAAGGTGCAGAACATAGGGGTCCACCTCCTCTTTGGCTTGGGCCGAGTGGCAGCCACCTCTTGTACGTGAGATCCGGCATGGGGGGGTCGGATTGCATCGGCCCTCGGTCCTCTGGGCGGCTGCTGAGTGGCTCGGTGTGAGTAGGTGCGCGCTCGGCGGGAGCTTCCTTTTTCCGAAGCGGCTTGCGCTTCTTCCACATTTATATATTCGTTGGCTCGATGTAGCATGTGATCATAATCTCGGGCGGCTTTCGGAGCGACCGGAAGAAGTCTCCATCCGCTAGGCCTTGCGTGAAGGCGTTCATCATCGTCTCCGAGGTGGCCGTTGGGATGTCCATCGCCACTTGGTTGAACCGAATGTAAGCTCGGGCTCTTGCTTGAGTGATGGCAAGTTCACACTTGTCTTTGATAACGCCGACTACCGGTGAAGTGGTGGAGGAAGGCCGTTGGAATTCCTTGAAGCTCGTGATGGATCCGTCCGGCAACCTCCGGAACCACCATTGAGCGATCCAGAGAGTGGTAAGGAAGACTCGGCACTTCACTCCATCGGTGTATTGATGGAGCGTGGTCGCATTATCAAACTTACCAGATGATCATCCGGGTCCGTTGTTCCATTGTACTCGCCGATTGTCGGAGGCACGTAGTGCTTGGGCAGAGGGTCCCGTAGTATAGCCTCCGAGAATTGGCGATTGATACGCTCGGGAGGAGTCCGCGAGCTTTCCCCTTCCTGTCATCCCGCCTTGGCATTTCATCCGAGGAAGATCCTATATCTCTTGGGCTGGCGTGGCTCCGGGGTGCGAAATAAGGCCCGATGGAATGCGACGGTGGTCGGAGGTGCTTCCGCCGACCACCGACGCAGATGTTGCCGCTCCGCCGACGGATGCTTTTGTTTTGCTCCACGAGTTTGGCCCTTATCTCGACCAGGGCCGAGTTCCTCCTTGAAAGCGCCACTGCAGGTCGCCGCCCACCGCCTATTGTCTCCGCCGGATGCGGGAGCGCCCACAGACGGCGCCAATTTGATCCTCTCCGAACCAAGAGTCAACGGACGCCGGGCACGTGGCGCTCTCTGATCTTGAGTGCTCCGCGAACTCAGCACAAACCGGCCGGAGAGGTTCCCTGACGGTCCTCCGACGCCAAGTCGTAGGCTATGGAGAAAGTGGTCGCCAAATCAGATCATGCGCACTTTGCTAAGTAATAGCCTCTTTATAGGACGGAGAAAGAATTGATGCACGCCCATCGAGATGCGTACGTGTCGCAACCCATACCACGGTATGCACTTGTCGAGAGCTTACACGATCCCATACCACAAAGGAGAGAATGTTCTTTGATGGGACGGCAGGACCCCGTTGTCAGCTTAGAAGTATGGCATAGCCATACGACTGACTACCGCCGAAAATGTTCCCATCTTTACCCACCACTGTCTGGGGAGCCTGGCCCACCGGGCGGGCGGTGAAAGTCCGGACGCGGTGAAAGTCGTCCGGACGGCCCTGATTCTTTGCGCCGTCCGGGGGGTGCTTCCTTCCGCTCGGTCATTGTGCACTGCTTCATTTGAGCGTCGGAACCCTGGTCCCTACCAGGGTGTCTTTTTACTATCAGATTTCCCTTTTTTCCGAGTCCGGTCGGCTCGCCCCTTTCGGGTGAGCCACTGGACCCTTTGACCTCCCCTCAGCGTTGACTCCTTGTGGGGTTCCGGCTTTTTACCGCCGGATCAATAGAGTTGACTCTGGTCCAGGCTCTTGGACCCCAGGGCAGCAAGGGCACCTCAGGCTCGCACCCTGGTCGAGGGCTGGTTTAGCCCGATCCGAGCGCTCGAACCAGAAATCTTATCGAAATGCTAGCTCTTGTGATCCGTTGCAACATGGATAAAGTTTTATCCACGCTCATGCACTCGAAACCTTTCCAAGCGCCCGAATCAAGGCTATAAATACAACTCTGATGTCAGTAGCTAGAAACAACACTTGTAAATGAGTTCTTTGTCTATTTTACTACTATGTGAACTGTCAACATTGTAAGAGGCTACTCTGCCCAAAGGAGATCGTCATAGTGAGCTTTACTTGCCTTAGATTAGCAATCTTTTGATTGTAAATTAAGTAAATTTCTGTGCCTCTATTTTTTAATTAATTTACTTCTTATTTCTTTTTTGCATAAGTGGTTGTGTTAATTAAGTTATAAGATCGAGAAAGATTTGCATTTTCATTTTTAGGCAATTCACTCCCTCTTGCCTGTCGTAAAGAACCTACAAGTGGTATTAAAGTCCAACCACTTCAAAAGGACTAACCGTCGTCCGAAGCACCAAAGACAATGGACCGACCGAGCATCTATCCGCCTAAGTTTGAGGGGGAGTTCGCAATTTGGAAAAAAAGATGGAAGTATTCTTCAAAATTGAATTATTTATAATAATGAAGTATGATTTTGTAATACCAAAGGACAAAGAAGAACATCAATGGACGAAAAAGGAGCAAGTCGACTTAGTGGTAAATGGCAGGGTAGAATTTCATCTATTGAGCGTTTTACCACCTTAAGAAGTCAACCGGATCGAAGTCTACGAGTCAGCTAAGGAGCTCTAGGAGAAATTCTTGGAACTACACGAAGGGACCTCTCGGAGGCAAAACTCGTGAGATGGGACCTACTCCGAAACTAGATCAACAACCTCAGGTTAGAAGAAGGTGAAACTGTCGCATACCTCCACTTAAGGATCAAAGAACTCATCACCAGACTGATGAATCTCAGAGAAAAGGTAACCAACTAAGATTCGCTAAGGTACGCGCTTAACGCATTTCCAAAGACTCTTGAATGGTCAACCCTAGTAGATGCATATTTCATCTCTAGGGACTTAGAGGAAAGTAATTTAGAGGAATTGTTTTTGATATTTGAAAATCATGAATCTAGATATGCATATCTAAAAATGAAGACGAAGCAGAATATTGCCATAAAGGTAAAAATGGATGAACTAGCTAGAATATGAAACTTCTCTCAATGATGACGAAACGACATTCATGATAAGGAAGTTCAAAAGTTTTTTTTAAAATAATAAGTTTAATCAAGTGCAGGGTAAAAGAAAGGTAAAATGCTATCACTGCAATGAAAAAGGGAACGTCGATAACTGCTCAAAGTTAAAGAGCAAGAAGATAGAAATCTAAAGGCGACATGGGATGAAATGTCATCAGAGTCAGAGATCAAAGCACACGTCAGACTTGCGCTAATGGCAAATCACCATGAAGAAGAAGACGAAGCAAACTCATCCGCAATGAACATCGAGAGCATCGATGAAGAGGGAGTAACGCCAGAAGGAAGCAACACTACAGGGGGAGCTTAAAATCAAGGGATCAATGAGGTAAGTCAGGTACGGTCTCTGCCTCCTGACAAGTTGTACAAGTTTATAAAATCTTGTCTAAAAGTTCCTATCAATTAGAAAATAATAATAAAAATTATTAAAAGAAAACAATGAGTCAAAAGGAACCTTAGTAACATCTTATCGGTTGGAAAATTTAGACAAACTAAAAATAAAAAATAAAAATTCTAAAGAATAAATACAAAATTTAAAAAATTCTGCATGTTCGAATATTATTCCTTCAAATTTTAGAAAATTTCAAGGATTCAATTGGCATCTTAGATATCATAAGGGTTAAATCAGAAATTTATTACCAAAACATATTCTGAAAATTTTCCTGATTAAGCTAGTAGGTAGGAACCTATACAGGATTTGAAAATCATGCTTATTAAATTTTTATGCATGCTTATTTTTAAATTGAATTAAAGTTTTTTTTTAAATTGTCTAATGTTTTCAAATAAATTATTTTGTACGATTTCTGTTTGACAGTAATTGGAGATTATTTTTTTTGAAAAAAAATATTTCATTTCTTATATGTAGAAATAATTTCAAATTTTTTTTTGTCAATTGTATTATTTTTTATGAATTTTATTAAAAAAATGTAATTTTCAAATTAAATTTTTTTTGCAGAGTTATTTTTGAAAATTTAATTCTCTTTGAAACTCTATTAAATTCTCTGTCCATGAAAATATTTTTAAAATTTTTTGACTATTGGTGAATTTTTTATGCATTATTTATCCAAATACAAATTTTTTATATTAAAATTCTCAAAAATCAAATTTTTGAAAGTTTATTTTTTTGTAAAAATAATTGATCTATTACATTATCAAAAAACAAATTCATGATTTTTTAGCTTAAAAACTATTTTTAAGTAATTTTTAAAGAAGATAGGTCTTTATGTAGGAAAAAATTTATTACTGCTTAAATTAAATTAAATTCAATCTTTCATAAAAATTTTATTTCTGCTTTGGATATGTCTGTTTTACTACTATAAAATTTTTTAGAATTTTCTCATGATTAAACATATTTTCAAATTATTTTTTTCTAAAAATAGTTTATAAATTGTAAAAAATCTAGATTTTTGAAATTTTAACGTCAATATTTTCTAGATGATATTCATCGTATTTTTATCCCTTAGACTCTGTTTTAAATTTATTTCAAGTTATGTTCATGATATAACCCTATTTTTAATGTGATCAAAGGGGAAGAATTATATGTTAAGTCTAGAGGAGGGTACATTTTGATTCTTGCACAATTTTTAATTGCAAAATATGTTACCTTACAATTATTTGCTTTTATTTTACCCTAACTTAGCTTGGTTTGCTCACATCAAAAAAGGAGAGATTGTAAGTACTCTGTAGTAGTTTTGATGTGATCAACCAAGTCAAGTTAGGTATTGTTGTGATTTGATCCTTATGTCTAAGTGTGCAGGAACTTAGGAGGGCAAGAAGTCGAGCGAAACACACAGCTAGCAAGAAGGATAGCACGAGAGAGAGAGAGTCGACAGGCTCGGTGCATCTAAGGGGCGAGGCGTTGCGGAAGAGTACGCTGGCGGACGAGAAGGAAGTGTTGGTTAGTCCTAGGAAGATCGTACCGGTTCCACTGTACAAAAATTTTGTACAAGTGTCGAACCTTTTCTAAACAACCTATTGTGTTTTTTAGAAGCTAAATTAGGAATCGTAAACAGAACTTAACATTATTGATTCCAAATTTAACTTATTTGTTCTTAATGGTTTAGATTTGGATCGCAAGCGAAACTTAACACTATTGATCCAAATCAACCTATGTTATAAAGTTAATTAAATATTTATTTCTAAAATCAGCTCCTAGGTCAAACATGGCAAGACACTAGGCCTTCTTGGGTATGGTATCATCCACCACTGCCTCGACAAAGCCTTTAATAGAAATTCAATATTTAATTTCCTAAAATAACATTAGGTTTAACCGAAAAGAACAATCGAATCACAAATTCAAAAAACAAAAAAAACACAACTCGAATTACAAATTCGAAAAACTAGAATCTAATGCCTCTTGTGTTTGGAATTCATATAAAGAAAAATAACTAGCATGATGCGGAAAACAATTACTAGTTATACCTTTTCTTTGTATGCTAATAACCTCGAGATCTTCTGCCGTATTCCTCACTTCTCCTTGGACATCGTGTGGGTGACGATCCTCCAAGATGAACACCACCAAAAGCCTTCTTCCTCCTTCTCTAAAATCCGACCACCACCACCACCAAGGGTCCGAATCGCCGAACCAAAGGACGCTGGGCACGCGGCGCGCTTCTAGTCGATGACGTAGGCCTCCGTCGGGTCACGCGAAGCTCCGGCGAACCTGCACAGAAGTCAGGCCGGGAAAGGTTCCCGGCGGCGACCCTCCGACGCTCAAGTCAGGCAAGCAAACAGTGTAAAAGGGTGGCTCCAGAGATGTTTCTTGCGCGTCCTTGCGGCAAAGTAAGAGGCTCTATTTATAGAGCGAGGAGAGAACTAATGCACGTTCACCGAGGTGTAGACGTGTCAGCAACCCATACTTCGGTATGCAGTTGTCAGAGAGCTTACCTGACACCATGCTGCTACAGTCCGAGCATGTCTTCGATGGGACAACAGACACCCTGTTACTGACTAGGAGTATGACGTAGTCATGCGACTTGACGGCTGTCAGAGGGTGTTCCCTTCCTTTACCCACCGCCCGGCTAGGACATCCGTCCGGCCGACCGGGCAAAGAACAGCGTCCGGACGGCCTTAATTCCCTTCGTCGGCTGGGCGGCGCGTCCCTCCACTCAGTCATTATGTACTGTTTCATTGAGCGTCGGAACCCTGGTCCTTACCAGGGTGCTTTTTACTATCAGATGTCCCTTTCTTCCAAATCCGGTCGGCTCGTCCTTCTCCAGCGAGCCACTGGGCCCTTTGACCTCCCCGTGGCGTTGACCCCTCGTTATGGGGTTCCGGATTCTTACCACCGGATCACTTGCCTCCCCCTCGAGTCTAGTCGAAGGAGGCGAAGTCCGACTGACTGGACTGCCGATCTGACTGAGCAATGATCCGCTCGGCCAGGCATAAGGATACTCATCCGTTCGGCAGTGTCTTGCCCGTGCCTTGTGCTTCTCTCAGAATCCATGTCCCATGCTCCCCCACCCCCCCCCCCCACTATTTATCACGTGCACTGCGCACGATAAGGGGAGCTCATTAAATGCGGCCAGTATCCAGTTGACACGTGGCGATCGTGCGCTTGTCAGCGTATGGCGGTGGCGTCACTTCCGATGGGGCAACCGCCGTTCGAAATGAACGACTGGATGATGATCTGGGTATCCGTGACCTGGATCGGACGGTGGACAATAATGGCGGCCGTCCATATAAAGCTCCCGACCCATGTTCCTCGCCGCATTTCATCCTCCTCATTTCCAGACACCCTGCTGCTCCTTCTTTCACCGGCAACCTTGTGCTCAGGCTTTCCGGTGACCACACGGCTTATTCTGACCATCTCCCTCGCTTGTAAGACCCTTTTTCTTACTCTTGACATTTTCTTCTTTCTGTTATTCGTCCCCTTCAGTTGGTTTCCTTCCATTCTCTGCTTGAACCCTCCTTTTTTATCCCGCATTCTTGTCTTTTGATCATGACCAGCACCTCGCAGTCGGCCGGCGGCGCTCCGGGTCTGTGGTATACGACCATGGAGAGCCATTTTGACGAGGAAGACGCATTGCGTCTCGTTCGGACTTACGACCTGCCGACCGACCATCAAATAGTGCTAGCCACGCCGGCCGATCGGCCTCATGAACCGTCGTCCGGCACTGTTCTTTTCTTCCGAGACCAATTCCTGGGCGGACTGCGTTTTCCACCCCCTAAATTTTTCTTAGAAGTTTGCAACTATTTTCGCATTCCGCTCGGCCAAGTGGTTCCTAACTCTATTAGGCTGCTGAGCGGAGTGATAGTTTTGTTCAAACTGAACGGCATCCCCTTAACCCCAAAAATTTTCCACTACTTCTACTATCCCAAGCAAGCCGAGTGGGGTACCTTTGTTTTCCAGTCTAGGATAGGCTTCGTCCTTTTTGATCATATGCCGAGCTCCAACAAACATTGGAAGGAGCATTTTTTCTATATACGTTTCCCAGAGCGGCCAACTTTCCGCACCAAGTGGCAGACGGCCATGCCCGCGCAACCGGAGCTCGGCAAGTTTAGAGGCGACGCGGACTATCTCTATGCAGCCGAACGACTAGTCGGTCAGCGCTATCATATTGATAAGATGCTCCTTCCGGGAGTAATGCATATATTCGGCTTGTCTTCTACCCCAGCCGATCTGCCCTGTAGCATGAGTAAGTTCCCTTATCTCCCCCTTTATTATGTTCTAACTGATTTATTTTCTGCTTCTGTAGCTGAAGTCATGTGGCACGCCAAAGCTACCGAGAGGCTCAAATTGAAGGCCGCTCAGATTGAGGCGGTGACGAGCAAGGAGGTCGCCGAACGGGGCCTTGCTCCGGTTGATCCGGCCGGCGAAGAAGGTGCGGGGACACCAACTGTCCCTGAAGCTTTAGACGTCCCCGCTCCTCCTGATGAGGCCGCGGGCGGCATAGAACCTCCTACCGAAGCTGTGGTGGAGGACCGCTCGGCCGATGATGTGCCGCTACGCACTCGGAAACGTCGACGCCCGGATTCCACACCCGCCTCTACATTTGACGAGCCACAACCCGAGCGGGGCGCGGATGTACCGGTGCTGTCCGGTACGGTTTCCCTCGAGAGTACCCCGACCCCTCAGGGTTCTCCGAGGGCCAGCTCGGAGGTGCCACCCTCCAGCCCTTCAAGAACTTTACGCCGTATCAGGCGTTTGGGCGAGCTTCCTTCTTCGTCCACCGGCAAAGCCGATACTTCCCAGAGCGAGCCGAGCGGCCAGAATTTAATAAAGACCGTTCTGCGCCTCCCCTCAGAGGCGTACATGGCTGCTGCTGATCGGCCATTGTTCCCCGAGCAGCAGATTACTCTGACGGGCCCTCTTGCACAAGCTTGGATAGATGCTCGGCGTCGAATAGCCAAGATGACTCCCGGGCAGCTTGGTGACAGCAACCTACAACAGGCCACCGGGGTATGTTCTCCTTTTCTTGGTTGGCCTATTCGAATTATGTTTTTAACCTGCGCACATTTGCTGGCAGAACTGGGTGGAGCAGATCGCTATTAGCGATCGATTGGCCGAACTGGAGGACGAGTTGAAAAAAGATGCGGGGGGCAACGGGCAGTCGACGGCCACTCTGGAGAAGGCCAAAAAACTACTGGACGCCGAACGGAAAAGGGCTAACGATTTGGCGAGCAAGGTCGTCCGGCTTGAAGCGATGATCAAGCAACGAGATAAGGATATCAAGACGGCGACCACCCGGAAGCTCCAGGCCATCGATGATATGGACCGGATGAAGGTGGAGATCAGGGGGCTGGAGCAACGCATCAAAGACTTGGACGCCTTGCTGACCACCGAGAAGGAGAGCCGCTCGGCGGATCTCCAAAGATTCGATGGAGACTTGAAAGAGCTCCAAGCCGCCAGTGACGCCGCTCACGCCACGCTCAAGGAATACAAAGAGGGGGAGTTGGCCCGCTCGGAAGAAGTGAGGAAGGCGTTCCTCCGCTCGGAAGACTTCGGAGAGAAGTTCACCGACAAGATATCCCTCACGTTCGAGGAGGCGATCAAGGCGGCGGTGGGCTATCTGAAGACCAAAGGTCACCTGCCTACCGAGCTGACCATCCCCCCCGAGGATCTAGCGAGCGTGATGGACACCATCCCCGACGCTCTTTTTGATTTTGATGTGTGAAGAGCGTTTTTATAAACTTTTTTATATTCCCGCCGTTCGGCCCGGCTTATCTCTGTAATGACTTTTTTGGCTTGCATAATAAATAATCTTCTGTTCCTTTCACTTTTTATTTTAGCAAGAAACTATTCCCCCATCACGACTGTGTTCCTTAAAACTCTTCCGCTCGGAATCTCGCTATGCCAGACATGATCTGTCTTTAATGTCTTTCATCATGCGACTGAGCAGCCGCTCAGCGCGCAGACGTCGCTTGTTTGTCTTTTCCATTCCGATTAACCATCTTTTGCTTCGCGCCTCACCTCAAAGAGGTTTTCGCTGGATTTTCGCATGCGAGCCGCTCGGACGTTTATAGACGCCGGCTCGTCTCTCGATATTTAACGTCGGAGCTCGACGGCGCGGATATTTATAGCCGGTCGGCGCGGCTCATGATCTTTAACGACGGGACTCGTCGGCCTTCCGCTCGGACGTTTATAGACGCAGGCTCGTCTCTCGATATTTAACGTCGGAGCTCGACGCTATTTCGCTCGGCGGGCGGCTCTCGATCTTTAACGACGGACTCGTCGGCCCGGACGTTTATAGACGCCGGCCTCTCGATATTTAACGCCGGAGCTCGGCGGCGCGGATATTTATAGCCGGTCGGCGGCTCGATCTTTAACGACGGACTCGCCGGCCTTCCGCTGACGTTTATAGACGCCGGCCTGCCTCGATATTTAACGCCGGAGCTCGACGCGGATATTTATAGCCGGCCGACGAGATTATAGACGCCGGTACGGCTCTCGATCTTTAACGATGGGACTCCGGCCTTCCGCCGGACATTTATAGACGCCTGCCCGTCTCTCGATATTGGCTCGTTGACGCGGATATTTATAGCCGGTGGCTCGATCTTTAACGACGGACTCTCCGGCACGGCTAACTTTACAGTCGATCGGCGCTGGCCATCGTATCATATCCCGCGCTAGAACAATATTTATGCCCGGCCGAACAGCACGGATCATTCGCTTACGAGTTTAAATATATAACCCTCCAGGCCGATCGGCTCGGGGGCCTTCGTTCTCGAGCTCCTAGCTCAGATATAAACCTCCCAGCCGATCGGCTCGGGGTCTTCACGCAGTAAGCCGTTTGGCAGGGAATGCTCAATGCGCTTTCATCTTTTTGCTTCCTGTATTACAAGTACATAGGCGACTAGCATATACACCAGAATAAATTACAATCGTGCACCTTTCATCCAGCTCGATAGGGCTGGAGATGATTTGCACTCCACGGTCGATCCAGCTGCCGCCCGTCCTCATCCTCCAAGTAGTAAGCGCCCGAGCGGAGTTTTTCAATAACCTTGAAGGGACCTGCCCAAGGAGCTTCCAGCTTGCCGACGTCGCCGACAGGCTTGACTTTCTTCCAGACGAGATCGCCGACCTGGAATGATCTGGGGATTACTCGGCGGTTGTAGTTCTGCTTCATGCGCTGCCGGTATGCCATCAATCGCACGGACGCCCTAGCTCGCTCCTCTTCGACCAAATCCAGCTCCATGTTCCTCCGCTCGGCGTTCCCCTCATCATAGCTCTGGATCCGGACGGACTCAACGCCGACTTCAACCGGAATGACTGCCTCACCGCCATACACCAAATGGAACGGTGTGGCGCCCGTCCCTTCCTTCGGCGTCGTTCGGATGGCCCACAAGACGCCCGGCACTTCATCCGGCCACCTCCCTCCTAAATGGTCGAGCCGAGCGCGCAGAATACGAAGAATTTCCCGATTGGCTACTTCGGCTTGACCATTGCTCTGGGGATAGGCCACGGACGTGAAATGTTGCACGATGCCGTAACTTTTGCACCAGTCCTCTAGCACCTTGCCTGTGAATTGCCGCCCATTGTCGGAAACCAATCGGCGAGGGATGCCGAACCGACAGATGATGTGTTGCCAGATGAATTTTTTGACCATCTGCTCGGTGATCTTCGCCAGCGGTTCGGCTTCCACCCACTTGGAAAAATAGTCGACGGCCACTAGCAAAAATTTCCTCTGCCCGGTCGCCATCGGAAATGGACCGACAATATCCATTCCCCATTGATCGAACGGGCATGAAATGGTGAATGCCTTCATTTCTTCGGCCGGTCGGTGGGAGACGTTGTGATATTTCTGGCACGAAAGACATGTAGATACTGTCTGACCGGTGTCTGCTTGCAAAGTTGGCCAAAAATACCCGGCCAGGAGGATCTTCTTGGCTAACGAGCGTCCGCCCGGATGCCCCCCGCATGATCCTTGATGCACTTCCTGGAGGATGTAAACCGAGTCCTCTGAGCTCACGCATTTCAACAACGGGTGCGAGAAAGCTTTCTTGTAAAGCTGATCGCCGATGAGTGTGAACCGACCGGCCCTCCTTCTTAGCAACTGGGCTTCATACGCATTGGATGGTGCGGCGCCCAAGCGGAGGAATTCTATGATGGGTGTCCGTCAATCGCTTGGAAATGTAAGGCCCTCCATTCGGTCGACGTGCGCTACCAACAGTACTTTTTCAATTGGCTGCTGAATGGTGACTGGCGTTATTGAGCTCGCGAGCTTGGCCAGTTCATCTGCTGCTTGATTTTCTGCTCTGGGTATCTTATGGACAACAACTTCTTTAAAATCAGTTTTGAGCTTCTCAAAGGCTTCAGCGTAGAGCTTGAGCCGAGCGCTATTGATTTCGAAGGTGCCAGAGAGCTGCTGAGCAGCCAATTGCGAATCCGAGTGGAGGATTACCCGACCGGCTCCCACATGCCGGGCAGCCTGCAAGCCAGCTATGAGGGTCTCATACTCTGCCTCATTGTTGGTAGCTTTGTAATCCAGCCGGACGGATAAGTGCATCTTTTCTTCCTGAGGAGAGAGCAGCAATATTCCGATCCCGCTTCCGAGCTGAGTGGATGATCCATCTACATATATTCTCCACATAGCTTCCGGCTCCGGCCTTTGCACCTCAGTCACAAAATCGGCCAAGGATTGAGCTTTGATAGCCGAGCGGGGCTGATATTGGATGTCAAATTCGCTCAGCTCTGTCGTCCATTTGATGAGCCGTCCGGATGCCTCTGGATTCAGTAGCACACGTCCGAGCGGGCTATTGGTTTTGACAACGATTGTGTGCGCCAGGAAGTATGGGCGAAGGCGCCGAGCGGCGAGGACCAGAGCAAATGCTAGCTTTTCGAGCCTAGTGTAGCGAGATTCAGCGTCTTTTAAAATGTGACTAAGAAAATATACAGGCTCTTCTCCGCTCGACCTTACTAAAGCTGAGCCGATCGCATGCTCGGTTGAAGACAAATACATATAAAGTGGCTCACCCGCCATCGGTTTGGCTAATACCGAGAGAGAGTTCAGATACATCTTCAAGTCTTCGAACGCCCGATCGCATTCTTCATCCCATTGAAACTTAGTGGCCTTGCGCAAAATTTTGAAGAAAGGGAGGCTCCGGTCGGCGGTTTTGGAGATGAATCTGGACAGAGCGGTTATCCGACCGGTCAACCGCTGCACTTCCCTTGTATTTCTTGGCGGTGGCATATCTTGTAGAGCTTTCACCTTGCTGGGATTGGCTTCGATGCCCCGCTCGGTTACTATGTATCCCAAGAAACGTCCTCCTTTCGCTCCGAACAGGCACTTTTGAGGATTCAGCTTGACTCCATACCTGCGCAGCGTTCGGAAGGTTTCTTCCATATCCTTGAAGAGGTCGGCCGACCGGACGGACTTAATTAGAATGTCGTCCACATAGACTTCCAGATTCCGCCCGATCTGCTCCCTGAACACTTTGTTCATCAAGCGTTGATAGGTGGCCCCGACATTCTTCAATCCGAACGGCATCACATTATAGCAATAGGTGCCGTCGGCCGTCACGAAGCTGACTTTTTCTTGATCTTCACGGGCGAGCGGCACTTGATGATAGCCTTGGTAGGCGTCGAGCATACAAATTAATTCGCAGCCGGCCGTAGAGTCCACCAGCTGATCTATCCGGGGCAGAGGATAAAAGTCCTTGGGGCATGCTTTGTTCAATTCCCGAAAATCAATGCAGACTCTCCACTTGCCGCCCGGCTTAGAGACTAATACTACGTTAGCCAGCCAGCTCGGGAATAGCACCTCGCGTATATGGCCGGCCTCCAGAAGTTTCTCTACTTCCGTCCGGATGATGGCATTCTGCTCGGCACTGAAATCCCTTTTTCTCTGCTTCACTGGCCGAGCATCCGGTCGGACATGCAACTCATGCTGCGCTATGCTCGGCGAAATTCCGGGCAACTCACGTGTCGACCAGACGAAGACATCATGATTTCGCCGGAGGCATTGGATCAGCTCCTCCTTCTGCTTCTCCTCCAGATCAGAGGCAATAAAAGTCGTGGCCTCCGATCGGGTCGGATGAATCTGCACTTCCTCTTTTTCTTCATAAATTAAAGCGGGTGGCTCTTCAGTGATGGCATTTACCTCGATTCGAGGCGCCTTCTGAGCGGAGTTGGATTCTGCTCGGACCATCTCAATGTAGCATCGCCGAGCTGCTATCTGATCTCCCCGTACTCCTCCCACTTTATCCTCCACGGGGAACTTGATCTTCTGGTGGAAGGTTGAGACGACCGCTAGGAATTCGCTGAGCGCCGGTCGTCCCAAAATGACGTTGTAGGACGAGGGAGAGTCGACCACCACGAAGTTTATTGTCCTGGTCCTCCTGAGCGGCTCCTCTCCCAGCGAGGTAGCCAGCCGGATCTGTCCGACCGGCTGAACTTCGTTACCCGTAAACCCGTGGAGCGGGGTTGTCATGGGCAGCAGCTCGGCTCGATCAATTGCAGCTGATCAAACGCCTTCTTGAATATGATGTTGACCGAACTTCCTGTGTCAACAAATATGCGATAAATAGTGTAATTTGCTATTACCGCTTTAATGAGCAGAGCGTCGTCGTGGGGCACTTCAACTCCTTCTAAGTCCCCGGGCCCGAAAGTGATTTCCGGTCCACTTGCCCGCTCTTGGCTGCAACCGACTGCGTGGATCTGGAGCTGCCGGACGCCCGCCTTTCTGGCTCGGTTGGAGTCTCCTCCTGTCGGCCCACCAGCAATAACGTTGATCTCGCCCCGGGAAGTATTGCTCCTGTTTTTCTCTTCCCGAGTGGACGGTCGGGACCGTTCTCTGGACGCCCGGCGATTCTCCCGTCTTGGAGATCGGTGCCGATCGGGCGTCTGTTGATGTCGCCTCTCGGCGCGGGTCCGGTCGGCTTCATGGGTCCTTTGTCTCCTGTCGATGGGAGGAGACCGTCGTTCGACATTCCTAGGAACGGGATTAGCCACGAAGGGAAGATTTCGACAATCCCTCGTGTTGTGCGTATCCGTCCGGTGGAAGGAGCAGAACATAGGGGTCCATCTCTTCTTTGGCTTGGGCCGAGCGGCAGCCACCTCTTGTACGTGTGATCTGGCGTGGGGGGATCGGATTGCTTCGGCCCTCGGTCCTCTGGGCGGCTGATGAGCGGCGTGCTGTTTCCGTTCGGCATGAGTAGGTGCCTGCTCGATTGGAGTTTTCTTTTTCCGGTCGGCTTGCGCTTCTTCCACGTTGATGTATTCGTTGGCCCGGTGTAGCATGTGATCATAATCTCGGGGCGGCTTTCGGATGAGCGACCGGAAGAAGTCCCCATCCACTAGGCCTTGTGTGAAGGCATTCATCATGGTCTCCGATGTGGCCGTTGGAATATCCATCGCCACTTTGTTGAATCGCTGGATGTAAGCTCGAAGCGATTCACGGGCTTCTTGCTTGATGGCGAACAGACTAACGCTGGTTTTTTGATATCGCCGACTGCTTGCAAAGTTGTGGAGGAAGGCCGTTCGGAAGTCTTTGAAGCTGGTGATAGATCCGTCCGGCAACCTCCGAAACCACCGTTGAGCCGATCCCGAGAGGGTGGTAAGAAAAACTCGGCATTTTACTCCATCTGTGTATTGATGGAGCGTAGCCGTGTTATCAAACTTACCATCGGTTGTCCCATTATACTCGCCGATCGTCGGAGGCATGTAGTGCTTGGGCAAAGGGTCTCGTAGAATAGCCTCTGAAAATTGACGATTGATCCGCTCGGGAGAGGCGTCCGCTCGGGGGGCTTTCCCCTTCCTGTCATCTCGTTTAGGCATTTCATCCGAAGAAGACCCCCTATCTCTGTGAGTTGGTACGACTTCAGGGGTGCGGAACAGGGCCCGATGAAATGCGACGGTGTTGCTTGCTGCTCCGGCCGCTCGGATGCTGCTTTCTGTTTTTGCTCTACGAGCTTGGCGGCCCTTGTCTCGACCAGAGCGTCGAGTTCCTCGTTTGAAAGTGTCACCATGTGTTGTCGTCCAGCTTCGTCCATTGTTTCCGATCGGATGCAGGAGCGTCCCACAGACGGCGCCAAATTGATCCTGTCCGAATCGCCGAACCAAAGGACGCTGGGCACGCGGCGCGCTTCTAGTCAATGACGTAGGCCTCCGTCGGGTCACGCGAAGCTCCGGCGAACCTACACAGAAGTCGGGCCCGGAAAGGTTCCCGGCGGCGACCCTCCGACGCTCAAGTCAGGCAAGCAAACAGTGTAAAAGGGTGGCTCCAGAGATGTTTCTTGCGCGTCCTTGCGGCGAAGTAAGAGGCTCTATTTATAGAGCGAGGAGAGAACTAATGCACGTTCACCGAGGTGTAGACGTGTCAGCAACCCATACTTCGGTATGCAGTTGTCAGAGAGCTTACCTGACACCATACTGCTACAGTCCGAGCATGTCTTCGATGGGATAACAGGACACCCCGTTACCAGACTAGGAGTATGACGTAGCCATGCGACTTGACGGTTGTCAGAGGGTGTTCCCTTCCTTTACCCACCGCCCGGCTAGGACATCCGTCCGGCCGACCGGCCAAAGAACGGCGTCCGGACGACCTTAATTCCCTTCGTCGGCCGGGCGGCACGTCCCTCCACTCGGTCATTATGTACTGTTTCATTGAACGTCGGAACCCTGGTCCTTACCAGGGTGCTTTTTACTATCAGATGTCCCTTTCTTCCAAATCCGGTCGGCTCGTCCTTCTCCAGCGAGCCACTGGGCCCTTTGACCTCCCCGTGGCGTTGACCCCTCGTTATGGGGTTCCGGATTCTTACCACCGGATCAACCACCAAGGAACCAAAGAGAGCAAGAGGAAAGGGAAGGGAGAGAGGGTCGGCCACAATAAAGAGCTCAACAAGAGAATAAGAATTGATAATACATGAGGCTTCCTCTCCCCTTCTTTTATATTACTTGCCCAAGGCAAATAAAGAAATACTTTTAACAAAAATTAAAATCTTCATCTTGTTTTTCCTTTTCCCCTTTTATTTTTCCTTTTCCTTTCTCTTGATTGATTCAATCATTGATTGGATCAATTATTGATTTGATTGGTCGACCCCTTGCTTGGGCACCAAGCAAGGGTGGCCGACCCCTTAAAAGGAAGAAAATAATTCTTGTAAAAATTTTATAAGGAAAGAAGGAAAGCTCTTATAAAATTTTACAAACTCTCTTTTAATTACCTAAAGTGGATGTTATAAAAGGAAAGTTTTAAAAATTAAAACCAAGTTTTAAAATTTAAAAATTCTCTTCTAAAATTTCCTTTTTTAACATGATTACAAAAAAGGAAAGTTTTAAATTTAAAACTCTCTTTTTAAAAAACCATGAGAATGGTTAAATAAGGAAAGTTTTAAAACTTTTAAAACTCTCTTTTAAACCATGTGACCTAATTCAAATAAGGAAAGTCTTAAATTTTAAAATCTCTCTTTTAAAACTTGTAGATATATACAAAGAGAAGATTTTAAAAATTCAAAACACCCCTCCTATTATGAATTATTGTGGCCGGCCCCTCTTTGCTTGGACACCATACAAAGGGTCGGCCCCTTTGAGAAGGAATTGGCCGACCCCTATGGCTTGTTCACCAAGCCATGGGTCGACCCCCTCTTGGACACCAAGAAGGGCTTTTCATGAGTGGACTTGAGGCATTAATGAGGCTACGATAGGGACCTAGAGGAGAAATTGATTTTGGCCTCCCGACCAACTTGAATATCCCGTGTTCGCCCTAAACACACAACTCAAGTTCATCAACAATAACTCATTCCACTATAGAGTTATTATTGCACTATCGCACCGATCTCAAATTACATTATGGGCTCCTTCTCATTATAAGTGTGTTAGTCTCCCTGTGTTTAAGATATCGAATGCCCACTAATTAATTGAGTTACTGACAACTCATTTTAATTAATGTCTTAGTCCAAGAGTAGTACCACTCAACCTCATTGTCATGTCGGACTAAGTCAACCTGCAAGGTTTAACATGACAATCCTTATGAGCTCCTCTTGGGGACATTTTCAACCTAGATGACTAGGACACAGTTTTCTTCTATAATCAACAACACACGCTATAAGTAATATCATTTCCCAACTTATCGGACCTATTAATTTATCGAGCTAAATCTCACCCTTTGATAAGTTAAAGAGATAAATACTAAATATATATGTTTGTTATTATATTAGGATTAAGAGCACACACTTCCATAATAACTAAGGTCTAGTTCTTTTATTAAGTAAGTATAAAAAGAACTTACCTAAAATGGTCCTACTCAATACACTTAGAGTGTACTAGTATAATTTATTAGTCAAGATAAACTAATACCTAATTACACTACGACTATTCCAATGGTTTATTCCTTTCCATCTTAGTCGCGAGCAACTGTTTATAATTGATAAAGAACTGATAACATGATCTTCTGTGTGTGACACCACACACCATGTTATTTACAATATAAATTAATTGAACAACTACACTTAACAAATAAATGTAGACATTTGACTAATGTGATTCTTTTATTTCAAAAATAAATGTTTACAAAAGCTAGACTTTTATTATACACTCTAACAGGAAGTGTGCAACTTTTCCAAGGGGCGAGAACCCGGAGCGAAAGGTTGCTCAAGGAAGTCAAAAAATGGGTTCAAGTGAGTCCTATTCCGAATGGCCGAAATCACTCAAGCGAGCGAAGCCTGAGCGAAAGACTTGGACCAAAAGTCGACATAGAGTTGACTTTGGTTTGGGCACCCGGAGCCCCTAGGCAGCCAGGGCGCCTCAGACTTACACCTTAGTCAAAGGTTGGTTCAGCCCGGTTCGGGTGCCCGAACCTAGTCCAAGTGCCCGAACCATAAATCTTATCAAAATGCTAGCTGTTGTGATCCGTTGGGACATGGATAAAATTTTATCTACGCTCAGGCGCCCGGAACCCTTCCAGGTGCCTAGATCAAGGCTATAAGTACAACCATGATCTCAATAGCTAGAAACAACACTTGTAAATGAGTTCTTTGTCTGTTCCACTACTGTGTGAGCTGTCAACATTGTAAGAGACTACTCTGCCCAAAGGAGATCGTCATTGTGAACTTTACTTGTCTCGGATTAGCAATTCTCTGATTACAAACCAAGTAAATTTCCGTGCCTCTATCTTTTAATTAATTTGCTTCTTATTTCTTGTTTATACAAGTGGTTGTGTTAATTAAGTTATATGATCGAGAAAGGTTTGTATTTTCATTTTCAGATAATTCACCCCCTCTTGTCGGCTGCAAGAAACCTACAGTCTCCCCTCTTTGTGCAACAATTAGTATTAGAGCGAGGTTTTTGGCGGATTTCTTCAACATGTCGGGGATAGCTTATGTAAAGTTTGATATAGTGAAGTTTGATGGAACCAGAAACTTTTGATTATGGCAAAGAAGGGTGAAAAACTTGTTGGTGCAACAAGGTATGGTGAAGGCGCTAGGAGAAAGGAAATCAAAAAATATGGAGAGATCAGATTGGGAAGAACTTCAGGAGAAGGCAGTGGTAACAATCAAACTTTGTCTTACAGATGATGTGATGTATTATGTTATAGACGAGGAGTCACTAATGGTAGTTTGACAAAAGTTGAAAAGCTGGTACATGTCAAAGTCATTGACAAACAAGCTATATCTTAAGAAGAAATTATTCTAGTTGAAGATGACAGAGAGAACCAATCTAAGCTAGCACATCGATGTATTGAACCAAATGATGAGTGATCTGAAGTTGATTAATGTGAAGATCGAAGATGAAGACAAGACGTTGATGTTGCTGAATTCTCTACCTTCATCTCCTACATACGAGAATTTAATTACTACTTTAATGTGGGGATAAGGAAACTCTTAAATTGGAGAAGATCGCAGGTGCGTTGCTAGGTTTTCACCAATTTCTCCTCTAGGTCCCTGTCGTAGCCTCATTAAAGCCTCAAGTCCATTCAAATATAAGCCCATCTTGGTATCCAAGAAGGGGGCCGGCCCAATGCTTGGTGACCGAGCAAGGGTCGGCCACATTATCCTCTTAAGGGGTCGGCCCCTTGCTTGGTTCCCAAGCAAGAGGGGGCCGACCACATTAATTCAAACAAGGAGGGATGTTTTGAATTTTTAAAATCTTCTCTTTGTAGAAAACTACAAGTTTTTAAAGAGAGATTTAAAATTTAAAAACTTTCCTTATTTGAATTAGGCCACATGTTTTAAAAGAAAATTTAAAAGTTTTAAAATTTTCTTTTTTAACCATCCTCATAGTTTTAGAAAAAAGGAATAGAAGTTTTAAAATTTAAATTTTTGTAACCATGTTAAAAAAAAGGAAATTTTAGAAGAGAAGTTTTAAATTTTAAAACATGGTTTTAATTTTTAAAACTTCCCTTTTTTAACATCCACTTTAGGAAATTAAAAGAGAGCTTGTAAAATTTTATAAGAGTTTATAAAATTTTACAAAAGATATCTTTTCCTTCCTTATAGGGGTCGACCACCCTTGCTTGGTGCCCAAGCAAGGGGTCGGCCAATAGGATTAAATCATCATCCAATCAAATTAAAACCAATCTATGATTGGTGATTGATTCAATCAAGAGGAAAGAAAAGGAAAAATTAAAAGGGAAAAGAAAAAACAAGAGGAAGATTTTAATTTTTGCAAAAAGTCATTCTTTATTTGCCTTGGGCAAGTATTATAAAAGAAGGGGATGAGAGGCCTCATGATGAAGCTATTCTTTTTCTCTCTTCTCTCTACTCTTCTCCTAAGGGCCGACCCTTGCTTCCCTTCATGCTAGGGCCGACCACCTCTTGTGGTTGCTTGGTGTGGTCGGATACAAAGAGAAGGAGAAGAAGAGGAGAAGTAGGGATTGCATCATCTCTTATTCGCTTGCTTGTGCTTTCTCTATTATGGTCGGATCTCTCCCCTTCCCTTTCCCTTGCTCTCTTTGATTCCTAAATTGGTGGTGGTGGCCGGATTTTAGAGGAGGAAGAAGAAAGCTCTTTGTGTGGTGTTCATCTTGGAGGATCGTCGCCCACATGACGTCCAAGGCGAGGCGAGGAATACGGCAGAAGATCTCGAGGTCATTAACATACAAAGAGAAGGTATAACTAGTAATTTTCTTCCGCATCATACTAGTTGTTTTTCTTTGTATGAATTCCAAACACAAGAGGCATTAGATACAGTTTTTCAAATTTATTTTTTGAGTTTGTGTTTTCTTTGTTTTTTGAATTTATGATTCGATTGTTCCTTTTGGTTAAACCTAGAGTTATTTAAGGAAATTAAATATTAGCTTTCCTTAAAAGGCTTTGTCTAGGCGGTGGTGGTTGCTCCCATATCCAAGAAGGTCATGTACCTCGCCATGCAGTCCTGAAAGCCAATTTTGGAAATTAATATTTAATGGAATTTATAACGTAGGTGGATTTGAATCAATAGTGTTAAGTTCCGCTTGCGATTCAAATCTAAACCATTAAGAACAGATAAGTTAAATTTGGAATCAATGATGTTAAGTTCCGTCTGCGATTCCTAATTTAACTTTTAAAGAACACAATAGGTTATTTAAGGAAAGGTTCGACACTTGTACAAAATTTTTGTATAGTAGAACCGGTACAATTTTCCTAGGACTAACTAACAATTGGTATCAGAGCTAGGGTTTGCCTCTGTGTGTTTAGAATTCAAATAGGTTATGCACATGTCATACATAATTTAGGCAGGATAATAGTAGGATGTGCTAACTCTTTGGTTGCAGGCTCCAACTATAATGGCTTATAGATGTTGTGTGTGATTGGACCCTTGGACATGTCAAGGGTATTAATTTGTGTGTGCATGATTGTATGTAACTAATACAGCAGGAGATGTATTAGCCGTAGGATTTTAGAATTTTATTTTCGATCTAGATTACATGTATATTCCCTCGAGGAATATAGGATCGATATATGTAAAATTCTATTTTTGTCACGGATCAGATGCTTGCGAGGCGTGGTACTTTTGGAGCACCAGAGGCGCAGCGGAATAAGAAGCAAGATGGATGCGACGATTCAACCCGATGGCGATAGCTAAAGATGGCAGCAGCTAGAGTTGGAGCACACGGAGGACAGTGATGGAAAAGGCCATAATAGTTGGAAAAATAATTTCCATATTTATTGCTTTTATTTACTGTGATGTGTATGTATGCATGTGATGTATGCTAGGATAGTTTAAAATTCCTCACTTTAAATAACTAAGTGGGAGAGGGATTTATTTTAATAAATTCCACGGTCTCCATTACTAGTTTGTAAGTGATGCAAACAAACTTGCGCGTTGACTCTGAGTGCCTTCCTCCATATCAGATGAGTTTGTTTGCGGATCACTAGATCAAACTTCTATTTAGGATGACTATAGGAAATTAATTAAGAGCGTGTGATCTTCTCCATCGGAAGGAGCACAATCTTATTAATAGACTTAGTGTCAAGTAATGGTATACACTTAGGCACGTCTAATAGTATTCTTCCCATCGAAGTCACTGCTATTATTTGTGTGACCAAAGGAAAACCAACTATTAACTTGTAAAAAAGATAAGTTGACAAGATAATAAAATTAAACCCCCCTCTTACAAATGTCAAGTTTTTGTATACGTCCATACTATCATGGCATACAAAATTCACGGTATATGAGGTAATTTTATTTGTCAGGATGACAAGAAAATAAAATTAATGGGAAAAACTCCTCTTACAAATGTTTGGTTTTGTATACGTCCACACTATCGTGGCATACAAAATTCACGGTGTTTGAGGTAATTTTATTTGTCATAAAGATTTATTGACAAGATAATTAATGGGTAAAACCCTCCTCTTTCAAATGTTCGAATTTGTATACGTCCACACTATCGTGGCATGCAAAATTCCCGGTGTTTGAAGCGTTGGTGAATTTAAATAATATTGTTTGAGGAATCAATGTTATTTTAAATTCAAAGTTTTGACCAAAATATTTGATCAAAGATAGACCAACTATTAATTTTATTTGTCATGAAGTTAGGATGACGAAATAATAAAATTAATGGACAAAATCTCTTTTTTGAATTTATATACGTCCACACTATCGTGGCATACAAAATTCACGGGGATTTTAAAGTGTTGGTCTTGACCAAATATTTTTGTGATTCTTAGCATTTTAAATGTTTGTCAATCCCCTAGTTGTTATACTATAGAAAAGACTTAGTAGTCCCAATTATAATGATAGGACTTGGACATTAAGGTAGACTGTCCTCTTAGAACTGAGAACAATATAGGTGTATTTAATTCATTAGTTGTTGAAACATGTTTAGTGGTATTATCTACCAGTACCTGGAGTGTAGATATAGATGCCACTAATCATGTCTACAATTCATTGTAGGGTTCCAGGAAACCCGACAGCTATATAAAAAGGAAAACACCGTCTACATGGGCACTACTACAAAAGTAGCAGCTGTTGTAGTGGGAGATGTTTATCCTCTGATAGGAATAAAATATGGATTTTCATAAATTGTCTTTACATACTAAGTTTAGAAAGAACCTGATTTCGATTTCTAAACTATTAAAGAATAGATATTCTGTCTATTTTGATAACAAACTTGTTATCAAGAAAAATAGGGAAGTTATCTGTTCTGGTACGTTGGTTGACAATTTATAATCCAATAACTCCCACGATGTAATAAATAGAAATTAATAACACATTTTCTAACTTTAATAAGAGAAAGCAACATTCGAAAATGAACCAATCATATTTTTGGCATCTAAGGCTAGGTTATATTAACTTGAGTAGGATTCAAAGGATAATAACCAACGAACTCTTGGGTTCATTGGTAGTGGAAATCTTTCCAACCTGCGAGTCTTACTTGGAAGGAAAAATAACCAAGAAGCTTTTAAGTCTAAGGGATATGGAGTCAAAGATATGTTGGAATTGGTTCATTCTGATTTGTGTAGACCTTTGACTATCCAGGTAAGAGGTTGTTTCGAATATTTCGTCACTTTTATAAATGACTATTCGAGATAAGGATACATTTACTTGACGCGCCACAAGTCTAAGTGCTTTGATTAGTTCAAAGAGTACTAGGCTGATGTGGATCAGAGTAACGTCAAAGTAAAAATATCAAGACACTACGGTGAAATCGTAGTAACGAGTACCTCTTAGAAGAGTTTAGGAGTCATTTATCAGAAGTCGGGATTTAATCCCAACTAACTGCACCTGGTACACCCCAACAGAATGATGTAGTAGAAAGAAGGTATAAGGCTCTTATAGAATAATTAGATCGATGATGAGTTATTCAGAAAATTACCAAATTCGTTTTAAGGATATACACTAGAAACGGAAGTGAACATAGTACCTTCTAAGTCAGAACTATCTACTCCCATAGAATTGCAGAATGAGCGTAAGCCTAGTCTGAAGCATATTCGGATTTGGGTGGTCTAGCACATGAGAGACACTGATAAGTTGGACATGAATTCACTTGTTTGTGAGTTATCCTAGAAAAACGAAAAGAGGTTTATAGTCCTTAAAATCGGAAGGTCATTGTTGGCACCAATGCCCGATTTTAGAAAAGAACTATACTATGAACCACAAGCCCATGAGTAAAAATTATTCTTAAGGAAATTAAAGGACACGTCTAATCTAGTACCAACTGTATAAGATGAAATATCACAAAAAACTGCAACATGTATCACAAATGATACACAATTGCAGAAAGTGTCTCGTCGTAGTGGGAGGGTTGTTAGACAACCTAAAAGATTCATGTTTTGGGAGAATCTTTGGACTTGATCCCTGGTGGGCATGAACCTGATCCCCGGACATATGACGAAGCACTCCAAGATAAAGATGCATCATCTTTGCAAAGAGCAATAAATACAGAATCAGAATATATGTATTCTAATAGAGTCTGGGAGCTTATAAAATCACCAAATGGTGTAAAAGCCATTGGATGAAAATAAGTCCACAATAGGAAAAGAGGGATAGACGGGAAGATAGAAACTTTCAAAGCAAGCTTGTTGAAAAAGGAAACTTTTTCACCGGTAGTCATGCTTAAGTCTATCTGGATTCTTTTATCTATTGCTGCTCATATGGACTATGAGATTTAGCAAGTGGATGTCAAGACAACTTTCCTTAATAGAAGTCTTGAAGAAAATATTCATATAAAGCAACCAGAAGGGTTCATTGCAAAGGACAAAGAAGCATCTTGTGTGCAAGCTCAACCAGTCTATGGACTGAAGCAAAGCTTCAAGGTCTTGGAACGTTCGATTTAACAAAGTTATCTAGACTTATGGATTTATTTAGTAACCGGATAAGTCTTGTGAATACAAGAAGTGTGATGAAAACATGGTGGTATTTCTTGTACTATACGTAGATGACATTTTTGGTAGTTGGAAACAATATCAAAGTGTTGTCAGAAGTAAAGGTATGATTGTCCAAACAATTCAATATGAAGGACTTGGGAGAATGCATACATATTCTCGCGATCAAGGATCGCAAGAAAAGAATATTATGCTTATCCCAAGCTTCATATATCGATACAGTCCTTGCTTGTTTTAGCATGCAAGACTCCAAGAAAGCTTTTTTATCTTTTAGGTATGGAGTATCTTTATCTAAAGAGATGTCTCCGAAGACATCAAAGTAGATAGAGGACATGAAGGTGGTTCCTTATGCTTCGGCAGTCGGAAGCCAAATATATGCTATGCACGAGATCGGATATCTATTTTGCCCAGAGCATAGTTAGCAGATATCGAAGTAACCCAGGACCGGGACATTAGACTGTCGTAAAGCATATATTGAAGTACCTTAGAGGCACTAGAGATTATATACTAGCTTACAAGGTAGATAATTTGGTCCCTGTGGGTTACACGGATTTTGACTTCCAATCGGATAGGGACAATAGTAAGTCGACCTCGGGGTTTTGTGTTTACTTTAGGAGGTGAAGTCATAATTATGGAAGAGTGATAAACAAAGGTGTTTTTTCGGACTCCACCATAGAAACTGAGTAAGTGGCAGCCTCTGAGGCAGTCATAGAAGTTATATGGCTCAGATACTTCATGATGGACTTAGACATGTTTCCTGGTTTACCCAAAAATTAATTTATTGTAATAATAGTGGTGCAGTAGCAAACTCGAAGAAACCATAAGTCCATAAGGCAAGTAAACACAATAGAGCGCAAGTACCACCCAATACGAGAAATCGTATAAACGAAGAGAAGTTGTTGCCACCTAAATTGCATCAGGTGATGACCTGTAGATCCTTTCACTAAGGTCCTTAAGGCAAGATCTTTTGATGGGCATGTTGAAGGGTTGGGAATCAGATGTATGACAGCATTTATGACAGCATAGTCTTTTAGTATAAGTGGGAGATTGTTAGAGTATATACTAAAAGTCTAGCTTTTGTATAAACATTTATTTAGAAATAAAGAATCACAATGGTCAAATACCTATATTTATTTGTTAAGTGTAGTTGTTCAATTAATTTATATTATAAATAACATGGTGTGTGGTATCACACACAAAAGATCATGTTATCAGTTTTTTATAAATTATAAACAGTTGCTCACGACTAAGATGGAAAGGAACAAACCATTGGAATAGTCATAGTGTAATTAGGTATTAGTTTATCTTGACTAATAAATTACACTAGTACACTCTAAGTATATTAAGTAGGACCATTTTAGGTAAGTGCTTTTGTACTGACTTTATAAAAGAACTAGACCTTAATTATTATGGAAGTGCGTGCTCTTAATCCTAATATAATAACAAGCACATATATTTAATATTTATTTATTTATTTGACTTATCGAAGGGTGAGGTTTAGCTCGATAAATCAATATGTCCGATAAGTTGGGAAATGGTATTACTTATAGTGTGTGTTGTTGATTATAGAAGAAATCTGTGTCCTAGTTATCTAGGTTGAGAATGTCCCCAAGAGAAGCTCATAAGGATTGTCATGTTAAACCCTGCAGGTGGACTTAGTCCGACATGATAATGAAGTTGAGTGGTACTACTCTTGGAGCTAGATATTAATTAAGTGAGTTGTCAGTAACTTACTTAATTAGTGGACATTCGTAATCTTAAACACAGGGAGACTAACACACTCATGATAAGAAGGAGCTCATAATGTAATTTGGGATTGGTGCGGTAGTGCGATAATAACTCTCTAGTGGAATGAGTTATTATCGATGAACTTGAGTTGTGTGTTCGGGGCGAACACGAGATACTTAAGCTCATCGGAAGACCAAAACCAATTTCTCCTCTAGGTCTCTGTCGTAGCCTCATTAAATCCTCAAGTTCATCCAAATATAAGCACATCTTGGTATCCAAGAAGGGGGTCGGCCCAATGCTTGGTGACCAAGCAAGGGCTGACCACATTATCCTCTTAAGGGGCCAACCCCTTGCTTGGTGCCCAAGCAAGAGGGGGCCGACCACATTAATTCAAACAAGGAGGGGTGTTTTGAATTTTTAAAATCTTCTCTTTGTAGAAAACTATAAGTTTTAAAAGAGAGATTTAAAATTTAAAAACTTTCCTTATTTGAATTAGGCCACATGTTTTAAAAGAAAATTTAAAAGTTTTAAAACTTTTCTTTTTTAACCATCCTCATGGTTTTAGAAAAAGGAATAGAAGTTTTAAAATTTAAATTTTTGTAACCATGTTAAAAAAGGAAATTTTAGAAGAGAAGTTTTAAATTTTAAAACATAGTTTTAATTTTTAAAACTTTCCTTTTTTAACATCTACTTTAGGAAATTAAAAGAGAGCTTGTAAAATTTTATAAGAGTTTATAAAATTTTACAAAAGATATCTTTTCCTTCCTTATAGGGGCCGGCCACCCTTGCTTGGTGCCCAAGCAAGGGGCCGGCCAATAGGATTAAATCATCATCCAATCAAATTAAAACCAATCTATGATTGGTGATTGATTCAATCAAGAGAAAAGAAAAGGAAAAATTAAAAGGGAAAATAAAAAACAAGAAGAAGATTTTAATTTTTGTAAAAATGCATTCCTTATTTGCCTTGGGCAAGTATTATAAAAGAAGGGGAGGAGAGGTCTCATGATGAAGCTATTCTTTTTCTCTCTTCTCTCTACTCTTCTCCTAAGGGCCGGCCCTTGCTTCCCTTCATGCTAGGGCCGGCCACCTCTTGTGGTTGCTTGGTGTGGTCGGATACAAAGAGAAGGAGAAGAAGAGGAGAAGTAGGGATTGCATCATCTCTTATTCTCTTGCTTGTGCTTTCTCTATTATGGCCGGATCTCTCCCCTTCCCTTTCCCTTGCTCTCTTTGATTCCTAAATTGGTGGTGGTGGACATATTTTAGAGGAGAAAGAAGAAAGCTCTTTGGGTGGTGTTTATCTTGGAGGATCATCACCCACACGATGTCCAAGGCGAGGCGAGAAATACGGCAGAAGATCTCGAGGTCATTAACATACAAAGAGAAGGTATAACTAGTAATTTCTTCCGCATCATACTAGTTATTTTTCTTTATATGAATTCCAAACACAAGAGACATTAGATCTAGTTTTTCGAATTTATTTTTCGAGTTTGTGTTTTTATTATTTTTTGAATTTGTGATTCGATTGTTTCTTTTGGTTAAACCTAGAGTTACTTAAGAAAATTAAATATTAGCTTTCCTTAAAAGACTTTGTCTAGGCGGTGGTGGTTGCTCCCATATCCAAGAAGGTCATGTGTCTCACCATGCAGTCTTGGAAGTCAATTTTGGAAATTAATATTTAATGGAATTTATAACGTAGGTGGATTTGAATCAATAGTGTTAAGTTCTGCTTGCGATTCAAATCTAAACCATTAAGAACAGATAAGTTAAATTTGGAATCAATGATGTTAAGTTCCGTCTGCGATTCCTAATTTAACTTTTAAAGAACACAATAGGTTATTTAAGGAAAGGTTCGACACTTGTATAAACTTTTTGTACAGTGGAACCGGTACGATTTTCCTAGGACTAACTAACACCAACAAACAAAACAAGTATATAGCCAAAAGAAATAAATTCACTATGAATAAGATCTAGACCATAAGCGGTACATTTCAATTTCTCATATTATGTCCAGGATAAGCAGTGTGTTCACTTCCTAATTTTGACTCCACTCTTGGCAACATCCTAAAATGTATATCATTGGTGTCTACATTTAGTCCAGTATCGGACCTCACCCACTTTAACCATCCATGCTGCCTACATCCATAATATAGTCTTCTTGAGTTCTTGATCGATCTAGAGACTAGCACAAATACTGTTAATCCGCAGTCCCTGCAACGTACAGTTTCATATTTGGTATGGTTGATGCTACTGTTACTTGATGATACCATTCAATAACAACCTAAAAGTAAAATTTAACAAAATTAAGTTAAACAATAGCAGTTTGCATAAGTAATGAAAAATATAGATGGTATTCAAGTGACAATATCTGGAGCATTCCAAAGAAATGATTGCAACTTAAAGCACTACAAGAATATAACTATAGAAAGACTTGTATTGTATCTCAAAGATTAGTGAAAACTCTATCAGCTAAACCTGCACTCAACTGATGTTGAACTTAAACAAATTGAGACTGTATATATACACACCTCTGCTCTCTTGTAGAAACAGAGAGTAAATTAAATTCAAACAAAATTTAAAGATATCCAATCCACTTGAAAGAGAGAGGCAACCATTTAAGTTGACCTTCAGTGCCTGAAATGACATGATCATCAGTAATGCTACTGCTACTTATCGCACTTCCTCATCTTCTCAAGCAGCAATCAATCTATCGCGATGTGCTAACAAACCTAGTAGGCAATTTTCTAGCTAGCTCTGATTGCATGAGCCTCTAAATGATTGAAGGAATCTAAGGTTCGAGTTGGAAGATGATGAACGTCCATCGATGGATTATTGTGTTCAACTTAAATTTCCTCTGACCCAAATTTACAAAGCATGATGACTTGGCCACAGTTCAACAGAAGAAGATATTGCAAATTACAACATAGCAAATCATAGATTCATCTACGCTGATATTGCTAATTGATGTAACATTGATCATGCACTTCTTAGCGAAACAAAACTTCAAGTTCAATTAAAGTCGAGCGTCAATCTGGTGCGGGCACTGCTACAATAAATTAAATGAGAAACAATAACAATAATAATCTGTGAGCTTTTACCTGCAAAGAAACTGGTGCGTTGAGAGACGGGAACCCTAGATACACTGACGGCTGCTAGACGAGGATGGTTGTGGCAAGTGAGGGACGGGAACCCTAGCTTCGTTGCACAAGCCAGACAAGGCCGCGGGGGTGTCGGAGTCTTCTGTTCTCTCGACGCAAGGCCGCGAGCCACACCCGCGAGGGAGGATCAGTAGAGGGCGACGACTCGGCGAGAAGAAAAACTCACAAAACTTGGCGCGTTAGGGCAGAAGCCGCGACGCGAGGGAGAGAAGTTGAGGGCGGAGGCGACGGCGAGAAGAAAGGCGAGGAGAAGATCACTCCGCAGCGAGAAGGAAGGCGAGGGCAGAACCCGTGTCGCGAGAGAGAACAGAATTAAGTTGAGTGTGGCGGCGGCAGGGAGAAGAAAGGCGAGGGGGAGCACGTTAGGGCTTAAGTGGAATGTGCCTCGCGTTTTCTCAACAAGTGACGCGGACCTTGCCACGAGGGCGGTCCACACAGTTCCGCAAGTTTTGTTCCGCAGCGGAACCAAACTGTATATATATATATATATATATATACCTTACTTAGGCTTGTGATAATAATGGGCCGATAGATCAATATTTGGCCCATGATTCAAAGTGGCCCATGATTGAAAGGCCTAGTAAATTATATGCGCACTGCGGAGGGTTCAGGTAGTTTTCAATGGCAGCCATGTTGGCCCATGCATGCAAGTTGCAACAACCTCCCAATGCCATACTTAACTAAGTAACTCGAGAAGACAAGGAGGCATGGGCCACATACAATGAAGTGGATATATCATGAGCAAAAATATTCTCTTGGTAAAAAAATGACAAATACTCTGCCCACAATTCCAACTTTATGCAATCTCTGAAATCATGTCACTGGCCACACTTTTCCTAGCATACAAAAAAACATGCATATGCTTGTGAATCCAACTTGGAGTGACTCATCACTCTCTCCACTTGATCCAGGGGGGGCTGTGTTTCGCCTTGCTCTATATCGAATCAAATCAAAGCCGACATATCTATCGGTTTCCAGTTGACTCGGACTTGCCTGGTTGTTTCTCAGTGCGCTAGCTGCTTTCCACCAAATAGAAGATACAAAATAGGTCGAGGATGATGTGAGATGGAAGAAGCACAGGGTTGTTTAATTTGCAAGACTAAGAACCCTAGAAGCACTAGGGTTGTTTCTCAGTGCTTCTGCTATGATGGATACTTGAGAACGCTGGTGCATCCTCTTTTTCTTTCAATGATTGAATTTGATAAAGCTTGGTGGAGCCAAAGCATCAGGTTGTTGATTTGACCTAACATGGATTGAAAATTTTAACATGAAAAGCATTCATTATATATTAATCCTGTCTGAAGGCTGAAAAGATGAAAAACTAAGGATATACTTTGAAGGTTGATGAAATAAAGATTTCATGTAAGCTTGCAACACAAAATCGTCAGTGTTGAACCAGGAAGAGGTTCTCGATGTTGGCCCTCCGACACTCAAGTCGTCTCTGGTGAGTAAAAAAAAGAGAATTGTAGCTAAGGCATATAGAAAATGAAATTGCACATACCTCTCACTCTAGATGGGAACCCTCTTATATAGTGTCATTGTACTATTCGTGCACGTATCTCAAAACATAGATACATTTTCCTATATATCTTAGAAAAAGATAAGTCAAAAAGTGTCTTTGACATCATTCCTTAAGCAGTCATGTACTTATCTGATATGACAATCTAGAAATTTTTAAAGTACAACTTATCTGTTATATACCCTTAATATATATATATATATATATATATATATATATATATATATATATATATATATATATATATATTAAGTTAAACAGCATGTTCTAGTGAAGAGGATGCTTTATTAATAATAATAATAATGGATGCTGATAGACAAGTGAATTCTTCAGTGTCATAGAATTTGGAAGACCATGCATTAATGCCTCTGTCAATTCCAGATTGACGTTTCCTTGACAACTTTTTAAATTTCCTTGACGTATATTACTATATATTTTTTTGGAATTATATGTGAAGCTCCAAAATACTAAATAAAATAGGAGAGGCAGCGTAATTATCTGTAAATATATCAAACTTATCTTCATTTTCCTTCTTCTATATAGCAATAACCTTGCCCTTGCTAGCTGCTGCAGATCTACAAGCTGCATCAAGCAAAGTCATCACTCGCCCGCCATCATCGATAGGATATGTCGACGTTTGACCAAGTTTGCTACATCAACTGCAGCTTCTGCAACACCATTCTCGTGGTAAATAATAACTTCTTCTACTTCATATTTATATAAACTGCAATTGTAGTGTCTGTAATTGCACCATCTCCCTCTCTATCTCTCTCAAAGAAGAAATATTTAGAGGATTTGGGGGATTTTATTGATAGGATTAATTTGAACAATTTATCAGCTAATTATGTAGAGGACAGTTGCAACGTATTTTCTAATTAGACTACATGCATCAAGAAGATGTAGAGATACTACTGGATAAAGAAATTTACAATGGAAAGAAGAGAATGACCATGATGATGAAGATGAAGAAGTATATAAGACAAAGAAGATGATGATCGTGATATGATGATGATGATGAAGAAGAAGAAATATTTGTATGATTAATTTGGAGGAGGAGGAGAAGAATTAGTTTATGAAGGATTTAGACAATTGCATTTATAGGAACATATATAAGAAGAAGTAGGGATTTTATTAAAAGAAATATTATTTATAGGATTATGAAAAAGAGGTAATCAATATTAGGATCAACCTAGAGGAGATGAAGTAGAAATATTTATAGGATTCATTTGTGCAATTTTACCAAAAAAATTTTAGAAATTAACATTCATAGGATTAATTTGGGGAATTTTATCAGCTAATATAATTTAGTAAACAAATCCAAATTCTGCCTAATGATTCTATAAGAATACATGCATCAATCAAATATTATAATTTCTTGAATTGATAAAAGAGCATATATATCAGGAGTACTGTACTCAAGATCCATAGGCTTCTATATAGTTCCAGCTGAAAACCCTAATTGATAGTACTGACGTCACTAAGAACCCTAATCCAAGACCATGTATACATGTATGTGTGACATGAAAACACTCAATTTTTATTCATCTTTATGTAATATATATAGCTCACAGTAGGATCATTACCAGATCTTTCATTTGTCAAGATGAAAGATCTTGACAAAGCTTCTGAAACCCTATTCTTTCTTCTTAGATCAGACTGCTTTGTTATGTGTATATAATTAATTAGCTAGTTGATAATTTTCCTTAATAATCAATTGAAGGACCATTGCATGCTTAATTATAAACTTAATAAAATTAAGTTATCTAAATCTAAATATTTATTTCTTGGATATTGTGCAGGTTAATGTGCCAAGCAACAATGTGGTTAATGCTGTGGCAGTAACATGTGGAGTGTGTGCCAATGTGTTGTCACTCAATCTCCAAACTTTTATCGAAAAAAATGTAAGGCCACTTCAAAATATGCAGGTTAGAGCAATGCCTTTTCTTTTCTTCTCTTTATATTTATGATTTATGCATGCACCTAGAAATTAAATTAACAATTATTATCATATGTTCTTCTTACTTTCCTAAATTAATTTCCAGAATATATATGGATTGCCTATTTCATCACATCGTTACACGAATAATTAATTAGATATATAGACTGCTCAATTTTCATGTCTCATTAATATCTTTAGTTAATATTGTATATAACTTTATTGCAAATGTAATTTAATATCTAAAAAGTCTCATTTTAAAATATTAAAAAATAGTAAACAATATCAACAAATGATCAAATTATATATCAATCAAAATTATTCTTTACTGCTATTAGAGAAGAAATATAACTTCTGATAGATGGTACTTATATTATCTTATATAAATATTGTTCCTCTCTTCTTTTTTATTCATATATTAATAGTTTGAGATTACAATTCATTAAATGCAGAGCCAAAACCTTGAAGCTCAATTTGTCCACATGGATTACGGTTCTTCGTCTAAACGTGCCAAGCTGTCTGTAATTAACCCAATGGATTGCGTTCCACGTCCAGTGCAACTCATTCAATATCGTAAGCTTATCTGTGTTATCACTAATACACTGAATAATCTTGTTAGAACTCTGGAGTTAACTTAGTTAAGTGCTCTTAAACACAGTGTCAAACATACATAATTGTGATTAAATTCTGAGAAATAGTGCTTCTTGCGATGACCATTTGTATGATGCTCATAATTAGTTTAAACGAGGATATATCTTAATGTAAGAATTTTGTAATAGGTTGTTTTTTATCTAATTTGTAATTAATTTATTTGCTTCCTCTCCTTGAATTAAGCTGCATCTACAGATCAAAAGCGACGCGTTCCTTCTGCATATAACAGGTTTATAAAGTAAGCGATTCCAATATCAACTAAAGGTTAATTGATAATTAATGACTATTTTTTTAAGGTTGTACTTAATTACTTTTAACATTAATTATTAAAATAAAAAATAGCATTGATTTGAGATTTTCTTTTCTGGAAAATAGAGAGGAAATCCTGCGTCTGAAGATGGAAAATCCCAAGATTAGCCACAAGGAAGCCTTCAGTGCAGCTGCCAAAAACGTAATGAATTAATTACGTTAATTTTTTTTTTCAAATCATTTATATTTTTTTGCGAAACTAACAGATGTTAATTATCAATATTATGCAGTGGTCACGCTTCCCCGAGATCCATTTAGGGCTCTCCATCAAAGGCAAAAAGCAAGTTTAATCAATTAATTTGCCAGCTTCGAGGTCAATTAATGAAGTAAATAAATGCAACTAAATGAAAATTCTCGTGCTTAGATTGAACAATATATGATGTAATGTTGCCTTCAAATTATGCTCGAAGCTAATATTATTAATTAGCATTCAGCAGACCATTTTGATTATTTAAATGTTTAAGTAATGGGAAGTGTGTGGGCCTCCCTGCATTTGCGGGATAATTGTATTCTCTACTATACATATTGATCCTGTCCGAAAGCTGAGTCGGACGAAGGCTGGTCGCGATGGTCTGATTGTTGACGGAAAGTCGTGGGTGATTCGGCTCCCACGGGCGGCTGACGACACTGCAGGATCCTGCACACACTCAGACGATCTCCCTCCTCACGTTAGGGACCAGAACCCAGGGAAAAAGTCCCCGGATCAGGCCCTCCGACACTCAAGTCAGGTCCTTTTCCCCCAGGAAAAGCAGAGAGCCGAAAAAATAACTAAAAATGAAAAGTTGTGGAAAAAGTGACGAGAGAGCGTACCCGCGTACGAGGAATCCCCTCCTTTTTATGCACCCGCCTTGCTTCCAGAACCTGCAACCCTGTCAGAATACGTTAGACGCTGGGATTTGTCGTATATCCCGGACACCTATCGTGCTGCTATTGGTCGTGAAGGCATCTTCTTGTTTAGGAACCTCCGCCTTTACACATGGGTTTTGTCTTGTAGCGAAGGACATCTGGCAGGCTACTATTGGTTATGAGGGCATCTTTTCGTTTAGGAACCTCCGCCTTCGCACATCTCACTAGTATGTAATGATTACCCTTGACGGACAATTGTGATCCTCCGACTCCTGCACAGCTTAGCTCATCCTATTTATCGCGGTCTGCATCTACCTCACACCCCTCGACCAGATCCCGCCTCTAAGCGTTACTTGTCAGTCGGGCTAACCCTGAACAGCCCTGTCGATCACGGTTTGTACTCTGTACCCTGTATTTCCTGGCGCTCGACCATAAGCCTGTAGATCAGACTGTCTTTACACAGCTCTGCCGCTTCCGACCTGTGATTTGTGACTTGCACTTCCGAGCCTTCGAATCGCAGGCCTGTAGATCGAGCTGCCTCTACCCAGCTCTGTCGATCCCGACCCATGAGTATTTGTTGGCCCTCGACCGTAAGCCTGTAGATCGGGCTGTCTTTACATAGCTCTGACGCTTCCGATATGTGATTTGTGACTTGCACTTCCGGGCCTTCGAATCGCAGGCCTGTAGATCGAGCTGCCTCTACCCAGCTCTGCCGATCCCGACCTGTGAGTATTTGCTGGCCCTCGACCGTAAGCCTGTAGATCAGGCTGTCTTTACACAGCTCTGACGCTTCCGATCTGTGATTTGTGACTTGCACTTCCGGGCCTTCGAATCGCAGACCTGTAGATCGAGTTGCCTCTACCCAGCTCTGCCGATCCCGACCTGTGCCCGGTGTTCCGCCCGTCGTCTCCCTTTATCTTTCAACTACTTTGCCCCCTTGATCGACAAGTCTGCCTGACCTCTGACTACCCCATATGCTTGCCTCTGACTGCCTAGTCAGCTTGACTATTGACTGCCGAGTCACCTTGACTATTGACCGCCACGTCCTCTTGACTTTTGACCGCTATATGGCCTTGACCCTTCTCACCCTTTCCTCTTGGGCCCCTCCATTGCCAACCGTATCACATATAATATTGTTTTTCTTGTGTAGGCTGTAAATAAGACAAATCAAATTAATTTTTATGACGTTAAAATTTATTTAATATGGTAATCAAGTCAAGCTAAGCCAAATATAAAATGAACCCAACTTTTAAAATAATTATTCAAATTTAACCTAATTTTTTTTATTAGCTTGAGTTTGGTTAAGCTTGGCTTGAGCTTGGTTCAAACTTGGCTTGAGTTTAGTTCAAATTTCGCTTGAACTTGGTTCGTTTAGATGTTATCGAGCTCTTAATTTAAACTTATTTAATTGTTTGAAATTTATATATTTTAAATTTATTTGTCTAATTATTGAGTTTTATAATACAAATTTGTTTGTTCATTTTGAATTTTTTTTTTTGTTTATTTAACAGGTTGATAAGAATTTTATTGATGAACATAGTTCACAAATATTATTAATAAATGTTGTTCACAAATATTAACAAGTTGAACATATATGTGTTCAAGCTTGTTATTTAGTTTAACAAATTGAATTTATTCGTTTAATTGATTTCGTGTGTATTGAACGAACTAAGGGTGCAAATGAGTCAAGCCACTCAGCCAAAACTCAGCTTGAGCTTGATTTTGACTAAGCTCAAGTCGAGCTTGAGTTGGCTCATTTAATATTCGAACCGAGTTCGAGCTTATGTAATGCTGGCTCGATATGGGAGGACATTTTGGTCTTCTGGCGGGTTAGGGCTTTAAGGGAACACTGTAGCATGCAAAGGAAAAGGGCGGCGATTTTGGGTTCGGGAGGAGGTCTTGGTGCATTTTCTCTCCACCGCCAACAGGAACCCTTTCTCCCTCCCATCTCCTCGCTGGGCCCAACGCCGGCCATCACCTCTCTTCCTCTCCCTCTTCTTCTCGACGCCAGCTATAGCTTTCTTCTGCCTCTCTTCTCCCGCTGGACACGCCGCAGACGCCACGAACGAAAGGCTACCTTCACGACAGCCAGCCGCCGCGTCTCCTCTTCCAGTCTTCCTCATCTCCTTCTCCTCCTCGCGACGCCATCATGGGAACGACGCCGCCTCCCTTCCTCTCCTTCGGTCACGCTTCTCGTCGGCGTCGCCACCACCAGAGAGAGAGAGGAGGGGAGGAGTTACCTTCTTCGCTGCTTGCTGGACCATCCACGCCGTATGCACCTCGCACATCTGTCGCCGGACAGATCACCTTCGGCCCTGCCTTCCTCCCATAGTCTCCGCTCGCTGCTGCCCCCTTTCGCTGGCAGCCTTCACTTGCCGCAGTCTCCCTGGCCGGCGGCCACCACAAGTCGGCTGTCCCTACGTCGGCGGTCCATGCGCCGACTTCGCCTCGATTCCGATTCTGTGTCGCTATTGTATGCCGACCCCTGTGCCGATCCAGCCATGTGTCATATCCCGAGCTACAATCGTAGCGCACATCGCTCTTACGTTTCAGTCTTCGATATGTGGTTGAATCCCGATCTATGTTGCTATCATGGTATCCCGCCCTGCGAGCCGCATTTGTCTTCTGGACTGCGTGTTTTGTGTCTCGCCTTCGTGTTGCTATCATTCTTCGACCTGCGTGTCGATATTTTATCTCGACCTACGTCCCGATATCTTATCCCGATCTACGTGCCATTATTGCCTCCCAGCCTGCGTGTCGGTGTTTTATCCCGACCTGCAGCTTGTCTTCTGGTTTTGTTCCGCGTTCGGCTTTGCGTCGTCAAATCCAACCCTTCATCCTGATCGGGCGTCGTCTACTCTTCCGGGTGTCGTCTACTCTTCCGGGTCACAACAACTCGAGCAACGTCTCATCCGAGGGCGCCCCCTGGGCCAGGGTACGTTTTTCGGACTCACCCCTCATTTATTTCATTATTATATTATTAGTCTGGTACTCATATATTCGTTGGATCTGCCTCGAACACCGAGGTACCGGGGACCGGGTCAACCCGGTCGCTGGTTGCAAGTAGCGTTGACCAGAGGACTTTTGAAGACTTGGTCAACACGGAAGCCATCTCAGCACACCCCCCTTCGGGACGTCACGACTCGGTCAACATTCTCGCCACGTCACCCGACGGTCCATCCGACTCAGCTTCCAGACGGGATCATATATATATATATATATATATATATATGATCCTGTCCGAACCAAGAGTCAGCGGACGCTGGGCACGTGGCGCTCTCTGCTGGATCTTCGAGTGCTCCGGCGAACCTGCAACAAACCGGGCCGGGAGAGGTTCCCGGCGACGGTCCTCCGACGCTCAAGTCAGGTAGGCTATGGAGAAAGTGGCTGCCAAATCTGTATCATGCGTACCTTTGGCGAAGTAATAGCCTCTTTATATAGGACGGAGAAAGAATTGATGCACGCCCATCGAGATGCGTACGTGTCAGCAACCCATACCACGGTATGCACTTGTCAGAGAGCTTACCTGATCCCATACTGCTACAGTGAGAGAATGTTCTTTGATGGGACGGCAGGACCCCCGTTGTCAGGCTAGTCGTATGGCATAGCCATACGACTTAACGGCTGTCAGAAAATGTTCCCATCTTTTACCCACCACCTGTCTGGGGAGCCCGGCCCACCGGGCGGGCGGTGAAAGTCCGGACGCGGTGAAAGTCGTCCGGACGACCCTGATTCTTTGCGCCGTCCGGGGGGTGCTTCCTTCCGCTCGGTCATTGTGCACTGCTTCATTTGAGCGTCGGAACCCTGGTCCCTACCAGGGTGTCTTTTTACTATCAGATTTCCCTTTTTTCCGAGTCCGGTCGGCTCGCCCCTTTCGGGTGAGCCACTGGACCCTTTGACCTCCCCTCAGCGTTGACTCCTTGTGGGGTTCCGGCTTTTTACCGCCGGATCAATATATATATATTGTAGGATCATAAAGTCACTAGAGGGGGAGGGGATGAATAACGTTCGTTAAAAATCGCGAGTTAAAATGAGTTATGCAACGGAAAAGGGAAACAAAAAAACAACACTAACAATGTCAAGTTTTATTTGGTTCGGAGTCTGTGAAGACTCCTACTCCAAGGTCTGCGATTGTCAATTGTTTTCGTTAGGCAATCACTATCAGTTCGTAAATGGATTACAAAGATCGAGTATGTAACACCCCACCCTCCTCACTACTGGACTGTGAGGGCGGAGCGCTACTGGACTACTAACTTTACTTAACTATCCTTGTTCACATGTTGATAATAATTCCTAAAACTCTCGGAGAACTCAAAACATACAATTAACTAGCAGCGGAAGACTAAATGACTCATCTAATACATTCTTAATAAATGACAATCTTAATAAATTCTTATGCTAGGTCCCAAGGCTTCTATAGTCCAGGCATCACACATCCATCCGCACCTCCTTGTCGCCTTCCTTTTCTATAACTTTTCCTTTCCTTTATCTGCAGTAAGAGGAAAATGCATCTATAAATAAAATTGCTTAGTAAGCGCTATCTAACTCACAAAACTCTAATATGCATGTGAATATACTGAAATCTAAAAGCTGAATGCTCAAAAGGAAAACTACTCATGCTCATCTACAAGCAAAAGAAACATACTGAAATGCTAAACGTGTAAAACAAATCTATACAATCATGCTAGCATAATCTTGCTGAATTTTAAACACTTTCTGAATCTTATTTCACTTGTTTAAAAACTTATACTTTAATACTTCAAAATAATAATCAACTTTCTTCTTGGGCCCAGGCGTAGTACCATCTTATGCGCGTTCCCTAATAGGTTGGGGTAGCGAGCCACCAATCCTAAAAGAGCAGACCTCGGTCTACCAGGGCCAAGACCTCGGAATTGGACACCTGGATTTGTTTAACGACAACCTCAGAAGTCAGGTACTAGCCTCTTAAATAAAGTAAAATACTTGTTATCTTTTATTACTTCTAATATATAATGCCTCGGCATTTTCTTTAAGCACCTTGTGTGCCAAAATCCCTAAAGTCTTGACTTTGGGATCTACTTAAGGCCTTGGCCTTTCTCTTTCTTTTCTTTATCTTTCTTACACTTGTTAATACTTCTAATAAAAGAATGTTTCTTTAAAAACTGAAATATTTAAACAAATTCTAACTTTGAAATGCATAAACAAAAATCTACATACTATGCTAATCAAAATTCTGCATACTATACTAATCAAGATTCTGCATTCTATGCTACACTATTTTTGCATACTATGCAAACATAAATTCTGCACTATAATACTTAACCAAATTGCACTATAATCTTTTTCTTTAAAAACTGCACTATAAGTTCCACCAAAAATCTGCACTACAAGTTCCACCAAAAATCTGCACTATAAATTCCACCAAAAATCTGCAGTACAAGTTTCACCAAAAATCTGCACTATAAACTTTAAAGAAGTCTGTACCATAAGCTCTTAAGAAATCTGCACTACAAGCTCTAAAGAAATTCGCTCTAAAGAAATTTAGATTTTAAGCTCTAAGAAATCTGCACTACAAGCTCTAAAGAAATCTGCTCTAAAGAAATCTGCATTTTAAGCTCTAAGAAATCTGCACTATGAGCCTACATAAAGATCTGCACTATAAGCTTAATTAAAAATCTGCACTACAGGCTTAATTAAAAATCTGCACTACAAGCTTAATTAAAATCTGCACTATAAGCCTACATAAAAATCTGCACTATAAGCTTAATTAAAATATGCACTATAGGCATAATTAAAAATCTGCACTATAAGCTTAATTAAAACCTGCACTATAGGCTTAATTAAAAATCTGCACTATAAGCTTAATTAAAATCTGCACTATAAGCCTACATAAAAATCTACACTATAAGCTTAATTAAAATCTGTACTATAGGCTTAATTAAAAACTGCACTATAAGCGCTTCTTATGCTTCGAATTCAAGAAGAACAAAGGTCCGAAACTACTCCTACTGCAGGTGAGAAGCACTTACCTTGCTTCTTGGACTCACAACCGAACAAAAAGGGCTTCTAGGACCTTGGCCGGCCGCCGGAGATGATGCCCTTACTCCCTTTCATTTTCTGCCCGAGCTCCGCCATCGTATGTAGAAGAGAATGAGAGAATGGTTTAAGTCACGGAAAAAAAGAGCATCAACTTATTCCTTTTTATAACTTAATATTTCTGTTAACTCCTTAAATAAATTCGCTATCTTTTCTGAACAGACAAATCCAACATCAACTTATCCCTTTTATAATCCAATATTCTGTTAATTATCGTAAATAAATTCGCTACTTTTTCTAAACAAACAAATCCAACATCAATTTATCCCTTTTATAATATTCTGTTAACTATCTTAAATAAATTCGCTACCTTTTCTAAACAAACAAATCCAAGATCAACTTATACCTTTTATAATCCAATATTCTGTTAACTATCTTAAATAAATTCGCTACCTTTTCGAAACAGAAAAATCCGTTTGCACACCTAGTCAGCTGGGTTTTGACCAAGTCAAAGGTCGTGGGTTTAATTCTCGGCTTGGACATTTTTTGTCGAAACTTCCTTCGTTTAGTAAAAATACCAAACGACCTCCAAAAATTACATAAAAATACTCTAAAAATTTCTAAAAATCCTAGAATATTTCTATAGCATTTTTAAATATTTTAAAATTACTTTTAGGACTCTAATTGAGGAAATTTGGGGCGTTACAGAGTACCAGCACTGAAAATAAAACTTGTTACCGACAAACAAAAAGGAAAATGAAGTCTCTCGTTCCTCGAGCTTTAGAGTAACATTTCGGTGTCATCGGAGCCTTTTCAGAACAACACTTGGATATGAAAGTTGTAGCAGATGATGATTTGAAGCTACCGATCAAAGGCTCGTATATAGGCCCATTTCGGGCGCCTGGACCATGCTGATGTGGCTCGACCAGTCGACGCGCTCCAACATAGCTCCTGGATAAGTTTTCTGGTCCAGGTGCCTGGACCAACTTCGGGTGCCTGGACCGCTCAGGTGCCTGTGGCACTTGCCCGAGCGGGCTAGTCCGGGCTCTTGGACCAGCTCTGAGAGCCAGACTCCCTTTTTCAACAGTTTCTTCCCTGCAAAAAAAGGTTAGTCCAGACAACAGAAAATATGTTTATCCTGTAAAATAGAGTTAGCACAATACTAATAAAATAGGAGTAGTAATTAGATCTTGTCTCCTCGAGACCGATCTAGTCAAAATCTCAACTTAGGTTTTCCAAATGGACATAAGTTGGACCGACATCTACAGTTCCCTCAATCGAGAACACATCCTCACTGGATTTCTCCTCTAGTTGCTTACCTCCACTTATCAACTGCAGTCGTTTGACTTGCCTTTGACCCACCAGGTCTTCCCGCCAGTTGTCAAATCTCGCGGACCCAACTGGACTTCGGCCGGTTGTCAGGTCTCGCGGATCCAACCGGACTTTTTGCCAAATAACGGGTCTCGTGGACCTATCTGGACTTCACACCAGCTATCAAATTCTACGGACCTACCTGGATTTCAGTCTGGTGTTTGGTGCTCCAGACTTGTCAACTCTTGTACACTTAAAAAGGTTAGATATTTTAAGTCAAGCTCGAGCCTTGGATTAAATGATTGAGTCGAGCTTGAGCTCAAATTTATAAGCTCGATTGAGCTTGAACTTGAGCTTGAACTTGAGCCAAGTTAGCATTAAACAAGTCGAACCGAGTTTAAGCTAAGGCTGGCTCAAACTCAACTCGACTCATTTATCATCTTAAAATAATCATAAATAAATTTTTATCATGCCAAAAGTTAAATTTATTTATCAACATTTAATTCATTTACGAACATGCATACAAACAATCATATAACAAATAATTAAACGGACATTTTAAACAAGTATATAATAAAGAATGAAGTCAACCTTTTAGACTACTACAAGAGTGAACAATTGACACCCGGCGGGTCAATAGTATAATGATTAGCTTCTCTAATAAATAACTATATAGATTTAAAATTTAAAATTTAATTATAATATATTATAGGAGATATTTTTCTCTAATGAAATAGACCTAAGAATATTAATTATTTAAATAAATTTTTTTAAAAAAATTTGATTTATTCTAATAATTGATGAAAAAAATTTATCAGGCCAAACAGATTAACTTTAAAATTAATTATTCAGATACCTAAATTTAAAACAACAAACACAAGAGTGAAGAACTCATTATTAAATGGAAATGTTTACCTTAAAGAATGTAGATAGAAAGAAGACCCACAACTAAAAGAAACAAACAATAATTTGTCGATGTCGATGACAACAACAAATATCATCGTCTTAAATGCAGGCATGTTAATCATCGAATATTGCAACCTTATCTCAATTATGAGGCGCCTAAAAAATTAACCTGTCGAAGCAGAATCTAATGAAAGATCCAATCGAGATTCAACACATTTTGACCAGCAAACTAGTTCAAATCCCACACGAAACCGCTCGCCACCTCATCCACAGGGCCATTGGCCATGACCCATTCGTCCGCATGCGACTGCTGGATTTCCACTTCCCAACCCCACTCCCCATAATAACTCTACGTGTTCGCACCCGACGCATGCCATGTCTGAGTCCCATCGCCGACCTCTGCCGGCTCAAATCATTCGACCCCCCAAAATTATTGGCCCCGAATTAATTGTTTATGCATTGTTTACATGACACCTATTTTTTTTTCTTTTTTATTTTTATCGAATTAAACAAATCGTCATAAACAAACTTTGTGGGTGTACATAATTAGCATGTAAGCTTGCCCAACCCATGCCTATTTATATACCCACAATGGCATCAATGCATCATCGTCTGTCTTGCGAATCCAATTCCAAGTTCACGATGCAATAGTGTGTGGTATGTAATCCTCAAATTATAGATATTTCTACATTCTTATGCAAACATATGGCATCTGCTGCCCACCTCCCCTTGCATCTCAGTATGCAACAGAGAGGGACTGTCCACGTGACAATCTTGATTGGCACCTCAGTCCGCGTTGATCCTCGGACAAGTTGGTAGGAGTGTTGGGGACGAACATATTTATTTTTTGCCATCTCGATTGGCACCTAGCGCTAGAAGGTGGGCAGCAGATCAATTCTGCTTATGCACATATTCATAATTTCATATTTAACTCTCTTTTTCAAAAAAATGAAGTTTAATAGATGCAATGATATTGATTTCAAGTTTGTATTGGATGCCTATAAATATATTTTATGATTTATTTCTCTTTATATAATCTCGGATAGCATAATTATTTTTTATTATAATAATATTGATTTCAAGTTCTCATGGTGTGTTTAGTTAGTTAAAGGATGATAAATTTATTATGATGGGACAAAGATCAATTTATGACCAACGATGAATATTTTCAGAAAAAAAAATCTCCTCCCATCTTATAGTCATTTGTTGGTCAACTAAACTCATAGTTATTTGTTTTTTTATTTCTTAATCATTTGATGATCGATTATAAATTGATTCCATAATTTATCTCTATTTATATAATCTAAACACAGAGTCTCAAGGACGCATGAAAATTGATTTCAAACTAATTGTTGAATTAGCCAGTGAAAAAGAAAAAACTTTTGAGCGGTGATTTACTATTTTCAAACTCTGGAGCGCATTTTGTTGGAAAAAACAATTATGGGCTAAAATGAAAGTTTTCCTTTAATTAATAACATATAACAACCATTTGGGACAACAAAAACTATTAGTTAACAAATAACGTACTAATTTCCCGGAATCTTTTCCGGATTACTTGGGAACGACCCCACATAACTTATTTACACTTCTACCCTTGTCGTAGCGAATTATTTACCATTTGTGTAGCAAAATATATAAATATAAAGGGGCAGTATCGTCATAACGTCGGTCCCGTTCCGTTACTCTCCGTCCCGTTTCTGACACACTTCCGGTTCTCGCTCGGACCTTTTTTTGAGACAGCGAGCGAAGGTGAATGAGATTGGAGATCGAAGATCGAAGAAAAGGATCGCGATTCGCGATCGAGTCCAAGGAGAAGGAAGCGTGGCACAATTCGAGGGATTTGACCTCGGATTCTTATTCAATCCTTCAGTTAGCTCTCTCAAATTGCTCCGTCTTTTGGTTCGTTTCATGTTGTCCTTCCTTGTGGCCTCTCCTTTTGAATCCTGTCTGTCGATCTTTTGCTGCCGTGCATCTTATTGATTTCTCTCCCTGCATCTGTCTGTCTTTTCTTTGCGGATGGGGGATTCGTGATTTGCGTTTTTTGTTTTTGTTTTTCTTTTCTTTTAGGGTTACTAATTTGAACGTATGGTAGGGGATGGATGTCTTTGATTATCTTGCTTTTATTTCAATGTATTAGCCTTTTTTTAAAAAAAAAAGAAAAAATCTTATTATTTGACTCCCGGACGATTATTCTTTTCCCCTCATTTTATGGTTTGCTTGTGGAATTGTTTGAACGTGCATATTGAGCAGTAGAATCAAGTTTTCATACTTGGTTTTGGGTTTTCCTTTTATCCATGTATATATAGATAATACTGATACAAGTTTGTATAAGGTAGTCGGATTAATACTAGTTTCTATATTCCAATCATGTTTCAGAATTATGGCTAAAAATGCTTCTTAATTGATTATTCCTTGGCATTATGGATCCAATTTGATAGTTGATAATTTTAACTAACATATGTGCACATTTATGGCTGTGGCTAAGAAGTAAGAACCAGAGTTTTAGGAAGAAGAGAAATCAAACAGACTTATTAAGTTATAGTTATTCAATCAATTGTTGAAGGCTCCTGCAATGTAGTAATTGAATTTTTTATTATTTCATTTTCTGCATGCCAGCACACATCTCTGTTCCTAACAGAAGGCTTTGGTAAGGTCAAGGAACACAAGGAAGTAAAATCAGACTGTTTTGAGTTGACAACATGGACCATTTTTGCCATTGAGATCTATATAATGTTAAAGTCCGTTGGCCAATCATTTATCCCAAAAGCTCCAGTTGTTGGGGAACATACCACCAATTTATACATTTATATCCTTGATACTTCCCCTTCACGTGTGGGTGGATTCTCTTGGGTGTCCTTAATACATGAATTAATGATAAAATATCAGTCTCTTAGATAAGATTTAAACTTTGATACCATGTTAATGATGATTACTTGATCATTTATCCCAAAATCTCGAATTGGTATGAAAGGCAATCTATCTATATCTTTAACATATTAATTCATACCTATGGTGAAATTTGTAAAGATCATTTATATTTCTTAAGTGTGTTAAGAACGATAGTGAGAGTTTCCATTCCTAGTAAACAAGCATGCATCACAAGGCGAATAGATTTAAAAAGATGAACCAAGCATATTACTAGTGGATTCATAGTATGCTATGAAAACCCAAGCATAGATACTACTTGTTGTCCTTTTCCTTGTGGACTCTTATTTACATAACTTATTATTTTTCTTTAAATATGACCCACATGACAGATTTAGATAACTTCTTGTTCTACTTTGATTCATGAAAAGATAAAGCAGTAGATCCAGATACTATATGCATGAGAATCATTTTCATGAGGATCGTTAGATTGGATGATATCTAGCCTACTTGTTGATATTATCCTGGAACAACAGTTCGACAATGAAACTAGCCAACCTTCACAAAGTACAGTTTCACATTTAATTGTTATTCTTATTACAGAATGTCATCATATTACCTTTGTTTTTCCTGGCATACTATTTTTTTATTCAATGTTCAGAACATTTTAATAGCTACTGACTAAATTGTTTTGCAGGTAGTGTGATGATGAAATTTACTCTCGGTCTGTCTGAACATAGTTAAAATATAATTAAAGTGGGGGCTTTTCTTCAGTCTACAAGATGACCAACTTTTTGCTGGGAAAGAAGCAAACATTTGCAAGTTCATCCTGCACTGTTCAGCCTATAATTATGGATGAATCATCCTCTCCTCCACCAATGAATCTCAAGTCTCTCAAGCCAAAGGAACAGGTTCAACATCAGTCTGCAGTGAATTCATCACATGGAAAATCTTCATTCATACTTCCAAACAGTGGCATCGACAAACTATTAGAGTGCCCTGTCTGCAGAAACACAATGTTTCCACCTATTCAGCAGGTTTGTTGAGTATCAGCAGGAGTACTATTATTGCACCTAAATTTTTTATTTACACTTAAAAAAAGCAGATCAACCAACACTATATTTTACTTCAAAATGTACCGTGAGGATGCTGATCTGTCTAGCATTCATAGGTTATGCTAATTTGAGGGATTCTTGGTTTTCAAGTATGGATTGCTTATTCATATCCTATTTTTTGAGCAACCAGATCCAGTTTAGTTTTTAATCTCTGATTACTGTAATTGTTAGCCACTACAAAATATAAGAGATTAGTATTGCTAAGATATGATCACTCATAGAACTCAGTTATAAGGTAAGAAGATCTCTATAGGACTGATCTCAAATAGTTGGATCAAACAGTTTGTTGCAGTATAGGCTTGCCCTATTTTTTAGTGTAATTTTAAATTTAATTTTTATGACAAGTTTTATTTCTTTCATATTGTGCACGGGCAGACTCATAATGGAGAAGTTGCGTCACTTGTATCATTAATCTACATGTGCTGTACACAATGAGTGTGTTTTTATTTCTGATCATATGTTATTTAGAACTCATGCTGATATGCTTACCTTTGGTTGATGTTCTTTCAGTGTCCAAGTGGGCACACTTTGTGCTTTTCCTGCAAAAACAAAGTGAACAAGTGCCCAATCTGCCGAAAGGAAATTGGCCAAATCCGTTGTTTAGCACTGGAAAAACTTGCTGCTTCACTCCAGTTACCTTGCTCATACCATCATCTTGGTTGCACAGAAATGATACCCTATTACAGCAAGTTGCAGCACAAAACACATTGTGTTTACCGGCCTTACGCATGCCCTCATCCTGGTTCAGATTGTCCCTTCACCGGAGACATTCATGAACTTATGTCGCATCTGAAACAATGCCACAAATTGGATCTTCAAGCAGGAAGCACTTTCAATCACCGTTATGTGAAACAGGATCCTCATTCTGTTGACAATTGCTCATGGACTCTAACTGTAAGCAAAGCCTTTCCTGGGACATACTGCATTTTTTCTGCAGTTACTTAGAAAGTTACTTGTTAATACACATGTATTATTTCTTGTCCTTTTGACACATTTTGATTGTTATCTCTTTTCCCAGCTATTCAACTGCTTCGACCGCTACTTCTGCCTTCATTTCGAAGCGTTCGTGATCGGTTGTGAGCCAGTTTATATGGCCTTCATCCGTTTCATCGGTGAAGAGTCTGAGGCAAGGAAGTTCAACTATTGCCTTGAAATCGGAGGCCATGGGCGCAAGATGAAATGGCAGGGTGTGCCTCGAAGCATCAGGACTCACCACAGGATGGTGCGAGACAGCTACGATGGGCTTATAGTTCACCGGAACCTCGCCCTTTATTTCTCCGGCAACGATCAGAAGGTGCTGAAGCTGAGAGTCTTTGGCAGGATTTGGAAGGAGACTTGGGGAATATAAATAGATATGGGGTTATGAAAAGCATCTCATTTGCTGTAGAGGGTTCAATTTTTTCAGTCCTGCTGGGAGTTGCAGTCCAGGATCTGATTGAGCCCGCCCGTGTATTTAATCCTGTCGACTGGTGTAGTTTTGCAGAAATATGTTCACTGCATTGCTAAAATCTTAGCATATAATTGCAGGTCGATTTGGCAAATCATATGCCGGTGAATGTAATTTTTAGACCATGAATTGAAAATCAAACTAAATGGGTTGGCGCAAGCAGTTTGATGATGAAACATTGCTGAAGTTCACCCTCTTACTCAAGTTCTAGTTTGAAAACACTTGTTTGAACTTTGGAGAGTAATAATAAGGGTTTTGTTAGAACTTTGGAGGTGTCATCGATGAGGGCGATAAGTGTGTACAATTATAATGAAACATCTACCTGTGTTAATTTAATGAAAAATCTTACGAGACTCCATGTGTACATTTCCATTTGAATTAAGATGGTTTTTGTTATCTTCAGTTAGTAAAATTTTGTATAAGTACAATGTTTGATTGATCAAAATGAAAAAAAAAAAAAAATGTAAGTATCATGTTATGAGCGGGAGATGCTCTAGTAAAAATTGGAAATATGTTTGATTATGTAAGCACATCTCCAATGAGAAATATTTGAAGGAGATATTTCTTTAAATATGTCCCCCTCTCTCTCAAATATCCTCTATTGTAAGGGATATTTAAGAGGGGAACAGAAATTATCGAACAAATTTCATTCTAGGTGGCATGTAAGTGGACCCCATAAGGGGTAATGATTATCTTTTTTGAGATATTTTATTATATAATTTAAGATATTTGAGAGTAAGATATTTAGTAGGTGAGACCCATAAATATTTGGTTGAGGGGATATTTGATTATGAGATTTGAGATATTTGAGTGATGATGTGGAAGTGGGACCATAAATATTTGGGAGAAATATTTAGTGTTATTATGAATGCCCTAAGGGGCGATATGCTGCACCCTATATCAGTGGCACGTCGCGACCAGATCATGTGGCAAAAGGATGATTTGTTCGTCCCAGCGCTCCCGTCAACCCGTCCCTAGGCCAACACGGAGGAGGTAAATCATAGGTTACTATTAGCCATTAGTGCAAATGGTCAAGACATGAGGAAGGTAATACTCGGTCATGTCGAGTTTCGACCCTAGGATCTCATGTGACAATATCCCATGTCTTAACCATCACATCGTCCCGAAGAGATCGTCACGACCAGATCATGCAGCTGATGTAGGGGTGTAGTGGCACGTCGCGACCAGATCATGCAGCTGATGTAGGGGGTGTAGTGCGTGTGAGTAATGTTGAATCGATTTGATAAATAGATAAAATTAAACTAAATTCTTCTGATAACAAAATCCGCTAGGGCACTCGACAACACGGGTGCTGCACGTGCGCTGGGGGCAAGCGGCGGCATTGCAATTGATCCAGTAAACGGAACCTTACGCCACTCACCCAGCTACCCACGCGGTCAAATACACGCATGGGCCCCGCTACCTACAGGTGGGCCATGGATCGTATGTCATCCAATCCAGACCGAAGAAGCTTCGTACCGTCGTCTTCTGCTTCGCAAGGTGGTTCTTCTTCTGGCTTTTTATATTCCGCTTTCTTTCCAGAAACCGAAAGGTAACACCAAACGTGTACGGCAATGGAGGAAAAGCCCCGACACGCGGCGCCCCTGCCAGAGCGCCGGAGGCCTCCGATCGCATCAGCGACACCGCGCAGGGGAGCCCAGTTACCGGCAGTCGCCGGGGAGACCGCGGCGGAGTGCGCGGCGGTCCTCTGTTGCTTCCCCTTCTGCCTGGCGAGCCTGGTCGTCGTTTCCGCCGTCAAGCTGCCATCCGCGATCGTCCAGCGCGCGCGGCGGAGGCGGAGAAGAGAGGTCCACCTGAAGGAGAAGAGAACAAAAGCCAACGGGAACAAAGTCATCGCCTTTCACGATGACGAGAACAACATCCTCCGCGGGTTCATCTTGGCGGCGGAGGAGGCGGAGGAGGCGGAGGAGTCTTCACCGGCGAAGACGACGTCGGAGGAGTTGGTGGAGTTGGAGAAGGTCATGATCGCGAAGTTCTACGGCGCCGGGTTCTGGCGGAGCCCTTCGCAGAGGGAGAAGTGAAAAAAAAACTCGAAAAAAAGACAACTTTGCCTCTCCTCGATCGAAAATAGAGGAGAAGATCTTCAAGATAGGATTTCCCATTGACGATGTCCAGTTTTTGGATCCATTCCACTTGAATTTAAGATTCCTCTCGTTGTGGATGATGAATCGATGAGGAACTAGAATTTGGGGAGGAATCAAAGTTTTTTGTTCTTGATTAATACAAATATACAATGGATATTTTTTTTTGATGCCTTGGTGCTGATCCTTCTGCAAGTCTAAGCTGATGGAATTCGGTCATTTCCAACCTGCTTGTCTTTATTCTTGTATTGCTTAATATTTAATGGGTCTAGCATAATTAAATTTAAGGCATCCATCAACGCAATCAAACGAGGCATAGCTTAAACGCATTAACATAAATCAAACAGCAGAATATTATAAACGATTTACATGGTCTAACAGATAGAGTCGTGCAACATTTATCTATTAATTGGAAACAATAAAATTTGCAGTTGCAGTAAAAGATCCGAATCATACCTTTCAAGCAGCACACAACCTCTGTATTCACAAATGGCTTCAAAATTAATATACTTACGAGCAGGAAGCGTTCGGCAACTACTTACCCAAGCACAGAAACTTGCTGGGGCACTATTTCAGATTCAGCGAGGTTGGCCACTGCCTTATCTCCCTCAGTTTTGTCCTCGAGAGATGATGTGACTGCGTGGTTGTCGATCTGAAGTACCTCGACCATAGGCTTTTGGTTTGATGCATGTTTGTCTGCCGCACTGGATTTTGTGTCGGACCTTGTGGTTGTCGACTTGGGAGATGGAAGCTTGGCGAGTGTCTTCGGCTTTGGGTTTTTGGAAGCCATAGCATTTGCATTCCCCTTGCTGGTTGCGGAGATGCCATTCGATTTGGTTGAGTTCTCACTTGAGTCGACAGCTTCCAAAGGATTGTCGGTGGCTGTAGTGGATGATTTGCGACGCCCAAGTCTAGGCGACTTGGGTCGTGTCGGAGGGATCTGTAATGATCAAGGTTAACGACAATAGTGTTCACCACGGAACAAAGTGCTTAATTGAAGCATAGTCATTATTCTTGGTCATGTAGAACCAGCTATGTAGAACTAAAGGTCTCAGGAGACATTTTGTCAATTTGCTAGCTCCATGATTAAAGAAAGCTGCTGCAGATATATTCTCTCTATTTCTAGTGAAGGTTTATGAATGAGCTTACACATGAGTAATGAAGGTTGTGATAGTTAAGATGATAATACCTTCTTCAGTTCGATTTTTGGAGGAGTAGGTTCTTGATAAAAGCTTGGCATTGGAGTGGCTTTGAAGTTCAAGCTCTTCCTCAATCGTCTGATCTCAGCCTCTCGATTTTCCTATAAGTTCAATATTTATTCTAACTTTAATTTGGCATTTCCTCTGTAGGACAGCATACATTTCAAACAAACAGAGCACCTGAGATTTTGCATCCAAGTTGGTCTTTTCAAGTTCTTTTGCATGATTCTTCTCTTCAAGCTTCATGAAAAACTGGGAAAACAATAAACATTAGTTAAATTTGTATTTATACTGTATAAAATAAGTCAAAATAAAATCCACATGCCCACCTCTTTGCGTTTCTCAGCACGCTCATCCAATCTAAAATTAAAACCACAACCAGTACCCTTTATTGCACGTGGTGTTGTACTTCTGGAGTAAGCATAACATAAACCTCAAACAAAGTCTAAGAAGGTAAATTCATGAAATATATTGGATCAGCATGAAATTACGAGGCATTGGAGTGGGCATCTTCATCGTTTTTGGTTGACAATGAGCTATCTGAGAGTTTTTCCTTGATATCATAGGACCTGCATCAGATGAACATAAGCCTCATTTCGAAAGAATAGATAACATTTTACATGGTTAAGCCATTTTTAAGCAAATATACTGCTTCAATTGTGCATCAGGTTCTTGGACAAGTATAGTATGCAAATGTTCCAACACTTTCACTAACAAGAAAGAATATGTTTGCTTTATCTGTTTTTTTGTTCATACAATATTATGCACCATATATATATATATATAAACTGTTATAGCAATATGGATTTATCTATCCTCTGATGTTCTAATTTATTTCCTGAAGTGTATTCAAAGTTGTCCCAAATAACAGACTATTCAACGATTAAGAAACTAAGACCATAACTTATCTGTTAGGTAAGACCATAACTAATAATGGATAAAAATAGTTCCTACGCATTTGGATGAAGGGATGCATTTCTCACAAAATAACTTACTTTCCATCTTTTATAGAAGTACCATTCCTAGCAGATTTGTCACTAATAATCACCTCTCCTGAGCCTTTGTTCACAGCCTGGAGTGAGCAAAACTAGTGTTAAAGTTTATCCCAAGTAAATCACAGCACATGATCAGCCATGCAGGTTTACTAAAATAATCTTGTTATCATATTGTAGAAAAAGAAAAGTAAAATCACCGATGTCTTGACTAACCAATGTTTTCTGAACACTTGATGTGGTCGTCTTAGCAGTAAGATGCCCTGCAAATTTGCAAGATCAACCAAGCACAACACAATTCATCCCTAAATGAACAAAGTAGGAGAAGATCAAACCATTTGTTTTTGATGATGCAATTCTAGTCTGCCTTGTTAAAGTGGTGGTGTTAAGGGACCCTTTAGACGGAAAGGACGAACTCTGTGAAAGAGCCTTCCTTTTCTCGTTCAGTTCACCTACAGAACCATTCAGAACTCCGAAATTTTTCTTTGTCTTCTTGAATTGACTACATTCGTCAGATCCACCTTTCTGCACAAAAAATTGTCAAAATCACATCTTCTACGGAACATAATTCTCCATGTTTGTAGAAATAGACAACAGAAAACGACCATTACCTTGATGGGATTTAATGATCCGTTGTTTTCTCTCGCAGATTCAGAAACTTCGTGGCTGTCTCTGGAGAAATCAGGGACTTCGACTTTTGAGGTGTCCTCGGAGCCACTGCTTGCAGGAACAGCATCAGCACCGTTTTCGACAATTTCATTCTCCTTATTTATCTGAGAACTAAATCCATTGGCCTCTGGAGATGTTTCCGGAGTTCCTTTACTAAGCTCCATTTCAACTCCATCACCAGATTCCATCTCTGCAAGGTATTCTGCCACACCACAGCAACTGTCGCAAAATTTCATTACAAGATCATACTTTTATGCAATAATTGTATCAAAATTTACATATCCTGAATTAAACACTGGTAATGTGGTCCAATTCTACTTCAGCCTCAATTCCGTCGCCCCACATATCTCCCTCAACACAAATAAGAGAAACGGACTTTTATCTGTGGCTAATTCAAATGAATAGCCAACATTATCAAGCAACGATACCCAAAATAAGAGATCCAAATTCGAAAAATCTCATCCGACACTGACCGATCCGCACCGTCACCAATCAAGCGAACCACCCTGGAGATCATCATTAATAATAGGAATAGAAAGAGATCGCACCGTACCTAACTGATTGCGCGAGGAGAAAAAAGGGGATCCGAAGGAACGCAAACTGATCCGCGAGAGAGTAGAAGCGATCCGCCCTTAACGTTGCGAGATCGAAGCGCCTGGGAATTCAAGTCCGAACTCTCTTAAATCGACGCCCACTCGAAGAACGACCTGTCCCGTCACCGGGGCATCTAAATATCCGCCTTCCCTACACAGCCCTAGCTTCTCCGGCGGCCATCTCTCCTCGGATTCGTAGCCACTACTTCCTCGCTCTCCTATTGCTCCACCGCAGAAAAGCTCGGCCATTTTTCGTAGTACATGTAGACCCACCGTTATTTACTAAAATGCCACCTTAGTTTACTACAATAGCCCATACTTTTGCCCAATGAACGTGCCAGATGGAGGGGTGTCTTAGTCTATTAAGCCTTAGGGAGGGAGAACGTGGGCGGTCGATGACATGGCGATCGTTCGAACAGCGCCGCTGGAACAAGAATTTCCTCCGCGCGGTACCCCGATGAAATTCATGTTCGGGAGATCAATCGGACGGCGACATTGTGGCTCAGGAATCGATCGTGCGGTCCTGAAGGGCAGAGCAAGAAGACGCGACGCACGCAGTGGTGCGGCGTCGGGGGATCTAAGTTTACAAGTGAGCTGGAGGCAACGTGGGTGTGCGGGTGGGCGGGCAGATCGGACGGCTGCGGAAGTATAATGGGAAGATCTGGGCCGTCCGATGGGCCCCAATCATGGCACCGCTCACAGCAGGCTGGTGATGCGTTGCCGTCTATGCTGGCGACGGGTGAGGATCTGATGCTCTGGGCGGAACAGGCAGTGCCCTAATTTCGCCTCGCCCTGCACCAGCATCATGATTGGAAGCATGTGCAGGGTCCTCAAGTCCAGGTGAACCTTTGTCCAATAGAACAGCGAGTATCGTTTAACTAACGTTGCTCTCGCGCGATAAACTTATGAAGTCGCCGTACTGAAAGGTTAGGTGCGACGTCTCGTCGTATTCCGTTCACAAATATTGATGCAGTCACGACCGTCCATCAGGTAATCGTCTTCATTTACCTGATGAGGTGAGGTGCTTTTAGGGTGGTAAAAAAAATACTGCGGTACGTGCTAACATTTTACGTACACAGAAGGATTCATTGAAGCGATTATGAGCTTGACTTGGTCAAAACTATACAGAACGGTCTTAATGATTTAGCCCGACCCGATCCAATCCTGTGACATGTAATTGTCACAGGATTGTCAATGAAAGGGGAAGCTAATGGTAAGTAATTGTCAATGTCTGGGATAAAATTTCAGTTAAACCGGACGGTCAAAAGACACCGATCACAAAATATAAGATAAAATAAAAACAAACTATTGTGGACCTCTGGCGATAGATCTGCCAACGTGAGTAATAGGTGCTGTGCTAAAAGAATGGGTGCGCGTACAATAATAAGTTTGAATACAAATATACAACAGGATGTAAGTTGAAACTAAATCTTTTCTTCTTGCTGAGTCTCAATGAAAAGAATACATTTCTGAAAGCAAACCTGAGAACGAGAACCGCAGCAAGATGGATACTGTTAGGTTGTGAGCACCCGATGCTTAGGACTCATCCCTGAGCCCTGTGCTTTTGTGAGGAGCCTCTTGTGCCTCAAACGGGGAGAAGATTTTTCCAAGAGTAGTACTAATCCGGCATTGTTTGACGATAACCCAAACGTAAATCTAGTAGAATAGAAACGATAAGTTCAGCGTTTATTGGCCTGAGATGGAAATTAGCAGATTAGTAGATCAATGAGATGATGTGAACTTACTTGACACGAGATGACCTTTTCCTCCACAAAACAATTGAGATGACATTCTGTAAAAAGAACAGAAATCAAAAGAAGAGAAGGCATGACACATGCTATTGAGAAATTAGGATTAACTGCAAATGATAACTGATACTAGGACATCTAGCATTCCAGGTAAAATAAGAATGCAATAACTTGGAATCAATTAAACTTATCACTCATGGGAATGAAGTGTTTAGTACCCTAATTTAACATGGTAGCAAAATTAGGACAGTACCTCAGAGACATACATTAACAAGTGTAGTGATCCAATATGTTCAGAAATTTAAAAAGCTTCCCTATGCCAAGTGACTAATCAATTTAGAATGAAACAATTCCACCTAATTCAACATGATATGAAAGGTTGGCCAGTATGTATGATTCGTGCATTGACAAATATGACAATTCATTATACTAAATAGGTTTTCCTCTCTCAAGTAACTAATATTTTGAGATGCAATGAGCTTCGCCGATATAGTAGAAGTGTTTCTTCTCTTAATTGGCACACATTATTTTGGATGAAACAAAGTCTGCCCTAATTCAATATGGTCTCAAATTTAGGCCAGTACCTGTTAGTCATGATACAGGAAGCATGTTAAAACTAGGATACATTATGCAATTATATCTATCTTACAAGGATTTCACTGTCTCAATTGATTGATCATTAAGGAATTGAATTGTGCTCTACTCTGAATCAAGATACTTGACGCATAAGCTGAAATTTTATAATAAGCTCTCTGTTTCCCACACAAACACTCCTTCTCAGACACAGAAGAAATGAGAATAAGGAAACCTGGAAAAGTATTGTGGAATTTTTTTTTCCTACAGGATCAAGATAATTATCTGGCCTTTTAACCAACAGATGAAGTACCTAATTCTAGAAGTAGAGACATATCTAGTCTATTAGTTTTGATGTGTCTGGCAAATAGGCTTTCTTCGGTGAATCAAATGTGGCCTTTTGTCTAATTTTTCCCAATAAATTACCTGCATTGCACTTGAAAGTAGAACCAATAAACTCAAATTTTAAAAAGATAAACTAGCACCTTAACCGTTGACATAAGTGAAGAGGACTTCTTGATGGAAGACGACCTCTTCACCACCTTTCTTTCAGTTGCCACTTCTTTGCACATTTGTTGCGCGATCTCTTTCAGAAGTGTAATTTGAGCTTTGTCCGTGCCCATGGAGATCGAACTCTGCCGCATCGACTCTCTATCCGCCTCGAGGGCCTGCAGCCTCAAGTAAAGTCTCTTAAATTCCGCTTCTTGCGCTTCATCCTCGATTCCACTTTTGCCATGGAGCTCCCTCGGCGTGCTCACGTAGTCCTCTGTCGCTCCGTGCACAGCGTCCACGGTGTAGACTCTGTCGCTGATGTCGTCTCTCGCGCCACAGTCGGATGCGTCGTCGACTGGGAATTCCAAGCCAGAGCTGAAGCTTCCGTAGGAGAAGCTCCTGACATGGCTCGACCACCGACGCGAGGACTGCCTCACCACGACGCCTTTGTCCTTGAAACTGCGAAAGCTTCCGCTTTGCACCCGCTCGAACTGGTGAATGCGCGGGCGAAACGGCCCGCGGGGTGAATCAGCGGCGCAGGGGATCTCTCCAGAGTTGTACTTGTCGAGGTCGGCGGCGGAATCATCGGCGCACCGCAATGCCGGATAGTCACGAGGGAGGGCATCGAATTGGGAGCCGGCAGCAGCGCGGGTGGGCGTTGTGGTGGCCGTGTCAGGTGTCTGCGGCTCAGAGGGAGGCTCGTCACCGTCGTCCACGCCGATGCCATAGCTGAGGAGGCGATGGCGGTATGCCTGGACCTCACAGTTTAGGGCTTCCACGGTCTGGTCGCGCTTGAAGAGGAGATCCTGGAGGACGGCGATCTCCTGTTGGTCATGGGCCATCTTCTCATCGGCGAGACGGCGGAACTGGCGCGCCTCCATCTGCGCCTCCGCCTTCTCGCGCTGGAGCCGGATAATCATTGACATCGCTTCGGTGGCCGCAGACGATGAGGCGTTCCGCTCCTCCTCCAGCTCTGAGAGGAGCTTCTCAACGGACTGCTTGTGGCTGGCTAGTGCCTCCCTCAGGGCCGCCGCCTCGTTCTCTATGTCAACCCTAGCAAACCCATTCTCGTTGCCACCGTCTTCGCCGGTGAAGAAAGAGAGGCAACGGGCACCTGAGTCCCTCTCGTCCAGCTTCCGCTTGAGGCAGCGATGCCAGGAGACGGTGAGAGGGGTGGAGCATCGTAATACGTCAAAATCATCGCCTCCTCCGTCTGGAATCGCCATGGATTCCGAGGGGGTGTCGAGGCGATCACAGAGGGCGATTGCAGGGCGCCGCCGCCGCATGAATTATGGGACGATGAAGAAGGAATCCTCCTCCGCCGAAGCCGAGGAGGTTCGAAACAGGGGCCGGCGATAAAATCGGAAAGTTAGGGTTTGAGATGGAAATTTGGTAGAGCAGCGGTGGAGATGGAAAGGGAAGGGGAGGAGGAGGAGCAAGAGTTTCAGAAGAATAAGTTACGGAGATGACAACTAGGCGCCTAAAATAAGAATTGCATTTTGAAAATTAATATAAATAAATAAATTCACTTTGAGGCCTGTTAATTTTTTTTAAAAGTATGAATGAAAGATAAAGGTAAGGCTATAAAGAAGTTTAATATTATATTTTTAATTATTCATAAAAATTAATAAATTTATTTTATTTGTTCAATTGACTTATATTATAAATAAATTTTTATTAAATTGAATATTAAATTCAGCATTAATCATTGACCATATAACACCTGATTTATCTAATATTTACATAAAAGAAACTGAGGGAACTAAAGAAAACAAGTGCAAGGGACCCAAATGAAAATATCACCATATCCAACCAAGTTCATATATATTAATGACATCGCTGCCATTCCCCACGCCACTTCGCCGCACGTTTCCGCCTCTCTTCAGTTTTCAAGCAATCCCCCACTCCACTTCTTCGATTCTGCCACACAAACCGAAACGCACCACCGATAGAGTTTCCATGGATCACTGCCTCCGCCACCATCGCCGCCGCCTCGTGCTCTTCCTCTTCCTCGCCGGAGTTCTTTGTAAGCATGCAAACAACTCTATATATATTTCTTCAACGAATTCTTGATTATTTCCGACCTCCTAAATCGCCCCGTGCGCAGCGGTCGGGACGATGGCGAAAGAAAGGAGACCCCTCGCCCGCGCCGTCGTCCGACCTTCTTCCCGAAATAGGCTGCTGCTCGTTGGTTCCTCCCCTCCGGCGTGCCTCGGCCGGTGCGGGGGCTGTGCGCCGTGCCGCGCTGTGCTCGTCGTGATCCACCCCGGCAGCGTTCCTCCGGAGAATTACTACCCGCAGGCCTGGCGATGCGAGTGCCACAACAAGCTCTTCCAACCGTAAACGCCAACCTCTCTTCTTTAATCACTCAGTTTTCCCATTTATTTCAAAAAAAAAATCAAGAATTTATTTCTTTCTCCTTCGTTTGTTTCCTTCTCTTTCGTCTATTAATTATACAGTTCTAGGAATTATTAGCACAGTTGGTTTATGATCATCATCAAGAAGTCACTTTCTTATCATTAATTAAACAGTTCTGTATTTGTTATCCTTTTGTATGGTGTGAACTATGTATATATTGATTTAGACACAGAAATACATCAAATAACCACTTTATTTATATACTTAAGTTTACGCCGCTAGCTATTTCGTTAGTCTGATCAGAACTGACTTCTCGGTTAATTTCCCCTCTTTTTGTTGACAGATTAAGTCGAAATACTGTTAATTAATTATCGAACACAAAGTACTCTTTCTTCTTTGTATAGCTAGCCAGCCTTTTGTTTGCCACTCTCCTTCGTGGCTTGACTGTTGAAGTATGCACGTCGAATTGTCATATTGATTCGACAAGTTCAGGACCCATGCACAAATTAAAGAACATGGAGTGCCCCGGCATTTTGAGACAAGTAGTCAACCTGGTGGACTTTGATGTGCATGAATGATGTAATATATAGGACTTAGGAGCATTCTTAATTTATGAGGGGGTTTGGCATGATCAGGAAGGAAGCGTATATCGTGCCAGTGGAGGACAGGCAAACTTTGAAAGCATGCATCGTAGTCTACAGTGTTTGACTTTTAGAGGATAGAAAAGTGTCTTCTTTCTGAATTATGTTGAGTCATGCAATATGTATAAGGCGAATAAAAGATCTACTAAGTAAAAAAAGCAATGAACCCACCTAAGCTAAGACGAATAGAATTAGAAGTTAGAATGATTACGTAGGCTCTATTTACTCAAAAGCGCATATGAAAAAGGGAAAAAATTTATAATGAAAAATTATCTTCAAGGAAAAAGAAAAAAAAGGTAAAAAAAAAAAAATCTCTGTTTTATACATTCTCATTTATCTTAATAGAAAAAGATGAATACATGTGATGTAATTTTATAAATAAAAATATATATATTCGTCATTTTTTATTATATATAGTATAATTTTATGAGTTAAAAAAGATACATGTATCATTTTTTTTTCAATATGTTGTAATTTTATGAATGAAAAGAGGTACATGCGTCATTTTTTTTCCATCCACTATCTTCCATCCGATGTCAGTGATCGTGTCCGAAAACGGTGAAGATAGCTAATCGGGGATGTGACTCAATGGTTGACCTTACAAAGACTCTGTTCTGATCTGTAAAACTAAGAACGTCAGTGTCGAGGCAGGGAAAAAAGATACATATGTCATTTTTTGGGTATATAGTATAATTTTGTGAGTTAAAAAAGATACATGCGCAATTTTTTTTTGTATATGTTATAATTTTATGAATGAAAACGGGTACATACATTATTTTTTTCTCTTCCGTCCGATTTTATGGTCAATTTATTTGGAAGAACAGAAAGTAAAACTAAGAAAAGTTTCCATAGTGGAAAAGTTTCCATTGTTTACTTCATTAAAATTTTCAGACGGAAGAGAAACGCAACCCATCAATGGATAATTTTAAAGCTAAATTCGACCACTTCAAAATCAAATGAAAAGCGCGGATGGAAAAATAAATGATGCATGTACCCATTCTCATTCACAAAATTATATCATTTACCCAAAAAATGACGCATGTATCATTTTTTAATCATAAAATTACACCATATACCCAAAAAATAACGCATGTACCTTTTTTATTTATAAAATTAAGTCGTATGTATCCACCTTCCTCTATCAAGATAAACAAGCATATAAAGGAAGAGATTTCTTCATCCTTTCTCTTCTCCTCCTAGCATAATTTTCTACCATAGATTTCTTTTCCTTCCGCATCCGCGTTTTATGCTATGTTTACTCTATAGTGTGGATGAGGAAAAGAAAGGAATCAACGATAGAAAGTTATCATTGGAGGAAGAGAAAAGAAAGGGTGAAGAAATCTTTTCCTTTGCACACTTGTTTACCTTGATAGAGGAAGGAGAATACTTGTGATGTAATTTTGTAAATAAAAAAGGATGCATGCATCATTTTTTTGGTACATAGTGTAATTTTGTGAGTTAAAAAGGCTACATGCGTCATTTTTTTGATATATGATGTAATTTTGTGAATGCAAAAGGAGTACATGCGTCATTTTTTTTTCCATCCGCTGCTTTCCGTCCGATTTTGAGATGATCGATTTCGACTCCAAAATTATCCGCTGATGGATTGCGTTACTTTTCCTTCGGAAAATTTTAATGAAGTAAACAATGGAAACTTTTCCACCGTGGAAACTTTTCCTTAATTTTACTTTTCACTCTCCCAAGTAAACAGAACCTTAGAGTTATTCGTTGATGGATTACATTTCTCTTTCATCTGAAAATTTTAATAAAGTAAACGACGTAGACCTTTCCACTGCGAAAATTTTTCTTTAGTTTTACTTTCCGCTTTCCTAAATAAACTGGTCCTCAAAGTAGAGTTGACTCTACTTGTGCCCATAAAGATGAAATCACTAATAAAAAATAATACGTCGAGGGAAAAAATCTTAAGAAAAAACTTAAGAATAGACACGTAAAATGGTGAATCTAAAAAAATAAAAAAAATGAACCATAAATTTAAATTTAAATGTCTATCCTTAAAACTTTTTTCTAAAATTTTTTTCACTACACATTTTGACTCATCACTAATTATTTCATGCTCACCAGTCGACACCGGCCATCTGCTATAAAACACGAATAGCTTTTGGTAGCTCATGTTTGGTTTTTAGAAGCTCAGTCGGCCCGAACTAGCCTGCCACCCAACCTCAACCCACTCTACCTGTGCCTCGCCTCACTTGACATTGTTGGTAACTCATCACTAATATTGGCTTTTAGCACTTTTTGGCTTTATATAGTCAATTTAAGATATTTTAATTGTAGAAAAATTTATGGTGTTGACCTTTCAAATTACATAGGCAGTTGTAGAATGAAAGGGAGATTTGATCAAAACAAGTATATTCAAGTATGATTTGATCAACCAGTAATAATAAATGCGATTGAAGGAACGAATACAAGATTAAAGTGGTGTAGTGTGGTGGTCTGTGTTTACCCTAACTCTTAGTGTACCTTCTGCACTATGCCGCATTAACTCACGCATGAATATTGAATACTATAGGTGAGTGACTCCATCCAGGGAACCAGAGCTCTTATATGAATTATCATGCTCTCCTCCTCCTCCTCCTCCTCCTCCTCTCGCTTCTTTGTCACTCTATTCCAATCAAATATTATATATAATTAGTCAACAACCGATTTGACATGCTCTCTCTTAGAGGGGTCAAAAATGAACTCGACCTGATGACCCAATTCAAATCGACCCGAAAAAAATCAGGTTCAGGTTGAGCATTTTCGGATTTGAGTCAGGTTCGGGTTGGAGAGTAAAAAGTTTCGGGTTGGGTCAGGTCGAGTTCGGGTCGACCCGGATTGACTTAAATATAGGGCTTTGTAGGTTTTTTAGGGTTAAATCAAATTTTATTTTAAAAATTTAGATGTTTTATGTATATTAATATCATGTTTGTATGATAAAGATGGAGTATTGAGATAAAAGTGAAGAATTATAAGGAAAATAGCCCAAAAAAGTCATTTTGAATAGGATTTTCGGGTTATATGGGTCGGGTTCGGGTTGATCGGGTTGGTCGGGTTCGGGTTCGGGTTGAGGTGTTTTGGGTTGAACTCGGGTTCGGGTCGGGTTCGGGTTGGGTTAAAAAAAAACTCAACCCGACCCAACCCGACCCGATCCACCCGAATTGACACCCCTGCTTTCTCTCCGAAGGTCATTGATGAAGGAGGACGAGATTGTCCTGAAATGCACCTCAACAGATGTTTAATTAGTGTAGGAGAGATTTTGACAGACCATTCTGACGCTCAAGTTAGAATTTATTTAAAGTATGAAACTAGAGCGGCAAGAAGAAAAAGAAAGATAGATGATACCGTATCTAGAGTGTGTATATGAGAGTTGAAAAAGAGGAGTCCTTGTATTTACCTCCTCTAGAGTTTATATAGTCGTCTTAGATGATATCGCAGAGTGTGTATGTGAGAGTTAAAAAATAGCAGCGCTTTGCATTTACATCCTCTAGATTTTATAGAATCATCTGAAGAGCATTTTCACATCAGCAATGATGAGGAGACTATTAGCTACCTCTCCATCCGCTAAGTACCATGTGTTTGAAGGAAAGCTTCTAGAAGACCAAATCGATAACTCCTCAACTACTTCTTTATTCATCTTGTGCTATGTGTTCTAGAATATTGATCGTTGTTATTCGCATCTTCTAGGCAAAGCAGCCTCATTAATGAGGGTTTTGCCAAGGATGAATAAGGAAATAATGTCAATGTTGAGTGACCTTAAGAATAGATGAAGTCGACAACTAAGGTTGAGACATAGAGGATGATGGGATGTGAGCCCGAGGCAAGGAGGATGTTGGCCATTGAGGTCGAGACAAGGATGTTGAGATTTGAGGCCAAAATAGGCCATGATGCCAAGACCGAGATGTCTTGGCTGAGTTGTTGACACTAAGATACCAAGGCATAGATGTCTTCGCTGAGTTGTCGAGGCCGAGATGTCTTAGCTAAGTTACTGAGATAGAGATATCTTGTCTAAGTTGCTAAGATCGAGATGTCGAGGCAAAGATGTCTTGGCTGAGTTGCCAAGACGGAGATGTGTTCGTTGAATTACCATGGCCGATATGTCTTGGCTGAGTTGCCGAGACTGAATGTCTTGGTCGAGTTGTTGAGGTCGAGATGTCTTGGCTAAGTCGTAGACGTAGTTGGCGTCTGATGTCGAGTCAGAGATGACTTGTTCTTGGGAAAACTCAACTTTTTGGGATGAGTGTATTGAGCAAGTTGAACTAGACTTGAGTCCCTTCTGTTAAATGATTGATATGCATGAATGATTAATCAATATGTAAATTATAAATAGTTACAACGATTATTCACTAATCCTTTTCTTCACATTTGTTGTCAGAAGAATGATCACAAATTAAACTTCCCTTCAAAGTTCCAGAAACCAAATTCATATTCTTTGTGGTTGTTCCTCAACTCTGATACAAAAACTAGACCAAATAAAAATCAAGTCACAAAAACTATAAAAATCAAGTCACAAAGACCAAATAAGAATCAAGTCGCATACACCAAATAAGAAACATGTCATAAAAACCAAATAAGTACGTCCAAATCATACTTAAGGAAAAATAATTCGTGCGACAACAAATATACAGAGCAATTGATTCTAAGAAAGTTGTTATACCTTACATAGTTGTTCTTCCAAACAAATTGGAGACATTAACATCTTATATTTACTCCAGATTGAATTATTTATATTAATACGAACATTATTTCTAATCCTCATAATGACTATCATGTCGAGAGTATGTTCAATATCTCTAATCAATATAATTATTGACAATCGTATTTTAAGTACTCAACAAAAACATGTAATTGTTTGACCAATGAATAAATATCAAAGATGTAAATATATTTTAATCTTCTTTTTTAGTTAAAATCTATTCATTTTAATCAGTCACTTTCCTAGTTATACTCTATAGACCGAATCATCCATAGTCAATAGGATACAAGTTAAATTAGCAGACACTGATTAGAACTTCAAGTAGACGGCTAATAATCACTCAGAGTAAAACTGAGATCAACTTATAATCTTAAGAGTCTCATATAGTAAATGATATGATGATGAAGAGGGATCCCACCAGAGAAGTGCGACTGATATGGAGGTCAAAGTCAAAAAAACAAGGTCAGTAGATTAGGCAATGTTGGCTGAATGGGGCAGCAAGGCAAGACGAACGGTATGCTCGATCCGAGCAGACAAGCATAGTTCTGAACGGATGAATCTGTCCGAATGGCTAGTCTCTGAAAGCCAACAACGGAATGATGGAGGCAACAATAAAATCCCCGAGCCATCAACCCGGTCGACAAGGCGCAACGGCCGAGCGACCACCGGTCAACCTACGTTAAGACCCCTGCATATCTCATCGTACTTTTTTAGAGGTTTGCACTACTGACAACAGAGCATGTCCAGTAGACAAACAAAACTTTAGAAGATTCTAGTCTATCATATCAGAGATTTGTATGTTCACCTAAGGAAAATGTGTCAGAGACACTTTTTGACCTATTTTGTCCTAGGATGTTTTAGAAAACATGTGCACACTTTGAAAAACAGACGTTGCAGTGACACTGTAAAAGGAGGTTTCCATCCACAGGTAGAGGTATGCGATGCTTCGCTATTAAATATGCTTTTCCAGCAGCATACTTAATGTTCTTCTTCTACGTTTGTGTGAATCACTGACTTAAGCGTCTGAGGGGCAATGCCACGAACCCCTTCTCGGTCTGGCACTAATGTCGTTCATGTTACAAGACCATGTGGAGTCTTAGCCTCATCAACCTTCGAGCCACATCCCTAGCTTGTCATCTTCTCCGTTTTCAGACAGGATCATATTTGGCGCTATCTGTGGGAAGTTACCTATAACCGAAACGTGAAGATGGAGGACATTGGACGACTTACTACGGTAATGCTAACACAAGAAGACTTGGAGATGTTGATACAAGTCCGAGCTGCGAAGATGTTGGAGCAGCAACAAACAGCAGCTGACTGCCGAGCAAATGACCCCACAGCGTTGATGACAGGCCAGCAAGCTGATCCCAGAGCCTAAGCGGAAAACCCTTTCATTCGCAAGCCAAGCAACAGGTCGACCGACCCCTTCAGAGAGGCACCAAACATGCTGATCCCTTATCACCAAGCGTTATTCCGCACACCCTCAGAAGAGCAAGGCCGAGTGAAAAAGACACAAGGATCCTCTTCAGAGGATGCACCTGTCCGAGATGGGCAAAAAGGTAAAGCACCCTGACTTGACGACTCTCCCGAGCGGATCAATGGCATTTTTCTTAAAAGATCTTGGATGACCAACTGCCACATCACTACAAACCACTAATGATTGGGAAATACACGGGGGCAACCGGCCCTGAGGACCATCCGATCAAGTTCGACAACATGGCTACACTCCATTAGTATACTGATGGAGTCAAGTGTCAAATATTCTTCACCACGCTCTCTGTGGCAAAAGGCGATTCACTCGCCCCCAGCGCCCCCGCCAACCCGCCCCTAGGCCAACACGGAGGAAGTAAATCACCGGTGGCTACTAGCCATTAGTGCAAATGGCCAAGACATGGGGGAGGTTATGCTCGGTCACGCCGAGTTTCGACCCCAAGACCTCATGTGGCAACACCCCATGTCTTAACCATCGCACCGCCCCGAGGGGACTCCTCACCACGCTCTCTGGATCAATGCAGAAGTGGTTCAAATAATTGCCGATCGGACCCATATGCAACTTTAAAGACTTCCAAACGGCGTTCCTCTAGCACTTTGTGAGTAGCCACCACTATCAGAAGACGAATCTCAACTTGTTCTTGGTCAAACAAGGGCTCAAGGAAGTATTAAAAGCCTATATTAAGAGGTTTAACCAAGTAGTTATGGAAGTCTCATCAGCCACTCCATAAATCTTGATAAGTTCTTTTTCTCAATGACTTATAGATGACGATTTCTATCGCTCGCTTATCTGGAAGCCCCTGATAGACTTCGATCACCTGCTAGGGTGGGCTACCAAATACATCAACTTCAAGGAAGCCCAGACAACTTGGAAAAAGGAAGTAATCCTGGAGCCGACAATTATCTAGGAACGCCAGATGACCCATACACACCAACCGCCAAAGAGGTCTCGAGCAAGCATAGTGCAACAACACCAAGAGCCATGAGTCCATGCAGTCCAACATGTGGAGGTTGAGCTAGTGAAGTTCACTGAGTCTAGACCGTGGACCCCACTATTTTGTAGTTATCACCGCTCAGTGACCTATATCACTAGAGATTGCTACCGTCTCAAATAGAAGGCACACTAATCAACCCCTTCGAGATTTCGCAATCGATCCCCGTCTCTTGGTCGACACCATCATTGTCGATCGGGAGGACAACAAAAGGTGGGAAGGCCGACGTCCGAACAACACCAACAACAGGCTGAGTGAAGAAATTATAAGAGATTCGCTCGAGCGTTTGCCGAGTGGGCACACTTGTTAGCTTGGGAAGAAGAGAATCACCACAACACCGCCGGGGGCAACATAGCTATGATTGCAAGAGGCTCGACCGACAGCGATTCCAATCGAGTTCGGAAGTCACATGTCCGACGATTAGAAATTCACATTGTCAAATGCAGCAAAGACAAAGTAGAGGGGAGAGCAGTTTTGGTCCTCAAGACTTGGAGGGAGTAAAAGTCCCTCATTACGACACATTGATTATCTAAGCGGTAATTATTAACTATAATATTTACCGAACTTTTATAGATATAGGTAACTTAGTGAATATTATATTCAAGAAGACATTTGATCAACTACAAATTGATCGAAGCGAGTTGCAATCCATGACAACACTCTTATAAGGATTCACGGGAAATCAAGTGTTGTCGATCGGTCAAATGCGACTGGCCATATCACTCGGAGAGGAGCCACTCAAGAAGATGAGAATGTTGAACTTTATTGTGGTGGACGCTCCGTCCGCCTACAATGTAATATTAGGCCGACCAGCGTTGAATAAATTTCGAGTGGTCGTCTCCACATTCTACCAAATAATCAAGTTTCTTGTGAAGCGAAGTTAAGGGCAACTAGCTTGCAACTCGCCGATACTATGTAGAGATGGTAAACACTGAGTTGTGAGCCGTTCGGAAGGTCCAACAACTAGAGGTAAATGTAATCATAGAAGAGTCTCCCACACTAGTCTATGAAGAAAAGGAAAAAGTTCAACTGCATCCCACTCAATTGGAGGTCACAACCTTTATCTTGGTTGATCTAAGCATGGAGAAGAAATAGCAGAGCTGGTTGTCTGTTTGAGGTAAAGCCATGATATGCTTGCATGGACGACTGACGAGCTCTCAAGTATCTTGCCGACCATAGCACAACATGAATTTCACGTCCGATTGGACGTCAAACCAGTAAAACAAAGGAAAAGAGATTTCAGCTCGAAACAGATTATATGAGTGGAGGTGGAGAAGCTACTAGAGGCCGGGCATATCTGCGAAGTACAATTCCTAAGCTAGTTAGCCAACCTAGTGTTGGTCTCCAAGTCGGGCAACAAATGACGAGTTTGCATCGACTTCTGAGATTTGAACAAAGCTTGCCCTAAGGACTACTACCCGTTACCATGTATCAACCAGATGGTGGATTCCGTTATAAGTTGTGAGATAATTTGCATGTTGAACGCGTACTAGGACTACCACCAGGTTCCACTCGCCAAAGAGGATCAAGAGAAGATCAGTTTTATCACAGCCGACAAAATCTTCTACTATAACATAATGTAGTTTAGACTAAAGAACGTTGGAGCCACCTATCAAAGGTTGATGAACAAGGTGCTCTGGAGACAAATCGACCGGAACATGAAGGTATACGTCGATGACATATAGAGGAGACTTACTAAACTCTGAGGAAGTATGGAGTTAAGCTCAGCCCCAATAAGTACCTATTCGGGGTAAAAAGTGGATGATTCCTCGGTTAGATCGTAACTGAGCGGGGGATTGAAGTAAATCTGAGCAAAGTGAAGACACTCCAAAACATGCCCCCTCCGCACAACTTAAAGGAGACTTGGCGGCTAACCAGACGAATTACAGCCTTATCAAGATTCATCTTCAAGTCGTTAGATCAAGACCACTCATTCTTCAAAGTTCTACGTTGAGCTATGAAATTTCAATGAAATACAGAGTGCGACAAGACGCTAGAAGAGCTCAAGAGTTATTTAACTTCTTTACCTGTACTGGCAAAATCCATCGTCGACGAGCCGCTCTGGATGTACCTGTCGTCCATAGAACAGATAGTCAAATTAGCGTTGGTGCGACAGAATGACGTTGAACAACACTCAGTGTACTTTTTGAGCCACTTATTGAAAAATGTTGAATGCCGCTACACTTGTCTTGAGAAATTGGCGTACGGGCTTATCCTCGCTGCTCGAAAGTTACGCTCATAATTTCTATCGCATCCTATAATTGTGTTAGCTAACAGCATGCTCAGGAGAGTCCTTCTCAACCCAAATGCGTCCAAGTGGCTAATCAAGTGAACCACGGAGTTAAGTGAGTTAGACATACAATACCAGCCTAGATCGGCGACCAAGGCACAAGCCTTAGTCGATTTTGTGACTGAAGTGTAGAACGTTGAGCCAAAAGTAACCTGGAAGATATATGTGGATAGATCACCCATCCGGTAGAGCAGTGGAGTAGGCATATTGTTGATATCACCACGCGAAGCTGTCTGTTCGGTTGGACTACTGAGCTACAAATAATGGATGGAGTACGAAACACTGATCACCGGTCTACAAGCGGCTAGACATGTAGGGGCCACCCTAGTCCTTATCCATTCGAATTCCCAACTGGCAACGCAACAACTCTCGGGTACATCCAAAATAAATAATGTCAGGCTGAAATTATATGCTAAGGCCTTCGAGAAGTTAAAAACGAGATTCCAAGAGGTGATCGTGTAAAAAATCGCCTGGACAGACAACCAGTACGTCGATAAATTGGCCAAGTTAGCAAGTCCCTTATGCCCTGTGGTGTTGGATAAGCCGATCGAGCAGGTGATGTTGGTGCCTCACAAGAATGGCTGAAATGGAAGCTTCCAGCGATTGGAGGACACCTTTAATTGAGTTCCTCCGATCGGGGCAGTGCACCAGTTGACCGAGAGCAGGCTCAGTTAATTAAAAAAAGAGTCGGATGATTCACATTATTTGGATATCACCTATACAAAAGAGCCTTCTCGAGATCCTTGCTAAAGTGTATCGGATCAAAAGACATTCAATATATCCTGCAAGAAGTTCACCAAGGCTATTGTGGCAGTCATCCGGGTGGTCATTCATTAGCGGGGAAAATCTTATTGGCGGGCTATTTCTTGCCCACTTTGCAAGTCGATGCCACTTGCATGATAGCGACCTACTTGTATTGTAAAAATATCAAAACATACCGCATAGACCTACAGAAGAGCTAAAAACATCTAGTGTCTCTTGCCCGTTCGACCAGTGGGGCATGACTATTGTTGGACCCTTCCCCTTGGCGACCAGACAGAGAAAATTTCTTCTTGTCATTGTAGACTACTTCTCCAAATGGGTGAGTCATTCGCTAAGATAACGAACAGATGGTTATCAAGTTATTGTGGCAGAACGTTGTGTGTCGGTTCGGCGTCCCTCATAAACTTGTCCCCGATAATGGAAGACAATTTCAATGACGGAGGCTCAAAGAGTGGTGTGCAGGTTATGGTATTACGCAGGTCTTCACTTCAGTAGCTTACCCCCAAAGCAATATTCAAGTTGAAGTCACCAACAGAAAAATCGTCAGAGGGTTCAGAGCTCGGTTCAACCATGTGAGAGGAAGATGGGCTGATGAACTACCAAGTGTGTTGTGAGCCTATCGCACCACCCCTCGGGAAGCTACTGGTATAACTCCATTTCACTTGGTGTATGGAGGAGAAGCTGTAGTGTCAGTTGAGATTGGCGTAGAGTCTGATCGGTGACACTTGTATGACGAAGATAATCCAAAGCAACAACTCATGGAACTAAACTTGATAGACGAAATCAGAGATAAAAGCAGTCATTCAGCTGATAGCGTATTGACATAAGATGAAGTAGAACTACAACAGAAGGGTGATTTCTAAATCATTCCAGGTCGACGACTTAGCCTAGAAAAGATTCATGTCGGTCGACGATGTTACCAAGTTGGAGGCCTCAGGGGGGGGGGATGTATATAGTGATACATAAGCTTAGCTCGGGGTTGTATTATTTGCAGGATGAGAATGGAAGAAATCTAGATCGGCCATAGAGTGTGAATCATTTATAGCCCTATCAGGCCGGATAGTAAGTGTGTTAATAAAATTCATGTAAATTGTAAAACTATTTGTTCTATGAATGCAAGAAAATTTAAACGAAAATTCCCTAAGTGTCAAAGATTCACTTGTCGTTCCAGAGCTGGCCCTGGGTCAGGGCTACTAGGGCCCTTGCCCAGGGCCCACAAATACTAAGGGCCCAAAAAATATATATATACATATATATTTTTTAAATACAATTTTAATTCTTCTCACCCTAGCGTTTCTGGTTTCTCGCCCGTTATCGAAGCGGCGAAGCCATCTCCGAAGTCTGAAGCGAATCTCTAGCTCTCTCGACTCCCACCTTCATGACGATTCTCTCGGCTCCCATCCTCACCGACCCGGCCGTCTCCAGTGCCTTTAACCTCACCATCGAGAGGATATCGCCAGCGTCGTCGGTAACCTCAACGGTTGCTCCTCCAATCCTCCGGTTAGTAATCGTTTTTATCGATTAGGCAACTGTGGTCCGCGACTAGATCTCGATTCTTCGCCTAGTTAATTAGGGTTTTGTTATTTGATTAGACAATCAATTAGGGTTTGTATACCTAGATTTTACCACAATTTCAACTTTTGCTTTTCAATTTGCATCGAAATTGTTCTTATTATGCAGATGATTTCTACTCCTTCTTCTTCTTCTCTGGTACTTATATTTTCCCAATTTTTTTACTGTTTTCAAGTTAAAATAGGCTTGGTTTGTCAATTACCAATTACCATATATCATATCTTCCTCTAAGCCGGGGTAGGAGATATTGTAAATATGTTTTTAGAGAAGTGGAGTAGGCTAGCAAGGGTTATGGATTGATTGGGTTCCTCCAGTTCTTATGATTTCTAGTGTTTTGTATTCAAGCCTATTAGATTTTTATCAATTGCTGGTTTATAGTTTTTCTCTTTATGCTCCATGGTATCTTATATGGTGTACTGGTTTTTGGAGTGGAAGATAGAACCTGGCACGTTGTGCTTTCTCAGGTTTTAGATTAGGAAGTTGTAAATGGTGCTGGCTGGAAAAGTGGGCAGTTGCTGTGGAGTTTGAGGTTTATTGTATAGAAGCAAGTTGTTATCCTTTTTGTGTTTGAGGTGCTGGGACTGTGCCAGATCCTTTGAGTAGAATTTGTGTAACGCCCGCCCTCCCTGCTAACCCTAAGGGACGGGGCTACGATACTCCATGTACAAATTTTTCTTTTTAAAAACAGCGGAAGACTTAAAAATAATTTTCTTAGTTTAATGAAAAACTTTCCTTTTGTTTTTCTTTTCATCAAATCCGAACTACACTATCATGGCATCAATAACATGATATCAGAATTAGTAGAAACATAACATCAAGTCACACATACGGTACTACAATTCATGATACCAAAGCATAGTTCTTTAAAAGTTTTTAAAGCAGGTTCTTATTTGGTTGCCTAGCCATTGCCACACACATCTCCTTGCCTCTCCTGCTGCTTCTTTAGTTCATCCAGCTTTTTCCTTTATCTGTGGTACAAGGAAAGTAAGCTATGAGCACTCATGGCTCAGTAAGTTCCTTTCCTACTCACTAAAACCGAAAATCATCACATGATCAAAGAATGTCTCAACATAACATGATCTCAACTAGTCATGGCATAACATATCATACTCTTTAAGCATATCATGCAACATAACAAAATCATAACTAGTCATGGCATATCATCTCTTAAAGCATAACATGAAACATAACATAATCATATCTAATCATGGCATATCATAGTATCATCATAAGGTGGCATGACATATCAAGCTCTTAAAGCATAGCATGAAACATAACATAATCATATCTAATCATGACATATCATAAATCATAGCATCATCACAACATGATCATAAGGTATATGCAATATGATTTGAAAACATGTATCCGAAAAACATGTGTATATCTCATGATCTTTAAAACTATTTCTTCTTACATATATACTTGAACATAATATCAACATAATCAGGGCCCCGGCTTGTACCACACATAGATAAATCACGTAGATATGCGCGCTTCCTAAGTATATCCAAGGTAGCAAGTCTTGAATCATACTAGGAACTAGGTCCGGATCACACAGCCATAGACCTAGGGGCGTACTAAGGAGCCCATCCTTTTATTTTTACTATCCTGGATCACACAGCCAAAGGCCTAGGGGCTGATTAGGAGCCCACCCTTGGTACAAGCCTTACAAAGTAAAGTAGCATGTATAAAAATGCATCATTTAGTCACATAACATATCATAGAAGTATGCATCACTTAGGCATACATTATGTCATAAAAGTATACATCACTTAGGCATACATCATTATGTCATAAATAGTATGCATCACTTAGGCATACATCATATCATAAATAGTATGCATCACTTAAGCATACATCATGTCATAAAAAGTATGCATCACTTAGGCATACATCATATCATAAATAGTATGCATCACTTAGGCATACATCACGTCATAAAAACATGCATATTTTCACCACATAGCATATCATGAGAGCATGCATATTTTAGGCACATAGCATATCATCAAAACATGCATATTTCTATCCACATAGCATATCATGAAAGCATGCATATTTTTAGCACATAGCATATCATCAAAGCATGCATATTTCTATCCACATAGCATATCATGAAAGCATGCATATTTTAAGCACATAGCATATCATCAAAACATGCATATTTCTAAGCACATATCATATCATGGAAAGTATAAATCACAAGCATACATGTTTAAGCATAAGGGTGTATCATGTGATTATACTATCATAAGAAACATGGTAACATAGTTAGCTTGGGTTCTAAGCTTCCTAATCCCTTGGGTTCTTATCATGGCCGAACCCCCCCTTAGATCTCAATTTAGGTAAAAACAACCTCCAAGCATGTGGAACCTAAATTATCATCACATCAATTTCATAGGAAGCATTATAAGCATGATTAACTTGGTTTCTAAGTTCTCCAAGTCCCTAAACTTCATGTGGCCGAACCCTATCAAGTGTGAAACAAGGTCCCAAATGTCATGAAAGCATGGAAACCTTAAACCATATTTATAGCATTTTTTTCCAAGTAACATAGTAAGCATATTTGAGCTAGTTCCTAAGTTCTTCAAGCACTTAACATATGTCATGGCCGAAATTTAACAAGTATTCATTAGGGCTAAAAGCAAGCATACAAGCATGTGAACTTGAACTAACATCATGTATAAATTCATAATAAGGCATCATACAATGGTTATGGCCGAAACTTACCCTAGCCTCATTTTAGGTCATTAAACAACATATAGCATGAGAACTTTGGCTTTCTACTTATCATATTTCATGTAGAGTGACATGAGCATATTTAATTTTTGTTCAAGGGTTTCTAGGGCATCTATCCCTTCATGGCCGAAACATACAATGGTCCATTTAGGTCATGGAAAAATTATACAAGCATGTGACACAATCAACATATTATCATATTTCCATAAGAAGCATTTTTAACACAATTGGTTTCAATTCTAAGGCCTCTAGGTCATTTAAACCCTACTTGGCCGAGACTCACCAGTGTTTAAATTTGCTTCAAATAGCCTAAAAGCATAGGAAGTCATACAAGTTTCATAGCATGTATAAAGACAAGCATAATAAACATACATGTGAATTGTGTCTTAGGCTTCCTAGGTTTCTTTCCTTTTTCTTTTATTTTTTCCTCATGGCCGAAACCTACCAATCTCTAAACTAGGTTTTAAGTGGCCTAAAGCATGAAAAACCTAAGTAAGTTTCATGGCAAAAATTACTAAGAACATCATATACAAATTTGGTTCATAAACAAGCTAGGATCCTTATGATCTTACATGTCATATATCATGTAACTAAATTCTCTATACCCTAATTAAGCATGAGAGCATTAAACAACTTTCATGTCTTAATATCACAGAGGTCTTGAGCATGTTAAAATTTTGTTTAAGCTTTTCTAAGATATCCATCTTATCATGGCCGAAAATCTTAATGAAGAGTTCATGAATTTCTAGCAATATTCAACATGCAATTCTTTAAGAAAACTCTATATTCTATCATATAAACATGGTTACTTAAATTTAAAGGTCTTCCTAACCCTAAACTCTTTTCTTGGCCGAAACATATGAGTGGATTTCTTTTGGTTCCAAGTAACTTTCAAGCAAGAAAACCAATAAAAGACCCTTAGTAATTCATGGAGGGAATCTTGTACTAGTTTGGTTAAACAATGATTTCCCTAACCTCTTTAAAATATTTTTGGCCGAAATTCTAGGGTTAGGTACTCCTCTGACCAAGCATCATATAGGTATAAAAAAACATGAAGGAAAACCTTCCTACATAGCATAGAAAAATATCATGGAATGAGGACTTGTTTAAACCTTCCTAGATTTGAAAACTCTTCTTTGGCCGAATTTTCTTAATTTCTATTATAGGTATTCTAATCCTCATAAAATCCGAAAAGCACGTAAAACGCCTTGTACCACAGGTGAGGGGAAGCTTACATCCTTTTCGCTTGTGGATCTAAGGTGTGATGATGGAAGAAGTAGCTTTTTCTTCTAGTTCCCTTCCCTTGATTCCCTTGCTAAGTCCTCCTTGTATCTTAGGCTTTCTTAGGAGAAAACCTTGGCTTGGGGCCGAAGATGGAGGAGAGGGGACTGAGGGTTCTCGGTGATGGAGAGGAGAGAATGAGATAAATGAGAGAAAAATAAAATCTCCTCTTTACATACTCTCTTTTATGTTAAGGGGGAAGAGGTAGCAAAATTGGTTTTTGCTTTCCTTCTCCCTTAGCCTTTTTTTTTTCCATTTTTTTTATTTTTATTTTATTTATTTATTTGTTCTCATCATTCATGATGAAACAAGGGGGAATGAATCCCCTTCATTCTCCTTTTAATTGTCACGGCAAGTGAAGAGGGAAAAGAGAGAAAGGGAGGAAGGCAAGTTGCCTTTCTCTTGCTCTTTTCTTGCTTTCTCTTCTTAGATCTTTACTCCTATCTTTATCATGCATTCCCTTTCCTTGCTATCAATATCTTCTCTCTATCCCAATTGGTTTCTACTAATTAATTCTATCATTTACATCATGAGAGGTTCAAGGTTCAATCCTTGACAACTCCCTATTTTTATTTTTTATTTCTTTTTGGTTCAACATTCTACTAATATTTTTCTAAGGCAAGATTCATCATTCTCTTATTTATCTTAAAAGCTTAGTGGGTGTTACAATTTGTATGCTTGTGCTAAGTTGGTAAATCTATGGGCAGTTTCACATGGTTTCATGGAGGTATCTGGAGTTGTTGTTAAAAGTAAAAGGGTGATGATTTCTTAGAGAAATTTGATTTGTTGGCTGGAATTCATAGTCTTTGTATGGTGCTGATAGACTGAAAATATGCTGTTAGTTTTCCGATACTATGCTGGAAAGCAGATTTGCAAGGAAAAGAGGAATTGGAGGGACTTGGTTTGTTTGGTGGCTTGGGGCTTTTTCTATTAGTGGAAGAACAAGGATGGGTTTACAATCTTTCAAAACTGAAGAGTGTGAATATGGGATAAAGCTCAGTTTCTATGGTTTGAGGCAGGACATTGGTTTTTTCCAAGGAATTTGCAAAGATAGATGCACGTAGTTGTGATTTTCTTTTGGATAGGTGTGAACGTGTAAATTGATCCTTTTTATTTTGAGAGCTTGGAAGATGTAAATTTGGAGAGGTGAGGTTTTATTTTGTTATGCATGTATATCCTTGGCCCCTCACATTATAGTTCTCTTTTCATATATGGAATTTAGTTTTGATTAAAAAAAACTTTATTATTAGTTTACTCTAAAAAGCCTTGGCTTCTAGTTGTTTATTCTCTTCAAATGGATTCTTTTAGCTAGTAAATGATAAGTAGATTAATTAAGTTTTCATGTCATTTAGCTAATTAGATTAATGTGCTTGTGTCTTTAATTGCATGAATAAGGTCCCAACTTCTAAACAATTAAATTGTTGTGTTTTTTTATAAACTTGCAGGATATCCGTGTTAGGTCTTATATAAGTGGATTTCGAATCAAAGAAAAATTCTCCATATCAGGTTTTATTGTTCTTTGTTTATTGCTTATTGTTCATAATTATCTATCATCATGAAACAACTCTGTGGATATCAAAAAAGAAAAAAGAGGAGGAGATAGCCCAAAGCTTAAGAGGTTCATTGAATAAATATTTTAGTAAAGAATCACATAACACAACAGAAAGCTTAGTTCAGATTTTAAGTAATAAATCAAATTTGTTAAATGAAGATTTTGTTGAAAATAATAATAATGAATATGAAAAATTTATGAGAAATGAAAGTAATGAGAATGAGAAATATGTAGAAAATGAAAACGAAAAGAATACATATCTTAATGATTTGAATGAAACTGAAATTGACAAAACTAAAGATACTGATAATTGCTGTGATGATGAGCGTACAAATGAATATCAATGTTCGACACCTAGATATGATATAAACATATTTGATCCAAGAGTTTGGGATAACCTTGATACAAAAATGAGAGATTTACTTGTGGAAAGAGGCCCTAAAAGAGAAGATATTATTAAGTTTCCTTTAGATAAAGAATCTCGACACTTTTCTCATACTTACTATGTTCAAATGTTACCAAATGGTGAGACTCGTGATCGAAAATGGTTAGTATATTCGAAGGAGTTGGACAAAGTATTTTGTATTTGTTGTAAGTTGTTTAAAGTAATACACACCAAAAGTAATTTAGCAAAAGAAGGAGTTAATGACTGGAAACATTTATGTGACAAACTTAAACAACATGAAAATAGTGTTGAACACCTCACTAATCTGAGAGCCTTTGTTGAACTACAAATGAGATTAAAGAAAATATTGACAATTGATAAGGAAATACAAGAACAAATTAAAAAGGACACTAAACATTGGAAACATGTTATGCTAAGAATAGTTGCTGTTGTCAAATGTCTTGCTACACGTAATTTGGCATTTCGTGGTACACATGACAAAATTTATGAAGATGGTAATGGTAATTTTTTGGATCTACTTGAAATGATTGCAGATTTTGATCCAATAATGCAAGAGCATTTTCGACTCATTAAAGATAAAAAGATTCATTATCATTATCTTAGTCATAAAATTTAAAACGAGCTAATATCTCTTCTAGCTTCTAAAGTCAAGAATGCAATAATTAAAAAAACAAAAGAGGCAAAATATTTTTCAGTAATTCTTGATTATACACCGGATGCAAGTCACAAAGAACAAATGGTTCTCATATTAAGATGTGTAGATGTTTCAGAGACTCCAATTAAAATAGAAGAGTACTTTTTAGAATTTATAAATGTAGAAGATACAACTGGTTTAGGTCTTTTCAATGAATTGCAAGTTGTTTTACAATCTTTAGAACTTGATATTGATAATGTGAGAGGACAAGGTTATGATAATGGATCTAATATGAAATGTAAAAATCAAGGTGTGCAAAGAAGATTGCTTGACATTAATCCTAGAGCATTTTACATGCCCTTAGTTGTTTGTGACATGGCAAATTCTTGTGCTAAAGCAAAATCATTTTTTGGAGCAAGTCAATTTATGTACACTGTGTTCTCTAATTCAACAAAAAGATGGAATATTTTGCTTGAATATATTGATGGATTAACTTTAAAATCATTGTCAACTACAAGATGGGAAAGCCATATTGAAACAGTCAAAGCAATACTATCTCAAGCTTCCCAAACCAGAGAAGCTTTGTTCAAATTAGCAGAAATAAGTGAAGATGGTAAATTAAGTAGAGATGTTGAAACTTTAGCATCTGGTGAACTTTCAAGTTTTGAATTTATATTAAGCCTTGTTATTTGGCATGATATTTTACATAAAATCAACTTAGTTAGCAAAAAATTACAGTCAGAGGATATGCGTCTTGATGTTGCTGTAAAACAATTGTTTGGTCTTGTTTCCTTTTTTTGAAAAATATAGAGAAAATGGTTTTGCTTCTGCTATGGTTGATGCAAAAAAATAGCATCTGATATGGAAATTGAACTTGTATTTCCTGTAAAACGTAAAATTTGTAGAAAGAGACATTTTGATGAAATTGCTAACACTGAAAGAGAAAATCAATCACCAGAAGAATCTTTTCGAATAGATTATGTTATCTTAGTGGTCGCTATTTCCCTTGGGCAATTGAAGAGTAGATTTGAACAGTTGCAATATTTTGAATCTATATTTGAGTTCTTGTATGATGTTGCAAAATTAGTTTCATTAGATGATAATGAATTGATGAGTTCTTATGTTAATCTTGAAAATACTTTAAGAAATGATGACACTTCTGATATTGATGCAAAATATATGTTTTCGGAACTCCAAGTTTTGCAAGTAATGTTACCAAGTGAATCTTATGAAACCAATAAAAAATGGTCTTCCATTCAAATATTAGATTTTTTAAAAACAATGGATATGTTTCCAAATGTGATGATAGCTTATAGGATATTATTGACAATACCTGTGACAGTGGCATCTGCTGAAAGAAGTTTTTCTAAATTAAAATTAATAAAATCTTATTTACGGATCACAATGACTCAAGATAGACTAAATGGATTAGCAATTTTGTGCATTGAAAAGAATATTTTGGAAAACATTGAATATGATGTTATTATTGATGATTTTGCCTTTAAAAGTGCATCACAAATACACTTTAAATGTGTTACCTTTGTGTTTTTTTGCAGGAGTATTACAATCGATAATTTAATTATATCCTCTGTATTCACTCTCATTCGCACTTATAGATAAATGTTTTGTTACTTATGAGTACACGTGACATTGTATTTATGCTTTTAAAGTGTTCATAAGTCATAACAACTCTAGCACTTATGCTAATTGGTGCTACTCATACTCTTTTTCTTTTGGTGATTAGATCAATTGATAGTTTGATAAATTGATACTTTTTTGTTTACCGTGGCTTTCGGAGGGAAATGGTGGAGTATTTTCTGTGGTGGAAATTTTGTTTCAAGGAGCATCCTTTTTTATGAAGTATTCTTGATATGCTTTGATACAAAGAGGTTTTATTCATGTCAGATTGGGTAGCTCTTCTTTTGGTGGTTGGTCGGCTGGAGTATGGATGTTGCAATGAGTATCTTGTAGGGAGGAGAAGCTTATTTACAAAATGTGCCTAGAAGGGGCTGGATTGAAGCTGTGATGTTGATGGTTCATGATCTGTTGTGGGTAGGAATGTTGGTACGATGTGCTGTGTTTATAGTGGTTTATTGTATTGGTTGTTGGAAATTTGTAAAGGTTGGTTATCAGAAAATGTGACGTTCTGATAGTGTAGGGGTTTATATATTTGGTTGGTTTTGTTTTGATATGGGTTAATATTTGATATGTTTGATTGTGAGATACTATTGCTGTTGGAGTCTGATGTTATGGTTTCTAAAGAAGGTGGAGCAATGTATATTTTTTGAAGGGTTGTATATGTGGCTAATTCATTGAGTAAAATTTTATTTGGTGGATTTCTAAAGGTTTTCTTTGCAATTGGGAGTTCAGAAAACATACCTTGTGGCTGTGTTTTATTTTGATCAGAAGATTTATGATGTTGTTGGGTTTTGAGCTGCTGACTGAATTTGTTGATGAAGCTTTAATGTGTAAGTTGATTTTTTGGGAGAGTTGGTGGATTTCCTATGTTATGTATTGGTGGTGTGGTGGTGGTTCTGAGAGTTCTATGGTGTTTTGAAAGTTTGGAGATTTTGGTGTGTTCTACATGTTTGGGATTTTGTTTTGTGAGTTTGAAGGCTTTTGCTGAGCATTCATTGTTGGTGGTTTTATTTTAAGGAAGAGGTTAAAATCTCTTGGATTTGTTAGAGTTTTTTTGTTAGAAAATGTGTAAATAAAGTCTATTTTATATTGTGTTCTTGGAATGTAACTAGGGAGAGAATGGTTTTGTTTGGAATACATGTAAGTTTGTGGAGTTCATGTAAATTGTAGTATGAGATCCGGTTTGACCCCCTCATTCTATGGTTCTTTTTTCATATATGATTTTTTTAATTAAAGAAAAGTAGTGCTCGTTAGATAAAATTGGGGCATAATTTATAATTTCGCCCAGGGCCTCTGAACAATAATGACCGACTCTGTGTCGTTCGATCGTATTATAAGCGAGTGAAGCCCTCGCGTTATGTGTCAAAGACTTTTGATATGTTCGGACGAGTTATAAGTGAGCTAAGCTCTCACACTTTCAAACTCACACACCATTCAGCCGTGTTATAAGCGAGCGAAGCTCTCGAGCTAAGTGTCAAAGACTCATTTGTCGTTCGACCGTATTATAAGCAACGAAGCCCTTATGCTAAAGGTGTCAAAGACTCTCGACTAGTTTGAGCTAGTTATAAGTGAGCTAAGCTCTCACACCTCCATACTCATGTGTCGCTCAGCCATGTTATAAGCAAGTGAAGCTCTCGCACTAAGTGTCATTGACTCACGTGTTGCTTGGTGGTGTTATAAACAAGCGAAGCCCTCGCACTAAGTGTCAAAGACTCATGTACCGTTCGGTCATGTTATAAGCAAACAAAGTCTTCGCTCTAAGTGTCAAAGACTCACGTGCTGTTCGGCCATATTATAAGCGAGTAAAGCCCTCAAGTTAAAGGTGTCAATGACTCTCGACCCGTTTGAGTGAGTTATAAGTGAGCTAAATTCTCATGCCTCTAGACTTACGTGTCGCTCGACCGTGTTATGAACGAACAACGCCCTCGCGCTAAGTGTCAAAGATTCACGTGCCCTCAACCATGTTATAAGCGAGTCAAACCCTCACACGATGGAGCAAACTCTGTCGGCTATATCTGATCTGACAATGAATAGGTATGTTTTCAAGAGTTTCATGATATCACTGTTAAAATGATTGATATGCATGAACGATTAATCAATATGTAAAGTGTAAATGCTTACATCTATTGTTCACTAATTCTTTTCTTTACACATATTGTTGGAAGAGCGATCCCAAATCGAACCACCCTTCAAAATTATACAAGCCAAATTCCTATTCTCTATGGATGTTCCTCTGTTCTGATACCAAAACCAGCAACCATTCTCTCGATATACTTGCACCAACTTTTGGCATTTCGTGGTTTTGCGGCATGTGATCCACGCAAGATGCTAATGAAAATGATCCCATATTTGTGCTTTGGAGCATGACAGAGAAGATTCACTTTTGCAGTTAAGGAGAGGAGCCTTTTTTGTGGAAACTGAACCGAACCACTCTGCTCTTGTGTTTCTCTCATTTTATGTTTTTTTATCAGAGAGATGGAGACAGTGGAGGTATTCTAGCTAAAATGACTCCTAAACTTCATGGCCTGAAAATTACAGTGTGCAAATTAACGAAGCAAAGCGAGTGATACTTCTGCAGACTTTATTGCCGTGCACATGCATGGGCTAGCGAGGGCGATTAAAAGCGGCATATTATTACCTCCAAAGCTCGTTTAAAGCACTTTAGTTTAGGGAAAGTGCAAGGCTGCATGTGAACAGCAGGTACGTGTTATAGGCTGGTCCAGATAAAGTGATAACTAATAAATGTTTAGAAAGTTTATCCCTGACTCCGTCCTTACCGTTCCTACTGTTGCTACTTGTTCGAGAAATTATCGCACCACTATTCATTAATTAAGTCGAGATTGAAGAACTGACAGTCGACAACATATTGTAGCACAGGTGCGGAAAGGCACTTCATCGACTGCTAAAAGAATAGCTTGCATATTGTGGCTGGAGTCTACTCCATCACTAAATAATATATACCCTTGCAACACTAATTTATGGAATTCATTCAATCATCTTTCATGAATAGTCAACTCTTCTACTATATAGAGTTATAGACATAGTGGACGATCACGCTTCAGCAAAATATTTAAGAACTGATCGACTTATTCAAACTAAATGAGCCTTAACTACCTCTCAGAAATTGACAGTTAGACCCTATTCAAATAGTTAATCAATCATCTAATGACCGAATCCTAGCTGTAGTGCATTGTAGGGATTTTAGGGATGATAATTCTAAGAACACTGGCCACTTAGATCCATTAAAAATAAAAAAAAAATAGATGGAGTCAAACTCGAAGACTTTTTTTTTCCATTAAAAACTCTTCAGAGATTCCTGGGGGTTCATGGCTGTTCATATATGATAGATGGAGTTGGAGAAAACCTTGAGAAAAATCAAATTGGAAAAAAATAATAAATCAGAGACAGTGATGCTGAAGTTCTTCCGGACATTTGGTCAAATAAGAAGGTAGGATTTTGCAGTGGCATCATGTGACTGCCAACCAACCCTTTCAATTGATTGAAAAATAAATAGCTTTTGTGGTGCTCGATGACGATATATACCACTTCCATTAGCTAGGTTTAGGTAGCAACACCTTAATTCTAATTCCATTCCTTTGGCACGCACACATGCTCCACTCGGAATGAGACAAGACAATGCTTCAATAGTCGTTAATTGGGTTAGCTCAAAGGACCCCCCTTCTTCATCATGGATCATGCAGCTTTATGCAATTGTGGTATAGAGTATTTGATCTTGGCACATGGGAGAAGTGACGATATTGAGTTGAGTTTTCCATGGAAGAAGAAGAATGAAAAGTGACTAAACAGAGAGGAATTAACTAGCTACAACTCTAGCAGTCTCGATGTTTCATCATCTTGATGCATGGCATCAAAGCTTCATTAGAAAATTGAACCTTTTTCCCACCAAACGCATCAGAGTCAACGAGCCAACCGACGCAGTAGATGCAGCTCCCTGCAACCCACCATGCCAATGATGCCATGGCTAATCATTCACCTTTTTGCTTCTTGCTTTTGGAAAACAGTTAGGTTAATAATGAATCACCAAAGATAGCCAAAATGACAGTCCTTCCCACCACCTACCTTTTCCTCCCCATCAAAGTGCTATCAGTAGAGGAACCAGATTCAGATAGTGAAAAAGGAGTGACACCCTGCTGAAGCTTTGATGTCTGCGAAGCCAGTGAGTGATGGGGAAGAACTTTGCGTGAGATGCTGCCAACCCCAACTCGCAATCGCTGGCCACCCACCACGTTCCCTGCTGCTTCCTTCACATGGTCGTCCTCTGCCTCATTCCTTGATCCTCCTCCTCAGTTCACTGTTCATTGATCCTCCCCCGGCCCATCGCTCGCTTGCTTCAGCTCTGCAGCAAGGAACCTGAAGAAACTCTTTTACATTTGCCAGTAAAGAATTCAAGAATTGCGATTGAATCAACAAACAGGCAAGCTGGTAGCTAGATGAGTGCTGCTGTCTTTGTAAATGCCAATATTATAAAATATTAGCAATGGGAATAGATAATTATTAGGTTAAAAATTAAATATAAATGAATTTTTGTTTGATTTAATTTATTTTAATTTAATTTATCAAATTCTGAATTTTGTAGATCCCACCCTTGGAAATAGATATAAAAGTGTCTCCCTTATTCATACCTTGTCTGCACCAGCTTTTTCCCACATGCCAACGACTGTTGACTCCTCGTGGTAGAAGAGAGAATGGGGAAGGCCGGCAAGTGGTTGAGGAGCTTCTTGACCGGTAAGAAGGATGACAAGAAGGAGGCCTTCACTTCGCCATTGCCAGCGCCGGAACCGGCACCGGCTACCAAAGAGAAGAAGCGATGGAGCTTCCGGAGATCGGGTGCAGCTGGTCGGAGCTCCAGTTCCTCGGAGCTCACCATAAATGCGCCGGTTCACCGGCTGTCGGAGGCCGAGATCGAGCAGAAGAGGCACGCGATGGCGATCGCCGTGGCCACGGCTGCCGCGGCGGACGCTGCGGTGGCGGCTGCGCAGGCGGCCGCCGCGGTGGTACGCCTGAGCACCGCTTCTGCCCACCAAAAACCCACCACAGCGGAGGAAGAAGCCGCCGCCATTAGGATTCAATCTGCTTTCCGAGGATACCTGGTTCTGCTCTCATCTCGTTTTCTGCTTTCCGTTCGATTTCCCTTCGCCGACACAGATCACTTTCATTCGAATACCAAAATTTGATTTTTACAACGAAATCACTGCAATATGCAAAGAACACACCGAATCCTTTCCTCTTGTCTCATCTCCCCATCAGCTTCCTCCTTGAGTCCTTGTTTTCCCTGTTCCAACACAAATATCACCGCTGCCATTCAACTGTGAATCCCAAAATTTGATATTTAGACAAAATTAGCGAAATCTTCGAGAAACACACTGAAATCCTTATATTGAGAGAACTGTAAAATGAATCCTACTGTTCCATAATCCAACTCCTGCTTCAGGCTCGGAAAGATCATTGTTATCTCTTCATCAGCTTCTTCTTCGATCTCTCTGTTCCAGGATAAAGATCACTGTCATTCGACTGACACCAAAATTTCGATTTTTAGAACAAACTTCGTCAAATCTGCGAGGAATACACAATCTTATTGTGCCTTAATCCAACTCTTTCTTCAGGCACGGAAAGCTCTGTGCGCATTGAGAGGCCTGGTGAAGCTACAGGCTCTAGTGAGAGGCCATCTTGTCCGGAAGCAAGCTGCCACCACTCTTCGTTGCATGGAGGCTCTAATTGCAGCCCAGGAGCGAGCTCGAGCACAAAGACTCAGAGCAACAGTAGATTACCGTGACATCCGAAGAAGATCACCGAAGCACCCAAGATCTAGACATTCACATGTAAGTCCGGTTCACGTTTTGAGCAAATACAGCACTGAATCCTTGCTAACTAAGAAAATGCAGGACATGGATCGAGGTACAGAGGAGAGCATTAAGATTGTAGAGATGGACCTTGGTATGTCAAGAAGCAGCACAAAGAGTGACACCAGGCTCTCAGGTTACTATGGCCATGGTCGGACTCCTTCCAAGGGAGATCAGCAGCAACCGCAGTTCTCGCCGGCTCCGTCTGCCTTGACGGAGATAAGCCCCAGGGCTCACAGTGGGCACTTCGAGGACTTCTCATTTGCAACAGCACAGAACACTCCGCATTACTTCTCTGCTATATCAGCGCCTGATCCAAGGCATTCCTATGACTGCTCTTCCTTCCCCAACTACATGGCCAACACCAAGTCCTCGAGAGCCAAGGTGCGGTCGCAGAGTGCCCCGCGACAGAGGGTGGACATAAGCCGGTGGAGGCCGCCGCCGGTGGAAGGATGGAACACTCTAAAGAGTGTGAAGATGCAGCGATCGTCCTCCCATATCAACGCCACATCCAATGGATCTCTGTATCAGTTTCCTTGGTCAGTGAAGTTGGATAAGTCGAACATGTCGCTTAAAGACAGTGAGTGCGGTTCGACGAGCACAGTGCTGACGAATGCCATCTAGTGCAGGATTTCAGGTATACAATCATCGATCACACACAATGTTCTTTGTGGTTAAAACATGTGTCTGAAACGATACGATGTTGTACTTTCAGGTTCAGAGAAACAAGCACTGACGAGTTTTCTAACAAGTTTACTTGCAGCATGGACCATCACTGCAGTGTAAATGTGATCGAGTTTACATGATCGAATTCATGCTATTCCTGATTCAAGTGTGCTTCATATGTTTTCTTGTAGTCGCTAGCTGTGCTTTATGCGCCTTCTTGCGGAAGCAGCTATATATATTGAGTAAGTCAGGCAAGAAGAAAAGAAACATATTCTATACTTAAGGCTTGGGGCCTCGACGATGTTTGTTTCAGAGTTCCATGTTAGTTATTCCTTCCATTATGGTTATGGTTAATCAATTCTGTAAACTCACATTGCGTAACACACAACTTCCTTCTTCATGGAGGAGATGAATTCTCACTTGTCTCTTGAATGGTATGATGCCAAACTTGGTGACCTTTTGACTGCATTCTCGCTATCCTCATTGATAGATATCGTTCTTGTTCTTTAGTGAAAGATCAGATTGTCACGCCTGACAACATAGTGATTATTCTGAAGACAAAATCTGAGAAAATCTAGGGAAGACAAAAGAAATCGCAAAATGTAGAACAGTGTCTAGGTTTAGACAAATAGAATAGATTAAGGGGGTGTTTGGTGTTGAAAATTGATAATGATTCAGATTACATGAGATGAAGTACCGCTCTTAAAAAACTCATTCTTGTATTCATAAGATATGTTACAAGGAGAGTATAACAAAGAGGAATAAAAAACTTCTCTCACAAGAATAGAAGATTGTCCCTCTTGTTTGAGGATAAGAAACGTGGAGAAGGAGATGCTTAGCCTTTTTGTAGAAAATAGAAAATAGAAAAATAGAATTTCTTAATTCATCCAATGAGAGATGCAACTCCCATTATTTTATAAGGGATGAAATGATTATTTAGCTATTGTCATCTAGCCAAATATTAATTGTATTATAGCCAAAATAATGGCAAACAATTAATAGCCGGTGTGGCACCAATTAATAGCTGATAAACTTGCCAAAAGAAGCTGATTTGACAACCAAACAATGGCTAGGTGGCTGGCCAAATAATGATTTGCATAATGGTGGATTTTCATCTGTTTTATCTTCCTTATTTTCAACACTCCCTCTCAAGTTTGGCGAATAGATATCCATGGAGCCCAACTTGATGAGGATGTTCTGCATATGGTTAACTGTAGTCCCCTTAGTGAAGATGTCAGCAAGCTGCTCATGACTTTGTATATAAGGAGTGATTATGGTTTTATCTTCTATCTTTTGACGCACAAAATGACAATCAACTTTGATGTGTTTGGTTCGCTCATGAAAGATTGGATTTGAAGTAATATGGATGGTTGATTGGTTGTCGCAATATAGTTTAATAGGAGTGGTAACCATAAATCCCAACTCTTCGACTAAAGCTTTCAAGTTTCAACCAGACTATTTCACTAGCTGCAGTTGCCATTGTCCTATATTCTGCCTCTGCGCTTGATCTAGATACAACTGGTTGTTTTTTACTTTTCCAAGATATTAGATTTCCTCCAACAAACATGCAGTATCCTGTAGTTGATTTTCTGTCTTGAGTGTCTCCAGCCTAGTCTGCATCACAGTAGCACACAATCTCTGAGCTTTTGTTATTCTTCATGCATATCCCTCTTCCTGGAGATTGTTTGAGATATTTGAGGATCCTTTCAATGGCCTTTCAGTGGCTCATCTTAGGTGCGTGCATATGCTAGCTGATTTGGCCAACTGCATATGCAATATCTGATCTGGTAATAGTCAGGTAGATGAGTTTGCCAACCAACCTCTGGTACCTCTGTATGTCATCAAAAGGTTCATCCTTATCATTCTCTTCATTATACGTAGAGAATGGACTGTTGGTTGTCTTTTCTCCCAGCTTACCTGTCTCCTATATAAGGTCAAGAACATATTTTCTTTGGGATAGAACTAGTCCTTTAGGGGAATAGGCTAATTCTATACCTAGAAAATACTTTAATTTTCCCAAATCTTTAATTTCAAATTTAGACATTAAGAAATTTCTAACTTGATTAATGCAGTTCATACTACTTCCAGTAATAATTACGTCATCTACGTATATAAGTACTATAGTGGTTTCCCTATCATTATTTTTAATAAAAAGAGAAGAATCACTATAACATTTTTTGAAATTGAGACAAATAAGTGCAGAATTTAATTTTGCATACCAAGCTCGAGGAGATTGTTTCAACCCATAAATAGCCTTTCTTAATCGACAAACCTTTCCTTTCTTGAATGAATCCCTTGAGGTATTGCATATATACTACTTCTTCTAACTCCCCCTGGAGAAAGGCATTTTGACGTTCCTTTGATACATTGACCATCTATTGTTGGTGGCCAATAATAAAAGAACCCTTACTGTGTTCATTTTAGCCACGGGAGCAAATGTTTCTATATAATCAACACCGTAAGTTTGAGTGTATCCTTTGGCCACTAGTCTGGCTTTAAAGCGATCTATTGAACCGTCGCTTTATGTTTGACTTTGTAGATCCATTTACACCTTACTGCCTTTTTGCCCTCGGGTAAGGTTGTAATTTCCCATGTTCTATTTTTTATAAGGGCATCTAGCTCTTCTTGCATTGCCTTTTTTCCATTCTGGATTTTCATTGGTTTCATTATAATTCTTGGGTTCCTGTACTTGATCAATGCCACTCAAGAATACTTGATGACTTAGGGAAGTATTATTAGTAGTATAATAATTAGCAATTGGATGAGATATAGCTTTAAGATTATAATAATCTACCCATTTAGATGAAGGGAACCTTTGCCTCGTGGATCTTCTGAGGGAAGGTAGAGTTGAACCAGAAGTTTCATTTTCTGATGGTGTTGAGAAACTTTGAGATTGATATCTCTCTTGCTCACTTCTTGTTTCAATCTCTAAGGAGTTTGGTTCATCATTTTCTCTTTGTTCAAGAGTGTTGTGTCTTCCTTCCTCAGAGTTTGTAATATTTTCCTCCTCGCTTGATTGTGGAGGAAGAATAGTTAGCTCTTCTGGAGTATATAGGAACATTTGAAAGTCCTCTTTTTCTTGTTCTTGCTCCTTTTCTTGACCTGTAAAGTAAAACTCATTTTCTACAAATATCACATCCTTTGATGTGTATACTTTATTAGTAACAGGATCATGACATATATATCCTTTCTGAAATGAACCATATCCAATAAAAATACAACGTCTACCCTTTTTATCGAGTTTGCCCCTAAGTTGTTCAGGTACATGAACATAACAAACACAACCAAATACTTTCAAGTGTGAGATGTTTGGTTTAATGTTAATGAGTAGTTCCAAAGGAGATTTACTTTTGAGTACTCTGGAGGGTAAATAATTGATAAGATGAGCAGATGTACTAATTGCATCACTCCAATAACTTTTTGAGATGTTTGCATGAAATAGAATGGTTCTAGCTATTTCTAATAGGTGTCGATTCTTTCTTTCTGCTAAGCCATTTTGTTGTGGGGTATACGGATAAGATGTTTGATGAATAATCCCCCTTTCTTCTAGATAATTTTTAAATTCATGACTCATATATTCTCCTCCATTATCAGTTCTAAGTATTTTGATATTAGCATTATATTGCTTAGAAGTGTATCGAAAGAAATGCTTAAATGTCTCGAATGCTTGTCCTTTAAATGTAAGCATGTATGTCCAAGTGTACCTAGTTACATGATCAATAAAAGATATAAAATATTTAAAACCTCTTCTAGATACAATCGGAGAGGTCCATATATCAGAGTGAATAAGACCAAAGACATTTTTATATATTGTTTCAGAAATAGGATAGTACGTTCGAGTCTCCTTTCCAAAAATACAAGCTTCACATGATCTTTCTTCATAAATTTTAGATGGGAATAATTTTTGTAAGGCTTGTTTATGTGGGTGATCTAATCTAGCATGCCATAAAGAGTAATTACCTGTTTGACATGTTGTAAGTGCATGACTATGTTGGTCCAAAAAATAAAAATTATTTCTTCTGGATCCGTTACCAATCACCTTGTTCGTTTTGAGATCCTGAAAAGTAACAAAGTTAGAATCAAAAACAACCTTGCAATTATGATCTTTAGTGATTTTGCTAATGGATAGTAGATCAGAAGTAAATTGAGGAACATATAACACATTAGTATTTTTCGCAAAAAGTTATATCTCTCCTAGTTCTTTAATTTTTAAATTATGTTTGTTAGCTACTTTTACCGTCATATGGTTGACTAGTGGTTTGAGATTACTAAGTTTATTCTTATCCTTTACCATATGATAATCATAACCTGAATCAATTAGCCAACTTTGAGAACTAAAAAATTTAGAAGAGTTTGAGCAATTACCTTGATCATTTATAGATGTTTTTACTTGCTCAAGTAGTTTTGAGATGTCATTGATGGCGATTTCCAGAGTTGCAATCTTGGCCGAGTTGTGGGATGATTGATCCTTTTTCTTTAAGTGATCAGGCCTTAGGTGTGGATGAAGTCGCCAACATTTTTCCTTCGTGTGATTCGGCTTCTTGCAGTATCCACACACAACTTTGGATTCTTGGACTTTATTCGCATTTTGTTCTTCTAGGTCTATATTGAAGTCATGACCCTTTGATTGTGAGGCTTCAAGTCTCATGCTTGCTGCAGCTCTTTCAATCATAGCCTTGACCACTTGATAGGGAGGAAAACGTTTTATCTCAAAATCTCTTGACATAGAGGAGCATAAGTTTCTTCTAGCGACATAAGAAGGCCAAATATCATATCTTCCTCTCTTTGTTGTTGTAAAACTTTGAAGTCGGTTGTAATCGGCCTCAAAGTATTATATTCATTCCATAGATCTTTTGTAGTCACCAAATAATTGGAAAAGAATCTTTTCTTCCTTTTTGATATCTGTAATTTTTCTTTTAATTTCGAAGATCCTTCCCAGATTTGATTCTTGTCCATACAAATTACTCATTTGTTCCCAAAGGACCTTCGACGTTGGGGCTCAAGTGACCATTGTTCTATGAGTTTTATCGATAGAATTTGATAGGAGAATAAATACTTCATCATCCTTCTCTTTCCAAGCTTCGAAAGAAAGGTCCGACTCTGCAGGAGGATCATTTGTAATATACTTCAAAAGCTTCTTGAGTTTAAAGATCTCTTAATATGAGTGGCACAAGAGAAGTAATTAGATGAATTGAGAATCATAGATGAAAAAAATATAAGGTTGTGCTGAACTTGCTTGCAAATCTCCCATATTTGTACAACATATAAAGGTTCATCAAGGTTGATCGAACTAGTGCCCAGAATAAGCTTGCAACATCCTATCGGAATCAATCAACTTGCTCTGATACCATGTTGAAAATTGACAGTGATTCAGATTGCATGAGATGAAGCACCGCTCTTAAAAAATTCACTCTTGTATTCATAAGATATATTACAAGGAGAGTATTACAAAGAGGAATAAAAAACTTCTCTCACAAGAAGGAAAGATTGTCCCTCTTGTTTGAGGATAAGAAACGTGGAGAAGGAGATACTTAGCCTTTTTGTAGAAAATAGAAAATAGAAAAAAATAGAATTTCTTAATTCATCCAATGAGAGATGCAACTCCCATTTTATATGGGATGAAATAATTATTTAGCCATTGTCATCCAGCCAAATAGTAATTGTATTATAGCCAAAATAATGACAAGCAATTAATGCCTGATGTGACACCAATTAATAGCTGATAAACTTGTCAAAAGAAGCTGATTTGACAACCAAACAATGGCTAGGTGGCTGGCCAAATAATGATTTGCATAATGGTGGATTTCCATCTGCTTTATCTTCTTTATTTTCAACATTTGGTGCTTTCCTAGGAATAGGAATCGAAATGAGAATCATTGTATTGTGGAATGGGAATGAGTATGACTGTATGAGCATGAATATCACTCTTAAAAATAATGTTTGGTTAGTTGCATATTTTCTATCGGAATAAATCAAAATTTTCTTTTTTACCCTTAAAGAAAAATAAGAGAAAAAATTAGATGTGAGAGAAAGATGAATGTGAGAGAAAAATATAATGAAAGAGAATGATGAGAGATAAAGTATGATGAGAGAGAAAGTGTGATGAGAAAGAATGAAGAGAGAGAAAGTGTGATGAGAGAAAATGAGAAAAAAAGTGTGATAGGAGAGAGCATGATGAGAGAAGATGAGAGAGAAAATATGATGTGAGATAAAGTATGATGAGAGAGGAAGAAGAGAGAGAAAATATAATGAGAAAAAATAAGGAAAGAGAGTGTGATGAGAGAGATTGAGGAGAGAGAAAGTATGATGAGAGAGAAAGTGTAGTGAGAAAAAAAAGAACAGTGAGTGATGGAAGAGATTGATGATGAAGAAAGTATGATGAGAGAGAAAGTGTGTTGAGGAAAAAAAGAGGGAGTGTGACAAGAGAGATTGAGGAGAGAAAGTGTGATGAGAAAAAAATGAGAAAAGAGAGTGTGATGGGAAAGATTGAGGAGAGAAAAAGTATGATGAGAAAAAAAGGAAGAGAGTGTGATGGAAAAGATTGAGGAGAGAGAAAGTATGATGAGAGAGAAAATATAATGAGAAAAAAAGATGAAAGAGAGCGTGATAGGAGAGATTAAGCAGAGAGAAAGTGTGTGATAAAATGATGAAAGAGAAAATATGATGAGAGAGAACAAGGAGAGAGAAGTGATATGAAAGAAAAAATAAATAAATATATTTTGATATTTGATATTAAGGGAGAAAATTTTAGTTTTAGGTCAAGGGTATTTTTGGAATAAGGGAATATTTTGATTGATGAAAATAGGATAATGCCTCATTGAAGGGAAGGTACATGAGAATGAGTTATTACCCAATTTAAATGATTCATTCCCTTATTTGTATTCCTATTCCTATAATCCAAACATTAACAATGACAATCAATGATTCTCATTCTCATTCCCCACTCATATTCCCCTAAACCAAATGCCCCCTAAAGCTCCGTTTGATTTGTGGGATAAGATTAATAGTATAGGGATTATTGGTGTGATAGAGAATGTTTGATAGGTGGGATATGATTAATAGTATAGGGATTAATGGTGTGATAAATAATCATTGGCTCTCCCAAGGGATTATTTATCACACAATTAATCCCTATTCCACCTACACCATTGATCTTATCCCACAAATCAAACGGAACCTAAGAATCAAAACAAAAGTGCCCGAAACATCAACTAAATAAAAATTTAAATGGACTCAAAATCGTAAGATGAAAAGAAATATATAATAATAATAATGCTAATTTAATGGTGAAACAACTCATTTGGCGCTTTGGTCCGCTGATTCCACGATGGTGAAACACAGCCGTGTTAGTACCCTGCTAGGACTCCTGTTTGCTCCTTGTCAGAGCGCAAGATTGGGCACGGTTGTGCTGAGGAATACATGTTAGTTGTGTTCCCTACTAGCATATGTTTGAAATGTGAATACAATAAAGAGATAGAGACAAATAAACTTTATTATATATAGATTTTTAGTCACATGTTATAAGTATCATGGCTTTATTGTTAGTCTAAATTATGACATATGCATTGATATTGTAAATATATACATAAGGAGAGATTCTCTCACGAGTGGGTGCGCAAAGATAGGTGTAAATTCAGGACTCGGATTATAATAAACCAAGGTTATGCGAGCACAACCTGCACACGTCGAATGTCGGACCAGTCGAGATAAGATTTGCCCAAGTAAATAAATCAATATTTTGCCATCGAATTTCTTTTTGGTACCTGCTCAAGAGGGTAACAGAAGTATTAATATGAGAACTCCTATATAAAGAGGTTGAATCTTGAACAAAGGATAGAAGGTAGCAGAAGATAAGCAAAAGAGAAAGCGAGAGGAAGATCAGGAAGCGAACCTCTGTACATCCGTGTTCTCCCACAAAACTCTCTAAGTCGTGCATCTATTCGGCTGAACTACTCATGATAACACTCTGGTGCATTCTCAGTTGGCCACGAACAACTAGTGCTTGGTTCCGTACGTGGTTTTACCATTGTATCATAAGAAATAGACGACCTAAGAAAACCTCGAAGTACAACAGGAGGTGAGACGAATCTGTTTCAAGAAAACTACGTTGAACTTAGACTTCGGTATCTTAGTCAGTGAATTCTCTTCCCGATTCGAGGATCGACTTTCGATTCTGCTATGTATTGTATCAACTCTACAATTTAGACCATCGGAAACTTGACAGAATCAACTCCGTTGGCAGTCTGAGATTATCCGCTCAGATAATCTCAACAGATAAGTTAGAATTGATTTTGTGTAATTTCAATTTAGTAATTTTTCTTAATATCTCCGGTAACATATTGTCCAACCAAACCTTCAACTCTCTCTCGTCTCGGCATAGAACAGAGCACGGGCGTGCTAGGCCGGAGGCTTCGTTTGATCCTTGTCAGGCTCAGAATGGATTACGAGCGTGTCGAACTCGCTGTATTCCTTGATCTCCCTGCATCAGATTGTGACTTAGTCTGAATGAAGCATGTCAGGGAATTCACACAAATGATCAGAAAACATTAAAGATCAAGGCATTCTTGAGTGCCTGGTGCTCCCTATCGACCACCGTAATCTCTTCTTCTTGACTGTGAATAAGAGGAGGAAACATACTTCCTTTAGCAATCCAATGGATCGATGTTGAATCCAACACTAATTTAGATGGATCCCATTTGATTTGGACTCGACCTAAGGGTCCATATATCTAAGAATTTGTGATAAAAACACGGTAAAATCCACATCGAACTCCCAATGAATGCACTAGTTTTAAAGGTAGAATTGATTGGTCCCTGGAACAGTGTCACCACCTTGAGCTGCTCAACGAGTGCAACACACTGAACAACAAAGCACATGTTCTACTTGTTCTTTCGTCTGTTCTTTGGTCGCCATTTGCGTGTTTACCCGGTCCACATCCACCGAAAAAATATGGAGAAAAGGAAAAGAAAAGGCTCAATTGTGACATCCATTTATGCCTTCTCTTAATCTTTTGCCACAAATTTGAGTTGAAGCGTGAAGGCCACATATTAAGGCAAAATGTTGTTGTCAGTTTATAATGAATGTTTTGAAAATTAGACTGGACTGTCAATTAGCAAATGCATTTGTTTATATATAAAGAAATAGTATGCAACTTATAATATAATGATACTATTTGGATTTAAGCATGAAGGCATGCTATGTTTATATATGCTCAATGTTATTGTTTGACTCGAAAATGAATTAGAGATAATTTGAGTAATTATTATGAACATAAAGAATCAAATAAATGAATAATAATTAGTAGGCTTTATAAGTATCATCCCTCCCCACACACAATTATTGTTCCATAGTTGGGAAACTATTGTTCATTCTCAAAGTCAAATCTTAATTGGTTTATGGCTCCCCACCATGAATCACGTGTCCCTCCTTTTCTTAAGGAAGTGGAGGAAGTGGAGAGTAGTACTAAGTTAACAAAGCTAAATCAACTTAAATATGATTCAATTAGATAAATTAGAATATCTTATATTTCGTAGTAAATCAAATTTGTGTGAATTTTTATCTTTGCTACAATTCATCATGGACGATTTCCATTTATGTGGACCAGAAAAGTTATCATGAAAATAATTTTATTAGTCATTCACGGACATAATAGTGATTATTTTGGAGGCTGATTTTCAAAAAAAATAAAGAGAAAATATAAAAAAATAATTAAATAATATGGTCTCTAGGTTTAACCGAATAAATTAATTCAAAATAAATGATAATCCTCTAACATCGACTAAATAAAGATTTACATAGTCTCAAAATTCTAATGATGTACAGGCGAAAATAACCCTAAAACAATAATAAAAAATATTTGAAACTTTTGAAAAAGTTTTAAATGATATTTTTTTTTGTTGGTTGCTACTCGAAAAACCTATAGGTTTCACTGTACAAAATTTTTGTACAAAGGTCTGAACCTTTTCCTAGCTACCATGTGTTCTTTTAAATTAAATTTTGGATCGCCTGCGGAACTTAACACGTTTGATCCAAAACTTAATCTATTTGTTCTTTTAGGTTTTGACTTGGATCTCCTGCAGAACTTAACACGTTCGACCCAAGTCTCCTTAAGTTATTAATTCCATTAAATATTAATTTCCATAAAAGGTTCCCAGTACTGACGTGGCGAGGCACATGGCCTTCTTGGATATGAGAGCAACCACCACCGACTAGACAAAACCTTTAATAGAAAGCTAATATTTAATTTCCTAAAATAACTTTAGGTTAACCAAAGAGAACAATCAAATCACAAGGAAAAGAAAGAAAACAAAAGAACACAACATCGAAAAACATATTCGAAATACTAGAACGTAAGCCTCTTGTATTTGGTATTATTTCCATAAATAACTAGCATGATGCGGAAATAGAAATTACTAGTTATACCTTGTAGAAAAAACCTCTTGATCTTCTACCGTATTCCTCTTCTAACCTCGGACGTTGTGTGGGCAACGATCTACCAAGATGAGAAACCACCAACCACCTTCTTCTCCTCCAAGCAAGGTTCGGCCACAAAGGAAGAACTTTACCAAAGAAGAAAATCAAAATACTAACCAAGCTCCAAGAGATGCTAACTTTCTCTCCTTCTTCTTCTCCAAGTAGTATCCGGCCACCACAAGAACTCCAAGAAAGATGAAGTATTCGGCCACCACAAGAGGAAGAGAGGGAGAGGGTAATGGCCGGCCACAACACCAAGGAAAAAGGGAGAGAAAACAATAGAAGTTGTATCTCATGAAGGCACCCCTACCCCTTCTTTTATATTCCTTGGCCTAGGCAAATTAGGAAATTTAATTACAATAAAACTTCCTTAATTTTCCTTGACATGAATTAATTGAGAAAAATAAAACAAAATTTCCCAATTAACTTGAGATGGTCGGCCACATCATTGGAAAACAAAGAGGACAAGTTTTAATCAACAATTAAAACTTCCTAATTTGTTTCCGGAAATTTTAAAAATAAAATTTCTCTTTAAAATCTCTTCATGGTTAATAAAAAGAAATATCTATAATTTTAATTTTATTAACATGTGAATAATTTTAAAGAGAAAATAAAACATCTCTCCAATCTACAAATAAGGAAAGAGATCTAATCTCTTTCTTTAATCTTTTGTAAATCTTTTACAAGAGAGATATTTTAATTTTAATTCTCTTTTAAATTAAATCTTCCACATAATAATAAACATTAAAATTAAATTTTCTTTTTAATTAATTATGGCCGGCCCTACTAGCTTGGGTTCAACTAGGGCCGGCCACCTTAAACCCCTTGGTTCCCAAGCTAGCTTGGCCGGCCCCTTAGGTGGGTATAGAAGGTGGGTATATGTGGGTATAGTACTCTATAAATAAGAGGCTACGATAGGGACCGAGAGGAGGAATTGGTTTTGGTCTCCGATAAAATTAAGCATCCCATGTTCGCCCGAACACACAACTTAATTTTATCAATGATAATTCATTCCACTAGAGAACTATCATTGAACTACGCACCAATCCCAAATTACATTTTGGGCTCCTTCTTATTATGAGTGTGTTAGTCTCCCCGTGTTTAAGATATCGAATGTCCACTAATTAAGTGAGTTCGAAAACTCATTTAATTAATATCTATGTCCAAGAGTAGTACCACTCAACCTTATCGTCATGCCGGACTAAGTCCACTGCAGGGTTTAACATGACAATCTTTACGAGCTCCTCTGAGGACATTATCAACCTAGTATCTCTAGGACACGCTTCCTTCTATAATCAACAACACACACTATAAGTGATACCATTTCCCAACTTATCGGGTTTATTGATTCAACGAACTAAATCTCACCCATTGATAAATTAAAGAAATGAATATCAAATATATGTGCTTGTTATTATATTAGGATTAAGAGCACACACTTCCATAATAACTAAGGTCTTTGTTCCTTTATAAAATCAGTATAAAAGAAACGACCTCAAATGGTCCTACTCAATACACTCTGAGTGTACTAGTGTAATTATATAGTCAAGATAAACTAATACCTAATTACACTACGACCTTCTAATGGTTTGTTCCTTTTCCATTTTGGTCGTGAGCTACTGTTTATAATTTATAAGGTACTGATGACATCATCTTCTGTATGTGACACCACATACTATGTTATCTACAATATAAATTAAATGAACAACTACAAACAAATGTAGACAATTAGACCAAATGTGATTCTTTATAAATGTTTACAAAGCTTAGACTTTCAGTATACATTCCAACATTTTTAATGTAAGATTGGATCATTATGAGTTATACCCCATAATCAATTATAGATATCTAAATAAACTTTGATTTAATATATTAAATATCTCATGATTCAATCCAAATTAAAACCTCTTAAAACTCGAATCCTCGATTAGTTATCATCTTTAAACTTAATTTTTAATCGATGAATTTGTTCTCATTTAGATTTTATACCTTTTGAGGTGGGGAACTTATCTTTTAGAATACAAGGTGAAGTTGGTACCTTAGTAGCTCTCTAAATGATCCCATATTTTTTGGAATGGGGTAAATCACTTAGAGCATTTATTTTAGAGCAACAATCTTTTGTACGAGGGGGATGAAATATTCAATGAGACATTTTATATCCATTAAAAATTGACCTCAAAATCTATTAGATCAATTACTTATGCATATAATAACTATGCCAATTCACGTGGCAGTGGTGAACTTATCTTGAGTCATCTAGTGAAAGATGCATTACTCCATCAACTTTCACATGTTTGGCATTTTAAATATTTACTAATTATCATTTAATCTTCCATAGCTAGATTCTCCGTATCATCATCACCTACTCCATTATTGCACCAAATTACACTAAACCTTTTTTTTTTTCAAACTAAAAGTCAAATTAACCTTCCTTCGCTCACTTTATTGGTGGATTATGGATATATGTGAGCAGGAAAAGTTGCATTCATGAGATTAAAGTCAATTCTACTTTCCCTGTGTGATTTGTAATTATGTCAAAAATGGGCAATAATTTATAGTGGCAAGTGTTATAGATGTATCTGAGGCAGGTACCAACTAACATACTTTGTCACTCCTTTTCAATAAAATAATTTTGTCTTAATAATTAATTGTGCAGTTAAGTCAAGGGGTTTAGCTGGTAGTTTAATCTATCAAATTAAAGGATAAATATGAAAAATTAAATAGTGTGGTCTTTGTGTGCAAATAGATCCATCCTCATTTTCTCCCTTAAACCTTTATAATAATCTATTGTTTGAGAAGTTTCCTACGTGACAATCATTTAAGTTTAATTAAGTCAAAAGATGTGCTTATTAAAACCTTAATTTGCTCAATTTTTCTATTATGTTTGAAAAACATACAGTAGCTTTTTGTAAGGTGTAATCTAATTAAGTGTAATGAGTCAAAATGATAGAATATTAATATAAGAAATGTGTGAGATGGGATGAGACTTTTAGATCATTGGATTTAACTCTACTTGCTCGACTAACTCAATATATTTGACTCGGGTTTATGATGTGGTTGAGTTTGAGTCGAATTGGGTTGGGTTATATTGGGTTTGACTTGAAAACACGTCGCTGCCTTGCTGTTCGTTTGGTCAAAATTGTTGTACTGCGTGTCTTCAAATGGTCAACGAGTTGGGCATAAAGCTTATCGAATTAAAGCACGCCATATATTTTCCACTCAGCTTCCACGCGGCGCCACCTCCACCCAAATGCAAGATCTCTACGTACAAGTCGCATTGGGTGTGGCATGTTGCTGTCCACACGTCTAAGATTCGGCCCACCAGTGTGGGCCGCCACTATATCTTCTCCACTAATCCGATTTGTGCTGCGAAATTTTTTTTTAATGTATTTAAGAAAAATTATTAGATGCATTCAATATAATTCAAAATATTTTGTCACGTGCAACCCTACAACCCATTTTCCTTCGTTCGGGGCCCACCTCCCACTCGGCCTTCCCTTATATAAACCCACCCACTTCCTCACCGCTCGTCATCCCCTGCATCACGTGCTTCCTCTGCTCTCCCCTCGCCATGGGAATAACAGAGCATCCCGGCGCCGTCTTCCCTTCAGCCACCGCCATTCCCTCGCCGGAATTCCCGCTCCGGGTGCCTGTTCCCCCACATCGTCCTTTTGCAGAGGCACTGGGGGCCAACTTGAAAGAAACTTTCTTCCCCGACGACCCCCTGCGCCAGTTGCGGCAGGCTCGCGGACCGCGGAGGCGCCTGCTGGCCGTTTTAGCCTACCTCTTCCCGGTCCTAAATTGGGCCCCCAGTTACGACTTGTCCCTCTTCCGGTCCGACCTCGTCGCCGGAATTACCATCGCCAGCCTCGCCATCCCGCAGGGGATCAGCTACGCCAAGCTCGCCAACCTGCCGGCGGTGATGGGCTTATGTGAGTGCGATTAGTTAATTAAGACTAAGCTGGGATGATTAATTAAGGGGGGTAATCCATGGAATAGATTCGAGCTTCGTGCCGCCGCTGGTGTACGCGATGATGGGGAGCTCGAAGGACCTGGCGGTGGGGACGGTGGCGGTGGCCTCTCTGCTCACCGCGTCGATGCTCGGGAAGGAGGTCTCGCCGGCGCAGTACCCGACGCTGTATATGCACTTGGCCTTCACCGCCACCTTCTTCGCTGGCGTCTTGCAAGCTTCCCTCGGCCTCTTGAGGTACGTACGTTTACATATATAATCAGTGACTCCTGCATTTATTAAATTTTGACAAAGTCATATATTTTCAGGTTAGGGTTCATAGTCGACTTCCTCTCCCATGCAACCATTGTAGGGTTCATGGCGGGAGCTGCAACAGTGGTGTGCCTTCAACAGCTCAAGGGCATGCTCGGCCTCCCACACTTCACCACAGCAACTGACCTCGTCTCTGTCATGGAATCTGTCTTCTCACAAACCCACCAGGTTCATTTCTAAATCAACTAAAATTCCATTAATTATAATTATATGTGGATACACTGTTACAGATTCTCTCTCTTTTTCTTTTTATTTTTTTTTAAAAAAAGAAATATAAAATAGTGTAATTATTGGAGGTGGTTGTGGCTCTTTTTGTAATTATTGTTGGGTGTTTTCAATTTCAATTAATTGCAGTGGAAGTGGGAAAGTGTGGTTCTTGGCTGCTGCTTCCTCTTCTTCCTCCTCCTCACACGTTATCTTGTAAGAATTCTTCTCCTTTTAGTTAAATAATAATCCATTTGGAGAATAATTATTATTCCCTAGCTTATTTATCTCCTTTTTGTTGGAGAAATAATTAGTTAATAATTGCACTATAGTATTTCGAATCTATTATCTATGGCAACTAATTTACTAACGACACAAGCATAAGTTAGTTAGGCACTAAAGGAATATATAATTTCTTTATATATTATACATAAAGTATTATTCTATGCTAAAGTTTCCTATATCTAAGTAAAGCATTTTGAGTGTGCCAAAATCTTCTATATATACTCATTCACACATGCTTTACAGCTTTGTATTTGCTAATCGTAGTGTGAAAACATAATTTATTCCCTTTAAGAAATATAATTTTTTTTAACAAACAGTTTCTATTACCAAACAGAGCAAGAAAGGCCAAAAATTCTTTTGGATATCGGCGGCAGCACCATTGACTTCAGTTATACTCGGAAGCCTTCTTGTGTATCTCACTCATGCAGAAAACCATGGTGTCCAAGTGGTAATTAAGTTTTATTTATTTATATATTTATTCATTATTCATTATTCATTATTGATTTTTAATTATCAATTTTTTGTTCATTAATTATAATCTTGTAGATCGGGCATCTTACGAAGGGTATAAATCCACTGTCAGTAAGCAACTTAGTGTTCACAGGGCCATACATGATGGTAGCTCTAAAGACTGGTTTCATTACCGGCATCATTGCTCTTGCGGTATACATATATATAATTAATCATTTAACGTTTCATTTAATATATATTTACTCTGTACCCTAATTCCACAGGAAGGGATAGCCGTCGGAAGGAGTTTTGCCATGTTCAAGAACTATCATATTGACGGAAACAATGAGATGATTGCATTTGGTACGATGAACATTGTTGGATCTTTGACATCGTGCTATCTAACGACCGGTAAATATATTATAATTACGCATGCAATATTATATTCATCTAGCTAATTATATTGATGATGTTTTTTAATTATATAAACTGATCTTCATCGATCAGGGCCGTTCTCGAGGTCAGCAGTGAACTACAATGCCGGTTGTAAAACCGCAATGTCGAACGTAGTGATGGCTATCGCGGTGATGATCACTTTGTTGTTCCTAACGCCTTTGTTCCACTACACTCCTTTGGTCGTCCTCTCCGCCATTATCATCGCCGCCATGGTCGGCCTTATCAACTACGAGGCCGCCATTCACTTGTGGCAAGTGGACAAGATCGACTTTTGTGTTTGCATGGGGGCTTACTTAGGGGTTGTCCTTGGGAGCGTCGAGATTGGACTAGTCCTTGCAGTAAGTATAGTTCTGCATGATTTTTCCTTAACGAATGCATGGATTAATTGTTAATTAATCATCATTAAACCAATATGAATTTTATATGTATGTATATATGTGCAGGTCGTGATATCCCTTCTTAGGGTTCTATTATTTGTTGCAAGGCCAAGAACGACTGCCCTTGGAAATCTTCCAAACTCCATGACCTACCGACGAATGGATCAGTATTCGATGGCACAGAGCGTCGCCGGCGTGCTCATCCTTCGGGTCGATGCCCCGATATACTTTGCTAATGCAAGCTACTTGAGGGAGAGGTGACTAGCTAATAAATAGAATTCTTTCTTTCTTGCTTTCTTGTTCTTCCTAGAATCTTTCTAGCTAGCTAGTTAATGAATTAATAAACATGTATCATTAGGATATCAAGGTGGATTGATGAAGAGGAAGAGAAGTTACAATCCAATGGAGAGACAAACTTAGAATATGTGATATTAGACTTGGGAGGTCAGTTTCTATATAATTTTTCATTTTCCAAAACTAAAACAAACAAAAAAAACAAATTTAAAAAGATACAACATTTTCCAATTGGCAGCTGTTGGAAGTATCGACACGAGCGGAATCGGCTTGCTGGAAGAGCTGAAGAAGAGTTTGGAAAGAAGATGCCTTCAGATGGTGCTTGCAAACCCCGGGAGCGAGGTGATGAAGAAGCTGGACAAGTCGAAGGTGCTCGAAGCGATCGGGCAGCAGTGGATCTTCCTCACCGTGGCTGAGGCTGTTGCTGCATGCAATTTTATGCTGCATGCATGCAAACCTGCAGCTTCCAATGGTGCTAATTCCATTGCAGACGTTACTGCTACAACTGACCACCAAGTAATTATGCATGATGATCATGGCAATATTGTATGAGGACCAATTAAGATCAATATTATTGTTGATATAATATAATAATAGATTATGAATATAGATTTTATGATCATGATCTCTCATGATTATATGAGGGTTAAACACTGATCAAACTTGTAGTTTTGAGTTCTCCGATCAACAATTGACATATATATTATGGGCTGTTGGAGGTTACCTCATTTCTTCATTTGCATGATTGTCCTTTCCCTCTTCCTCTTCTCACAGTCTAGCTCTTCTTCCATGAGTGTGTCACTTGTATTATTTAGACCTATTTCCAAGAATTTTCACTGGTAAATTTTTTTACTCATTCACTTAATTTCCTACATCAATATTATACTATTAGAATCTAATTAAAAGAGAGCTCAATCTAAGCCGACACACATTGGTGAGGACCTCTTATCCGAGTATATTTTAAAATGTCTTTCTCTCATTTCCCTACTCTCTTTAAGACACATGGTGTCGTTTGGCAAACTATAGATTAACCAAATATAAATAAAGTGGCAAATAAATTAAAATATTGTTTTTAGAGTCCAGTGGGAATAGAATTATTCAAAGTTGGAAGTTATTTTGCAAAAAATAAAAATAAAATTAACTTTGAAAAGTTGAAAGGATGCTTTTCCCTACTACTCGAGGGTTAAAATTTAACACCGTTGTTATTTATCGTCAACCCCGTTACGTGGAGTATAACGTTCGTTATTTATTGAATAGAGATACGTTATGCATACCAAAAAAAAAAAAGTACACGTGGGCGATTCTAAGTGCATAGTTCACGTGGACCCTTGACTCGTAGACTGCATAAACCGTACAGATACTTTGCTCTCCAACTTACCAAAAATTATGATCGCATCAAATCGTAACCGTTGATCGGTTCCTGTGAATAAAGAATGTTATAATTATTTACTCTTTCAAAAATGGATAAAAATTTCGGTTTCGGCCTTCGGCCTGCTTCGTGGAGGGCGGATCGGGTGGACTTTCTCCGGCCGGCGAGGCCTCTGATGTTGGAATCGAGACAGAGGACGTGATTCCCTGTGATTTCTAGTAGGTCCTACGACCAGCTCCGTCGCGATCTGCAACCGTCATGGCGGCTCCCTTCTTCGCCACCCCTTTCCAGCCCTATGTCTACCAGGTGCGCCTCTCGTCCTCCGTCTCCCGCCCTAGCGGGTTCTATTACGTGTTGAATTTCGTTCGAGATTCTGTTATGGGACTTGCTGCCGATCCCAAAGTGGTTCGTGGAATTTTAGGGATCTCAACCGTGTTTCCGTCGTTTTGTGTTTGCTGGGACGGAAAGCTAGTTTGCTGTGCAAAGTCAACGCCTTGGATTCATTAGCTATCTGTTTATCTACGTAGGATTCGTAGTCATCTTATGTGGCCTGTTGCTCTTGGTATTTTACTGTCAACTCATGTTTGTTTTAGTTGTATATATACATTCTAAAATGGCATGCCACTAAATTATTCAATGGTAAAGAGTCAATTCAATTTTAAGCATAAGTTTTGGGCCCTTTTTTTTTTTTTTGCCAGATATCTTTTTTAGTTGTTAAATGAATGTGGTTACATTGTATTTTTATGCCTACAAAATCATCATGTATTAATTCTGACCAAAAAGCCATCATGTAATAACGAAACTCCCAGGTAATTCTTATAGATGGATCTTAAATTTTGACTTTTGTTCTTGGCCTTCGATAAGAACATTGGCTACATACTGTCTATAAGTAGATGTAGCATGGCTGGGATCCTTCCTGTACAGTTGAATTTGCTCTAAAACAACTTGAGCATCAGTATGAAGCTATCTCTACTGCTGATTGTTTTGTTCCTTGCAATAGTCAATTTCTTGGCCTGTGATTGTGGAGAAAAAAACTATTCAATCAAACAAAGTTGAAGCCTTACAATATGAAAATTTTGTGCTTAGAAAAAACCTGTGCAATCTATCCTTGCAACTAGTTCTGGTTTACTTGTAGTTTGATTTGTTTTATATATCCAATCTCATCTTGAGCGATTATATGCTCAATGGGATTGACAAATCTATTAGTTTTCATGACAGAATTGATGTAGTTTGAACTTTGGATGCCCACTAAAATCAAAGTTCGCTTAAGTTTTCAGAGAAAGACACTCTGGCAGCTGTACACACAATCTTTGCTTTTAATGCTTCTTTCGTTAGGTATTCTTTGTTAATCTGTGATAATCTATCTTATTTTGCAGCATACTTTGGTGACTTTAGGTTTTCTTGCATGACTCATAGCAAATATGCTATAGAATGCAAATGATGCTAGTTGTTAATATAACAAAATTTATTTTAAATTTACTTCTTATTACAGAGTCAAGAATCAGTAGTCACAGCTTTTCAGATATTGGGTGGAGAGTCTCAGATTGTTCAGGTAGTCTATTCTTGATGTTTTAGTTTATGGTTTTCTCGATAGTTTTCCTTGTGGTGTATGACTGTAAGGCATGTTTCTACCTTTTATAAACCCTGATTTCGTTTACTGTAATTGGTTCATGGTTTATCTGTAGCTTTTATAAATCTTGATTCCTTTTATTATAATTCAATCTGCAGATAATGTTGAGATTCCAAGAAAAGCTTATTGCAAAGCCTGGTAAGTGCCCGTGTTCTTTAAGTTTTTTGTTCTTTTGGGAAACTATTGGAGTTGCTTGTCTAGTTAAATTTTCTCATGGTTTATCTCTTTTTTCTATTTTCAAAGTAATTCAGGTAATTTGAAGGCACAAATCATGTACTTGTAATCATTTTTTGCCTACTTAAAGAAATTCTTTTGAATGGTTCATACATTTTTTTTAGCATGCCACTATTAACATATTCATTTTTTTCTCTTGTCTTATCATTTTGCTTTCACTAACATTCTCATTAAGTAAACAATCACTGTTTTTTTTCAAGCTCTTCTTTCTTTCTCTTCCTTTTTTTGACATTTTGTGGTGTTGTTTAGGTACAATTTGCTACATGTCTGGGTCAATTCAAATGGAGAACAATTACATTCCTGAAAATGAAGCTGGATTATGGCATTGGTTCTTTGGCAAAAATGTGACGAGCATAGTTCTTTCAAATCCTAGTCAAGAAGATGGATTTGTAGGAATAGCAGCACCATCTCCTGCAAGAATACTTCCTGTTAGTAAATTTTTGAAGATGAAATTAGTAAATTAGCTCCTTCACACTACAAATTTTTGAAGATGTTGGCTTCTTTACTTGAACATGTTTTTCTTCCTGATTTTGATATCTATTGTTTGGTATGCTAAAGCAGACCTTACATCCTTGCTAGACTTTTAGTTGGTCACGTAAGCCTTTCCCAGTACAATCATCAATCATGATACCATGCTTTCATGCCCCCACGGGCTTAGCTGAGTTGGTAAGTGGTCGTTGGTTTGCTACATGAGGTCTAGGGGTCGAACCTCGGGGCTAGCGGGGTGTAAATCCTTGCAACCCGTATTTCACCCCTCCCCTTTCCCTTTCACTTGCCGCTCAGTTACTGACTTACCTCCTTCGTGTTGGTACTGGGGTGGGCAGACTGAAAGTCTCTTTTATAGGGTTAATTATAAAAGCGTTTGATAATGAGAACCCGCTCTGTACTTTCTAGTTCACTTCCTCTGTGGCCAGTTATACAAGACCAGAACTAGGGGTGTCCATAGTTCACATGGAACTAAACTGAACCAATTAAATCAAACCAGATTGTTTTATATTGATTTATTAGAAGCTGAGCCAAAGTGAATAAGCATTTAAATTGAATGGAAACCAAACATATATTGTTGGTTTGTTTCAGGCTGAACCAAATTTGAATTGAAACCATATAATTTTTTTCTTTATTATTAAAATAAAAAAATTATAGACAAACAGTAATTAATATAATCAAACCAAGCTGAATCTGGTCCATTTAGTCTAGATACCAAACTGAATCAAAATTTTGATTTGGTTCTTTTATTTGAAAGGAATAATGAACACACTAATTCAAATCATGGTATGTAACGAGTCCAATGGCTTTCTTCCTCTTTACTTAACATTGTAATGAGCACTGCAGCACGACAACCTGGATCAGCCAAATGTTAGGTAAAGGTTTTAACTTGTCAAAACCAAACTATGTTAGCTTGTTCCAGTTTATATGCTTAAAAAACTTATACCAAAGTAATCTCAGGTAAATGTATCCTAATATCTGTCAGTCATCTCTCGTAGTCAACTGGGGGTTCACAGGATTACCGATCCATGTAATAGATAAAACGTATGACAATATGCATTGGACAGGACATGTCTTTCACTCCTATTCTTTTCCTTGTTTCAAATATAGGCATAGTTCATTTTTTTCTTGCATTTCTAATTAGGATGTCTATCTTTCGGTGTCCTGAATGAGTCTTGCTTCTACCACTTTGATTTTCTAACTTCAAATTCTCTTCACAGATTGACTTGTCAAATTTTGATGGTGAACTACTTTGTCAGGTATAGCCAGTACCAGATCTTGGTTCTCTGAGTTCTCAAAATCACTGATAATGTTGAACACTTCCATGCCAACTATAAGCTAATTTAGTTATATATGATCTACTTGTTTCCTTTAATATTCAGATGCTAGTTTCAGAATTACCTTAGTCAACCAAAGATATTATATTGATCGAATTTGACTTGTTCGCTAACTGAACTCTGAGCTCATTTCAATATTACTTAACACAGCAAACATTTCAAAAGGTTTAGTCTGCATCTGTTTGGTTATGATCTAAGATGTGACATATTAAATATTCTGTCAATTTTATAGACAGATGCCTTCCTTTGCTCTGTCAATGATGTTAGACTTTCCAGTAATGTTGATCAAAGGCCTCACAATATTGAGGTTGGTGCAGAGGTGAGGTTTGCTCTTTTTGGCGCTATCTCTAAACATATGACTCATAATGCCTTTGTATTTCTGTATGATTGTATTGTTAACTTTATCTCTTGGTGATTGTCTATCTTGTTTTTGGCTGTTATAGGTGATCCTCAAACAGAAGCTAGTAGGACAGGGCCTTGTGTTTCTTGTGGGATGTGGATCTGGTAATTGTCCTTTGAATCACTTCTCATTTATATTAGTTAGAAAAAGGGCACAAAAATGTTTCTCATGGTGTGTAAGCCAATATTCCAATATTCTCTTTTACATATTCTCTAAAAAAAAAAATGTGTTCCATAGTATATAATGCAGCTCGATGCACATTTGACTACTATGCATGTAGTATGCAGAATATGTAGTTATTATTATAAATTTGTGTTTCATGCTACGATTCTCAAACATAGCAGCTGAGAAATGTAGCATTATCCATCATAAAGCTCCACCATTATCTTTGTGGTTCCATATAGCAGTACGTGATTCTTTTTACTGGTGTTTCTGCTTGCAAACATCTTGTGTTTCCATATATAATAGAAATATGTTTCAAGTCTTTCTTCCATTTAGATACTTATCAATTATGTGGTTTTGCTTTGCTAGTTGTGCAGAAAATTCTTGCTCCCGGAGAAGCATTCATAGTCGATGTTAGCAGCATCATTGCTATGTCAACCACTATCACTTTTCAGCTGAAGCCCTCCATCACAATGCGGAGGGTTGTGTTTGGGGTATGTGCTTTCCTGCTTCTATACATGAGGCGGTGTGGCCAATGCTTTTCAATATTGCTAATTAATTGCAATGTGTAAGTACACATCAAATTTGTTCATTGAATAGAAAAAAGATTCATATGGAAGAGATTGCATGATGTTTGTTAGTGATTATCACCATTTTGGAGATACTTTCGGTGAGGATTTTGTGATGTTAATATTTGTAGCTTCTAAGTCAGCATTGTGTTTGCAGGGTGATAACCAGTTGATGACCACTCTAACAGGTCCTGGAGTTGTTTTTATTCAGAGTATGCCTTTCCCTCGGCTTTCTCAACGGATTGCAAGGTTTCCTTTCTACATACTTTTTATCAGCATTTATGATCTCTCTAATCATTTCATCTGATTCAAATAAAATTTAGCGAGAAAACAAATATAACTGAAAAAGGGTCCTGTGTTTGGGACATCTCATTTTATTTTCACTGGTCTGGGACTTGAAGCAACCCGTATGATCATTTCACAGCAGATTAAATTTAGCCTGCCAAATTTATTAATGAATCTCAGACCACAATATAGGCGCTTAGCCAGATGAGTACAATTGTTGTTTGAGTTTGGCTCACGGCCTATGAGATTTGGTTTGACCCAAATAGAACTAAGGGACTGTCTTTTGTCAGATAGTATGGGTTGCAGTGTGGTTCTGCCTGAAGTGGATCTGGTCTTTTAGTCGTGCCTGCTTGAGTTGGGAATTGTCCAAGTTCAAAAGCAACTAGGAAGAATTGAGTTGTGTTTAGGTGGATCCAAGCAATTTAGAGTGGAGCATATGCCTTACTTTTGTCTCTTTCATCTTATTAAGCACAGTTCCTCTCAACTGACACTGAGAAGATAAATAGAATCGGGTCACTGAATTTGGGACTCACCTCATTTTGTTTTTATTAGTTTGGGACTTGAAGCAACCAATAAATTCATAACTTATGATAATATCTTGATTTTGTGATTTCACAGAGCAGTCGCATCTCCAAGCTTGAGGGATAACCCAAAGTTCTTCATGCAGATCGCACTCATCTTCTTCCTTGCCTATGTCATGATTGTATCATCATTAATCTTGACAGATGTTTAATTTTTGAGATCTGGTTTCTGCAAATTTCTGACGTCGATAGGATTTTTTTGTATCTCATTTTGTTTCTGTAGATGTTTTGAGATGACAATAGTTTGATTCAGTTGTGCTCAGGATTTTTTTTTTCTCCCTCTTTTTAATGCGAGAAATAGATGCTTCGTTACTCGTCTAATTGATTTGTCCATGTTTTATATATTGGTGCAGTGGAAACAATAAAAAATGGTAATCATTTTTACTTTGTAATCTATGAATTTCCCTCATTTAATTCGTAGTTTCAGTCTGCAATCATTTAATGTCGATTTTACATGCTAATCAATTCTATGAAATAAATTAGGGCTGATCAATTAGTTTAAAATTGGCTAAATGGATTAAATCAATATTTTTTTTAAATTAATTGATTTTTTAATAACAATTAAATAAGTTAAATTCATAAATATGCTTAATTTAATTCGAAGAAATAATTGATTTAATTTTAAAAACTGAAATTAAAAAAAAACAAAATTAATTTAGTTTAGCCGAATTTATTTTTTTGTTCGGTCAATTAATTTAGTTTAATTGAACATATTTTTTTTTTGTTGTGATTTTACACTTTAAAGTTTTATAACTCAAGCTTTAATTTCCTTAAAATCACATTCTTAATTAGATTTTTTTTTAAAAAAAAGAAGTATATGTATTGACATTTTAAAACAAGAAAATCAAATAATTTTGTTAAGAAATTTGATATTGCAAATTCAATACTAATTATCTTTAGTAAATAATATTAATTAAAACAGATTATGTCGATTGAATTAAACAGAAATTTGTTTAAAACTTCAGCATATATGGGCCTCTATTTTATTTATTTATTTTAAAAGGTAATACCATACTACCATATTATCAAAAATTACTACCAACCTAATTTTATTCCGGTTCAGATCCTCTCTCGTGAAATTACGTCTATCTTGATATCTCATTTAGAAAATGACAAAGATACGAATAGTTCGGCACATACAAAACACATGCATGTCTCTCTCAAATACCTACAGTTGTTATTCTGTGCCCTAAACTTTTCTAAAACGAACCCTTCAACTCTCTTCGTCGACTGTCGCCGGCAGCGCTAGCTCCATTCCCTCATGAAATCGACAACAGCTAGCGGCCAGAAAACTCTGCCCCCTCCCTCCGTCGACGATCAATAGCAGTTCCAGCTCCATCCCCTCCAGAAGTTGACCACAGCAGCTCCAGCCCGATACCTTTCTTCCTCCCCCTCTCTCCCCTTCTCCAGGCACGGCCGACCAAAGACCGCGTCCTTGGCCAGTCGCGACCGGCTAGCTAGCTGATACGGTGCCTATTTGTGGGGTCAGTAAGATGAGGTGGTTAGAAGTCGAGACCACGGGAAGGTCAGAAGTCAAGTTTAAATGGAGGTCAAAAGTTTAGTCTCCGTGGCTGGTCAGAAGCAGTGCTCGAAATTGCGCCCTAGGCGCCGCCTAGGCGCTGTGCGGCAGGATGCCGCGCCGGAAACCAGCGAGGCGGAAGCCCTAGGCTGCTGGGCCGCCTAGGCGGTCCTCGGCGGTCCTCCGCGGGCTTCAGCGGGCTTCGGCGGGTTCGGCGGGCTCGGCGGGCCAAGCTTTTTAAGGCATGTTAAATCCGATTTGTAGGTATTTGCCAGACGTTCGTAGGCGTTCGTTTGTTTCATCGCCCCGGCTGTTCGTCTTCCCTGAACCCTAATCGCTCCCTGATCGCTCCCTGATCGCGTTGCTTCTGGTAAGTTTTTGTTTCCGTTCATTTTTGTTTCATCGCCCGTTTTTTGTTTCTCAAATCTTCGTCGCGGCAACACCGGATGCATCGCAGGTGTCAGACGCTGCCGGAAGCTTCACCGGACGCGTCCGGCGAAGCTTCCGGCAGCGCCGGAGCCCTCCCGCGAGCCGCCGGTGGCAGCCCGTGTCGTCCGCCGTCCGCACCGTCGCGCGAGTCGCGAGACTCGCGAAAGAGACGCGGTTTTAGCTTCTTTTTTTTTTTTAATTTTTTTTAGATTTAATAAATTAAAACAATTCCTAACTCCTAACGAGGATAATTTTAATAATAAGGTTGAGTTCATAAACCCTAATAAAATTAAGATCCCAATTAAATATATTTAAAATTTATCTTTTTTATAATAAATATTATTAATTTATATAAACCAAATTTAAATATATAAAATTATATATAAAATTCTAATAACCATTTATCACTTTATCAGATTTAAAAATATAAAAATATTTAAAATTAAAAAACATATAATACATATTAATAAATTAATAAATCATATTTAGTTATTTATAAATTATAAATTTTATATATTATAAATTTATATTAATCGGATTTATACATATTAAAATTTTAAAATTTTAATAAATATTATTAATTTATATAAATCATATTTAGAAATTTTATATATTATAAATGTATATTAATCGGATTTATAAATATTAATTATTAAAATTATATTAAAATTTTAAAAATTCTAATAAATATTATTAATTTATATAAATCAGTTTTAAAAATATGAAAAATAAATTAAAATTTTAAAAATTCTAATAAATATTATTAATTTATATATAAGTATATAACAGATTTAATAATATAAAAAATAAAATATATTTAAAATTAAATTTATTTAAACAAATATCTAATAAATTTTATTAATTAGATTAAGATATATAAAAAAATATTCTCAGACTTGTTAATGACTTAATGTTATATTTCATATTTTCATTATTTTGTATTATATATTTGTATGGTATAGTATAATTAAATTTTATTATCATATTATGTCTTGTTATATATGATTTTTTTTCCTTCAGATTATCTGTTATCAATGGCAAGCAATCCATCTTCGACAGCATCTGTCACTCAACCCGAATCTGGAATTCTTAGAAGAAAATCAAATGACATCGGATGGGAGTTTGGAATATTGATTGATCCTAAGAACCTCGACAAAATTAAATGTAAGTTATGTGGAAAAGTAATGTCAGGAGGAGTGTATAGGATAAAGGAGCACATTGGAAATATACCTGGAAATGTATCGGGTTGTCGAAAAGCATCTGAAGAAGACAAAAATAAGTGCAAACAGACTATTTTAGAAGGGAGGAACAGAAAGAAGAACAAAATAATGGAAGTTGTAGAGCAGAGGTGGCTATTTCCGTAGATGAAGAAGAAGGTCTTGAAATTGAAGGGATGGATGGAGTTAAAAAACCTCTTCCACTTGGCCCCATGGATAGATATGCATCGGCAATTGCTCCAGAAAATGCAGGCTCTAGTGGAAGTAAAGTGCTTCGGCAAAAAAATATAAATGAGGCTCTTTTCAAAGAGAGAACTCAACAAGTTCAACAATATGTTGGGAGATGGGTTTATGAAAATGGAATCTCATTCAATGCTGTTGATAATGATAGCTTTAAGCAACTAATGGAGGCAGTGGGTCAATTTGGACCAGGATTCAAGCCTCCAACTCAATATCAACTTAGGGAGCCACTATTGAAAGTCAAAGTTGAAAGAACAAAACAATTGCTGAAGAAACATGAAGAAGAATGGGCAAAGAATGGATGCTCGATCATGACAGATGCATGGAGTGATAGAAAAAGAAGAAACATCTTAAATTTGTGTGTTAATTACAAGGAGGGTACTACATTTTTAGAGTCTAAAGAATCTTCAGAAGAGGCACATACAGCTGAACTTATTTTTGAGTATGTTGACAAGTGTGTTGAACAAGTAGGAGCTCAGAATATTGTTCAGATTGTTACAGACAATGCCACCAACAATATGGCTGCAGCTAAATTGATGAGAGAAAAACGACCCGGGATCTTTTGGAGTTCATGTGCAACTCACACTATTAATCTTATGCTTGAAAGTATTGGCAAACTTCCACGATATAAAAAGGTGATTGAGCAGTCCAAGGCTTTTACCATTTTCATCTATGCTCACCATAAGACTTTATCATTGATGAGAAGTTTCACGAAGAAGAGAGACATAGTCCGACCAGGAGTTACCAGGTTTGCATCAAATTTCCTCACATTGCAAAGTTTGATTGAAAAAAAAGCTAGTTTAAGGGCCATGTTTACAAGTGATATGTGGGAGAAATGTAAATGGTCAAAAACAAACAAAGGAAAATTGGCTTACTCTACAGTGATGAGCATGAGTTTTTGGAATGGTGTAATGCTTTGTTTGAAAATATTTGCTCCTTTGGTAAGAGTTCTTCGATTGGTAGATGGAGATAGAAAGCCATTCGATGGGGTTTCTATATGGGGAGCTTCTTCAAGCTAAAGAAGATATCAAGGTGGCTCTGAATAACGTGGAATCAAATTATCAGCCTATCATAGTCATTATTGAGTCAAAAATGAACGATAGACTTGATACATCATTGCATACCACTGCATTTTTGATGAATCCTTATTTTTACTACAAAGATAGTTCGATTGCTCTTTATGAGGAGGTCGTGATGGGGATTTTTGAATGCATGGAAACTTTGTATGCCAATGAGTTAGATTTACAAGATACAATTATTAACAAGGAATTTCCAAAATATAGAAATAAAACTGGGTTATTTGAAAAAACATTGGCAGCAAAAGCATGTGAAAAAAATGATGATACATTTGATCCATGTGCATGGTGGAGTACATACGGTGCTCACACACCTAACTTGCTAAGGGTGGCATTGAGGATACTTTCATTAACTACAAGTTCATCTGGGTGTGAAAGAAATTGGAGTACATTTGAAGGAGTAAGTTTTAAACTTTCAGTCTACTCTTTAATTAAATTAGTTATAATTTTTAATGTCTATACTGTATATTTAGGTACTAACTATAGTATTTACTTTCTCTGTTTTTTTAGATTCACACAAAGAAAAGAAATAGGTTGGATGCCAACAGGCTGAACAATCTAGTATTTGTCCAATTTAATGCTAGATTGTTGAACAAACGAAAAAGAGAAAAAGAAAGAAATGTTGATGTCCTTCTTGCAAAAGATGCTTCAAATGCACAAGGTTGGATTGTGGATGGTGGGGAAGATGATGAAGTTAAACTAGGTTCCGGGCTCACTTGGCAAATGGTTGATGAAGCAAGTGGAGCAGATGAAAATCTATAACCCCGAAGAAGCTCCAGAGTGAGAGAACTCCATGAAGATGATTTTGAATCCGAAGAAGAAGACGAGGATCACAATAATGATATTGAGTTTGTGTCCGATGAAGAACAAGTTATTGAAAATTATGGAGAAGAAGAAGCAGAATAAATATGAGTCTATGAGATATTATTAGTTGTGTAATTTTGAATTCATTTTGTTAAGACATGATTTATGTTATTTACCAATTATATTTTGCTTAGTGGTTACTAGTTCACAATGCATTGTAATCTTGAATTGAACTATTGCTACTATTTTCCAATGTTCTACTGTTTACTATATGATTATGATAACTTACTGCATGTTCATTTTTTGGTATTGGAAAGTATGTATTTATTTCAGCATACATAGTTAAATTTTCATTGCTATGAAATTGTTTAAGACAACATTTAGATTTACATATAACATTGTCCATAGTCCACATAAAAGAAGGGATACCGAGGAATCCGCCTAGCGGCGCCTAGTCCCCGCCTAGGCGGCCTAGGCGCTAGGCACTGGTCTGCCGCCCGACTAGCGCCTAGCGAATTTTAGAACCTTGGTCAGAAGTCAAGATTACATGGTCAGGGTCACAGTCTCAGTTGACGAGGCGGGCAAGGGATAGGAGCATAAATCTGGCAGGGGCTAGCCCTGATAGCGGTCAAAGACAGGGCCCTTGGGCCAGGTACATTTAAGGATTGAGCGCATAAGCCGAGGGTAAAGAAAAGAAGGCCTTGGGCGTAGAATAAATAGACCTAGCGTGTAGGTCGGGACATACAAGCCAAGGATAACGGTAAATAGAAGCAGGTCGGGAAACAGACCTGACGTGCAAGTCGGGATGTACAAGCCAAGGATAACAGTAAACAAAAGCAGGTCGGAAAATAGACCTAGCGTGCAGGTCGGGACATACAAGCCAAGGATAACGGTAAATAGAAGCAGATCGAGAAACAGACCTGGCGTGTAGGTCGGGACATACAAGCCAAGGATAACGGTAAATAGAAGCAGGTCGGGAAACAGACCTAGCATGCAGGTCGGGACATACAAGACAAAAATAACGGTAAACAAAAGCAGGTCGGGAAATGGACCTGGCATGCAGGTCGGGACATACAAGCCAAGGATAACAGTAAACAGAAGCAAGTCGGGACGTAAAAGACAAAGATAACGGTAAACAGAAGCAGGTCGGGAAATGGACTTGGCGTGCAGGTCGAGACATACAAGCCAAGGATAACAGTAAACAGAAGCAGATTGGGAAACAGACATGCGTGTAGGTCGGGACGTAAAAGACAAGGATAATGGTAAACAGAAGTAGGTCGGGAAATAGACCTAACGTGCAGGTCGGGACATACAAGCTAAGGATAACAGTAAATAGAAGCAAGTCGGGAAACAGGCCTAGCGTGCAGGTTGGGACGTACAAGTCAAGGATAACGGTAAACAGAAGCAGGTCGGGCAGCAGGCCGGGCGTGCAGGTCGGAACATGCAAGCCAAGGATTATAGGGAACAAATGCAAGTCAGGATACAGACCGGTTAGACAGGTCGGAACGTACAAGCCATGGATAGTAGTGAATCGAAGCAGGTCAGGAAGTCGGGACGTACAAGACAAGGATAACGGTAAACAGAAGCAGGTCGGGAAGCAGGTCGGGTGTGCAAATCGAAACATGTAAGCCAAGGATTATAGGAAACAAATGCAGGTCAGGAAACAGACCGGTCAGATAGGTCGGAACGTACAAGCCATGGGTAGTAGTGGATCGAAGCAGGTCAGGATGCGAATAGCATTTAGGCACTACAGGACAAACAAGCCAAGGAATCGTAACCGCTTGTCAGAGAATGTCAGAGAATAATCACAGTGTCAAGGAATATGCTAACAATCGGGGCGCACAATGCCTTCGGTTTTGCCGCCATCCTATCAGGAAGAGTCACGTGTCAATTACCGCTAGACAAAGTCTGACAGCCGATATTCCCTGACACTTGTCAGGTCCCAGAGGCATCCGTTGCAGTATAAAAAGGGATGTTTTGTCCCTTATGCAGGGACACTTACTCGCCATTTTTCTCACTAGTCTTTACTCTTCGTGCTTTCCCTGTGATTTCTAGGGAAAAAGTACCTGACTTGAGCGTCGGAGGGCCTGACCTGGGGACTTTTTCCCTAGTTTCTGGTCTCTAACGACCCGTGGGCTCGTCTGAGTGTGCGCAGAGCAACAGCGTCATCGTCCTGGTCATCTTTCTTCGTCAGCCGCCCGTGAGAACCTTTCCAGGGGGGTGCCAAGTAGATCCAAGGCTTCAACGACTTTCCGTCAACTTCCAACACACCAAGGCCTGCCTTCATCCGACTCAGCTTCCGGACGGGATCACTAGCCGTAGCCAGCTAGCTAGTCGTGTCCTTGGCTGGCAACGACATCCAATTCCATTTATCTATCTTCATTGATATATCATTGTTGTTCACTATGCCTATATTGGAGCTTTGTTGTTCTTGATTACACTATTACTATGCAAGTTCTACAATGTCAGATCATGCATAGTTTCTTACTTGCTTTGGTAGCAATTATAATGGTTTAAAATTTCATTTCTCTTCAGTAATCAGTCATTTAGCCAATGACACTTAAAACTTTTATTCCTAAGTTTTATTTGCATGAAGCTAAATCTGTGATAATTGTCATTGTCTTTCGATTTACGCTAAATCTGTTATTTGCTTGGACTTTCTTATCATTTCTCAACATGTTGGAAAAACATACATTCTTTTCTAACTATACAGAAACATGTGATAATTGTCATAATTACATCATATATGTAAGGTGTAATAGTTTTGTTATTTTTTTTTTCCAAAAAACAAAATAAAAGATATAACATCAATACCCTAGCTCATTCCCTAAGTTTTAAAGTTTGCATTTCTTAGTTGTTTTTTTTCAGGATCAACGTAATTATCATGGAGTTGTCATTGGTTGAATCTATGAGTTATCGTAGGTTGAATTTTGATGCAAACGAAGACTGTAGAACAGATGAGTTTGATGTTATTGATGAGGGTGTGGACTCTACCATATTATTGATGAGTTCTGACCCAGATGAGTTTGATGTTATTGATGAGGGTGTGGACTCTACCATATTATTGATGAGTTCTGACCCATTATCACATAAGAATTGATGCCAAAAATGAGTATGAAATTTAAGGCAAAAGAGGATGCCTATGAATTTTATTTGAAATATGCTACAAGTTAGATTTGGCATAAGGAGTAAGATCCACAATAATAAATTATGTAAATTAGTTAACTGAATTTTTTATTATAGTGCGCAAGGTAAAAGGGTAAAGGACAAACGAGATGTTTATATGAAATCAAGTTGTCCTAACATAAGATTTGGTTGTGAGGCTAAAATGAAGGTTAGTTATCGAAAAAATGACAACTTTAGTATGGAGCAATTTGTTAAAGAGCATAACCATTATCTTTCAAATCCAAACAAAACTCACCTCTTCAAATGTTATAGGGATATATCTTCTTCTGCGACGATACAGATTGAGATGACAAGCGATGTGGGAATCCTCCCAAAAGCATTTCATGATCTTATGGTGAGACAAGTAGGCAGGAGGGAGAATTTAGGTTTTATTCCTGAATATTACAAAAACTACTTGCAATCCAAAAGAATAAGATATATGAGAGTTGGTGATACAGAAGATTTATTGGAATGTTTACAGAAAATGCAGTTTAATGATCCTAATTTTTTATGCTATTCAAGTTAATGAAGATGATTTGATAACTAATATTTTTTTGTGTGATGCTAAGATGAGAGTTGATTATGACAATTTTAAAGATGTTGTTTGCTTTGACACAACCTACAGGAAGAACAATAAAGGTATTGTAGGTGTTAATCATCATAAGCAATCCATAATTTTTGGTGCAACTTTATTATATGATGAAACCTCTTTGACGTTTGAGTGGTTGTTTGATATATTTACCAAAGCTATATGTGAGAAAAACCAACAACTATTCTTACAGATCAAGATGTAGTAATGGCAAAGGCTTTAGCTTCCAAATAGCTTGAAACATATCATCATTTGTGCATTTGACACATTTATCAAAATGTCGCAATACATTTGAGTGGAGTTTTTTCTGATTTTAAAGAGTTTACTAAATATTTTTCCTCGTGTATATATGATTTTGATGAAGAGAAAGATTTTATTTCAGCTTAAAAAATGATGTTGACCAAGTATGCACTTAAAGACAATGATTGGTTGAGATATTTGTTTCGCATAAAGGAAAAATGGGCTTTAGTATATGGACGACAAATGTTTGTGCGGATATGACTACAACCTAAAGAAGTGAGAGCATGAAGAGTATTGTGAAGAGGTATGTCACTTATCAACACAAATTTTTAGACTTTTTCAATCACTTCCAAAGATTATTTGATAATCGTCGATATAAGGAGTGTTGGTTGCTAATCGGAATATCGTACTGGTTTCCCTGTACAAAGATTTTGTACAAGTCCTGAACCTTTCCTAACAACCTATTGTGTTCTTTAGAAATTAAATTTGGAATCGCAAACAGAACTTAACATTATTGATTCCAAATTCAACTTATCTGTTCTTAGAGGTTTAGACTTGGATCGCAAATGATGTTTAACATTATTAATCCAAATCCACCTATGTTACAAATTTAATTAAATATTTATTTTAGAGATCGGCTTCTAGGTTAAACATGGCGAGGCACTAGGCCTTCTTGGTTATGAGATCATCCACCACTTCCTAGACAAAACCTTTCAACAAAATTCAATATTTAATCTCCTTATAGTAACCCTAGGTTTAATCATTAAGAACAATCGAATCACAAGATCGAAAAACAAAAGAAACACAAAGTCGAATCATAAATCTGAAACCTAGAATCGCTAGCCTTTTGTGTTTGGTATTTCAAAATCTAAACAAAAGAATAAACTAGTTATGATGCGGAAACTAATAACTAGTTATACCTTTTGTAACTTATAGACCTCACGATCTTCTATCGTATTCCTCTTCTTATCTCGGACGTCATGTGGGCGACGATCTACCGAGACGAGAATCCACCCAAGCCTCCTTCTTCTCTTTGCAAGTTTCGGCCACCAACAATTTCCTTGAGATGAAGAACTTTGGCCACCAACCAAGCTCCAAGGGATGCTAAGAAACAAAGCCTCCTTTCTCTACTTCTTCTCCAAGCAAAATCCCGCCACCAAAATCTCTCCAAGACTAGATGCCGTCGACCATCAAAGAAGAAGAGAAGAGGAAGAGAGGAAGGATGAGGGCCGACCACCACCAAGGAAGAGAGGAGAGGAATAATAGATGTGTTGTAAGGTGAAACACTTCTACCCTCTCTTTTATATTCCTTGGTCTTGACAAATAAGGAATGTTTTACTTAAAACTTCCTTAATTTCCTTGCCAATGAAAAGAAAATTTAATAAAAAAATTCCTTTTATTCTATTAATGGTCGGCCACCTTAAATCTTCAGACAAGGAAAGTTTTAAACATAAAATTAAAACTTTCTAATTTGTTTCCAGAAATTTTTAAAATAAAAATTTCTCTTTTAAAAATTCCTTTCATGGTTGGTTATAAAAAGAAACTTTTAAAAATTAAAATCTCTCTTTTAAAACATGTGGATGGTTACAAGGAAAATTTTCTCCAAAATTAAAATATTCCTTTTCAACTACAAATAAAGAAAGATATCAAATCTTTCTTTTAATCTTTTGTAAAAAGCTATAAAAGGAAAAATTTATAATTTTTAAAACTCTCTTTTAAAACCATGAGGATGGTTACAAAAAGAAAAGTTTTATCAAAAATTAAAATATTCCTTTTAACTACAAATAAGGAAAGATGTCAAACCTTTCTCTTAATCCTTTGTAGAAAGCTATAAAAGGAAAGATTTTTAAAACTCTCTTTTAAAATCATGGGGATGGTTACAAAAAGAAAAGTTTTATAAAAAATTAAAATATACCTTTTAACTACAAATAAGGAAAAATATCAAGTCTTTTTCTTAATCTTTTGTAGAAAGCTATAAAAGGACGGATTTATAATTTTTAAAACTCTTTTAAAACTATGGCTTCCAAGGAAAGATTTAAAATTTAAATCTCCTTTTAATCTAATGTGGTCGGCCACCCTACTTGGACTCCAAGCTAGGGCCGGCCACCACTTGAACCCATCTAGCCTTGGTTTGGCCGGCCCTAGCTTGGGCTCCAAGCTAGGCTTGGCCGATCACCTTAAGGTGGGTAAGAAGTTGGGTTTAGGTGGATATAAGACTTTATAAATAAGAGGCTACGACAGGGACCGAGAGGAGGAATTGGTTTTGGTCTCTCGATGAACTTGAGCTTCCCATGTTCCCCTTGAAGACCCAACTCGAGTTCATCAATAATAACTCATACCACTAAAGAGTTATTATTGAACTACCGTACAAATCCCATATTACTATATGGGCTCCTTCTTATCATGAGTGTGTTAGTCTCCCTGTATTTAAGAGATAGAATGTTCACTAATTAAATGAGTTACTGATAACTCACTTAATTAATATCTAGCTCCAAGAGTAGTACCACTCATCTTCATTGTCATGTCAGACTAAGTCCACATGCAGGGTTTGCATGGCAATCCTTATGAGCTCCTCAAGGGGACATCATCAACCTAGATTACTAGGACACAGTTTCATTCTATATTCAACAACACACCATATAAATAATATTATTTCCCAACTTATCAGGCCTATTGATTTAACGAGCTAAATCACACCCTTTGATAAATTAAAGAAATAAATATTAAGTATATGTGCTTATTATTATATCATGATTAAGAGTACACACTTCCATAATAACAGAGGTATTGTTCTTTTATATAGTTAGTATAAAAAGAAATTACCTCAAATGGTCATGCTCAATACACTCATAGTGTACTAGTGTAATTTATTAGTTAAGATAAACTAATACCTAATTACACTACAACTACTTCTATGGTTTGTCCCATTCCATCTTGGTTGTGAGCAACTATTTATAATTTATAAGGAACTGATAACATGATCTTCTGTGTGTAACACCACACATCATGTTGATCCGGTAGTAAGAACAGGGGACCCCGCCCTGTGGAGTCAACGCCACGTGGAAGTCACAGTGGCAGTTGTCCATCCGGAGAGGGCCGGGTCCGACCGAACGGCCGGCCGGCCGTCCGGTGGAATCGAACGTCCGGAGAGGGATGGGTCCGATCGGTTGGCCGACCGGACGATATTCGACTGATGGTTAAAGGTACCCTATCGAAATCAGGGTTCCGGCGCTCAGTGGAAAAGGTCGCAGGGCCGAGCGGACTGCACGCTCGGCCAAAGCCATAAGGTAACACTGCTAATAGTCTCCACAAAGCACGTGATAGAGGATCTCCCCAAGTAAACCACCGCATATGTCCGGCCGGATGTTGAGGGAGCTGTCCGCCCGGAAGCCAGATCTGGAGCAAAGGAGAAAAGGACAAGGAACGTCTTTTTCTGATAGCAGGTATGTTTCACGTGTGGGCCATGCTCCAAATCTTGTGACAGGGGATTCCGCTGTCCCATCGAGGACATGCTGAGACTGTAGCAGTATGGGTTAGGGAAGCTCACTGACAAGTCCTTACTGGAGTATGGGCCATGGACACGTGTACACCTCGGTAGGTGTACACTCACTTCTTCGCTGCCCTATATAAAGGCCCTCATTCTTCGCCGGAGGTACGCATTCTACGAGTTTTGAAGCCACTGTTTCTTTCTTGAGCTTCGCCTGACTTGAGCGTCGGAGGGTCGCCGCCGGGAACCCCTTCCCGGGCCGACTTCTGTGCACGTTCGCCGGAGCTTCGTGCCACCAGTTGAAGATCCACGCCAGCAGTCGAAGAGTGCCCCGTGCCCAGCGTCCGTTGATTCAGCATTCAGACATGATCAATTTGGCGCCGTCTGTGGGAACGCTCCTGCATCCGAACGGAAACAATGGACGAGGCTGGACGACAACACACGGTGACGCTTTCGATGGAGGAACTCGACGCTCTGATCGAGATTAGGGCTGCCAAGCTTGTGGAGCAAAAACAGAAAGCAACAGCCGAGCGGCTGGAGAAGCAAGCAACGTCAGCGTCTGGTGGTCGAGCGGAAACACCACCGGCTACCGTTCTATTCCGTCGGGCCCTATTCCGGACGCCTCCTGATGCTGTAGCAGTGAATCGCAATCGGAGATCTTCGTCAGATGAAATACCAATACGGGACAACAGAAAAGGCAAGGCCCTCCGAGCGGACGCTTCTCCCAAGCGGAAGCACCGACTGCCACAGTCCCATTTCCCTCAAAAGCAGATACTTCATCTCCCGAATTCAACTTATAGCAAGCCCCTCCTTCTGGAACCTTAAGAGCGGGAGTTTGATGTCAGACAATGAATCGACCGCATACGAGGAAGTTGGGTGGACGAGCCGCCGAGCGGATGAAGATGGATTGGCACTTGGATCCACCATGAAGCGCAAATTATCTCCAGCCTGTCTGGGGCAGGGTGAGAGGTGCACCAATAGAATATGTGCTGTATATTTTCCGTTTGGTTGTATATTTGAAATGCAGAAGGCAAAATGTTATAATGTGCGCAATTGGCATTATCGGCCGAGCGGACTATCTTCATGGTGTATAAGATCCGAGCCAAGCGGTCGAGGCCGAAGGCCCCGAGCCATTCGGCCGGAGGTATAATATCTGAGCCAAGCGCTCGATAAAGAAGGCCTCGAGCCGTTCGGCTGGAGGTATAGTATCCGAGCCAGGCGCTCGATGACGAAGGCTCATGGAGCAATGGGAGCAGAAGACTCAAGTAAAAGGATAAAGCAGCAGGCCGCCTCCACCTCTGGTAGGCCGAGCGGCCATGGAGGACCGACCGGGAAGTTTCGCCATCCTCCTGGCCTTGATAAATTTCGACGAGTACATTGTATCCACCTCACTCCACGGGTATTCGGGAGTTGAGAAATTGCGTTAGATCTTATGCTGATAGGCAGGTTAGTTTTTCAGATAAAGTTTCTTTCGGGCATAGAATTCATCGTAATTTTCCGAAAGAAGGCCCCGAGCCGTTCGGCCGGAGGTATAGTATCCGAGCCAAGCGCTCGAGGACGAAGGCCCAAGCCGTTCGGCCAAAGGTATAATATTCGAGCCAAGCGCTCGACGAAGAAGACCCTGAGCCGTTCGGCCGGGAGTACGTTATCCGAGTTGGGAGAAAGATATCGTTGTCGAGCGGCTGTATTGAAGTTAGCCTTAGAAAGGTCATCGAGCTCCGACGTTAATTATCGAGAGACGAGCCGGCGTCTATAAACGTCCGAGCGGAAGACCGTCGAGCTCCGACGTTAAATATCGAGAGACGAGCCGGCGTCTATAAACGTCCGAGCGGAAGACCGTCGAGCTTCGACGTTAAATATCGAGAGACGAGCCGGCGTCTATAAACGTCCGAGCGAAAGCCCGTCGAGCTCCGACGTTAAAAATCGAGAGACAAGACGGCGTCTATAAACGTCCGAGCGGAAGACCGTCGAGCTCCGACGTTAAAAATTGAGAGACGAGCCGGTGTCTATAAACGTCCGAGCGAAAGGCCGTCGAGCTCCGACGTTAAAAATCGAGAGACGAGCCGGCGTCTATAAACGTCCGAGCGGAAGACCGTCGAGCTCCGACGTTAAAAATCAAGAGACGAGCCGGCATCTATAAACGTTCCAGCGGAAGACCGTCAAGCTCCGACGTTAAAAATCGAGAGACGAGCCGGCGTCTATAAACGTCCGAGCGGAAGACCGTCGAGCTCCGACGTTAAATATCGAGAGACGAGCCGGCGTCTCTAAATAATCTGAGCGGATTAAAGCATCTAATGTCCCAAGACACGCGACTTCGATACCGTTCGATCGTCTCTACGCTCCGATTGGCCTAGTATCCAAAAGTACTTGGCATTGGGTAAGCGGGCTCTACCATCAGAGAACATGGTATATTTCGCCGAGCGGTGAGATCACGATGATTACTTTGTTAAAATCCCTTATGAGGGAGCACGAGACATAATAATGGGCGAGCGGATAAACACACATCTTGGTTATGAAAGGAGACAGCAAATACAAGGAAAACATTGCATTAAAGGTAAAGCTTTAAGTCGAGCGGCCCAATTACAAAAAGGATGATATCCAGGCGGGTGGCCGAATTACAGAAAACTATTCAATATAATCATAGAGGTCCCTGGGAATGCTATTCAGAAGCGCCATTTGATCACCGGGCGGAATAGCAGTAGACTCCGGAAGAAGACCCTTAGACTTCAGATAAGTGGTGGTGGCGGTCATAGCCAAGTCGAAGGCTGTGTATATCCGCTCGCATATTTTCTCTAAGAATTCGGGCGAGCGGATGTAGCTCTGTCTTAAGGCAGCAACTCGACTCGGCTCGGCATCTTGATATTCTTTGAAAGCCGCCTGGGAGCCAGTAAGGGCCTCATTCAGATTTTGAATCTTAGCCGCGTCGGCCGAGCGGCCCGCCTTCTCCCTGTCGAGCTGCTCTGTTAACTCCTTTATCTTCAGCTCCAGGCCCCGAGCCTCCACGTTCTTTTTCTCCAGATCGGAGATAGCTGTATTTTTCTGAGTGGTGGCCAGGGTTATTTTTGTGTCGAGCGACTTGACTTGTCGCTCGGACTCGGCCAGGGCGTGGGCCTGGTCGGCTGTCTTCTTCTGTTCGGCCGCCAGCATATCTTGGGCCTTCTTCAGCTCCTTCTGCAGATCGGAATATGAAGGGCCCTGAAGGCCGGACGGACCAACCGCAGCCTTCAGTTGTCGCAGCTCTTCATCCACCAAGGCCAAGCGATTGGAAACCGCAATTTCCTCCACCCATCTCTAGCAAAAGAAAATTATAGTTGTTAGCGGCCGATCGGAAAGAATGCATACAAAACTTAGTAGAGCAAACTTACCCCCGTGGCCTCCCGCATGTGGCTATTGGCCAAGTTTCCGAGGGGGATTAGTGCTGTGCGTGCCTGAGCATCGGCCCACATCTCAGCTAGGGGCCCTTTCAAGGTGATGGTGTGCTCGGGCACGGTTGGACGGTCGGCCTCTGGAAGCAGCTCTTCAGTCGGGAGATGAAGAGTGACCCGAATCGTCTTGACCATGGCCAAGGGGTCGTCAGCCGGCGCAGAAAACTGGGAATGAATGGTCGAGCGCTGGGCTGAGTGGCGAGCGGGCGGAAGGGTGCTAATTGGAATAGCCTCCACTGGAGCAGCTGGCTCGTCCCAGTCCGAAGGCGTTCGGTCGGACGAGATGGTTTCGGTCTCTAGCGCCTTGCCCCGAGCAGTTGCAGTGACCCGCTCGGATGGTTGGACCGCGGAGGTTGCCGACCGCAGGGGAGTCTCCACTCGGGGCCTCTTTTGTAGAGGCTGCTCCTCCTCCCGAGCGGAACCTTCCTCGGGGGCAGTTGGTTCTCCAGGAGGGGTGGCTCCGCTGGCCACGTTTTGCTGAGAAGCGGGAGCGGCCGACTCAGCTTGAGTCCCGCTCTCTCCTTCGTGGGATCCGACCGGCTGGATACCCAAAGCTTCCATTTCTCTGGCCGCCGCGGCTTCCAGAGCGGTCGCCTTTCTCTTCAAAACGCCGGCCATCACCGAATCCATGACGATATCCGCTGCAAGGGAAAGAAAAGAAATCAGTTAGCAATTAAAGCAAATGCCCAAGCAAAGTTCTTACCAAAGCCGGTCGGAAGAGGAGTCCGTATAGGACTCAACCCGAAGATGTACATCACTCCCTCGTGGAGAAGTTTGTTGATGTCAAGTCGCAGACCGGCCAGTATATTTGCAGCGTGGAGATAGTCCGGTCGGGTCTTGAACTTCTTCAACTCGGGAGTGGGGGGTAGGCTGACCTGCCACTGGGTCGGGAAGTTGGCCCGATCGGGCATACGGATGTAGAAAAAATAATCCTTCCAATGTTTATTGGAAGTAGGAAGTTTGTTGAAAAAGACCAAGCCGGGCCGAGCTTGGAACATGAAGGTGCCCGGCTCGGCTTGCTTGGGGTAATAGAAATAAAAGAAGACCTCCGGTCGGAGGGGGATGTTGTGAATCTTAAACAAAACGACAACACCACAAAGGAGACGGAAGGTATTGGGTACTAGACTGCCGAGCGACACACCGAAAAAATTACAGACATCTATGATGAAAGGATGTACAGGGAAGCAAAGACCGGCGGTAAACTGGTCTCGGAAGACACAGAAAGCTCCGCGCGGCGGCCTATGAGGCCGAGCGGAAGGACCGACTAAACGAATTTCGAAATCCTCTGGGATTTCGAAATTGTCTGTCAAAATATCAAAGTCCCGCTGTTCGAATCGAGACTGCATGGTGGTGTACCATGGGCCGAGCGACTGGTCTTTGGGATTTGAAGAGCTAGCCATGGGCCGATCGGAAGGAATCAAAAGGCAGGAGAAAAACGACAGCAAACGAAAGGAGGTTTCAAGGATCGAAACTGAGGAAAAAATGCGGAGGAAACACCGGAAAGGAGGAAGGAAAGATATAAGACCTTGCTGCGGAGAAAGGGATCAAGGAAAAGGCGCCGGAGAGCGTCGGAGAGCAGAAACAGGATCGCCGAAGCTCCGAAGCGCAGGAGGCAATGGTCGAAATCGCGGAGGCAGGTGAGGAAGAGAAGGAAACGAAGAATTTATAGGGTGAAGACCGGGCGGCCTCCACCGTTGGATCCAGGTCACGGGAATCAAAGCATGCATCGAGCCGTCCATTTCGAATCGCTTCGATCACATCAAAACACCATGCCACCGCCGCCGTACGCCGATGGCAGTGCTCCACGTGGCATTCAATCATTCGGAGCATTTAATGAAAGCATGCTCAACCTTAATGTCGAAGATTGGCGCAGAACACGAGGAGATCCGGTGAATGCCATTGTTGATTCGCTTAAGGCTACCTCTATGGTTGGCCGAGCGGAGGATACCAGCACGGAGGAACCGCTCGGCCAGATTCTTAGTCCAGTCAGTCGGACTATTCGCCTCCTTCGACTAGACTTGAAGGGGAGGCAAGTGATCCGGTAGTAAGAACAGGGGACCCCGCCCTGTGGAGTCAACGCCACGTGGAAGTCACAATGGCAGTTGTCCATCCGGAGAGGACCGGGTCCGACCGGACGGCCGGCCGGCCGGCCGGTGGAATCGAACGTCCGCAGAGGGATGGGTCCGATCGGCTGGCCGACCAGACGATATTCGGCTAATGGTTAAAGGCACCCTGTTGAAATCAGGGTTCCGGCGCTCAGTGGAAAAGGTCGCAGGGCCGAGCGGACTGCACGCTCGGCCAAAGCCATAAGGTAACACTGCTAATAGTCTCCACAAAGCACGTGATAGAGGATCTCCCCAAGTAAACCACCGCATATGTCCGGCCGGATGTTGAGGGAGCTGTCCGCCCGGAAGCCAAATCTGGAGCAAAGGGGAAAAGGACAAGGAACGTCTTTTTCTGACAGCAGGTATGTTTCACGTGTGGGTCATGCTCCAAATCTTGTGACAAGGGATTCCGCTGTCCCATCGAGGACATGCTGAGACTGTAGCAGTATGGGTTAGGGAAGCTCACTGACAAGTCCTTACTGGAGTATGGGCCATGGACACGTGTACACCTCGGTAGGTGTACACTCACTTCTTCGCTGCCCTATATAAAGGCTCTCATTCTTCGCCGGAGGTACGCATTCTACGAGTTTTGAAGCCACTGTTTCTTTCTTGAGCTTCGCCTGACTTGAGCATCGGAGGGTCGCCGCCGGGAACCCCTTCCCGGCCCGACTTCTGTGCAGGTTCGCCGGAGCTTCGTGCCACCAGTTGAAGATCCACGTCGGCAGTCGAAGATCCACGTCAGCAGTCGAAGAGTGCCCCGTGCCCAGCGTCCGTTGATTCAGCATTCGGACAGGATCACATGTTATTTACAATATAAATTAATTGAACAACTACACTTAGCATAAATGTAGACATTTGACCAATGTGATTCTTATAAATGTTTATACAAAAGGCTAGACTTTTAGTATACATTCTAACAAGGAGTTAAAAGAAGATTTTAGATCAAATACAAGTGTTCCATGTTTAGTGTATTCAATTGAAATTTTGAAGCATGCAAATTGTATTTATACTCCTGAGGCATACAAGTGTTTTGAACAAGAGTGATACAAATCTCATGATTCTAGTGTAGAAATTTGTGAGAATGTTGAATCACATACAAAATACAAAAGTACTTCTTACAAAAAAAGTTACCATCATATAGTTACACTTGATTCATCAGGTCAAAAAATTGAGTGTAGCTATAGAAAATATGATTTTACTGGGACTTTGTGTTCTCTTATTTTGAAAATATTTACGATGAAAAATATCATGAATTTCCCAAGTGAGTATATATTGAAAAGGTGGACACGAAAAGTAAAAGGCGGATACTTTGGAGTTATTGATTCAATTGCAAACAAAGGTAGTTTGGATACAAAAACTTGCAACAATATGAGATATAAAGAATTGAGTGGATTGTATGTTTAATTGGTTACCAAGGCAGCAAAGAGGGAAGACACCTACAAGGTTTTTAAAGATGGTTTGTTGAGTATGTTTAAGATTGTGGATGAGAGGTTACAAGTTAATAAACCAACTGTCCAACACTCAATTGAAAGAGAGATCAAAATTGATTGATCCGGTGGTAAGAGCCCGGGACCCCCTAACGAGGGGTCAATGCCACGTGGAGGTCAGAGGACCAGGTGGTCCGTCGAAGAAGGGTGAGCCAACCGGACGTATGACAAAAGGGCAGGCCGAGCGGCCTGCCCGTACACGTCTGATAGTGAAAGACGCCCTGACAGGGGTCGGGGTTCCGACGCTCAATGAAGTAGTAAATGACCGAGCGGAAGGCCTAAGAGAAGGCAGGACATAATGGGCGCGCCGGCCAGCTGGCGCCGGGAATTAAGGCCGTCCGGACGACGCTCTTCGCGCCGGTCGGCCGGACGGACGTCCCGGCCGAGCGGTGGGTGAAGAATAAGGGCATCTTCTGACAGCCGTCAAGTCCTATGGCTAGGCCATACTCTAAGTCTGACAACAAGATGCTCTGTTGTCCCATCAAAAACGTAATTGAACTGTAGCAGTATGGTGTCAGGTAAGCTCTCTGATAGGTACATGTCGAGGTATGGGCTGCGGACACATATGCGCCTCGGTGGACGTGCATTAATTCTTTCACCGCTCTATATAAAGGGCCTCTTCCTTCGCCGGAGGTACGCGTTCTTGGATTTTTGGAGCCACCTTTTGCTGTCCGCTTACCTGACTTGAGCGTCGGAGGGTCACCGCCGGGAACCCCTTCCCGGCCCGACTTCTGTGCAGGTCCGCCGGAGATTCGTGCGACCCGACGGAGGCCTACACCATCGACTAGGAGTGCGCCACGTGCCCAGCGTCCTTTGGTTCGGCGATTCGGACAGGATCATTGATGAAGGAACTCCCTTGGAGTCAAAGGAATTAAAACAAAGAAGAAAATGGTTTTAGGTAAGAGGTTGAAAGGTGCATTAGATAAGATTTCAAAGAAAAGGAAAACAGCGAGGAAAACCAACCAAACTTCAACAATTGTTAAGATTTCATCCCCATTCTTACTAAAGTGTTGTTTATTTTTTGTCGTTACATTTGAAAGAGCATATAGAATTAAATCATTCTATTTTTTTGTATAACAGGTATAGAAAAGCATTATGAAAGTATATTTAGCATGCCCAGTGTAGAATGTCAACGGATGATCAATCAGTTTAAGTACTATTTTAGTATGTTAAACTAAAATAATTATGTTATCACTATCTAAAACTATATTTTATTATTTTAGCCTACAAATCATAGCTATATTTAGAGCCGTCAATTTGGGTTGGGCCCGTCGGGTTGGCCCGCCCCGCCAAACAATTTAAGCGGGTTGGGTTGGAATTTTATCAACCCAAGTCCGCCGTGGGCCAACCCGCCTAGGCCCGCGACCCGCGCGGGTCGGCCCGCTCGGGCTTGGGTTGGCCCGTGGGTTGAAAAACACATGTAAGCTAAGTTTTAGGCCAATTTATTATCTTTCGTTGTTATAATTTTGAAATAAAAATAGTACTTTTCATCCAACATAAGTACTCATTTGTGTTCATTTATATTTAAAATACATGTTTATGTATACATTTAATTGTAGAAAATTTTTTCAAAGTAAAATGTTGAAGATATGAAATATTTTTTAACTTTTTAAAAAAATTTTGATGGGCCCGCGGGTTGGTCCGTCAAACCCGCAACCCGCCTTAGAATGGGTTGGGTTGGAAATTTCCCAACCCGCCAAGTTGGTGGGTTGGCCCGCCCCGCCAAATGGTTAGCCCGCCACGGGCCGACCCGCCCCGCCACGGGTTGGCCCGTCTGACAGCTCTAGCTATATTGAAGGTTTGAGTATGACTAAAACCCAATTTCCACCACTTTTGTCAACACAACTGTCTCAAGTTTACTCTGATATTAGTTATTTTTAAATAAATAATCGGGAAGGATGGTAAGAAACTAACCCTTCTGATGAACAATTTATTAAACATGCACGTAAAAATTCCATGTCTGTGCTTGTCTTAGTGATGTTGGGCTTTTGTTGGGGTGCTTGTGGTTTTAGCAGTGTATACATTCAGATCTGTAAAATATAAAAGTTAAACAGTTTTATTTCTTTTTCTTTGCAAGATGAAATTCAAGAGTAGTAGATTCTGAAGAGTAATGATAGTTTTGTTCTCGATGCAAAGGTTACTGCATTGTTGAAACAAGAAAGGTCCTTTTAGCCAGATATTTTTGGCTGACACTCCAGGAAGACGGCGCTCGGATAGTCAGCATGTGTCTGTCCTGCCAAAAATACCATAGCTTCTTGCATCGCCCGATGAAAGAGATGAAGTCCTCCACCGTGTCCTGCCAGTTCGATCAATGGGGCATGGACATTGTAGGGTCGTTTCCTATGGCACCCGGGCAGCGAAAATTCTTACTGGTGGTGGTTGACTATTTCTCCAAGTGGGTCAAGGTTGAGCCTTAGCGAAGATAACGGAGCAGATGGTCATGAAGTTCATCTGGCAGCATATCATCTGTCGATTCGGCATTCCCCGTCGGCTCATTTCGGACAACGGGAGGCAGTTCTCAGGTCAGCAACTGAAGGAATGGTGTGAGGGGTACGACATCCAATAAGCCTTCACCTTTGTGGCATACTCGCAGAGTAACGGGCAAGCCGAGGTAGTGAATCGGGAAATCTTACGGATCCTTCGAGCTCGGCTCGATCATGAAGGGGGAAGCTGAGTGGACGAACTATCGGGTGTATTGTGGGCGATCCGCACAACGCCTAAGGAAGGGACGGGGGTCACCCCGTTCCATTTGGTATACGGAGGAGAAGCCGTCGTTCCAGTTGAAGTCGGAACAGAGTCTGACCAGATCCAACGCTACAGCGAGGACAACGCCGAACGAAGGCAATTGGAGCTAGACCTGGCGGACGAGACGCGAGCCAAGGCAGCCGTCCGGCTAATGGCGTATCGACAAATAATGAAACAGAACTACAACAGGTGAGTGGTACCCAGATCATTTCAGGTCGGCGACTTCGTTTGGAAGAAAGTCAAGTCGGTCGGCGACGTCACCAAGCTGGAGGCCCCATGGGCTGGGTCATTAAAGGTTGTGGAAAAGCTCCGCTCGGGGGCATATTATCTGGAAGACAAGAACGGGCGGCGATTGGAGCGCCCGTGGAGCGCCAAACACCTGCAGTCATACCGAGCTGGATGAAAAGTGACATAATGTAACTAATATCCTGTACCTTTGCATTCCCCTTCGCCTTTTCTTTACAGGCTGAAAACCAAAAGCGCAATGTTCGCTGAATTTATCGCCGAACGGCCAGTCCTCAAGACCTCACCAAACCGTCGAGCGATGACGTTAAACCCAAGAGTCGAGCGGCGACTATAAACCCAGGGTCGGAGCGGCGACCATAAATACTCCGTCTTGAAGACCGTCGAGCGACGACGTTAAACCCAAGAGTCGAGCGGAGACTATAAACCCCAGGGTCGGAACGGCGACCATAAATACTCCGCCTTGAAGATCGTCGAGTGGCGACATTAAACTCCAGAGTCGACGCGACGACTATAAAAATCTACTCGGAAGATCGTCGAGCGGCGACGTTAAACCCAAGAGTCGAGCGGCGACTATAAACCCCAGGGTCGGAGCGGCGACCATAAATACTCCGCTTTGAAGACCGTCGAGCAGCGACGTTAAACCCCGGACTTGAAAAATCGCCTAACACAGACATTAAAGCTGAAGTCAAGCAACGATTCTAAACCCCAGAGGTATAATCCTAAGAAAATCTTTCAGTAATATCCTAGGTGTCATTGTCGATCGGGACTACGCGACCACATACACAGCAAACCGACAACATACGAAAGAGACAAGATTTCATTTACAAGTATTGCCGAACGACAGGAAAGCCATTAAGGCTTGCAAAAAACAAGGCTTTTACAAAATAGTGGCTCCTTTCTCACTCGATATATTCAAAGGCCTCGTTAGGGATACCCTCCAGGAGCTGGACTCGGTTGACATCCCGGTCGGAAAAACCCTCAGGGAGGTGGTCATTCGTCTTCAGTTGGGCGAGCGTGACGGTAATGGCCAGCTCGAACGAATGGACGATACGATCTGTCGCCTTCTCCAGAAAGGGCTCCGAGCGGAGGTATTGATGTTTCATGGCGGCAAAGCGAACCGGCTCAGCCTCTTGGTAGGTCTTCAAAGCAGCACGCGACGCCAGCATCTCATCTTCAAGGCGCTTCACGTGGTCTTGTAGTTCAGTCTCCTTGGCCGAGCTGCTCTCCCGCTCAGCAACCAGGGAGTTCTCCGCTGCCTTCAGCTTCTCGACCAGTCGCCTGGCTTCCTTGTTCTTTTCTTCTAAGTCGGTGATGGCCCGCTGCTTCCTCGTGGAGGCCAACTCCAGCTTCCTATCGTAGGTCTTCAATTGAGCCTAGATCTAACTCATCCTACTGGCCTGTTCGGGTGACTTATGCTGCTCCTCTGTCAGAAGTTGATGGGCCTTCTTCAGCTCTGCCTTTAGCCGAGCGGGTGACGGCCCCCGGGAGGAAGAGCCTTCTCCCGAAAGTTTGAGCTTCTTCAGCTCATCCTCCACCTGTGCCAGTCGCTGGCACATGGCGATGCTTTCCACCCAGTACTGCAAAACGAATATTAGCGCCAATCGGAGGTAAGTTATAACCAAAAGTACTAACCCCAGTGGACATCTCCAGGTGGTTGTCGGCCAGCGCGCCCGGGGGTTTCATGGCCGCTCGAGCCCTCGCCTCATCCCATACGCGGCCAAGCCGACCCCGGATGTAGACTTAATGTTGGGGAGATTCGGCCTGATCACCTGGCGAGCAAAGATCCTCGATCGGCAGATGAAGGGTGGCGGTGACGAATCGTCTCCCACCCAAGGTTGATTGGGCAGAGGCAGACGGACCGGAGGAGTGGGCGGGACGAACGGGATGAATGGCTGAGCGAGTTATCCTCCTCCCAGCCGGAGGAAGGGAGGTAAGTGGCTGCACGGGAAGTGGCTCCTGCAGCTCGGCCATAGATGGGGGTCCGATCAGAGGAGGTAGCCTCCGCTGTTATTGGGGCTGTAGATGGGACACCTCTCGCAGAAGTTTGCACAACAGGCGTGGCGGACCGGGAGGGCACGTCGGCTCGGCGCCTCTTGCGGGAGAGCGGAACTTCATCGCCCGAGGATCCTGATCCCTCGGCGGGAAGGACGGGATGCACCTCTGGGGCCACTCCTGGGTAGTAGTCCCTCCCACGCTTGGCGTCTATTCGGCGGTCCCCTCGCCCGCAGTTGCAGTTTCTCCAGCTGTGCCCTCCTGCAAGCCGACAGGGGTCAAGCCAAGCCGTTCCAACTCCTTGGCTGCAGCTGCCTTGATCTCGGCCTACTTGGCCTTCATTATACCGACAGCTCGGGCTCGCATCATAATGTCAGCTGCAAAAGAAAAACAGAATCAGTTACACTCAAAGGAAGAAGATTTAATAAATTTTTTACCTAGGCTGCTCGGAAGCTTCACTCGGCTCGGACTTAAACCGAAGATGTAATTACTCCCTCTGGAAGCAATTTGTGAATATTGAACTTCAGTCCGGCCAACATGTTAGCGGCGTGGAGATAATCTGACTGGGTCTTGTACCTCTTCAGTTCGGCCGGAGGTGGCAGAGCGGTCTGCCATCGAGTGCGGAAGTGTGGCCGCTCGGGGAGTCTGATGTAGAAGAAATACTCCTTCCAGTGCTTGTTGGAGGAATGCATCCTATCGAAAAACACTAAACCGATCCGGGATTAGAAGAGATACGTGCTTAGCTCAGATTGTTTGGGATAGCAAAAGTATTGGAAGACCCGAGGGGTCAATGGGATGTTGTGCACTCGGAACAACACCACCACGCCGCACAGCAGGCGGAAAGAATTAGGGACGAACTGGGCGAGCGGGATTCGGAAAAAATTACAAACTTTAGTTATAAATAGATGGATAGGGAACCGAAGACCGACCACGAACTGGTCTCGAAAGAAACAAATAGTGTCGGTCGACAGGTTGTGTGGTCGATCGGTCGGTCCGGCCAGAACAAGCTCGTGGTCGGACGGGAGGTCAAATGTATTTATGCGATATGCCGCGTCGCCGGCATCAAACCTGGTCTCCATGGTGGCGTACCAAGGACCAAGGATCACGTCGACCGGCTGAGAGGAACTGGCCATAGTCGGAAAACAAAGAGGCAGAAGAATTTGCTAAGAGAGTTGACGGAAGAATAAGGCAGGATCGACAAGGGGTTCACTAAACATAATAAAGGAATGTTGAAGGACGATGAAGGCCAAAATAAAAGAAACGGAAGTTAGAGCTTACAGGAAAATGAAGTGCCAGAGGAGAAAGCTGGGAGTCGCTGGAGCACTGGAAGCAAGCAAAGTCGCCGGAGCAAACGGGGGAGAAGCGGAAACAGAGCGTCGAGGAAGCGACTGTTGATATAGTCTGACCTGGCTGTTGTTTTGATGTTGACACTGATTTAAGTTTGTATCAGATATTAATTTAACTCAGAATGACTACTGATCGAGGTTGATCAGTTGGGAGGGAAAGTCCTGGTGAGTGAAGCCAGGCAAGGGAAATCCAGATGGGTCAAGGTTGACCAGATATCTGGTAAAAAGTCCAAGCAGGGAGCTTGGCACGGGAAAAGTCCAAGTATGGTGACTTGGCACGGAGAGGGCCAAGTTGGAGACTCTGGCACGGGAGGTCGGAGAGGGCTCGGTAGCTCGGTCTCTCGGATGAGATCGGAAGCTCGATAGCTCGGGACTAGGTCGAGAGGGCTCGGTAGCTCGGTCTCGGGACCAGGAAGACCTCGGGGTTTCGGGCTGAAAAGCCGCAAAACTCACTCGGTAGCATTGGATCGGTCTGGGACCGATCCGGTGATAGTCGTCTGGATCGGTGCAGGCCGATCGGTGTCTCAAGATCACCGATCGGTCGGTGACCGATCGGTAACCTGAACTTTACGTGGGCTATCGATCGATCGGTGACCGATCGGGATCCTGAAACATTACGTGGGTTAAGCGGTCGATGCGTGGACCGATCCTGAAACGTGGGTTAGCGATCGATGCGTGGACCGATCGGTAACTCCTGAAGCGATACGTGGGTTATCGATCGGTCTGCCGATCGAAAAAGTGATCGAAACGCCGAGAAAGGGTGGAACGGTGCGTGGACCGATCCACATAGTCTGATCGGTCCACGCACCGATCAGGATCTTCCGGACCGATCTCTGGCGTCCAGTTATGGATCGGTCTGGCGACCGATCCACGCGCGATCAGTCTCGCTACTTCTGCGATTTCTGACTCGTTTCTGATGCATCTGATCTAACATCTGCTTGTGAGCTTTTTGAGTTACAGGCTGCAGGTACCATGGTGATGTTTGAATTCAAATCAATGACTATCAAAGGAATAAAACAAAATAGTTTTTCTACTGGTTATCGCTGCAAATTGTGCAAAAGAAGCGTCAACGTTCACTGGCTTGTTCAGTTGGTTCACTGGCTGCGATCAACTTGACTCTTCCTTATTGGTTCGAGCTCAGAGACACCAGTGAAGACCAAGGATGGTATTGGTGTGAGTTCAGATGAGGAAGAAGCGTGATTGGCGACGCCTGGTTTGGCGACAATGATACGCTACTGGTTTGCAGTGATTCGATGCAGGCAAACGCAGTGAAGAAAGCAGAGAAATAAGAAGGAGGAAGAGGAGAGGATGAAAAACACTCTGGAAAAACTCTCTCTGTCGTTCAAGCAAGAGGCTGTGCGTTTTCGTTGAGCTCTTGGCTGATTCCTCCTGTAGTTGTTTTTCTGCTTCGTGGCTGTAAGTTAAACTGTTCAATCCTTTAGCCACACTCTGTAAGTAATTGTGCTTCACTTTCAAATCTACTCTTGTGATCTTTGTGGAGAGGTTACTCCACCGAGAAGGAGGATTTTTAGCCGGAATTTATCCCGAAGATCAAGGAGTCGTCCACCTTACGGACACGCCGAGGAGTAGGGGCAAGTTATCCCCGAACCTCGTAAATCCTAGTGTTAGTGTGCTTATGTTTTTCTCTCCTTTAGTTGTCTAATTCCGCTGTGCTAACGATTATCTGTGTAGAAGTTTTCGTTTAAGTTTTTAAAGGAGCTATTCACCCCCCCTCTAGCCATCTAAGATCCCAACAAGTGGTATCAGAGCCTGGTGCTCTTCATTTCGGCTTAACAACCCAAAGAGCTAAACAATGGCCATGAAGGAGGGACTCAGCACCAACCGTCCACCCTATTTCGATGGAGCAGATTTTCAATACTGGAAAAGCCGCATGGAGTATTACCTCAAGACCGATATCTCCATGTGGTTCTCCGTCAAGGAGGGATTCTCACCTCCAAAGGATGAAGAAGGTAAGGAACTTGACTCATCGAGATGGTCAACCGAGCAAACTCGCAAGGGACAAGCCGATGCCAAGGCGGTTGTCACCTTGCAATGCGGGATAGCCAAGGATCAACTTGTCAAGGTTGGTCCTTTCACAAGTGCGAAGGATCTATGGAACAAGCTCATCGAGCTCCAAGAAGGGACTCGAGACTCTCGGATCGCCAAGAGGGATTTGTTCCTAAACCAACTACAGAACCTTGTCATGAAGGAAAATGAAACTGTAAGTGAGATACATGAAAGGTTCAAGGAGATCATCAATGGTCTCCATTCGGTGGATGAACGAGTAGAAAACCGTGACCTCGTAAGGTATGCTCTAAAAGCTTTTCCTAGGAATGCCTTGTGGTCATCTATGGTGGATGCCTACAAGGTATCCAAGGATCTTTCCATTGTTAAGTTAGATGAATTTTTTTGTGAAATGGAATTACATGAACTTGCTAACAAAGGGCAAAAAGAGAAAGGTATTGCTTTGGTTGCAGAAGAAAAGAGCAAGGAGGGAAGAAGAAAGAAAGAAAAGAAGAAGGAGAAAGAAATTGTTTCATCTTCATCCTCCTCCGAGTCCGATGATGAAGGTGAATCATCATCAAGCGAGATGGCCAACTTCGTGAGAAGAATCATGAGAAGGAGCAGAAGATACAAAGGGAAAGGTAAACCTAGTGAACAAAATATTGACAAAACTAATGTTACATGTTATGAGTGCAGCAAAGAGGGACACTATCGGAGCGAGTGGCCGAAATTAAAAAGGAAGGAGGAACGAGCCAAAAAGAAGGAGGAAAGAGTCAAGAAGAAGAAGGCTCTAAAAGCTACATGGGATGAGTCTTCTTCAAGTTCATCTGAGGAGAGGGAGAAGAGTACACGGCAGTTAGCCCTCATGGCAAGAGAGGAGTCCGAGTCCGAGAGTGAGGACTCAAGCTCTTCAGCCGCGACTTCATCATCTTCGGATGATGAAGAGGTAACCTCTCCCCATTTAGAAAAGTGTTATAAAACAATTGCACATTTGTCTACTTCCCTTAAAAAATCAAAAACAGAAACTAAACTGCTAAAAGATGAAATAGAGAAATTAAGGGCCCTTAGGGAAGATGAGGTCGATGACCTTTATCAAGAGGCCCTAGAGGATGAAAACAAAACCTTGAAGGGTGAAATTGAGAAGCTCAAGAAAATTCTTGAGAAATTCTCAACCAGCTCTAAGACCTTAGACATGATTCTAAATGCCCAAAGGGCGGTTTACAACAAGGCTGGATTAGGATACCAACCTAAGGAGTCTAGTTTTATTTCTTTAGTGTCAAGAACCCAATTTCATAGAACACATGTTTCTAGGGTTCATGAGACTAGGAAGAAGGTGACTAAGGCATGGGTGCCTAAGTCTCTCATTGTAGATGCATTAGGTCCCAGAATTTGGGTACCTAAAACATCCGTCTTTCGTGTCTTGTAGGCATTGGTCAGGGGGAGCGTCTATCAACTTGGTTTGTTGATAGTGGATGCTCCAAGCACATGACAGGGGACAAGTCACTATTCTCTACCATACAAAATAAAAATAGAGGTAATGTGTCTTTTGGCAATAATGGTAGTCTTAAGGTTATAGGGGTTGGAGACATTCATATATCCGAATGTCTCCACATCAAGAATGTTCTTCTAGTCAAGGGGATGACTTTTAATCTCCTAAGTGTCAGTCAATTGTGTGATACGGGTTACACAATTGAATTTCATTCAAGTCAATGTTTGGTTAAACACATTGACACACTTGACACGGTACTAGTAGGCACAAGGGTTGATAATATTTATCAAGTATCGTTTAAAAGTGCTACTAATGCTTTGATTAAGTGTTTCATGTCAAAAGAAGAAGAGTCTTGGCTTTGGCATAGAAGGTTGGCACATGTAAACATGAAGAACATTCGGAAGTTGGCCAACAAAGGACTAGTACGAGGCTTACCAAGCATCAAGTACCAAAAGAACAAACTATGTGATGCATGTCAAATGGGTAAGCAAACAAAAGCATCTCATAAAGGTAAAAGCATTATGAGTACATCTACTGCCTTAGACTTATTACATATGGACTTGTTTGATTGTAACAATGTTATTTCGTTGAATGGTAGTAGATATTGTTTAGTAATTATTGATGATTTTACTAGATATACATGGACCTTCTTTTTGAAAACTAAGGATCAAACCATAGATATTTTTATTTCTTTTTGTAGAAGAACTGAAAATGAAAAATCAACAACAATTAAAACCATTAGAAGTGATCATGGTGGTGAATTTCAAAACCATAGGTTCTTAGAATTTTGTCAAGCAAAAGGATATAGACATGAGTTCTCAACTCCAAGGACCCCACAGCAAAATGGGGTTGTGGAGAGAAAGAACCGAGTCTTACAAGAGGCTGCACGAAGCATGCTCAATGAGTACTCACTACCGAGTTACTTGTGGGCTGAAAATACAGCTTGCTATGTGCAAAACCGAATCCTGATACATAGGTTTTTAGGAAAGACTCCTCATGAACTTTGGTTTGGGAAACCACCTACAATTAAACATCTTAGGGTGTTTGGTTGTAAGGTGTTTATTTTGAACACCAAGGACCATCTTGGAAAATTTTCGGCCAAGGCTGATGAAGGGATACTGGTCGGGTACTCGCTCACCAGCAAAGCCTATCGAGTCTACAACAATCGGACTAAATTGATTGAAGAGTCCTCTGATGTAGCTTTTGAAGAAATCCCTAAATCAAATGATCAATCAAGGGATGTAGGAAAAATTCAACTTGAACTTAGAAATTTAAGTTTGAATGATCAAAATGAAGAAAGAGTCGAGGTTGACTCTGATGACGATGAGCAAAGGCAACAAAGGGCTCCGGTTGATCCCTTGCCTGATATTGAGTCCTTGCCTGTGCCTAGTGAGACCATTCATGAGGCACCACCAACACCAAGACAATCTAGGATAACCACTAGTCATCCCCAAGACCAAATCGTGGGAGATATCCAACAAGGGGTTAGAACTAGGTCATTCTTTAGAAATGAGTCTAATGAAGTCGCATTGATTTCAGAGATTGAACCAAAATTAGTTGATGAGGCATTGCGCGATCCTGATTGGATCATAGCTATGCAAGATGAGTTAGGTCAATTTGAAAGGAGCCAAGTGTGGGACTTAGTTCCTAGACCTAAGAAGACCACCATTATTGGAACTAAATGGGTCTTCAAAAATAAGTTAAATCAAAAGGGCGAAGTTGTAAGAAACAAGGCAAGACTTGTAGCCAAGGGCTATAGTCAAGTCGAAGGTCTCGATTATGATGAGACTTATGCTCCCGTGGCCCGATTAGAATCCATTCGTTTGATGCTAGCTTTTGCTGCACATAGAGGTTTCAAGCTCTATCAAATGGATGTTAAATCTGCCTTCTTAAATGGCTTCATTAAAGAAGAGGTCTATGTTGAACAACCCCCGGGGTTTGTGAGTACCGAAGCTCCAAACCACGTATACAAGCTCAAGAAAGCTCTTTATGGGCTTAAACAAGCACCTCGAGCTTGGTATAAAAGGCTGTCAACTTATTTACTAGAAAAGGGCTTTGTAAAAGGCCAAATAGACCCAACACTATTTCTGCGTAGAGATGGTGAAAATATTTTTGTAGCCCAAGTATATGTCGATGACATAATTTGTGGCTCAAATAACAAGGGTTATTTGAATGAATTTATTTCTCACATGGAAAGTGAGTTTGAGATGAGTCTAGTAGGAGAATTGACATTCTTCCTTGGACTTGAAATCAAACAAACTCGAGATGGCATTTATGTCCATCAGACGAAATACACTCAAGAGATGCTTAGAAAATTCAATATGAGTGACTCTAAGGAAATGTCCACTCCAATGGCGACAAGCACTCGCCTTGACAATGATGAGAGTGGAAAACCAATTGATCTAACGCAATATAGAAGCATGATTGGTAGTCTTCTATATCTCACAGCTAGTCGACCAGACATACTTTTTGCTATGGGCATGTGTGCTAGATATCAAGTCTGTGCCAAGGAATCTCATTTAATTGCAGTTAAGAGAATATTGAGATACCTTAAGGGCACAATTCGAGTAGGTCTATGGTACCCTCGTACAGAGTCTTTTGACTTGATAGGTTATACCGATTCCGATTATGCTGGGTGCAAACTGGATCGGAAAAGCACTAGTGGGGGTTGCCAATTTTTAGGTTCATCATTAGTTAGTTGGTCAAGTCGGAAGCAACATTGTGTGGCTCTCTCACGACCGAGGCTGAATACATTGCCATGGGAGAGAGTGTATCACAATTGTTGTGGATGATTCACACTCTAGAGGATTATGGACTTTCATATAAGGGTGTACAAGTGCTATGTGACAACATTAGCACGATCAACCTAACTAAAAATCCAGTCCATCATTCGAGGACCAAACACATTGAGGTGCGTCATCACTTCATAAGAGATCACGTAGCTAGGGGAGACATTGTGCTCACATATGTGGAGTCAAAGTCAAACCTAGCCGACATTTTCACTAAACCCCTTCCGGAGAATGAATTTAGTCATTTAAGGAGGGAGTTGGGAATGTGTTTGGCTCCTTAGGTCATTAGAACTTCACCATGATCAATAAGGACTATTAAAATGACAAGAGTAATTGGGACAATAATTTGGGCAACTTGGGAACATCTCACACAAACTATAAGGTTTAACAAAATATTTTTGTTTGCTAGAAATGGGGTGAGATGCTAGGATCAACCCAATTATTCAAGATGTATCATGCATCCCTTGAATAATTAGGTTGAAGAGACATTAATTGAGTATGGGGAAGGCCATTACATAATTCATGTGTATTTGGCTCCTAGATCTTACTCATATATTCCAACCAAGGAATCTTGGTTGGACTTTTGCCTAGAAATTTTCTAATCATGGTTGATGGTTGATGTGTTGATTGGTATTGTTGCTTGGTTCAAGTCATGACTTTGATTGATAAAATGATAGGGTATTAAAGGAAATAATAACAACTTGTTTATATTTTGACAAATTTGAAACTAAACATAACAAGGATCAAGAATTTCAGCTTTCGTGCCTTGCTTGAAAATTAGGACAAGTTGTTTATATTTTGACAAACTTGAACCTGATCATAGAAATGAGTTTTGAACTCTTAAGGACCAAGAAGACAGAACCCCATATGGTTGGAGTTAGTGTGAGGTTTTTGTTTGATAAGAATCTGAAACCTTAAGACTATAAACAAGTTCAGACCATAACTTTTAGGTAAGAGTTATGCTTGTAGGTTCTAGGCTCTGAACATGGAAGCTTTCCTAGAGAAACTTCCACGAATTATCGAACACAAGTTACTGAAATTACAGCTTTCAGTTACCGGAATTACAACTTTCAGTTACTGAAATTACGGGAGAAATCAGACACTGATCGGTCTACGGACCGATCAAGTCAGTCTAGCACGCTACTGATCCCTTTCTGATCGGTCTACAGACCGATCAGAGAGATCCCTGATCGGTCCGGAGACCGATCAGATCAATTCGGCACAAAAGCCACTGATCAATCTCTGATCGGTCTACCGACCGATCAGGAAGCTCGCTGATCGTACTGATCGTCTCCTGATCGGTCCGTGGACCGATCAGGATGTTCCTGGATCGGTCCAGGGACCGATCAGGAGGCTTCTGACACCTTCTGATCGGACAACCGTCCGATCATTTCTTCACTGTACACCCATCTAAACCCTTAAAACCTCCCGATCCCTTCTTTTCTTCGTTCACGCGAACCCTAGCCGACTCTCCCCACCAGTTCACCCTTTTTCTCTTCTCTTTGCACGCCAAACCCTACCCGAAGCTCTAACCCTCGGAAGCCCTAGTCTAAAGTTCAAATGGCACCAAGGTAACTTCTTACCTCTCTAGAACTTGGCATTATGTTTCTCACTGAATCTGTTGTTCTGTTGTTTCGGTTCTTAATTGTTGGTGGCTCCTGTGCTTTTCGTTTTTCCCATTGTGTCCCATTAGGAAGAAACCCACTGATGGTGAGGGAACCTCTAAGGAACCAACCAAGACATCCAAATTCAAAACTTCTCCTGCTCCCTCTCGACCCCAACCAGCTAGTTCCAATAGATTCCCAAACCGCCAGTCTGAGCAAGCTTTTCAACAAAGGACATTCAAATTACTCCCTTGTAGGTCCGTGGATAGAAAATTCATGGACGAATTTTGCCCACAAGTGTCCGAAATCATAGCATACTACAAACTCGATTCACTAGTCTACTTGGAACGGGATATCAACTATGACTTGGTCTCTGAGTTCTATAATAACCTTCATGAGACTAATGATCAAGGTTTTAAAACAAGGGTTGCTAAGCGGACTCTTGATTTCAGTATCTCATCTTTCTTTGAGTATCTCAATTGTCGGAGGTGTTCCGGTGATGTCTTTTCGATATTTCCTGACTTACCAAATCAGTTACCTCCACCGTTTAATATCTCACCTGACGATATATATGAGTACTTCTTCAGACAGCCTAGACAAGGGCTAGATGAGCTAGATGTTGACTTCCCTACTTTTGCAGCCTTGAGATTATCTCCTCAAGATTACATTCTTTTTAAAATTGTCACGAACTGCCTTCTACCTATCACATCTAAACCATTATCTGAGATCCGATCATATCATTGTCTTATGCTTTATGATTTGCGTCGGCGTCTCGATTTTGATATCATGTCGAGCATCTACTCCTCGATCATATCATATTCTCAGCCTAGCGGCTTCACTATTTATATGCCTTATGGGCATATAATTACTGATTGGCTTGAGACCCTTCAGATTGATGTCTCTAAGGGTAGAATAATCAAAATGGTCAGGCAGGATTGCCGACTTGGGAAACGGGCATTTTCCAAGTCTGGAATCAAAGGGCAAAATGGGGATGTTCAGTGGAAGGATGGGAGAGCTTTAGGTGAGTTACCACGGGGACCTCCACGACAGGTTGCAGCTGCTCCTGTTGCTGCTCCTCCTGCCGACATTGGCGAGGCGGATCCAGACCTGCGCTGGCAGATCGCTGAGTTGGAGAGCCGATTTGATCGTCACGAGGAGATGGTGGCTGCTGAGTTCGATGGACTACGCATACGGATTGACCAGCGCTACGATGACCTGCGCGGGCATATTGACCAGCGCTTCGATGATATGCGCAGTCATCAGGTGGTGACACAGCAGTTGCTACTCGGATGGATGGCACGCTACCCGCCTCCGCAGTCTTACCCAGGCTATTCATCCTCCGGCATGCCGCCTCAGGATTTCACCCCTCCTGCCGATGATGGTGATATTCCTCAGTGTGAGGATGTTGATTGATACAGTTTGTTTGTTGGCTGTCTGTATTTTGGATGTTATTTGTTAGTCTTTATGACTGACCTAGATGTTTGCACTTCGGATGCTACTCCTGTATTTATACTACTCCGTTTTCTTTTTGCTTGCTCTTTATTATGCTTCATTTTCTATTGGATATTAATATGCTGTTCACTTGCATGTCCTGTTTGTCCTTTATCTCTTTATCACTGTCTCGTAATACACTTAGAGACATTTTGGGGGATTAAGAAAGAAAACAGTATGGGTTAAGGGGGAGTCTTTTAACATTTTCTTACTTGGTTCGCACCTTTTCGGTGTTTGACAAAGGGGGAGAAGGTAACTAAGTTTAGAATTAAATGAAAGTTTGTCTTAGGGGGAGGATCTTGATTCCCCTAAAATTATGAAAATTTGAACAATTCTGATCTAAACTTAAATCGTGTTGTCAAACAACAAAAAGGGGGAGATTGTTGATACAGTCTGACCTGGCTGTTGTTTTGATGTTGACACTGATTTAAGTTTGTATCAGATATTAATTTAACTCAGAATGACTACTGATCGAGGTTGATCAGTTGGGAGGGAAAGTCTTGGTGAGTGAAGCCAGGCAAGGGAAATCCAGATGGGTCAAGGTTGACCAGATATCTGGTAAAAAGTCCAAGCAGGGAGCTTGGCATGGGAAAAGTCCAAGTATGGTGACTTGGCACGGAATGGTCAGAGAGGGCTCGGTAGCTCGTTCTCTGGACCGGATGAGGTCGGAGAGGGCTCGGTAGCTCGTTCTCTGGACCGGATGAGATCGGAGAGGGCTCGGTAGCTCGTTCTCCGGACTAGGTCAGAGAGGGCTCGGTAGCTCGGTCTCGGGACCAGGAAGACCTCAGGGTTTCGGGCTGAAAAGCTGCAAAACTCACTCGGTAGCATTGGATCGGTCTACAGACCGATCCAGTGATACCTTGGTCGTCTGGATCGGTCTGCAGACCGATCCAGTGATACTCCAAGATCACTGATCGGTCGGGTGACCGATCAGTAACCTGAACTTTCATGGGCTATCTCGATGCGGTGACCGATCGGGATCCACGTAAACATTCGTGGGTTAACGGTCGATGCGTGGACCGATCAGTAACTACGTATTACGTAGGTTAACGATCGATGCGTGGACGATCGGTAACTACGTAAGCATTACGTGGGTTATCGATCGGTCTGACCGATCGTAAAGAAGTGATCGAAGCGCCGAGAAAGGGTGGAACGGTGCGTGGACCGATCCACATAGTCTGATCGGTCCACAGACGATCAGGATCTTCCCGGACCGATCTCCGATCGGTCCAGAATCTATGGATCGGTCTGCGGCCGATCCACGCGATGTCGCACGCTCTCCGCTACTTCTCGAGATTTCGACTGCGTTTCGATGCATCGATCTAACATCTGCTTGTGAGCTTTTTGAGTTACAGGCTGCAGGTACCATGGTGATGTTTGAATTCAAATCAATGACTATCAAAGGAATAAAACAAAATGGTTTTTCTACTGGTTATCGCTGCAAATTGTGCATAAGAAGCGTCAACGTTCACTGGCTTGTTCAGTTGTCTCACTGGCTGCGATCAGCTTGACTCTTCCTTATTGGTTCGAGCTCAGAGACACCAGTGAAGACCAAGGATGGTATTGGTGTGAGTTCAGATGAGGAAGAAGCGTGATTGGCGATGCCTGGTTTGGCGACAGTGATACGCTACTGGTTTGCAGTGATTCGATGCAGGCAAACGCAGTGAAGAAAGCAGAGAAATAAGAAGGAGGAAGAGGAGAGGATGAAAACACACTCTGGAAAAACTCTCTCTGTCGTTCAAGCAAGAGGCTGTGCGTTTTCGTTGAGCTCTTGGCTGACTCCTCCTGTCGTTGTTTTTCTGCTTCATGGCTGTAAGTTAAACTGTTAAATCCTTTAGCCACACTTTGTAAGTAATTGTGCTTCACTTTCAAAGCTACTCTTGTGATCTTTGTGGAGAGGTTACTCCACCGAAAAGGAGGATCTTTAGCCGGAATTTATCCGGGGTGCGATCTACCGAAGATTAAGGAGTCGTCCACCTTACGGACACGCCGAGGAGTAGGGGCAAGTTATCCCCGAACCTCGTAAATCCTAGTGTTAGTGTGCTTATGTTTTTCTCTCCTTTAGTTGTCTAATTCCGCTGTGCTAACGATTATCTGTGTAGAAGTTTTCGTTTAAGTTTTTAAAGGAGCTATTCACCCCCCCTCTAGCCATCTAAGATCCCAACAGCGACGACACCAAAGCTTTATAAAGATGGGCACGGCTGAGCTGAGTCGTCCGATCTAGGGCACAGGGATCGAAGTGCGCATCTGACCGTTGAATTCAAACCGTCAAACGTCGCATCAACAACTGTCACCTCGGACGTGCGGTGACTGCACCAGCGACACGTGGCATCCCCCCACGGGTCAACATTTAATGGGTGCGTGCTCGGCCTTAATGGAAGCGATCTGCACGTATCACAAGGAGATTCGGACGACGTCAGCAGTAGCCGACCAACCCGCGCCCCCTCGACAGCGGTGAGGAAAAGTATCCAAAAATGGCCAAGTACAAAGGCACGAAGCACTGACCGGGAGAAAAAGGCCTGTCCTACGGGAACCGGTGGGATCCAACTCATCTACTGGTCGACCAGCCAGTTTCTCACCAGGCTACTTGTCTAGTCAGTCGGACTTTCAGCCTCCTTCGACTAGACTTGAAGGGAAGACATGTGATCCAGTGGTAAAGGGGGGCTCGTCCGACGGGAGGTCAAGGTGATCAACACCCTGTAGGCGCCCAACTGGGCGAATCACCTCCCCGATCGGTGGAAAGCCGACCCGGCATCTCAACAGCTCGGCTCGAGTCGGGTCCGAGCTCCTGACGCCCGGCGAGTGACTAGCACGACTTAACAGCACGAAACGAAGGCTGAGCAATTTTCGTCTCAACCGAACGGGAACCATGGCCATCGAGGTTCTCCCGTTCGTACGAGCAGCGCTAGGGTCGTCATATGATTGGTCGAGCATATGTCCCGCTCGGCCAACCACAACGTTAGCCAAGTGGTTCTTCTGTTCGGCTTGGTATAAGACAAAAGGGGCAGGTAACTCTATCTTCCTCGAGACAAGTGTCGCCGACAGACAGCATGGTAGGCGGCCAGATCAGACAGAGAATCGTACGACGAAAGTTTCCACTATCACGTCAGGGATATGCTCATGCTATTGAGGTATGACGTCAAGCACGCTTTTCTGACACACTCATTACAGGTATGCTTTGAGAAGCGTGCACGTCTCGGTGAGCGTGCATGCGTATTCAGGGAGACCTATATAAGGACCCCCATACTCCAACGGAGGTATGCGCGATTCACCACTGTACCTACAGTTCTTGTCACTCTCTTTCGAGTTCTTGCCGCTGGGAGCTGACGTGAGCGTCGGAGGATCGCCGCCGGGATCCCCTTCCCGACTCGGTTTTATGCTTGCAAGTTCTCGCTAGAGATCTACGTCACTCAGAGGGCTTCACAGAGTCAGCGAGAGTGCTACGTCCCCAGCAACCATTGACTCAGCACTCGGACAGGATCATTATCTTTAAACAACATGCACCACAATATTGTAATTTAAATGCATACAGTGAGTTCGTCCATAATTAGTTTAAAAAAAATAGATATTTAAAGCTTATCCTTAATGCAACCCTATCTTTATTGGAAATACTTCAGTTACTCCTCCTAAATTTTTTTTTACTCTAGTCATTATATCCTCATACATATCCTTATTTAGTTCAATATATGTTATGTTAACACATCTCTTCTCTAGAATTCTCTATATAATTTCCCTTGGGACTCTATCATAAACTTTTTCTAAGTCAATGAATACCACATGTAGATATTGCTTTTTACTCTAGTCATTATATCCTCATACATATCCTTATTTAGTTCAATATATGTTATGTTAACACATCTCTTCTCTAGAATTCTCTATATAATTTCCCTTGGGACTCTATCATAAACTTTTTCTAAGTCAATGAATACCACATGTAGATATTGCTTTTTAATTAGTTGTCTAAGAAGATGTATAATTTCTATTGTTGACCTTTAAAGCATGAACCCAAATTGATTTTCAATCACTGTGGTCTCCGTCCTTAATCTTTTTTCTATTATTCTTTTTCAAAGCTTCATGATATGACTAATTAGTTTAAGACCCATATAATTTACACAATTTTGTACATCTCCCTTTATTCTTATATAAGGGAACTAGAGTATTTATCCTCTATTGATCAGCCATTTTTTTCACTTTCAATATCATGTTAAATAATTTTATAAATCATTAATACCATATTTCTCTGTGCATTTCCATACCTCTATCGAAATATCATCTAGTCTAACGACTTTTTAACTGTGCATGCCATTTAAAACTTATTCTACTTTTGAAATTTAAATTCTATGATAAAAATTTAAATTTCTATACTCATTTGACATATTTAAATTACCTAAGTTAAATTGGTCATGTAAACCTTCATTAAAAAGTTAATAAAAATACATTTCCACTGCTCTTTTATTTTTTTATTTATTTGCTTGTACCTTATTACATTCATCTTTAATATATTTTATTTGGATAAGGTCTTTTATCTTTCTTTCTCTTACTTTAGTTATTCTATAAATGTCTTTTTCTACTTCTTTTGTATCCAATTGAAATAATTGTTCAAAAGTTTCATTCTTTGCTTTATTTACTACTTTTTTAGCCTCTTTCTTAGTTATTGTATATATTTTTTAAAGTTGTTCTCATTCTTATATATAATTCCCTATAAACTGTTCGTTTTTTTTTACTTTCTTTTGTACATTCTCATTCTATTATTAAGATTCCTTACTTAGTGGTGCATGCCCCTTTGACTTACTAAGTACATTCTTAATACTATTTTCAACTTTAATATCGTCTTATCTCATATCGTATTAGAGTCACCGTATATTTCACCTAATGCTTGTATACCTACATTCTCCTTAAATATATTTTACTTTCCATCATTAACTTTGACCACTTAATTCTAGGAGTTATATATATTTTCTTTCTATTGATACTATACTTAAGGTGTATATTCAACACTACTAACCTATATTGGATAGTTAAGCTTTCTCGAGATGACCTTGTAATCTTTACAAATCTTGCTATCCCTCTTCCTAATCATAAGAAAGTAAATTTTCGATTTATTATTCTCACTTTTGAATGTGATCATGTGTTCTTCTATTTTCTTAAAAAGCGTATAGCTAATATAAGGTCATATGCTATTGTAAAATCCAATATAGTTTTCTCCTTTTCATTTCTCGCTCCAAACTCATAACCCCCATGTACCTTATCATATTCCTCATTTTTCACTCGGACATACTCATTTAGATCACCTTCTATTAAAATCATTTCATTTGGTAGAATATTTTATAATACTTCATCTAAGTCATCCCAAAATCTTGATTTGGTAGCATCATCTAATTCTACTTGCGGGTATATATATTAATTACATTCATAGTTTCTTTCGTCACTATTATTTTAAGGGCTATAATTTTATCTCCTTTTCTAGCTACTCATACAACTTCATCTTTTAACGAACTATCTACAACAATATCTACTCTATTTCTTGTTTTACAATTTCTCGTGTACCATAACTTAAAATCAGAGTTCTCTATCATCTTTGTCTTCCCGCCTATGCATTTTGTCTCCTGACACGCAAAATACTAATTATTCTTCTAATCATCACATCTACTACCTCCATTGATTTACTAGTGAGAGTTTCTATGTTATATATTCCAAATCTTAGACTATTAATTTTCCTATAATATTTGTTCTTATCAAACCTATGATTTGATAACTCTTACCTATTTAAGACTATACCCAAGTAAGATATAACAATCTTTGTCAATACGTTATAGTCGAACCCTACAGTGCTAACTCTTACATATTTAACATTACACCTGAGTTCTAAAGATGTAGTGGTCATTGTCGAGACATTATAGTCAGAACTTGTAACATATTTCTTCCTGGGAACCATTTAACATTAGCATAATAATTTAATGGATTCATTTATTAAACATTTACTATAGTTTAATATTGACTGATAACCTAATATAATCCTTCTTTTTTATCTAGACTGGGATCGGCTATAACTGGTTCATCGTAGAGGAGTTATTACAACATATTCATTATAATTAAATTGCAACCATATACCGTACAGACAAGTGGAAATTTAAAAACAAAATTATTTGCCAGAAAACAACAAGAACTATTTGTTTCTACAAACAACACTCATCACTTGATACAAAATCAGAAACATACCTACCGGACTCTTTGCACTCTAGGGGAAGATAAAAAAAGAAGTGTATCAATGAAAATTGATGCACAAATCAACTGCTATTTGCGGTTTATGCTCGCAAGAACTTTCCTTCCATAAGGATTGGAACCGAGTGCTGGAGCAAGGAGTCTGATGGCCTCACGAAAAGCAGCTAGTAGTGCACCCTGTTCAGTAAGAAAAATTAATTAAATTATCAGAAAATCTTCAGATTAAGGTTTAAGACAAGGGGAAAAATGGCAGGGACCAACCGTGCATTGCTTTCGAGCTGTTTGAATCACATAATTCCCATACTGATTCTGAGAGATGTAAAGAAGAGTACGAGGATCTCTGATCAGCTCCATGATCATGCTGTCCAGTCTCTCACCAGTTGCAGCTATGAGACATCTCTCCACCACATGGCTGGCGACTTTCTGCAACGATAAAAGTGCGTAGCATCCCTCCAGCTGATCGAGGATTGCATTGGTTGCCCATGAAATTTCTTGTTCCATAATATGTTGCACCACGTAGTTTCTGCTCAGTGTAGCAGAATTCATAATCTATATACATTTCAAAGAACAGGCAGACAAGTAAAGGTGCATATGTACCCGGAAGGATCTTGCGAAAGGTCGAAAGCATTTGACGTGAGCGTTCTCAGCAATAGGAATTTCTGATCTCCCTCTACCAATTCCATGTATTTCTGAAGAACGCAGCAGCCTTGACCATCCCTTGCTAGCTCCACACAATTAGTAACCGCATCTTCAAAAAGTGGCTGAACAAAGTGAATCTAATTCAATCTAACTACTAACGTGCGTGTTCAAAACATGCATCTCTATGAGATGCCAAATATGATCATAAGTTAAAAGTAGCTAGAGGCTGCACTTGCCTCTCTGTATTCTGGTGGAAACTTGAAGCAGCACTCTGCAACATGGCTGCCATTGCTATCCTTTATCAATGTCACTACATGAGGCTTCAGAGCTACTACAATCATGCGATATTGTTCAGCGCGTCTGAGTTTTTCGATAATCTTCTGAACAACACGAGTCCTGTCAAGGAAGAACAAAAAGGTTATCAATATTTAATTACAAGATATATATGTATAAATATACACACACGTACGCATGATGATTGCAGCAGAGTTTTAAGAGTTCGAATCCATTCCTTGAAATTCTCTCAACTAGTCGTTTTAGTTGCTCTTCATTACATTTCTTTACTATCTTTTGGACGATAGAACTCCACAAGGAATTGGGCATTAGCCCAACAACATCATCGATCAGATTATCAAACATCTCATTATCTTCTTCATGACTTCCTTCTCGGAAAACCAAACCGTCTGGAGCGTTTTCAGATATACGTAATTCTCTAAAGCTATTGTCAAACGAATCATACATATATTTATCCTCAAAATTACCCGTGAATCTATTTCCTCTTGGAAAAACCAAGTTTGGGCATGGGTCATAAGCAGGTGAACGCTCATGTTGCCTAGCGACCAAAGAGCTGTTTGATAGGTGACCGTATTCGCAAAGGCATCTTCCGAGCTCTGAAGAATTATAATTTCTGTTAACCACATTGGCAGTATCATAATGATTTGCATTCCCTTGTGCTGATCCATAAGAAATGGAAGTAGGAAAATATGATCGACTGCCAAGAACATGCTCTGAACTTTGGTTTTGAAGCTGTTGTGTAAAAAGATGCTGAGCCTGACTTGTATACCTCTCCTCATTCTCGAAAGAGCAATGCCGGTACCAACCTTCGCCAGCAGTCTCATCCGTATAGTACTGCTGGTTAAATTCGCACTGCTGGTGCCATGGTTCTCGGAAGGCCGCATCCGTATAGAACTGCCGCTGTGATATTGGATGACAAACTCGAGCATTTACAGGCTCCAAAGCAAAGCCATTGGCTTCAATTTGCTGCTGATCATCTTCTGCAATCTGTTTGCCTCTTGTTCTATCCGGTGAGAAAGCAAGACTACACGAAGCTTGTTCGAAAATATTGCAATTAGGATTAGAAGCAATTCTATCACCGAGATTCATTGCCTCGAATGCTGAAGTAACAATATGAGTCAATGGCAAGTCTAACATGGCTCGATCCACACTAACCTTGTCCTTCTGACCAGCTAAACAGTTGGACAACTCAACATCAGAATCAAGACCATTTGGCGTCTGCCTAGAAATCTCATCAAAATCATCTCTGTTTCGATTAACACCAGAAGAAGAGGCACCGTAATCGTTACTAAAATTATGCTGATAATCAAACGGGGAGTTTGGTAAGACCAAACTTGGTTGAGGAGTACTTAACAGACTGTTTGAGTTTCCTAGGCGTGAAGAAGACCTTTCGAGCATGTCAGCCTCATGGATGAATTCACTAGAAAAGGGATTTTCAGCCGTCATCTTTTCTTTATTGTCGAGTACGTTATGGAGATTAGCACCGTGGTGATAACTGTCCCCTGGTTCCATGTTGAAGGAGGAAGAGTACAAAATTGCAATCGAACTGTTTATCATAATGCAGAACTTCCATTAATTGTAAAAAAAATTGTTAAAAGAGGATTGCTGAATTCATTAACATCTACGTTTGTAAGATCAATTCAGAGTAAATAAATAAATAAATAAATCTAGCCCAATCCCTATATAGTTTATTGTTGATCCTTCCGCATGTTGGATACAGCTTAGAACATGAAAAATAAAAGGATAACTCCTATTCAGATTATAAGGAGAAATTTTTTTTTGAGAAATTTCAACAAGAGAAATACGGAAACAATGCTGAAAGAAAAATAGAATTAATCTCAAATTCTCTTTTTAATTAGAATCATAACCTATCCTAACAAGGAAACAATCGAAGTTAAAATCCCATATCAAAGTCATCTCAACCTCTAAAATCCCTAAAACCCCAATCGCAGCAATTTCTCTTTAGAAGAAAAAAAGAAGCGAAAATAAAGAGAGAACTCAATCCATACGCTCGGAAAACTAAACCTAGAACGAAGAAGGTAATGAAATCCTAACAAAGCGGCAACTTGTCTCTGCAAACAAAACTGAGCCCAAAAGAAGTGATTTTTACCGTCGATAGAGAAAGGGCTGCTGCGCTTCACCACTTGTCACTTGTGAGAGAACAAATACGCGATTACCACGGCGGATAGGAACGGAAGCGGCGGCGGCGGTAGCGGTAGCTGCGGAGAAGAGACCGAATAAATCGCCGACGGTCCGCTTCATAAGCCTGCATTAAGAAGAATCCGAATAATATATGGTAGGCATGCATGGATGCAGGGTTAATTTTGTCTTTTCACAGGAAAAATTCTCTTTTTTTGTCTGTGGATATTAATTGTTACTCTAATTTCCAAAAACAAAAAATACGTTTTATGTTTTTTTTTGTCAATGCTAATTAAATAAGATGGTTTAATTAATCTTGTAGCTAGTTAATTACTAATTAACCAAAGAAAAACTTTATACAAAGTCATATTAATTTACGTGTAACATTACAAGGTTTATTTTTTTATTTAAATCATGCATCCTTATTTTGTTTTTGTTGTTTTAAATATTTTTAAGTTAAAACAAATTAAAAGCGTCATAAAGGCATTTTTGACAAAGTAACACAGTGACTTATTCAAACTTAAAAAAATTTAAACGACTAGATAATTTTACAATTATATGATTATTAAAGTATCTTAAAGCTACATCTTGTTTATCACGCAATTATCCAAAAGATAATATCAAGAAATAAATATATTTATATGTTAATAATGGAGTCTGAGGCTAATTCTTTTCTCTTAATTACTAATTGTTTTTATCTTAGTTAATAACCTTGTCCTATTAACGATTTAAAATTTCTTTTTAATTAATTAATGAGCTTCATCCCATTAAAATTAAAAGCATTGAATTTTAATCTATTTTCAAAAATTAAAGAAATGGACTAATTATTACTTCACTAAAATATTAACAAGTTACTAAAAACTATCCTAATTTAACAATACCTTTTTAAAAAAACAATATTTTTCTAAAAAGAGAGAATTGGGTTGAATTTTTCTAACGGGTGTATAAAAACAATATTTTAATTAAGCTTTACCAAAATATGGATGAATTTTCTGCTTAAATTGCAAGTAGAGAGAGTTTTGTTAAAGTAATTCGTGTGTCTAGTATTTTTTTAAAAAAATTTATTTTCTTTTAATCTAAATCATAAACCTTAAATCTTAATATATATACAGGGACTATATCAAGACAAATATTAATACGGTGAGAAAAAATTTTTAAAAAAAAATATATAGTCATAAATTTTAAAATTATCTCATCTTTTTAACAAAAAAATTCCAATTAACACCCTTTCAACCTAACCTATTTTCCTCTTTTCCGAAGTCAATTTTTTTCTTTATTTGTTTTTCTTCTTCCTCCTCTAATCCCGAACTTTGATTTTCCTCTTTTCATTTTTTTTCTTCTTATAATTTCTTTCATATTCTTTTTTCTAACTCTAATTTTACTCACAAAATCTTTCGCGACATGTCGCTGCCGCCGTTATAGCCCAAGTCACTATCGTCGGACACTGATTACTACCATCGTCACTGTCATTTGTTGTATGGTCATTATCTTCACTTGGCTAACGTCGTCACTTCGCCAATGCTCCATAGAAAAAACACCTTTTAATTGAGGTGAAATTTACTTAATTGATTTCTTTCGCTTAGTCGACACCGTTGTTTGCTGCCAGCATCACCATCATCGTTTGCCGACTCCGTCACTTTACCCCTCCTGAGTGAAAAGCATAGTTATGTCACTATATATATATATATATATATATATATATATATATATATATATAACGGGGAGACCTAGGATGTAGAAGATCATAACATGAGTGATTCAGCAGATTTGGATTCTTATATATCCACTCATGTGGTACTTCATCATACGATTTATATAAGATCCATCTGTCTAGATATCATCATATACATCTAGAAAGTCGTATGCTTTGGAAGAAACTTGTACAGTTTGGGAAGGAGTTTTTATTGATAAAAAAGAAGAATCCACTTCAACCGATATGCCCTTAGGCACGGCCATACATAACATAGAAATATATATATATATATTATAAGCAAAATGTTAAATCTTAAACCCTAAGATATGATTTTGCCTTTAACATTTATGGGTTTGGGTTGGATTCATACTCATAGTCTCAACTTAATTTAAAAATTATACTAAGTGAAGTACAAAGTTATTTTATCTTTTTATTCGAATGATTATTGCAATTTATATCATGTTCACTCACCCAACCTACAATTTAATTCAAAAACCTCAAATCCTAACGCAGTATCCACCTAGTTGTTTAATTTATACATTGTAAAAAGGAGGGGCAAAAAAAAGAAGCTAAGGATTAATGATTGTCATTGTGGTCGGGACATCCTCAGCTATCTGTAGAGGTTCCAGGTAGGAGAGGATGTCTCTCATGAAGGGTCTCGCCTTTGGGTTGCGGTTGAGGCAGTGGTGAGCTAACATCGCTATCTTTTGCACTGCTTTATCTGGGTAGTCTCCGCTCAGTCTCGGATCCACCATGCCGAGCACTTTCTTCTTTTGGGTAAGTAACGGAGCGGCCCAGTCAGCAAGCATCTGCTCGCGGACCGGCCGAGACTTGTCCAGCGATTTTCGTCCAGTGAGCAACTCAAGAAGGACGATGCCGAAGCTGTAGACATCGCTCATGGCAGTTAAATGCCCTACATGAATTGCAAAACCTACCCGTTAGAACACTTGAATTATATATATATATATATATATATATATACATATATATATATATCTTAAGAGACATCGCATCAATGTTTTGATAAATAAAGTAGGAGAAATAAGTCCCAGAAAGTAACATTCAAGTAAAGCATATATGCTTTATAAATACTGAGAAGAGAATTTGATCATGTAAATACTAGGACTTTCAGAAAGACAATAGTTCTAATGATTCTGATACAACCTTGAATCTTAGAAGATGTTGTTTCAAGAAATTTGTGAAATTAGATTGCTTGTAACTCTTTGTTTAACGAAAAAACAAGAATCTTTTTTACCCAACTTAATTTATGTTTGTCTAATACTTACAATCTGACTTATTGTTGTTGTTAAGAGAAACGGATCCAATGGAAATTTTATAGAAACTTCAAATGTAAATGTAGAAAATAAAGAAGAAGAAGAAGAATCGACAGTATCAATGGTGACTGCTTCATTGTACCTGTCATAATATATTCAGGTGCTGCATATCCGTGAGTGCCCATTATTCGGGTAGTGACATGAGATTTATCGCCCTCTGGTCCATCTTTTGCAAGGCCAAAATCAGAAAGCTTTGCATTGTATTCCTACAGTCCATAAAACCATGATCATATATGCTACTCATACAATATTTTTGTGGTTGAATCCAAATAAATTTTATTTCAACGAGGAACATTAGATGAGAACATGAGACGACAGAGGCCAGAAAAAGAGGGAAATTTACCAAAGGGCTATTGTGAGTTTGGAGGCCACAACAAATTTAAGGAGATGGCTAAAATAGGATTCTCAAAAACTACATCTCTGTTATTATAAACGAGTCCACTTCTCCAATCCCGTTCGGACCAATTGTTAATCATTGCTGATTTGCTTCGATCAACTTGTTGCTCTAGCAGTCATGGTGGCAAAGGCGACTACGCTCGCCCCCCGCCAACTCGTCCAAAGACCAACACGGAGGAGGTAAATCACGGGTGGCTACTAGTCTTTGGAATAGTGACTGACACATGAGAGAAGTAATGATCGAGCAGTCATGAATCATGACAGTGTGAAAATTCCACAATTTTTGGCTGAGGCAAACAGTCAACAGAAAAAGGAGTGTGAAGATTGTACTTTCTAGATTGGCAATGCATTGAAGGGATGCCTACACATGATTGCCCCTTAGGATGAGGTGGTCCCCCAAAGGCAAAATATTCAAAGTACAGCTAAAACTTTCTATGGAAAGGGAGTATGCTCATCCACTCATATAAAAAGCACCATTGCATGGCTGCTTCTTTTTCTTCTCCAGTGTTCGATTTTTTTGCTCCCGAGAGTTCGGGAAGTTGTTGAGTAATGCAGGCTCGACAATTTCAAGAAAATAGACATTGTATTCTAGGAATAGAATTTTGGGAAGTCATGTAACATCAACTGTAAATTTCCTTAAGATGGCCTCATAGAAGTGTCTTGCCTATCAATATTTTTGCCGTAATACCAAGTCTATTATCTTATATTCTAGCAGTAGAGTCATGCCCATTAAACATACTTGTGTGAAATGCTGCTGGATGCAAAGGTAGGACTGCATTGGTTGAACTTCCCATGGACCACATTCAAGGGTTGCAGTAGACAAACACAGTTTGCATATCTATATTTTGCAATCAGAAAAATGAACGAACTTAGCTAAATTGAATATAAAATAGGAGCACATAAGAGATTCCTTTGCTCAACTATTAATACCTTTTCTATTTGCTTTCATATACAAATTAGTGAAAAGACGTTCATATTGCTACAGCATAGTGTGAAAATAATTTGTAGATTGTTATGTAGCAAAGTGAACACATAACACCATTATGAAATTTCTGACCTGATCTAGCAAAATATTTGATGTCTTGAAATCACGGTAAATGACTGGCTTCTTGGCTTCATGAAGGAAAGCAACCCCTTTTGCAGCACCTAATGCTATTCTCATTCTGATAGACCAAGGAAGGGGAAGAAGTACTCCTGCACAACAGCATATAATCCATTAGTTGTCTAAAAGTTCTATTGAAAATTCATCGAGAAATTCGTAAGCGACAGAAGAAATCAAAAGATGTGAATAAACAAGATGTGACAATTGGGGGAAATGTGTTGTATATATAGCATAGGAGTGCACATTGGTTCAAAATCATATAGATATAAGGTAACAGCATTGACCAAAAGCACAATCGACTGTTCATGAATCTTTATTAACCAGACAAAAAAGGTCCATCTCATTTGCAAACAAGAACATAATAGAATCATGAGGATCGCCTGAAAAAATACTTGAGAAGAGATTGGACTCCACACTGCCTCTAGCCATGAATTCATAAACTAGGACTCGATGCTCATCTTCGCAGCAATAACCAATCAACTTGACCAAATTTGGATGAGAAAGTTGCCCGAGGAATATAACTTCAGCCTGTAAACACCATATTGTTATAACAAAAATACAGTAGCGAGACAGAACCAACAATTGAGTTATTGGAGATGGATACCAGCCATTCCCTATGACCTTGATGACTGTTATCACCATCATGGACTTTCACTGCTACTTGAAGGGGTTGCAGCCCATCCCTGAGATCTTCGCTGATCAAACCTTTGTAAACTCTACCAAATCCTCCAACACCCAAAACATGATCCTGCCTAAAATTCCCTGTGATTAGCTTCAGCTCACTGAAAGTGAAAGCTATGAGGGGATTTACTGCCGTATCCCGTCGCAAATCCTCAACTTCCTCAGGGTTTGAAGGCAATTTGCTACCTTCCTTCTCCTCTTGTCTCACAACATGTGTCTGGAGTCTTGGGCATTCTGTTGATGGACAAAACAAGCTTTTACAATCCATGCTTCCTTTGGTGTATCTAACATGCATCAGTACAGCACAAGCTAAAACCTGACTATTTGTACTAAGGCATAAGCACAATTATCAAAAGAAAACATTGCTAAATCTGTTTTCCCCAAAAGATACAAAGTCTATAATGGTTTCAGGTCAAAAATTCACAAGCAACTTCAAAACTTTAAAGAATACAAGGAAAACCATGTGTCCATTCCTTACTTGCAATACCCCAGAGAACAAATAGTAAGTTTCTTTATCAAACTTAGCACGTATCTACTTTGCTCTTTAGCAAAATATCACAGCTTTAGCTACTAAAAAATAAGTATAAGAAACAAAAAATCAATTCTCAGAGACAACCAAATCACTGGAGTTAAAAAAGAGGAGACCCACCTGACTTGGCACTGGATGACACTCCGTAGACGGATGTCTTCCCTCTGACCCAGCAGTTACCCATTAATTATCCAGGAACTACCAGTACAACTCACCAGGCGCGAGATCAGCCAAAGATGATCTTTTTCACAAGTAGGGTTGAGGACAGAGATAGGATGGCATCCACGACCAAAGCTCACTCCTTTCGGTGAAGGAAGCGCACGGGGCTGCTGCTCTTGCCTCGCTACAGATTTATTGACGAATGCTTATGACGGACCTCCTGGTCGCAGACTGGCTGCAAAGTGGAGACGAGTGGGTGGAGCTTTCACTTCATGGTCTAGTGAAGCAATGATGGGGAAGGGGAGCATTTGGATGTGGTGGACCGAGTAGCGCCGTCCATGGAGACCCAACAGGTGAAGGTGGAGGAGGTAGTGGAGTTTGAGCTAGCAAAAGTGCGCATGGAGAAGTCGCCTTCGGCGTGGTGCTGTGGTCCCGTGGATTTAGGGTGGATTTAGGAGTGTAAATGAGCCGAGGTAAGTCGAGTTAAGATTTGATGTGTTTAAATTTGTTTGATAAAATAATCGAAAGCTATTGTGGACGACAACGTTAAGCATTTCTTGCCGTTTCCTTTGACCCAAATAAATAAATACACATGTTATCCAAGTGAGTAAATAAGAATAAATTAAGGACAAAGACTAGATTGAGCCCCTTGCTAATCAAGAATTTCGAATGGGAGCCTTTTATAATTTTTTTTAGCAAAAAAGGGTAAATCAAAGGATATTACTTTTGGCCGGGAGAGAGAGACAGCTTGTATGATTAATCCAGTAACTTGGAGTTTGGAAGTAGCGGCTATTAGCAAACTTCCAATGTACAAGGGGTCGACGTCGATCGTCCGCCGCACCTGGACTAGAGAGCAAACTGGGGAGGACTGCTCTCAACTAGCTCAGCCGCACGCGTATATATTTTCTGGTTCCTCTTCACCTTCTCACTAATTTTTCATTTTTAAATTAAGATATTAATTTTTTAAATCGATTAATGTCAAAGATGACCGATTTGATAGATGATTGAGTAAATTCAACAAGTGCAAACATGATAAATCAAGAAGGAGAAATAAGTCGTCCTTTTAGATGAGTATAGTGGTTAGCGTATGCGATATTATCATCATGAGATCTGGTATTAGAAAATCGGTAAAGTCGAGGTAAATAGCTCTCTTATGTGTTAATCACTATTCCAAAGGCTAGTAGTCGTCCGTGATTTACCTCCTCCGTGTTGGCCCTGGGACGGATTGACGAAGGCGCTAGGGACGAGTGTATTCACCTTTTGCCATGAAGAAAGGGAAATAAGTCTTAACGAATGGCTCGACATCTTGAATATATATGATCAAAATCAATCAGTGGATTTTAATTAAAATCAATCAGTGGATTTTGATCAAAATCCATCGATGGACCTAAGTTATTTGAATTTCTATAAACTTACATCCATTCGGTAGAATTAAATGAGAGGAAGATAGATATAATATCAAAAGTTTTGATCAAAGAAACATTGTGAGCATGGTGTGGGAAGATTAGGATCACATTAGATCTGGCTCAACGTGGTCTTGGTTTTCCACATCAGACCCATGTTAGGCTTGGTCTTCCTACACCATGTCCACATTGGCATGTTCTGCTCACAACTCTGGTCCAACTTGGTCTTGGTCTCTCCACACTAGGCTCACGTTGGGTATGGTCTCCCCACACTGAACCCACGTCGATTAATCTGAGAGCTGCTCTCAAATGAGACCTAACGTGGTCCTAGTCTCTAGCAGATTAGGCCTAAACATTCTGACTCAAAGTTAGTATAATACTGGAACACCTCTAGGAGCTCGAAATAAGTAATGGAGGGTACTTTTCGACTCCTTGTAATCTCAGAAACCCACATGATATGAAATGAGCGCAATATGAGCTCTCTAGATTGATCAATGAGTTTTGATTGAAACTCACTGATGAATATAGGGTATTTAGATTTATGTAAACTTGCGCTCATCAAGTAGGGTTGAGTGAGAGGAGTGTAAATATAGTATCAAATCTTGGTTTAAATCAAAGAAACACTATAAGCATGATGTGGAAAGATTAGGACCATGTTGGCATGATCTTCTCTAATATCAGGCCTAATGTAGGCCTAGAGTGTGGGGAGACCAGGCCCAACTTAGCCTGATTTGAGAGAAGATTAGGCCTAATATGGTCTTAGTCTTTCCACATTATACTCACAGTGTTCCTTTGATCAAAATCAAAGTTTGATGCCATATCTACTTTTCTCTCACTCAACCCTCATTACAAGAAATAAGTAAAATAGCGACGAATTATTAGTGACGAAATCTAAGTTTGTGGCTAAACATCATTATTAGTGGCGAAATATCACAACATCACTAACGTTTGATAATAGCGACGAAGGTTACAAATTCACTGCTAATAATTATGTATATTAGAGGTGAATTGGTAAAATTCGTCGCTGAAGGACATGTTAGAGACGAATTTTCCAAATTCATCGCTAACATTCATCAAAAATAAAACCCTAGAACTTCTTGTCCCCAACGTCGCCACACACTTTTTCTCATCCTCCATATTCTGCAAGTCTTCCTTGCCTCCGGTGAATCTTCCTTCTCTCCTGCTCCGGTGACTACTCCTGCTTCGACCCGACGCCAGTGACCTTCCTATTCCAACCATTTCTCCAATCTTTTCTCCCACAATAGAAGCTTTTCATCTAGTATTTTAAATAATTTTAATTATAATTTAATGTTATTTTGATACTTAGATGATAATTTTAGGAATATTTTGATACTTAGGTGATATATAATTTTAGAGTTATTTTGATGCTTAGATGGTAATTTTGGGGTCACTCTTCATCTAGTATTTTCAATATTTTTTTAATCATAATTTTAGTATTATTTTAATACTTAGATTGATAATTTTAGAAATATTTTAATATTTAGATAATGATTTTAGGATTATTTTGATCCTTAGATGATAATTTTAGGGTTATTCTTCATCTAGTATTTTTAATATTATTAATCATATTTTTAGGGTTATTTTGATACTTAGATGATAATTTTAAGGATATTTTGATATTTAGATGATAGTTTTAGAAATATTTCGATGCTTAGATAATAATTTTAGGACTATTTTAATGGTTAGATGATAATTTTTTAAAATTATTTTGACATGATTAATTAATTTAAGTAATTTAATTTTGATGATAAGCGCATAAGTTTAGCTGTGTGAATTTAAAACTCTCGTTACATAGAGCTCAATCTATCTTTTATCATTGCACCATGTCCTAGGGCCTCTATGTTCTCACTATATTTTTTTTAAAAAAAAATCTAGATATCCAACTCATTGAGTTAATATTAATTTTGGAGGTGATCGGTCTAATCTTGAAAATTTCCACTACAATAATATTCGTCTTTCGGGAATTTACTAAAGGGTGCGTGTGGGTTTGGAAATTTACCAAAAGGTGCACCATCCTTTTGTTGGAATATCGTGGGCCGGCTAGAGGGAGTGAATAGCCTACAAGGTAAAGTTATAATCTCCTGCTTCTATCTTTAGCAAAGATACATAATTAGATAATAAAAAAATAATAACATGAAAAATAAGAAGAGTCATTATTTTTACTTAATTATAACCTACGTGATTGTTAATTCAAGGTAAAAATAGCACACTAAACAAAAGCTCCTTCTTCCACTAAGTCGGAGATGGAGAAGCCCCTTAGAACACTTTGAAGTTCAGAAAAGAAGTATAGAAAATGAATACAATGTGTTATTGAACTCCTAACTATAGGGTATTATTTATAGTATTCTGGAAAAAGTTATTGTTTACTGACGTGGCTTGAAAGCGCCTCCAAATGCATATGAGGTGCCTCCAAGTGGATAAAACCTTATCTCCACGTAATGACAGTCTAAAGACTACTATTTATTAGAGGTGACTCAGAGCAGCTAAAGGTGCCTTCGCTGTTGTTCATCCGAGTCACCATTGGTCCATCGGAGGTGCCTTCAGCACTATTCATTAGAGGTGCTTCTAGTCCGATTTGAGTCGCCTCGAGCAGATGTTCATCCAAAAATGATTAACTTCCATTGTTAACTATTCTTCGCTCCGCTCGCTTGGGTGATGCTACGGTCGTCTGGAGTTAGAGCTCATCCGAACCCAACTCCGATCTTTTCCTCGAACAGGATTCCTCGTCGGCTTCTTATCTCTTAGATGCATTGTGTAAGTTTTTCTCATTCACTGGTGTACTCTTCTACAACTCCTCATCCCTCAGATGCATTGAGCTCGTTGACTCGTTTCCTATGTCATCATTCTCACTCGTTGTATCTTTTGCTCGATTTCTTGTATTCCTAAGTCCTTGCACACTTAAACACAAGATATCAAATTTGCATGACCTAATTTAACTCGGTTGATCACATCAAAATTATCCCGAGTTAATTACAATCTCTTTATTTTTCATGTGAATTAATCCGAGTTAAGATTATAACACAAACAAACAAATAAGTTTGTAAAAACAATTATAGCATAAATATAACATTTAAATACAAGTATTAAACAGAATTATTTAAACTATAATTAAATAAAACATCCGCTAAACTTAACATCTAGATGTTATTTTTTTTTATCATATAAAAAATTAGGGAAAATAAGTCAAAAAAAAATCTGAAAAATTTTCTATGGGTAGGAAACCGATTACTCAACAATATGTTTTTACCAAATTTATTTTACAAAGAAAATAATTTTTAACAATTATTCCACAATTTTTCCAAAAATAATTTTAGAATTATTTGTAATTTTTAAAAAATCTGAAAATTTTGTAATGTCAAACAAAAGTATTTAGAACATAATAAAAATTTTCACAAGAGAATATTTTTCTTGTAACCAGAATAAATATTTTTATATAAAAATAGTTTTTTTTTAATTTAAATTCTTAAAAATAGGTTATCTTGCTAATTTTTAACATTCAAAATCTAACGGTTAGTTTGGAAAAATCAAATTTTTTTAAAATCTATTAACAAAAAATTTTTAATATTAAAATTTATTTTTTAGGTAAAATATTCATAAAAATTGTATAATGGTTAAAAAAATTTAAATATTTTTCAACAACAGAAAATATAATTTCCTATTATAGAAAAATTTAAATCAAATTAAAATTGAACAAAAGGGTTGTTAAAAATAAATTTTCAAAATAAATATAAATTTCTAACAAAATAAAAAATCTAATAGGTCAAAATAAATTTTAGAATACAAAATAAATTATTATCTACTGGATTTATCGAAATATTATTTTTTTTGACACTTTTGTAATTTGACCTATACAATTTCTCAAATATCAATTAAATCCACCATAATTTCTAAACTTTGAAATTAAAAAACTGTCTGGATTAGAGCATGAAGATTTTTTTGATTTCAATGTTTCTATTTTTTTATTTAATTTTGCATTCTCAATTTTAATTTTACCAAAGTCATCTAGTATGCATGTATTTATTCTTTTCATTTATATATTTGGCCATAATTTTACATAAAGTTCTACTTAACATCTTAATATTATCATAAAATTAGTCGGGAGGTAAAAATCGTACCTTATTTAATGTGTCTGACTTATAGTTTGATGTTTCCCCTTCGTCGATGTTCTTGATGCTCATCTTAAATAAGTTTTTCTCGTCTTCTTCTTGATAACTAGCTGTTAGTGCTAGTCCGACGTACTGTTCCATCTTGGACTCTTCTAATGACGACTTATCCAATGTTGCGTTTAGGTTTTTGTGCTTTGGTCGTCTTGGCTCTTTGTCTTTTTCCTTTCTTTTGCTTTTTAGTTTCGGACAGTTATTTTTTATTGGTCCTTCTTCTTAACAGTTATAGCATCAAATCTTCTTTTTCCTTCAAAGTAACTTTGTTGCATGTTTCTTATCAAAGTTAGAAAAAACTTTGAAAGATTTCTTACAATAAACGCTTCTTTGTCTTCGTTGAGGGAAGACTCCGAATCTAATTCATACTTCTTGGCTTGCAATGCTAGGTTTTTATTCAACTATTTTTACTTTATTAATCTTGCACATCGAATTTCATATAATTTTAAGGTGGAAAATAAACTTTCTAAAGTACTTACCTCGAGATTTTTAGAGATATAATATGAGTCTACTATGGATGTCTAATCAAGGGTCCTCGAGAAGGCATTAAGTGCATATTTTAATGAGTCTCGATTTGTTACCATTTCTCCGAGATTAGTAAGTTTGGTGGTCATCTCCTTGAACTTCGCGTGTAGCTGAGCAACCCTTTCTCTCTTTTTCAAGCCGGAAGTTGCTAAGTTGGTTGTTCAGAAGATCTCTCTTGACCAGTTTTGCTTCGCTGGTGTTTTCATGTAGCTCTAGAAATTTTTCCCAGACTTCTTTAGCTAAGTCGTAAAGCGCTGATCCAGTTGACTTCTTAAGGTGGTAGCACGATGAGAAGATGAAATTCAACCTTACCGTTTACCATGAACTCATTTTGCTATTTTTTATTCTTTTTGTGTTCTTCCTTGTTTTTTCCATTCTCACATAATGTACAACAAAAACATATTTAATGAAAAATAAAATATTGAAATCAATTTTGAAGAATACCTTTATTTTGCGCTTTCAAAGCACAAACTCCCCTTCGAACTTTGACGGATATATACTAGATCCAACTATCATCTTCTTGCTTTAGTTGACGGTTATCTCTTCTAAGGCGTCCAAGCTCTGATACCAATTGTTGGAATATCGTGGGCCTACTAGAGAGGATGAATAGTCTGCAAGTCAAAGTTACAATTCTCTTGCTTTTATCTTTAGTAAAGATACATAATTAGATAATAAAAAAATAATAATATAAAAAATAAAAAGCTTAGTATTTTTACTTGGTTATAATGTAAGCAATTGTTAATTTAAGGTATAAATAACACACTAATGAAAAGCTCATTTTTCGACTAAGTCGGAGGTGGAGAAGGCCCTTACCGTACTTTGGAGTTTAGAAAAGAAGTATAGAAAATGATTATAGTGTGTGTTATTGAACTCCTAGTTTTAGGGTGCTATTTATAGTGTTCTGGAAAAAATTACTGTTTATTAACGTGGCTTGGAGGTACCTCTAAAAACATTCGAGGTGCTTCCAAGTGGAGAAAACCTTATCTCTACGCAATGACAGCCAAATGACTACTATCCATTAGAGGCGCCTCCGAGCAACTGGTGGCGCCAAGGCTACTGTTCATTAGAGGCACCTCCGGACTCTGGTCCATCAGAGGCGCCATGAGCACTATTCATCAAAGGCGCCTCCAATCCGACTTGAGATGCCTCAAGCACTGTTCAATCCAAAATGGTTAACTTCAATTGTTAACCATTCTACGCTGCGCTCCGCTCGCTTGGGTGATGCTCCGGTCGTCCGAATTTAAGATCACCTGAATCTAACTCCGACCTTTTTCCTCAAGCAGTTCCCTGCTTCTTTCACTCAGATGCGCCGCACGCGTGTCCTTTTCGTTCACTGATATACTCTTTCATAGCTTCTTGTCCCTCGGATGCACCGAACTTATCGACTCTCTTCCCATGTCATCCTTCTTGCTTGCTACACCTTACGCTTGACTTCTTGTATTTCTAAGTCCCGGTACACTTACACACAAGATATCAAATCTGCATGATATAACTTAATTCAGTTAAAATCCACTAATTGACCTAAAAAACTTAGCTTGCCCTCGTTTCAGGTATTATAGATTTCTGAAGTTGTAAAAAGTTTAAATATATCCTCCATTATTTATTTTGAACCCCCTAAATTTGCTCCATGAATAAACTTACATGGGATATGTAAAAGAGAAAAAAAAAAAGAAGTAAAGTTTAATTAGAGGAAGAGAAAAGAGAAGGAAAATTGAATGTAAAAGAATGAGGAGAGAAAGAGAGAAAAGTGATTAAAAAGTCAGCTATGGTGAAAAAGGATAAAATAAGAAGTCAAGCAAGTTAAGGCAGCTCCAATGCCAAAATTTTAATAGGTTTATAAAATTAAAAAAACTTAACAACAAAATTTTAATCATTGTGAAGATAAAATTTGAGGTTTTTAAGTTCAAGAAAAGTTTTGTAAAACATGTTTTTTCTCACGAAGAGAAATCCAATGATTAATGATGAAATATTGTTGCATATTTGACCTTTCAAACAATTTTTAAATGAATTATTTTATCTATAAATTATTTTAGCAATAAAGTTAATTTCATAAAGTATTTAATCATAATGTTTTATTTCTAGTCCATAATAATTCCTTTTTTATATATAAAGATAAACTTTCAATAATATGGTTAACAGATTATTATTTTAAAAATAAATATAAAAATATAAATGATTATAATTAAATTAAAATTCATAAGTTAATTACATATTAAATAAAAATTGTAAATTTAATTAAATTAAAAATTATAAACAAATTAAATCAAAAATCAAAATTAATTAAAATATTAAATGGAAATTATATATAAATATTATATAAAAAATAAATAAATAAAAATATATGATTTGTAATGTAAGATCTTGTAAAAGTTGTATGAAGAATTTTTTTTTATGAGGAAGAAAATAATAAATTTTATATTGTTGATATGGTATTTATGAATTATAAAAAAACTCTCATTTAGAGATTCAATCCTGGAAGATGACTGTGTGCCCCTTTTACAATAATAGAAATTATTATATTAAAAATAGTGTGCCTATCCATAGCCAACTATAATTATTGGTATATTTTTATATAATTACCGTGTTATTTTTTTTGTTTGTTTTATTTTCTTTAGTTTTTTTTTGTTTTAGTTTTAATATTATAAAAAGCATATACACTAGGGCATCTCCATTATTAAATTTATAAGAGGTTTATAAAATAAAAAGAAAACTGAATAAAAATATTTCGAACCATTATAAAGGTAAAATTTAAGATTTATACTTTAATTATGTTTATTTGATTAAGTAAGGTTATATGATTATTAGATAATCATATAACTAAAGTTATTGAGAATAAAATATTTGACTCAATTAGATAATATAATGAAAATTTATTTATTTAAAAATTTTTCTATATAACTTAGATTAATATTTACAGTATTACCTTCCATTACAAAATCAACCATATTTTTTCTAATATTTTTGTTTTCAGTCTTATTTCTTTTACATTTTTAAACTTTTTTTTACGTTTGTTTTTACAATTTTTTTTTTACGTTTTCCTTTTTTTTTCTTTTATAATACAACTTTATTTTTAAAATAAAATATCATATTTTTAGTTTTATTTAATTTTTATAATTTAAAATAAAATTTATGTTATAAAAAATTTTAGGGGTGTTTTTGGTTAAAATTTTTTGTTAACTTCGGAATTAAGAAAAATCTCATTTTTCTGAGATTTTTCGATTTGGATTGCATGTCATTTTTGTCGATCATTATGAAATTATTGATTATTTAAATTAAACATGATTTTAGTCGATAATTTTAGATGAATTAAAAAAATTCATTTAAAACTTTAATTATTAAAAATATTGTAATAACTTTCATACCATTAAAAAAAAACTCATTTAATAAATATGATTATTAAGAAAGCCCTAAGACACCATCTACTACTCCACTAAATATGCTTATACTCCAGTAAATTTTATGGGCCGGATCAATTACTATTGAATTATTTTAAAAATATGATGCGTAAATTCCCAAACTTCGTACGCCTCGGTGAATTCCCGTTCCGTTCATCTTTTCAGATCACAGATTCAACAATATTCATCCTTCTCAATTCCCAATTTTATTGAATTTGTTTTTTATATTCAATCCCTAATTCATTTCCAATAAAATAATAATTTCTTCACTACCTTTTCTAATCATTACGCATATTTATCTCCCTCTGCCATCGATTTAGGGTTTATGCAGCAGCAACATTCAGCAGCAATCGCCGTCTTCGGCCGATCCTTCCCCTTCCCAATGCGGCCTTCACCTACTTTCCGCTCCCAAGTTTCCATTCTGTTCGCTTGATTCTTGCGTTTCCGTAGTCCGATGGCGGCGCGCCCCAATCGACGGAACCTTGCTCCGCGGCTGACGACTCGATCGACGAGGTCAGCATCCCTATAGACTTCGAACATGGCTCGTTGCCCTCTACGGAGAATGCGTCGGAAGATGTCTTCGGAACCCCTGTTGGTCCTTGAAATAAATAATCTTATCAAAATTTGGTTATGACGGTAAAAATTAACTGTTTTAATGGTTTATCCCTTCATACAGTCAAGATTTTAACAGTTGCTATTCCATTAGAGGTGTGACAGTGGCATTTAGACAACACATTTGCAAAAGGTGTTCTGCTGATATTTATTAGTCACGCTTTTTCTGGAACCAATGCCTCGGGGACAAGAAATCCTATTTGTTAAGGACTTTTTGGTGGTAGAATTCAAAATATCATAAAAGGTGTTACCTGGATATTTATTTCTGGAAAGATAAATCCAGGAGCACGCGCGCACACACACACTATCAGTAAATAGTAATGTTCAATTAAGTAGTAAGTATGGGAAAGTGACATTGGATTTAAATCCAATCTTTTACGTTTCCTATCAAATGGCATCGTATGGAAAAAGAACTCTCATTTGTTACATTACACTCTCAAAGACATTCTTTCCACCTTTCCTTCTGAGTATAACGGTAGAATGAAGTAACCCAAGGTCTTGGAACTCAATTTCTGGTGCTTCATCAAATTTAAAGCAATTTTTGACATGGAGAATCTCATTACCATTTTCATTCTCATTTTTTTTCTAAATAGAAAATTCACTTTGTAACTAAAGTAGAATCCAATTTTGTATTTTTATTTGGAGCAATGATATGCTCAAGGAAAAAAACTCAAGAAAAAGCTCAAGGATAGACACATAAAGTCATGGCCCGCCATTTCACTTTTTGTGGGCCCCATCACTTTATGTGTCTATCTTTGAGCTTTTCCTTGAGTTTTTTTTCCTTGAGCATATCATTTTTCTTTTATTTGTATTTGTTATTTTCATTTAAAAATCCTAGATAGCTAAGTTTTCATACATAAATTCCTTTCCTGAATTCCTTATGATTAGAGATGCTGTTATTTTTCACAAATTTTCTTCTGTGCAGGAATTGTATGTTTGCTTATATTTGACACCAATTTATAATCGCCTTTTATTTTCAGATATCTTCCTCCAGAGATCAGCTATCTGAAAAGGGTGCAGGAGCTTGATATCTCATTTAATAAGCTGAATTACTCACCTGCTGCTATATCTGAGATTAGTTCTATTAGATCAATGAAAATTGCTAACAACAAGCTGGTTGATCCTCCATCATGTCTTTCTTCAATGGCTGACCTGGAAATGCTCGATTTGTCAAATAATAGGCTAACTTCATTGTCTTCACTCAGACTTTCTTCTATGCATGCTCTTCAACTTTTGAATCTTCAGGTACCACATAAGTGTAAACTTCTTAAACGTGCTTTTAGATCATGTTTGAACAGTGTTGTTGATACTTGTTAAAGATCTCTCAGAGTTTTTGATTTATTTGGATTTTTTTTTCTAGTTACTGTATGCTTAACATGACTCCATTCTTTTAATTATTTTTCTAGTTAGTGTCATTCCTACTGTTTTTGATAATTAGTTATTGTGAAAAAATGTGGATAGAATTGATATTATTCCAAAAATTCCCTTACATTCAGAATGGGAATACTCATTATATACAACATTACAATAGAAGAGAGAATAGGAAACTAATTATTTTGTATATAAGAAATTAATATCTTTTTAACTAAATCCCTTGATTTCATATTTTGTGCTCATAGCTGTTTTATTTCTGTACAAGTTGTGAAATCTATTCATAGCTGTTTGACACAGTTATGCCAACTGTGAAATCTGTTCACAGCTTGTCAAATCTGTACAGGTTGTGACAGCTATTTGACACTCCCCCTCAAGATGAGGAATAGATGTTTTTCATTCCCAGCTTGATTATGAGATTGTGAAATTTAGAACTGTTCAGTCTCTTTGTTAACACATTAGCCAATTGTAATTCTGACGGGGCATATGATATGCACACTAATCCTTCTTCTAATTTTTCCTTGATGAAATGTCTATCAATTTCAATATGCTTAGTCCTATCTTGTTGAATAGGATTATGAGCTGACTTATGGTCACAATAGAGTTTCATGGAGTATTTCCATTTGATTTTCAAATCATCCAAAATAATCTTCAGCCAGAGTAGTTTGCATGATCCTTGAGCAATGACTCTAAATTCTGATTTTGCAGATGATTTTGCTACTACATTTTGCTTCTTGCTCCTCCATGTCGCTAGATTACCACCAAGGAAAGTACAATATCCTGTAGTTGATCTTCTATTTATTAAAGAACCTGCATAGTCTACATCTGTGTAAGCTTCTAAAGCTAGTGTCTCATTTCACTTGAACAAAATTTCCTTTCCCGAAGTGCCTTTTAAGTAATGTAATACTCTGTAAGCAGCTTGAAGGTGAGATTCTCTTGGATCATGCATGAATTGGTTGATTACACTCACAACATATGCAATGTCTGGACGAGTGTGAGCAAGCTATATGAGCCTACCAATCAACCTCTGATATATTCTTTTGTTAACAGTTGGTTCTTCCTTAGCTTCTCCTATCTTGTGATTTGGATCCATTGGATTAGAAATCGGTTTACACCCAATCTTCCTCGTTTCGGCTAACAAATCAGTCACATACTTCTGTTGAGAAATAAAAATTCATTTGATAGAGTATGCTACCTCAATACCAAGGAAGTTCTTTAGTTTGCCCAATTCCTTTATTCCAAACTCCTTTATTAGTTGCTGCTTTAGATCATGTTTTTCCTTTTAATCATTTCCAGTCACAATGATATCATCTACATAAACTATGAGAGCGGTCATCTTCCTTGCTGTTGAGTGCTTAACAAAGAGAGTATGGTCCCTTGGCTTTGGTATGACTTTTGTAAATCTTTCAAACCATGCCCGAGGAGATTGTTTTAGACCATAAAGAGACTTCCTCAGTTTACATATTCTGTTACTAGTATCCCCTTCAAATCCTATTGGGAGGTTTATATAAATTTCTTCATCTAAATCTCCATGAATAAATGCATTTTTCACATCATACTGTAGGAGTTGCCAGTTGAAGTGTGCAGCCAAAGATAATAGAACTCGGAGTATTCATTTTTGCAACTGAGCAAACGTCTCCTGATAATCTACCCCATAAGTCTGAGTATAACCTTTTGCCACTAACCTACCTTTATATCTCTCAAGCGATCCATTTGCTTTGTATTTTAATGTGAAAATCCACTTACAATCAACAATGTTCTTTCTCTTTGGCTTCTCAACAACCTCCCATGTGTTCTTCTTTTCTAATGCATCCATTTCCTCTCTCATGGCATCCCTCTATCCCCTTTTTGACAATGCCTTAGATAATAGTCTTGGTATTTAAACTCACAATTAATCTTTTGTGGGTTGGTGATAGATGTTTAAGAGAAACATAGTGAGATAGAGGATAAAGAGAGTGTTTGGTGCATTCTCTAGTACCTTTTCTAACAATAATGGATGATTCAGTAGATTGTAAAGGTGGATCAGAACATACCATGATCCTAGTATCAGGGTTAGAGGTTTGTGGTTGAGGTTCTTGTACTTGAATCGCTTATGGAGTAGCCTTTCTCCTTGAATACACTTGAGGGATACTTAGAGTATCACTAGGAGGAGATTCACTAGATGGAATAGAAGGTGATTCGATACGAACTGGAGTAGGAGGAAGATCAAGAGCGTTAATGGGTTCAAATGACTCACAAGTGTTATCTTTTGTCATCGAAATCTCCCATTGAGGATAAGACTTGGAGAAGACGGGATATGTTCAAAGAAGGTAACATCAACCGAGATGTAAAACTTTTGAGATGAAGGGTGGTAACACTTATACCCTTTTTGAGTGGATGAATATCTAAGGAAGACACATTTGATGTCACGAGGATCTAGTTTACGTTGAAGTGGACTGTGGATATGAACAAAAGCAGTGCACCCAAAAATCCTAGGAGTAAGTCCATTTGTGGTTCGAAAATGAGGATAAAATTCATTGAGGAGTTGCATGAGACTCTTGTTATCTAGGATATGTGAAGGAAGTCTGTTTATCATGTATGTGACATTAAGGATATTCTCTCTCCAATAGGATTTAGGGACGTTGTGGAAAAGAATAGCACGAGTAGTGGTGAGTAAGTGTCCATTTTTCCGTTCTGCTATTGCATTTTGTTGGGGTGTATAAACACAAGATGAATCATGAATAATCTCCTGGGATTGAAAATAGGAGGACAAAGTTTGGTTGAAGTAATCTCTAGCATTATCGGTTCGAACACTTTTAATTTTCACTCCAAATTGATTTTGAATCATTGAGTGAAAATTAGGAATAATAATATTGGATCAGATTTTTATTTGAGGAGAAACATCCATGTAACCCAAGCGCAATATCAATTAAGGAGATAAACCATCCAGCCCCAGAAACATTGGGAATATTAGAAGGACCCCATATGTCACTATGAATTGAATGAAAGGGAGTAGAACTTATTTTATTACTAATAAAAAGGATACACGAGAATGTTTTATCAATTCGCAAACATCACACTAAAATTCTGAAACATCCAATCCTTGAAAAAGATGAGGAAATATGACCTTTAAAACTCTAAAAAAGGGATGACCAAGACGTTTGTGATGCAACCAAATATTGTCCTTATTGGAAGAATTGTGAAAAGGCAAAGATAAATTATTCTTCTTAGTGGATTCAAGGTAGTAAAGACCACTATGTTACTTAGCAAGTCCAATCCTTCTTCCCGAGTCCTAATCCTAGAAAACACAATAAAAAGGGGAAAAAATGGCATGATAGTGAAGTTCAGTAGTTAATTTTTGAACGGAAACAAGGTTGGTAGACAGTTTTGGTACATGAGGACGTTTTTGAGGATAAGGTTAGGAGTAAGATGAACATTTCCAAAACCAGCAATAGTGGCTAAAGATTCATTGGCTATTATAATTTTTCTATTACTTTGGGTTGGGGCTATAATTGTGAAAAATTTGAGAATTGGGGGTCATGTTGTCTGTGACATTAGAGTTTATTATCCATGAGTTATAAAACAAACTGTTTGAGGTATTCATACAAGAAGAGAGTGAGGGGATACTTGAGAGAGTCAATGAGCATGCGCTAGACGGTTTGTCAAAAGAACCCAACAATCCTCGAAGTTTCTCAATTTCTACACCGTTGAATCTACCAAGGATTGAGTTGTCTTCAATATGGGATTGCTCGATCAGGCGTGTTTGAGATTTGTGTTGCCTCCCACGACTTCCCCATTCTCGACTTGGTGGTTTGCCATGTAGTTTCCAACATGTCTCTTTGGTGTGGCGAGATTTCTTACCATAGTTGCACCAAAGATGGACTTTATTGTCTTTGATCAGAGTCACACCATACTTATCTTTCTCCTGCAAGTCAGTTTTGATAGTAAGGGATGATCCAGCCATGGGTTGGGGCTCAAGCATCACACTTCGTTGACTTTCTTCAGCCCGGAGTAGAGAGATCACCTATGCTAGGGACGGTATGCAGCCTTTTCCAATGCTTTGGAGGTCTGAACATGATCAAATTCAGGATTTAAGCTGGCCAAAAAAATTATATACGCGCACCTTTTCAATAAAATTCTTTAAAACAGCAGCATCTGAAGCACATTGCATCTCAATTACTTGGTAGTAGTTGAGTTTTTGCCACAAATTTTGCAATGAAGGCTAAAACTCTGATACTAAGTGAAAAAATGTGGATATAATTGATATTACTCCAAAAATTTTCTTACATTGAATGAGAATACCCATTATATACAAACATTACCATAGAAGAGAGAATAGGAAATTAATTATTTTGTATATAAGAAATTAATATCTTTCTAACTAAATTCCTTGATTTCCTACTTTGTGCTCACAGCTGTTTTATTTCGGTACACAACTATACAAGCTGTGAAATCTGTTCACAGTTTGTCAAATCTGTACAACCTGTGATAGCTGTTTGACAGTTATGAATTAGTCCAATACTAAGACGAAATACATGTATTACCCATACCTGCTCCCTGTAACTTTAGTTAATTGTTTAATTGTTACCGAGGCATGAAACATACATCTGAAACATGGTTGCAAGAAATGGACTGGTTCTATCTAAGACGTTTGCTTAGAATACAATGTTTGATGGATGCTATATAGCCTACACTTGCCTTTCTATGTCTTGCATAGGGTGATGTATTGCCTTTTAAAAAAACAGACGACAGAAAATATGCTGGACAACCCATCAGTTTACTAGATTTTTTTAGCTTTAACCAGTTAACAGGATGGCTACAAGAATTTATAGAATAAAAAACAAAAATGTTGATCAACTTCTTCTGTCTGGCACTGAAATATCTACCCGACTAGATCAGTTTTTGATCTGTTTTTGACTTTTCGATCGAGGTTTCAATTAAATTAGGCATTGTCTCTGGACTAACATGAGGGCATTGGACTAACATCTCAACCAAATTAGACATTGTTTCAGATTAACACTTATGGTTTAGGAACAATGGAGAAATAGCTTCTTACACAAAAAGATTGTTCGAGGTAATGAGTCATGATGAGGAAACATTGGCTTTCACAAAAAGATAGTTGGCATATCCTTTGTTCGCGTGCCAATTTTCTTTAGAAACTGTGTAAGATGTGTATTTCTTACTCATCTGGTGCTTCAATGTTGTACTTCCACATTGAAAGCAGGAAAAGAAATCCAAAACTTGATTGAAACATTATACTTTTATGATTTTGCTTGTCTGTGAAGCTGTATTCTTGCAACATTTAATCTAACTGATACAACCATTTTCCTGTTGCATTATTCTATTCAGGTATATTCCTCTTAATCGGCTTCTTGTGCCACTTGAAACTGAGAATTCTACCATACCTACATCGCTTTTTCCTTCTCTCATTGAATCATGAACCAAGAGCACCTCCAGGTCAGTTATCCACATTGAAAGCAGGAAAAGAAATCCAAAACATGATTGAAACATTATACTTTTATGATTTTGCTCGTCTGTGAAGCTGTATTCTTACAACATTTAATCTAACTGATACAACCGTTTTCCTGTTGCATTATTCTATTCAGGTATATTCCTCTTAATCGGCTTCTCGTCATCTCGTGCCACTTGAAACTGAGAATTCTACCATTACCTACATCGCTTTTTCCTTCTCTCATTGAGTCATGAAACCAAGAGCACCTCCAGATCAGTTATCCATTGCGAATTTGGAACTGTTGATGCTGCAGTTAAGGTGATTGCATATGAAATCTGCTGGCCAATAGTAGATATAATCTATATTCCCTTGTCCATAGTTTACAATAATATTTTAAGTAATTTCCTGAACTGTGCTGGTTCAATATTTAATATCAGATCAGACATCTGCTGATGGAGTAAAGGAATTTGAGTGCATTCTTCTAGGGGAAGTAAGGCGTCTAGGTGCTTTGAGGAATCACAAGCACATAATGAATATTTATGATCATCAGCTTTCTTGTAAGTGGCTTCCAGCACTAGATGGGAAAGAAGGGGACAGGCTGTTGCAATCTATGATTATTATGGAGTATGTGAACGGTGGCTCTTTAAAGGCAGATCAACTTTTTTGAGTGGTTGTTTCTATCCTTCCATGATATTTTTTAGGCTAAACTGATTTGTTTATATTTTTCTTTGCAGACTTATCTAAATCATTTAAGGGAAGAAGGCCAGAAACATGTTCCTGCTGACATTGCTTTGTGCATTGCCAATTTTCTAAGAACAAGTGCATAGACAGTTTAAGAACCCAAGTAAATGCATCTTGCTTACAATCTGAAATTAAGTTCTTCTGATTTTATAGCTCATGAGTTTTTGCCTGAATTTTGGCATTGTTCTTTCAGTTTATTACAATATTTTACTGTTTTTTGTGATATTAACTAAGCATGATTGTTCTCATCTATACAACTATAATAGCTAAAGTAGGCCAACAAGGAAGTTGGAAGTTTTAAATCACATGGTCTTTGTTACTATAACTGGTTTTGTGAGGTTTGTGTTCCCAATTCTTCTATTGAATCGTTAGACATAATCTGTGCTTGGCACTTGCATATATGCCAATTGTTATTTTTATTCACGTAAGTAACCGTTTCTAAAAAAAAAAGGTAGATCCGTTATCTTAGTGGTCCCCCTAGTGCCGGTTCCACAAATATGAAGGGAGGTTTATGTAGGTACACAGGCCATAGGCGCATGGTGGGATAAACTTCAGGTCGTCAGTTCCTGAGAATCGATCCCTGATCATTACGCTAGAGATATCATTCGCCCATCGTAAAGTAACCGCTTCTAAGGTTCTATGGCCAGGAGTCCAACTTTAACAGCATAAAAAATCTATGCGCTATGTAGCCTTTGCCTTTAAGGAAAAATAAATGTTGAAAGTAATATCAAATTTGGGGTGACAGATCTGATTTCACGGAAATTTTTTATCAATTGTGAGGGTAAATCGAAAAGTGTTCATTGTGAACGGTCTAAGTCTAGTATTCCAGGGCTATGAGTTCTATTTGAAAGAAAAATGGGAAAAAAAATCACTGCTTTTGCTTTTATGGAGTCACTAGTGAAAGTATTACTTCTCAATGAAAAATTAAAAATTATTGAAAAAGTTAAGGGAAAAGAGTTATATTGAAACTTTAATATAAAAATAAGTGGATGGTTCAGAGGAGGAGAAAAAAAAAAAAAAAAGTGGTGGAAGAACTTTGTCTTGCTGCCTTTTCAATTTCTTATTGGGCTCTTTGTCAAGTGCCAAACGCTTAATACTATATACAAAATTATAATAAATTATAGGAATTATTTCCTTTCATTTTCTTCTCCATTTATGTTCTATATAATCCATTTTTTAGGGGAGAGAAAGCTATATTACAGCTAATATACAATTAATCGTTTCTCAAAATTCATCTTTTACTTAGCAACGATCCAAATATGTTATCAATATTTATTGTTATTTAACCAAGTTTTTTTGGTATTTAATTATCTTAATATTCAAAAAATATATATTAAAATATAATCTTTTAGGAAAGTTTATATGTTAAATGATTTGTTTAAATCCTCTAATAGTAAATACTTTTTTATAAAATAATGTCTCCAGGGCGTAGTGTAGACGGTGGGCGTATAATATCTCTAATGTAATGACTAGGAGTTAATTTTCAGGATCTGACGACTGAGGTTTATCCCACTATGCGTCTATGATTTATGTATCTGTATGTACTTCTCTTCATATACGTGGGGTCAACACTAGGGGACCGTTAAGGTAGCGAATATGTGGGGTTAGCACTAGGGGATCGTTAAGGTAGCGGATTTATTGTTTTTTATATAAAATAATAATAGATAATTTGTATGAATGACTAAAAATATAAGGATCTTTTAAAAAATAAAAAATAAAAAATCTTACATTCACAAGATTTCCTCATAATAGATAAAGAAAAATCCCTAAAGTATTTCAACAAAATGAAATAATAATTAATATCCAAAATTGATGATTGATGGGAGTCAGGTCTCTAAGTACCTCGTATTAATTTTGATATCATTAATCAAATTAAGTTAGATCCTATTTATGTTTGATGTCTTGTGTCTAAGTGTGTAAGAACTTAGAAGCACAAGAAGTCGAGCAGAAGATACAACTAGCGAGAAGGATGACACGGGAAGTGAGTTGATGGACTCGATGCATCCAAGGGATGAGGTGCTGCGGAAGAGTACACCAGTAGACGAGAAGGACGTGTGCGATATTCGAGAGATGAGAAACCAGGGAGAAAGTCTGTTTGAGGAGAAGATCTGGAGTTAGGTTGGGGTGAGCTCAACTCCGGCTAACCGGAGTATCACCTACGCAAACAAGATCAGCTTAGAAGCTGATCTGCCTCATGGAAGGCACCTCCAAGAGGCTTGGAGGCGCCCTCACGCCTTCGTATAGAAGGCTGATGTACTTTATAGAAGGCACTTCAAATGTCTAGGAAGGCGCATTCACACTATTCATACGAGGCGCCTTCCAGTCATTTGAAGGCGCCTTCAATAGTCGTTAGCTGAAGATAAAGTTTTATCTTCAGCGGATAAAACTTATCTTATTGAATGTGCCTTGGACCATCTTGAAGGCACCTCCGAACAATAGATAAGTTTTTTCAGAGGCTATAAAAAGACTTTTGGAAATAGGAATTGAACAATAACTGAACTACAAATCCTGTATTCATTTTCCTAGTCTTTTATAAGCTTAAAAGTGTATAGGAGGCTATTTCGTCTTCAGCAAAGGAGTATTTTCTAGTGGAGTTTTGTTCAACGCCTTTGATTAACAATTACCTAGGTTGTAACTAAATAAATATACTATCCTCTTACTTTCCTTCTTTAATTATTCAGTTTTATTATTGTTTAATCGTGCTATTCTAATCAAAGATCGAGAAAGGGTTTGAATTTTATTTTGTAGGTAATTCACCCTGCTCTTGTCGGCCTCTGTTGCACCAACAATTGATATCAAAGGCCAACCGCCTCAGAAGGACTAACAGCCGATTGAAGCAACAAGACGATGATCGGACCAAGTATCTACCTGCTGAAGTTCGAGGGGGAGTTCACCATATGAAAAAAAGTGAATGGAGATATTTTTTAAAACCGACTTTGAAGTTTTATTAATAATCAAATACGATTTTGTAGCTCCAAAAGATCAAAAAGACTAAGAAAAAGAAGAGTATCTTTGGACAAAGAAAGAGCAAACGGACTTTGTGGCGAATAGACGAGCCAAATTCTACCTGCTAAGTGTGCTGTCATCTCAAGAAATCTGCAGGATCAACGCCTATGAATCAGCAAAGGAACTTTGAAAAATGTTCCTGGAACTACACGAAAGAATATCAGAAGCAAAGCTCGCGAGATGGGACCTTCTCCGAAACCAACTAACGAACTTCCAGCTGAAAGTAGAAGAGTCAGTAGCGCAACTGCATGCCAAACTAAAGCAGTTGATTACCGGACTCACACATCTCGAAGAAAAGGTAACAAACCAAGATTCTCTAAAGTATGCATTGAATGTTTTTCCGAGGACATCTGAATGGTCCTCAATAATCGACTCCTACCATATTTCTAAAGATCTAGTGGTAAGTACATTAGAAAGTTTATTTTCCACTTTAGAATTTTAGGAATTTAGATATGTAGAATTAAGGAAAGAGCTGAGTCATAATATTACCCTAAAAGCAAAAATGGACGACCCAGACTTCGAAGCGTCAATTGATGAAGATGAAGCAACGTTAATGGTAAGAAAGTTTAGTAAATTTATTAAAACTAATAAATTTAACAAGCCACAGACGAAAAAGCACTTTCGGAGCAAAACGAATGTGTGATGCTATAATTGCCAAGAAGAATACCACATCAAGGATGACTATCCTAAACTGAAGAAGAAGGAGAAAGACAAGGGCAGAAGACCAACAAAATAGAAGCACAAGAACTTGAAGGCGACATAGGACGAATCATCGTCATTAGAATCGGAACTAGAAGAGCACGCCGTATTAGTCCTGATGGCAGCCCATTAGAGAGACGCTGAAAGTTTCTCAGAAATGAGCATCGACGAAGAGGGATGTATATCAAAAGAAAACAGTGACGAAAGGGGAGCATCAAACCACAAGGTAAGTAAGGTACATGCGTTACCTCATGAAAAATCGTTTCAATTTATTAAAATGCTTTCCAAGAATATAGTAAAATTAGAAAAAGAAAATGTTAAGTTAAAGTTAAGCTTAGCAAATTCTTTCCTTTTTAGACATATATTATAACCTCAAACTGGAAAATGAAAAACTAAAAGCACACATAGATAAAATGGAAAATGATGCATGCTGAATTCACATCATTTTTGAAAAATTTTAAAATTAATTGGTACATTAGAAATCATAAGGGATTAATAAGGAAATTTTTTAGAAATTATGTATCACTAAAATTTCTAACGAATTAAGTAGGGAGGAATCTATATTGGATTCCGAAATCCTTTTTAGATTAAATTCCTTATTTTATTAATTTATTAGGGTAGAAATTATTTGTCTTAGAAAAATATTTTTTGAATAATCTTTTATTTAAATTTTTTGTTCAAGATTTCTAGACTAATAGGACAGTAGTATTTCTGTTGAGTTTTTTTTTAAAAATTTTATGATATAAAATAAAATTTTTATGGATTATTTTTTGAGAAGTTAATTTTTAATATTAAAAATTTAAGAAAAATAGAAATATGAAAACTTTGATTTTTATACTGTTAAATAATTATTTTATATATCCAGGAAAATTAGTAAAATTTTTAGAATTGAAAATATATTTTGAAGGACTTATGTTTAAAAACTAGGTTGCTCTACTTAAATATATTATTCCTATTAGATTAAATAATATATTTTTTGTATTTTTTTTACTGATGTAACTTATTTTATTTAAGTGCGATAATTTTTTTTAAGATGTTTCAAAACTGAAAAATAATTGTTAAATTTTTTTTTGTCAAAGTTGAAAACTAATTAGTAAAAATAGAATATTTTAAAAATTATTTCTAAAAAATATTAATCTGTTGGTAATTCTTGTTATATATTCTTATAAAAATTTTAAAAATTTTCTAATTATTTATTTTATTTTTTTCCTATTTTTTATGTGATCAAAAAGGGAGAAATAAGTATAAGTTCGGAGAGATAGGATAATTAAAAATTTATCCCTATGCTTATTTGTAAAATTATTGGTGTTATTACAAATTTTCTTCACTTAATTACTTATTTTATTATGTTTTTATTTAACCCTAACTTTAACTTGGGTTAATGCACATCAAAAAGGGAAAGATTTTAAGTATCCTGTGGTAGTTTGGATATGGTCAACTAAGTTAAGTTAGGTCATGTTTGTGTTTGATGCTTTGTGTTTAAGTGTCCATAAACTTAGGAGCACAAGAAGTCGAGCCGAAGACGCAGCTAGCTAGAAGAATGACACGAGAAGTGAGTCAATGAACTTGATGTATTCGAGGGACATAATGCTGTGGAAGAGTACACAGGTGTACGAGAAGGACGTACACGACGTTCGAGAGACGAGAAGCCAGGAGGAAGTCTGCTCGAGGAGAAGGTCAGAAGTATATTCAGGTGAGTTCAACTCTGGTTAATCGGAACATCACCTATGCGAATAAGATCAGTTTAGAAGCTGATCTGCCTCATGGAAGGCCCCTCCAAGAGGCTTGGAGGCGCCCTTGCGCCTTCGTATAGAAGGTTGATATACTTCATAGAAGGTGCCTTTAATAGCCGTAGCCGAAGATAAATTTTTTATCTTCAGTGGATAAAATTTATATTATTGGAGGCGTCTCCGAGCAACGGATAGATTTTTCCAGGAGTTATAAGAAGACTTCTGGAGCTAGGAATTGAACAACAATTGAACTATAAATTCTGTATTCATTTTCCTAGTCTTTTGTAAGTTTATAAGTATGTAAGAGGCTACTCTGTCTTCAGCAAAGGAATACTTTCTAGTGGAGTTTTGTTCAACGCCTTAAATTAACAACCACCTACGTTGTAACCAAGTAAATATACTATCCTCTTATTTTTTTTTTCTTTTAATTGTTTTGTTTTATTATTGTTTAATTTAATTGTGCTAATCTAATCATGTCAAAGATCGAGAAAGGCTTTGAATTTTATTTTGTAGGTAATTTACCTCCGTCTTATCGGCCTCCATTGTATCAACAAGGTCCATTGAGTAACATGGTTGACATCCACGAGTAATATGGTTAAGTCCAGTCGAATAATATGGTTAAGTTTTGCCGAGCAACATAGTTAAGTCCTACTAAGCAATATGATTAAGTCCCGCCGAGCAACTTGGTTAAGTCCTATCGAGTAATATGGATAAGATCAAGTAACACGTATGAGATCCACCGAGCAATATGATTAAGATCTACAAAGCAATTCTTTTAATTCCTTTCTCCTAATACGTGGCGATCAATAAATAGAGAAGTGAGTAGTGTATCACCAGTAGAGGTAATTCTTTTCTATTAAGTTTTCCTTTTTCTTCTTCCTCCTCTCTCTCTTTGATTGGTCACTGACTTGAACATCTTATGTTATCTCTAAGGGTGTTAGATCTTATGGGTGGTGATCTTGTCCGAAAATTGGGAAGAAGGTTAGCTAGAGATGTGACTCCTCTGTTGATCTTGCGAAGACTCTACTCTATCTGCAATACTAGAAACGTCAGTACCAGGCCAGGGGAGGGGTCTCTGACGTTGGCTCTCCGACGCTCAAGTTAGTCACCGGAACAGTAGAAGAAGGTGGAGCAACAGTGAAAACACAAGCGTGAATAATGCATAGCACATCCCTCTGCCGGTGCATGAACTCCTTTTATATAGTGCCACAGTAGGCGACGTGCACGCTCCTCAAGGTGTGGACACGTTTTTCCAATCGTCATATGAAGGACATGTCAGAAAAATGTCTTTGACACCATATCTTAACAAGGTATGTAAATCCCTGACATAACCGTAGAAACTTTCATCGTACGATTTGTCTGTTGACCATGTCATGTTGTCAGCGGCATTATTTCTGAAAGGGATATTATGAGATATGGGAGAGGCTCCATTGTTCGGCTGAGCGGGGTAGCTGTTCTGCCGAGACTTCCTGCCCGGTCAATCTCAGCTGTGCTTCTTTGTTACAGTTTGGTTCAACCGATTGTCTCTAACTTGACTGAACATGAGCTCCGGTCGATCCAGTACTCGCTTGATCAGTGCGTCATCTAATGTTCTCTCTATATGACCCGTCGCGGAGAGCGATCTATTCGCTAAACTTCTTGGCTGATTGGACTCTTCAAGCCCAATCGACATTTGAAGTTGATCTTCGTTCGATTCATTTTTGATGAGCACATTGATTTCTTAGGATTGATCATGTTGACTTTGACTTTTATGTCGACTGTTATCTTCATCCTTGACTGACACTTGATAAATCTTTTTTTATCATCGCATCATGTGGAGAAGTCGACTCAATTTTCTGAAGAGGAGCATGAGCCGACGGAAAAAAGAGATCATCTATGATGCAACCATCTAACTTATTTGATTTTGACCAAAGTCAACATTATATCTAAGCGTCAACAGAGGAACCATCGAAGAAGCATCAAAGAATAATCCAAAGCAAAATAAAATAACAATAAATAAATAGAAAAATACAAAAAGCAGGGAAAGCATTCGAAATCAAATTGATAACATGAAATTGCGCTTCCCTTGCCACATTCAACCGATGAATCTAGACTTAAATTTGTCCAGGATCATCCCGCCGACCCCCTCCACTAACTGCTCCACTATTTCATTTTAAACTATAAATAACACAGAAGATTAGACGCATCATTCCACCCCCAAATCCAAATCCAAATCCAAATCCAAGAACAAAAGGGGCATAAAAATCCGATTTTTATCGCCTTATTTTTTCCCTCCTCCATGGCTTCCATGGCTGCAGCCTTCGTCGTCAAATCCCTAACCCCCGCCTCAAATCCTGCCCACAATCTCATCCACCCGCCGCTCCTCCCAGGCAGCCTCCATATCCGCCGCCGCCTTCAGACGACCGCCGCCGCCCCCCTCCGCGCCACCTTCGCCCCCGCCACCGCATCATGCAGCTTGATCGAGCCGGACGGAGGGAGGCTGGTCGACCTGGTCGCGCCCGAGGGGCCGGCGCGGGACGCGCTCCGCCGGGAGGCGGCGCGGTGCCCGCAGATCAGGCTGTCGCGGATCGACCTGGAGTGGGTGCATGTGCTCAGCGAAGGGTGGGCGAGCCCCCTCGGCGGCTTCATGAGGGAAGCCGAGTTCCTCCAAACACTTCATTTTAATTGTCTCCGCCTCGGAGACGGCTCCGTCGTCAACATGTCGGTCCCGATCGTGCTGGCCATCGACGACGCGCAGAAAAGGGCCATTGGCGACCGGCGCAGGGTCGCGCTTGTCGATGCGCGGGACAGGCCTGTCGCCATCTTGAGCGAGTGAGTTCAACCTAATAACATCCTTCATTTGCTATATTTATTAGATTTATTTTGTCTTGTTCTGAACCGTAAAACGCATTTTTGTTCTTGATATTGGTAATCGCTCGATGATTAATTGCTACTAGTTGCTCGATGATTATTGGTAATTAAATTGCCACTCTGATATTTAATTAATCTGTTCTTGGAATTGAAAATAACTGTGCATGGTTCAATTAATGAATCGGGTAACACTAAACCAATAGATCACTGAAAGTTTCTTGCCTCTAGTTTACGTGTTCATGTGACTTTTTCTGGTCCTTTTGATTTCTGCAAAATCTAGAAAATTTAGTAATGCAGCAGTTGTTTCAGTTTGCTGTGTAACTATCCAGGTTCATCTTTGTTGATCATTTTGTCTGTGGTGCACTCGACTTTGCTATAGGTCAGCTCCAATGTTCCATAGTATAGATATGCTGACTAAAATGGTGTACTCATGGCCTTGTTATAGGTCAACTCTATAGTGTCCATAAGTTGACTAAAACAGAGACTCGTATTAGAGGAAACATGCTTTCGTTCATGTTTTAAAGGTTTATGATTAGGAAAGTACTTAGGATTTTGTGAAGATTTTTTTTTTTATCATGTTGTACTAGGCTAACTCTATATTATAGATCTTTTCTACAACATTTTCTAACCATGAGTTGATTTCTAGAGCTACATGTCTTTTACAGTTTCTTCTTAACTTAATGTTACTGAGGGGACTCTCCCGCCTCCTTCGTTTCATAAAAATACCCTAAATTATAGATTCATGTTGTAACATTTCTGACCTCGTGTTATTTGTGGACGTTGATGCATGATCCTTTGTAGTTTTCCATTAACTTAACATTAATATCTCTGTTTCCAAAGAATCTTAACTTATCATCACAAAAATGCATACTTATCTGAATTGCAATCTCAATTATGAGAATGCATTCACTCAAGGAGATTTTTGAATTTCTAGTCTTATTCAAAATTCGCTATGCAAATACCTTAGAAATCTTCAGCTTGTGAATGGCTAGCAACAATATGATGTTATCTAGATGACAGAAACTACTACCCATTTTCAGACTTCAAGCTTTGTTTCTAGGCTTCTTTATGTGTAACACTTCACAATTTTCTTAGCCGTGTATTTTCACCCTATTCAGCTAAATTTCAAAACATTTGGCATGTCTAGTGATGTTCTCATGTGAAATGATTCTTGTTGGTCCTCTGATAGATACATTTGTTGAGCATTGTGTTCTAACACACATCATGTACAGAGGAGAATAAACACTGTGAAGTTTACACCACTTTGGAATTTTGGGACCTTATTTTTTTGTCTTCTCATTTAGCATCGAAATCTACAAACATAACAAAGAAGAACGAATCGCGAGAACATGGGGTACCACAGCTCCTGGGCTGCCGTACGTCCAGGAAGCTATAGCAAAAGCTGGAAATTGGCTAATTGGTGGAGACTTGGAGGTTATGGAACGTATCAAGTATAACGATGGTCTTGATCAATATCGGCTATCACCTGGTGAACTCCGTGCAGAATTTGCTCGACGCAACGCAGATGCAGTATTTGCTTTCCAGCTGCGTAACCCTGTACACAATGGCCATGCCTTGCTCATGACCGACACTCGTAGACGCCTTCTTGAAATGGGCTATAAAAACCCTGTCCTCTTGCTTCATCCTCTGGGAGGCTACACAAAAGCAGATGATGTGCCACTTAGTTGGAGAATGAAGCAACATGAGAAGGTTAATTGATACTACACAACTTATGATATCGTTGATTATATTGTGTTAAGTTTGTCTGTTTTTTGCTCATATTCCTTTATGTTTTTTTCCTCTATAGGTTCTTGAGGATGGCGTGCTTAACCCGGAAACAACAGTGGTTGCTATATTCCCTTCTCCTATGCACTATGCTGGCCCAACTGAAGTTCAGTGGCATGCAAAATCTCGCATAAATGCCGGTGCAAATTTCTACATTGTTGGTCGAGATCCAGCAGGTATGAGTCATCCCGTGGAGAAGAGGGACCTTTATGATGCCGATCACGGGAAGAAAGTCCTAAGTATGGCTCCAGGTCTTCAAAAGCTAAACATTCTGCCATTCAAGGTATTTCACAGCGGAATTCAGAAATGTTGCGAAGATTACTTCTAAATCTTTTGCTCTCGATATGAATTCAGGTGGCGGCCTATGACAAAACACAGAAAAAAATGGCTTTCTTTGATCCATCAAGACCTGATGATTTCCTCTTCATATCTGGCACAAAGGTAAAAAAAAAAAATCAAACAAACAATTTGCTCGATATCATCTCCTACGCTACGGAATCATTACTAATGCCTCAAATTTGTCCATAGATGCGAACTCTCGCCAAGAACAGAGAGAACCCACCAGATGGTTTCATGTGCCCAGGCGGATGGAAAGTCTTAGTTGACTACTATGACAGTGTGGCTCCGCCCGAAGCCAACAAGCTGCGTGAGCCTGTTCCAGCCTGAACTGTTCCGCACGCGATGAACAATGGATTCTGAAACTGCTGTGTAAAATTTGTGGCTTGATTCCTCGTGTGCCAGACAATGAAGAAACTCAATGAAGCTCAGTGTGTTGTGCTATGTAATTTAGAAACTTGTAAACTTGTGTGCTAGGGTGGAGTATGATGACAATAAAACTATGTGCAGACAATGCCTGTTGTCAGATTTATCATATGCCCTTTAATTGCTTCGGCCTTATTTTATTTTATTTTATTTTTTTGTGTGAGAACATCCATTTGGCGATTCAATTTTAAACTAGTTAGTTTATTGAGTTACTCGAAAACGGAAAATTGAAGAGGATGGATCCGAAAAGAAGGCGCCAAACAGAAGGGCTGTTACGTCGGCACGCAGACAGCTGGCGACAGGTAGTTAGCAGCCCGAGCTGTTTCGATTAATAGGCAGAGCGCTAGTGTTAGGCTTACTTTCCAAGTTACACGTCACCTTGACTAATTGGCGATCCATATCCTGAATACCACAACCATTTCACCATCTTCATCCAAGTGGTGCTTGCTGGATAACACTCACTCCTTTTACTTTCGTATTTTTTCTCTTTCTTTATTTTTCTTTTTCTTTTCTGTGTTTTGGAGTCTTCGTATGTGTCCTTATCCCGTCACTTTTCCACTTTGTTTTCACCTCAATCTTCTCGCTAATTTCTGCTTTTCTAGACTTTTAGTCGAGTGTCAAGGCAAAATGCATCGAGCACCAATAATAAACCCCACAAAGCTTGGGGGCATGGGTTTGATCATGAACTCTTCACTTTCCAAAGATTCCAAGCTGTCTTGAGATTGAAAATAATATCCAAAACTGATAATTTAAAGTTCTATTGGTAATGTGTCGATCAAATTTAAATTCTAGAGTAAACTGGCAGATTCACAACGCCTACATTATAGTACGCTTGCCAAAATCTCTTTGAGGCGTCGAGCATCATCATAGAAAGGTGCAAAGCAACCTTAAAGATGGAGTCAATAGATAAGTCGACAGAGATTGCAATTATAGCTACCATTACTCACGCCACATCGATTACCAAGCACAAAACTAAAACAAAAACAGCAATCGCAACTCCTCCAGTCCAACTTTATCATCACAATTCACAACCAAGATTTTTTTTTTTTTAAGAAGAAAAAGGGTAGTAAAAAAAAGGCGGAATTAGTTAAAAAGGATGATGAGTTTTTGTAATGGAGTTCATATTAGCAAAGAAAGCAAGTAATTCTTGCCTGTTTGGAAGGACACATTTCCGGCTGCCGGCGTCGCCGTCTTTCCTGAAGTATATCCGGTGAGCGGTGACCATATCGACATCGGTGACCTTAGCGCCCTCCTTCTCTGCCTCCACCGGATCAGGGTTTCCCTTCTCCTTTCGCTTCGCGAGGAACACGAACCTCTCCTTCCTGTCGCTGTGGCTCCGCCCGACCACCAGGTCCCGGATCCGCCACCTGAGGGAGGAGGATCCGGCGGATCGGCTCTTTCTGCAGTGCGAAGACCCCGGACTCTTCGCCACCGACCTCGGCGCCCACACGCAGTAGCTTCCTGGCGGGATCCCCTCGAGTTCATGGGACAACTCCGCCTCCCGCTCTTCTATCAGGAGGCGGCCTAGGGTTCCCCGCGACGCCGGAGCCGGCCCGGTCGAGGGGGAGAAAAGGAGGGCTCGATCGAACACGGGGTAGATGGGGCGGATGAATCCGTTGGAAAAGATCTCGTCGGCGGTGACGTCCGGGGCGGCGTCGGAGTCCTCGACCACGAAGGAAAACTCCAAATCCCCGTCGTCCTCATCTGACTTATCGCTGCCATCGACGTCGACAGAAGTCGGTTGTTGTTGTTGTTTCGAGGAAGGACGGACGCCACCAAAGTCGGTTGCGGGCAGGACGCTCTCCTCCTCATCCTCCTCCGGCGAAGGCGTAGCTAGGGTTCCGCCACGTCTCTCGTCTTCTCCTTCGCCGTCTCCGTCCATCGTCTCTCTTCCAGGAGAGGAAGGAGTGAAGAGAACTAGAGAAGACAAGCGGCGGCGTTAATAAAGGCGGAAGCTCCCCGATTCGCTTCGGGCTCTGCTTCGACGCGGGTTCCGTCACGCGCAAACGGAGTGGCTGGAAGACACATAATACCCACAGGTCCACGTGTCTCAACGCCGAGCTGACACGTTGCTTCCCTAGAATAGTAGGCGACGGTAGCCTCATCGAAAAAAGTAAACGTAATTTCAATTTACTCTTTATGTTTTCATTGTATTTCATTTATAACCTCATCCGTGTATTTTGATTAAATTAAAGGGCATTTAAGGCAAAACCTTATAATTAAAAAAAGAATTAATCTATTGTTAAAATTATGAAAATATCAGAAGAAGACGACCAACACCATAGACTTTACCAAATTGATTTAACACTTTTATGATCGATAATTGTGGAAAAGTTCTCAGACAACTGTGTTTGCCCCTTTTCATTTGGTTGATGACTTGACAAATCAACTTTCTTTAGACAATTCTAAACTAGTCCGCTAGTGTCAAAATAGTCTTCTTTCTTTCTACTAGACTCCAACTTATAAAATAAATTATTTTAATTTGAAATTTGCACATGTTAATAAATTTAGATTTATTATTCAGTGGAGTTTAGATTGAACTCGCATCTCGCGTTGTTAATAGAATGTTTGCATTGGATGGATACACATTAGTATATGCCTATGAATGAGCTTGATCGATCGAGTTGGATTGACCTACAAAATCCTAGTAGGAATAAGACTCATGCTTGGAGTCCTTTTCAAGTTCTTAGAAAAGCAATCGATTTTTGACTAATTTCTTAAAATCTTCAAAATTGCACGTCAAAAGTGATGATTAAGTGATTAAGAAGGTTATTATTATTTTTATTATGTAGGCAAAAAAATCCAAATGGGACGTGATTGGTGACTTTAATGTTTCAATCTTATACAATAAATGAAGCTGCCAACTTGTTGGACGGCCGGCAGTCAAGGAACAACTCTCGCGGTATAATTCTTGGTATATATATATATATATATATATATATATATATATAACAGTATAAATAAGGATGTAATAGACTTTTAAATCATTTATTTTGCTGGATTCGCTTTTAAATTTGGTATGATAGTTTTAATAAAAAAGTATTATAATACAATGTCATTTGACTACTTTTATAATAAAAAATTATTATCATACTATTTTAGTCATTTCACTAATAATCTTAATCGACATCATCTTGTATTTGATCTCAATCATCGATATCATTCTGGATTTGACCTCATCACCGACACCATCTCCGATTCAACCTCCGTCATCGATCTCAGTCATCAATTTTGTCTATCCTTAGGGTTACCCAACATCAACCTCACCTCCTTATTCGTACTTGGATCAGACCCACATCTTATGTCGTCCATAGAAAACATGGGGAGGTATTTGACTGGAACAAATTGCAATTGTTTAGTGGGATATATATGCCAAGACTTTGCATGCGTTGCTTAACACTAGAAGAATTATTAACAACCGTGACTCCGTTGAAGAGAGAAACCGCGACAAAGTAGTGGTCGTGACAAAAGAAAACATCAATCAACTGGTCTCCAAGATGGTGCAAGAAGTGCTACAACGACACTCGTTCCTACAATTGCCACCAGTGGGAGACCCTCCTTCCTTAGCAGCTGTGCTCCCTGTTGGTTAATCCTAGGAAAACGTACCGATTCCACTGTACAAAAATTTTTGTACAAGTGTCGAATCTTTCCTTAAATAACCTATTGTGTTCTTTAGAAGTTAAATTAGGAATCGCAGACGGAACTTAACATCATTGATTCCAAATTTAACTTATCTGTTCTTAATGGTTTAGATTTGAATCGCAAGCGGAACTTAATACTATTGATTCAAATCTACCTAGATTATTAATTCCATAAATATTAATTTCCAAAATTGACTTCCAGGACTGCATGGCGAGGCACATGGCCTTCTTGGATATGGGAGCAACCACCACCGCCTAGGCAAAGCCTTTTAAGGAAAGTTAATATTTATTTACTTAAATAACTCTAGGTTAACCAAAAGGAACAATCGAAACACAAGTTCGAATAAGAAGAAAACACAAACTCGAAAAACTATTTCGAAAAACTAGATCTAATTGTCTCTTGTATTTAGAATTCTTACAAAGAGAAAAACTAGCATGATGCGGAAAATAATTGCTAATTATACCTTCTCTTTGTATGCTAATGACCTCGAGATCTTCTGCCGTATTCCTCACCTTGCCTTGGACGTCGTGTGGGCGACGATCTTCCAAGATGAACACCACCCAAAAGAGCTTCTCCTCTTCTTCTAAAATCCGGCCACCACCACCAAGGAGAGAGAGCAAAAGGGAAAAGAGAAGGGAGAGAAAAGAGGGTCGACCACTTGAGATCTCCAAGCCAAAGAATAAGAGTTGTGTCTCATGAAGCCCCTTTACCCCTTCTTTTATATTACTTGCCCAAGGCAAATAAGGAAATATTTTCCTTTTTTTTTTTTTTTTTCCTTTTCTTTCCTCTTGATTGAATCAATCACCAATCAATGGTTGTGATCAATCCTATTTGGTTTAGGATTGGGATTGGTTTAATCCTATTGGCCGGCCCTTGCTTGGGCACCAAGCAAGGTGGCCGGCCACAATTAAAAGGAAAGGAAAAATAAATTTTTTTTTTTTAAAAAAATTTACAAGAAGAAATCCTTTTATAAAATTTACAAACTCTCTTTCCTAAAGTATGAGTTAAAAAAGAAAAGTTTCTAAAAATTAAAACCATGTTTTAAAATTTAAAAACTCTCTTATAAAATTTCCTTTTTTAACATGATGATAGAAAATTTTAATTTTAAAATTTATCTCCCTTTTTCTTAAACTATGAGGATGGTTAAAAAAGGAAAGTTTTAAAACTTTAAAAACCCTCTATTAAAACATGTGGTCAAATTCAAATAAGGAAAAATTTGAAAATTAAAAACTCTCTTTTAAAACTTATAGTTTTCTATAAAGAGAAGATTTTTAAAAAATTCAAAACAACCCTCCTTGTTTGAATATTGTGGCCGGCCCCTTCATGCTTGGTCACCAAGCAAAGGGCCGACCCCTATAGAAGAGGTTGTGGCCGGCCCTTGCTTGGTCACCAAGCATTGGACCGACCCACTTCTTGGACACCAAGAAGAGACTTACATTTGGATGGACTTGAGGCTATAATGAGGCTACGACAGGGACCTAGAGGAGAAATTGGTTTTGGCCTTTCGATGAGCTTGAGTATCCCGTGCTCGCCCCGAACACACAACTCAAGTTCATCGATAATAACTCATTCCACTAGAGAGTTATTACCGCACTACCGCACCAATCCCAAATTACATTATGGGCTCCTTCTTATCATGAGTGTGTTAGTCTCCCTGTGTTTAAGATTACGAATGTCCACTAATTAAGTTACTGACAACTCACTTAATTAATATCTAGCTCCAAGAGTAGTACCACTCAACTTCATTGTCATGTCGGACTAGGTCCACCTGCAGGGTTTAACATGACAATCCTTATGAGCTCCTCTTGGGGACATTCTCAACCCAGATAACTAGTACACAGATTCCTTCTATAATCAACAACACACACTATAAGTAATATCATTTCCCAACTTATCGGGCATATTGATTTATCGAGCTAAACCTCACCCTTTCATAAATCAAAGAAATAAATATTAAATATATGTGCTTGTTATTATATTAGGATTAAGAGTACACACTTCCATAATAACTCAGGTTTAGTTCTTTTACTAAGTCAGTACAAAAAGAACTTACCTAAATGATCCTACTCAATATACTTAAAGTGTATCAGTGTAATTTATTAGTCAAGATAAACTAATACTTAATTACACTACGACTATACTGATAGTTTGTTCCTTTCTATCTTAGTCGCGAGCAACTGTTTATAATTTATAGAGAACCGACAACATGATCTTCTGAGTGTGACACCACACTCTATGTTGTCTACTATATAGATTAATTGAACAATTACATTTAATAAATAAATACAGATATTGACCAATGTGATTCTTTTATTTCAACAAATAAATGTTTACAAAAGCTAGGCTTTTAGTATACACTCTAACACTCCCTCCTCCTCCGGGCTTCGTGCCCCACCATTTGTGGAGGCTTCGTTGGCTATAGTTTAAACCAACGAGGGTGTTAAAAGAGATAAAAGAGAATTACCAGAATTGATCGGATTAAATCATTAAATCAAATTAAATTAGTATTAGGATTATTCTAATAATTCTATTATAATTATTAGAATAATTCTCAGAATTATTCTTAGAATAATTCTGTTATTTATTAATTAGTTAATTGACCAAATACTTTTTGAACATTATATATTGTATTGTTCTTCGGGTAAAAATCAATGAACAATAAATTTTCTTGCTCTTTCCTTGTTCTTCTTCTAACATGGTGATCCAGCGGTTAGAACAGGGGACCCCCATTCTGAAGGGTCAATGCCACGCTGGAGTCAAAAGGCCAAGTGGCCGACCGGAGAGGGAGAAGCCGACCTCCCGACCGGTCCAGGCAGACCGACCGGTGAATAGCCAAGGCAATAGGGGCCCCCACTGAAGTCGTAGTTCCGACGCTCAATGGAACAGTAGCAAGGAGCCGAGCGGAATCCCTAAGAGAAGGTGACATACTGCTAACGGGCCCTGCATAGTACCCTACCGAAAATATCCCCAGCAGATCGATGCATACGGCAGGCCGGCGAGAGGGGAATTCCGTCCGGCTGGCGCATAAAATGAGGGTCGTTCGGACGTCACTCCCCGTCCGGACGGACGTACCGACCTGTGGGGTAGGGAAGGGCAAGGACATCTTCTGACAGTTGTCAAGTCCTAGGGCTAGGCCATACTCTAAGTCTGACAGCTAGGTGTTCTATTGTCCCATCGAAGACATACTTAGACTGTAGCAGTATGGCGTCAGGTAAGTTTTCTGACAAACACATACCGAGGTATGGGCTGCAGACACGTAGGCACCTCAGTGGATGTGCAGGAGCTCTTTCACCGCTCTATATAAAGAGCCTCATACTTCGCCGGAGGTACGCGTTCAAGACCTTTGGAGCTACTTTTTCCACCACCTGCTTACCTGACTTGAGCGTCGGAGGGTCGCCGCCGGGAACCCCTTCCCGGCCCGACTTCTGTGCAAGTTCGCCGGAGCTTCGTGCCACCAGTCGAAGATCCACGTCAGCAGTCGGAAAGCGCCCCGTGCCCAGCGTCCGCTGATTCAGCATTCGGACAGGATCAATTTGGCGCCGTCTGTGGGAACGCTCCTGCATCCGACCGGAAACAATGGACGAGGCTGGACGACAACACATGGTGACGCTTTCGACGGAAGAACTCGACGCCCTAATCGAGATAAGGGCCGCCAAGCTTGTGGAGCAAAAGCAGAAAGCCACAGCCGAGCGGCCGGAGCAGCAAGCAACGTCAGCGTCTGGTGGTCGAGCGGAAGCACCGCTGGCCACCGTTGCATTTCATCGAGCCCTATTCTGCACCCCTGAAGCCGCAGCAGCTCATAGAGATCGTGGATCTTCTTCGGACGAAATGCCTAGAAGAAATGACAGAAAAGGGAAAGCCCCCCGAGCGGACGCATCGCCCGAGAGGATTAATCGCCAATTTTCGGAGGCTATTCTACGAGATCCTCTGCCGAAGCACTACGTGCCTCCGACGATCGGCGAGTATAATGGGACAACCGACCCAGACGATCATCTGGGTAAGTTTGATAACACAGCTACACTCCATCAATACACAGATGGAGTAAAGTGCCGAGTTTTTCTTACCACTCTCTCGGGATCAGCTCAACGATGGTTTCGGAGGCTGCCGGACGGATCCATCACAAGCTTCAAGGATTTCCGGACGGCCTTCCTCCACCACTTCGCAAGCAGTCGGCGCTATAAGAAAACCAGTGTTAGTCTGTTTGCCATCAAACAGGAGCCGAGAGAGCCGCTCAGAGCTTATATCCAGCAGTTTAATCAGGTAGCCATGGATATTCCAACGGTCACCTCAAAGACAATGATGAACGCATTTACACAAGGCCTCGTGGACGGGGACTTCTTCCGCTCGCTCGTTCGGAAGCCGCCTCGAGACTATGACCATATGCTACACCGAGCCAACGAGTACATCAACGTGTAGGAGGCCCAAGCGACTCGAAGAAAGGAAGCTCCGACTGATCGGGCTCCGCCTGCCGAGCGGAAGCCTCCCACCGCTCATCAACCGCCAAGAGGACCGAGGGCCGAAACAATCCGCTCCCCTCATGTGAGGTCCTATGTGCAAGAGGTAGCGGCCGCCCGACCCAAGCCAAAGAAGAAATGGACCCCGATGTTCTGCTCCTTCCACCGGACGGATACGCACAACACAAGGGATTGTCGAAGTCTTCCCTTCGTGGCTCATCCCGTGCCCTGGAATGGCGGCCGACGGTCTCCCTCAGTCGACAGGCGACAAAGAACTAATGAGGCCGATCAGGCGAGAGCTGATAGGCGACAGCAACAAACTCCCGATCGGCATCGTTCTCCAAGGCAGGAGAATCGCCGAGCGTCAAGAGAACGGTCCCGACCGTCCGCTCGGGAAGAAGAGAATAGAAGTAATATTTCCCGAGGCGAGATCAACATTATTGCTGGAGGGCCGACCGGAGGAGACTCCAACCGAGCAAGAAAGGCGAGCGTCCGACAGCTCCAAATCCATGCAGTCGGTTGCAGCCAAGAGCGGGCGAGCGGACCCGAAATTAGTTTCGGGCCCGGGGACTTGGAAGGAGTTGAAGTACCCCACGACGCCGCTCTCCTCATCAAAGCGGTAATAGTCAATTATACTATTCATCGCGTATTTGTCGACACAGGAAGCTCAGTGAACATCATATTCAAGAAGGCGTTTGATCAGCTACAAATTGATCAAGTCGAGCTGCTACCCATGACAACCCCCCTATACGGGTTTACGGGTAATGAAGTTCAGCCGGTCGGCCAGATCCGGCTGGCTATCTCGCTAGGAGAAGAGCCGCTCCGGAGGACGAGGACAGTAAACTTCGTGGTGGTCGACTCCCCTTCGTCCTACAACGTCATTTTGGGACGACCGGCGCTCAGCGAGTTCCGAGCGGCCGTCTCCACCTTCTATCAGAAGATCAAGTTCCCCGTGGAAGATAGAGTGGGTGAAGTACGGGGAGACCAACTAGCAGCTCGGCGATGCTACATTGAAATGGTCCGAGCAGAATCAAGTTCCGCTCGGAAATCACCACGGATCGAGGTGAATGCTATAACTGAAAAGCCTCCCTCTTTAGTTTATGAAGAAAAAGAGGAAGTGCAGATACACCCGACCCGATCGGAGGCCACGACCTTCATCGCGTCCGACCTGGAGGCCAATCAGAAAGAGGAGGTGATCCAATGCCTCCGAAGAAACCATGACGTCTTCGTCTGGTCGACACATGAGCTGCCCGGAATTTCGCCGAGCATAGCACAACACGAGTTACATGTCCGACCGGACGCTCGGCTGGTAAAGCAGAGAAAAAGAGATTTCAGCGCCGAGCAGAATGCCATCATCCGGACAGAGGTAGAAAAGCTTCTGGAAGCCGGCCATATACGCGAGGTGCAATTCCCGAGCTGGCTGGCGAACGTGGTATTAGTCTCCAAGCCGGGCAACAAATGGAGAGTATGCATATATTTCAGGGATCTCAACAAAGCTTGCCCGAAAGACTTTTATCCCCTGCCCCGAATAGATCAGCTGGTGGACTCTACGGCCGACTACGAATTAATATGCATGCTCGATGCTTACCAAGGCTATCATCAAGTGCCGCTCGCCCGTGAAGATCAAGAAAAAGTCAGCTTCGTGACGGCCGACAGCACCTATTGCTATAATGTGATGCCGTTTGGACTGAAGAATGCTGGGGCCGCATATCAACGCTTAATGAACAAAGTATTCAGAGAGCAGATCGGGCGAAATCTGGAAGTGTACGTGGATGACATTCTCATCAAGTCCGTCCGAGCGGCCGATCTCTTCAAAGACATGGAGGAAACCTTCCGAACGCTGCGCAAATATGGAGTCAAGCTAAATCCTCAGAAGTGCTTGTTCGGAGCAAAAGGAGGTCATTTCTTAGGTTACATAGTGACCGAGCGGGGTATTGAAGCAAATCCCAGCAAGGTGAAAGCTCTACAAGACATGTCGCCTCCAAGAAATACAAGGGAAGTGCAGCGTTTGACCGGTCTGATAACTGCTCTGTCCAGGTTCATCTCCAAAACTGCCGACCGGAGCCTTCCTTTCTTCAAAATCTTGCGCAAGGCCACTAAATTTCACTGGGACGAAGAATGCGACCGGACATTCGAGGATTTGAAGGCATATCTGAATTCCCTCCCGGTATTAGCCAAGCCGGCTACGGGTGAGCCACTTTGTATCTACCTATCTTCGACCGAGCAGGCAATCGGCTCGGCACTAGTGAGGGCAAGCGGAGAAGAGCCTGTGTATTTCCTTAGTCATATTTTAAAAGATGCTGAATCTCGCTACACTGGACTCGAAAAGCTGGCTTTTGCTTTGGTCCTCGCCGCTCGGCGCCTTCGTCCATATTTCCTGGCGCATACCATCATTGTCAAAACCAATAGCCCACTCGGGCGTGTGTTACTGAATCCAGAAGCATCCGGGCAGCTCATCAAATGGACGACGGAGTTAAGTGAGTTTGACATCCAATACCAGCCCCGCTCGGCAATCAAAGCGCAATCCTTGGCCGATTTCGTGACTGAGGTGCAAAGGCCGGAGCCGGAGGCTATGTGGAGAGTATATGTGGATGGGTCGTCCACTCGGCTCGGAAGCGGGATTGGAATATTGTTGCTCTCCCCTCAAGAAGAAAAGATGCATTTATCCGTCCGGCTGGATTATAAAGCGACCAACAATGAAGCAGAGTATGAGGCCCTCATAGCCGGCTTGCAGGCAGCTCGGCATGTTGGCACCGGTCGGGTAATACTTCATTCAGATTCGCAGTTGGCCGCGCAGCAGCTCTCTGGCACTTTTGAAATTAACAGCGCCCGGCTCAAGCTCTATGCTGAAGCGTTTGAGAAACTTAAAGCCAATTTTAGAGAAGTTATTGTCCAGAAGATACCCAGAGCAGAAAATCAAGCAGCCGATGAGTTAGCCAAACTCGCGAGCTCAATAACGTCAGTCGCCATTCAGCAGCCAATTGAAAAAGTACTGTTTGTGGCGCACGTTGACCGGATGAAAGGCCTCACGTTTCCAAGCGACTGGCGGACACCCATCATAGAGTTCCTCCGCTCGGGCGCCACACCATCCAATGAGAATGAAGCCCAGCTGCTAAGGAGGAGAGCTGGTCGGTTTACACTCATCGGAGATCAGCTTTACAAAAAGGCTTTCTCACGCCCGCTGTTGAAATCCGTGAGCTCGGAGGATTCGGCTTACATCCTCCAAGAAGTACATCAAGGATTGTGCGGAGGGCATCCGGGCGGACGATCACTAGCTAAGAAGATCCTGCTAGCTGGATACTTTTGGCCAACTTTACAAGCGGACGCCGCTCGGACCGTGTCGACGTGCCTTTCGTGCCAGAAGTACCATAACTTCTACCACCGACCGGCAGAGGAAATGAAGGCCGCCACTGTGTCTTGCCCGTTCGACCAATGGGGAATGGATATTGTGGGTCCGTTTCCTATGGCAACCGGACAGCGGAAATTTCTATTAGTGGCGGTTGATTATTTTTCCAAGTGGGTGGAGGCCGAGCCGCTAGCCAAGATCACCGAGCAGATGGTCAAGAAATTTATTTGGCAGAACATCATATGTCGGTTCGGCATCCCCCGTCGACTTATCTCCGATAATGGGCGGCAATTCACAGGAAAGTTGCTCGAAGATTGGTGCCAAAGCTATGACATCGAGCAACACTTCACGTCCGTGGCCTATCCCCAAAGTAACGGTCAAGCCGAGGTAGCCAATCGGGAAATTCTTCGCATTCTGCGCGCTCGGCTCGATCACTTGGGAGGAAGTTGGGTAGATGAAGTGTCGGGCGTCTTATGGGCCATCCGAACGACTCCAAAGGAAGGGACGGGCGTCACGCCTTTCCACTTGGTGTATGGCGGCGAAGCGGTCATCCCTGTTGAAGTCGGCGTCGAGTCCGCTCGGATCCAAAATTACGATGAGGACAACGCCGAGCGGAGGAACATGGAGCTAGATTTGGTCGAAGAAGAAAGAGCCAAGGCGTCCGTTTGGCTGATGGCGTACCGGCAGCGGATGAAGCAAAACTACAACCGCCGCGTAATCCCCAGATCATTCCAGGTCGGCGATCTTGTCTGGAAGGAAGTCAAGCCAGTCTGCGACGTTGGCAAGCTAGAGGCACCGTGGGCGGGCCCCTTCAAGGTTATTGAAAAGCTCCGCTCGGGTGCTTATTATTTGGAGGATGAAGACGGGCGTCAACTGGACCGGCCGTGGAGCGCGAATCATCTCCAGCCTTATCGGGCTGGGTGAAAGGTGCACTAATGTAACTTATTTTTGCATATATGTTGGTCGCCCGTACCCTTGTAATGCAGGAAGCGAAATTAATTCAAAGGATGGCCAATGGGTTTGCCGAGCGACTGTATGGAAGTTAGCCTTAAAAAAGGTCGTCGAGCTCCGACGTTAAAAATCGAGAGACGAGCCGGCATCTATAAACGTCCAAGCGGAAGATCATCGAGCTCCGACGTTAAAAATCGAGAGACGAGCCGGCGTCTATAAACGTCCGAGCGGAAGACCGTCGAGCTCTGACGTTAAAAATCGAGAGACGAGCCGACGTTTATAAACGTCCGAGCAGAAGACTGTCGAGCTCCGACGTTAAAAATCGAGAGACGAGCCGGCGTCTATAAACCCTCCGAGCGGAATCTCGTCGAGCTCCGACGTTAAAAATCGAGAGACGAGCCGGCGTCTATAAACGTCCGAGCGGAAGATCGTCAAGCTACGACGTTAAAAATCGAGAGACGAGCCGGCGTTTATAAACGTCCGAGCGGAAGACCGTCGAGCTCCGATGTTAAAAATCGAGAGACGAGCCGGTGTCTATAAACCCTCCGAGCGGAAGCTCGTCGAGCTCCGACGTTAAAAATCGAGAGACAAGCCGGCGTCTATAAACGTCCGAGCGGAAGACCGTCGAGCTCCGACGTTAAAAATCGAGAGACGAACCGGCGTCTATAAACGTCCGAGCAGAAGACCGTCGAGCTTCGACGTTAAAAATCGAGAGACGAGCCGGCGTCTATAAACCCTCTGAGCGGAAGCCCGTTGAGCTCCGACGTTAAATATCGAGAGACGAGCCGGCGTCTATAAACGTCCGAGCGGAAGACCGTCGAGCTCCGACGTTAAAAATCGAGAGACGAGCCGGCGTCTATAAACGTCCGAGCAGAAGACCATCGAGCTCCGACGTTAAAAATCGAGAGACGAGCCGACGTCTATCAACCCTCCGAGCGGAATCTCGTCGAGCTCCGACGTTAAATATCGAGAGACGAGCCGACGTCTATAAACGTCCGAGCGGAAGACCGTCGAGCTCCGACGTTAAAAATCGAGAGACGAGCCGGCGTCTATAAACGTCCGAGCGGATAACCATCCACGTGATACATTCTGGCGGTAAGAGTCGACCGACGACAGAGCCTGTCCTTGCAGGCCAACATATGGCCGAGCGGCTTGCTTAACGAAAATATATGAAAAACTCTATCAGGTAAGGTGCAAAGCAATAGATGGTTAATAGGAATTAAAGATGTGAGCACATGAACGAGTGACGTTCGCGCGCCGAGCGGCTGCGCAGTTTCATGGCGAAAGACTTTTTGAAGACAATCGGCTTGAGTCCATGTTAAAGTATGAAGCCGAGTGAAGGAGTTTTAAAGAACACTTTAGACATGACGAGAGGAAAATTTCTTGCCAAAACAAAAGTTGAAGGAACGAAAAAGATAATCTATTTATGCCGAGCACTGGGCAAACCAAAAAAGTTAACAGCAAAAAATAAAGTTTGGCCGAACGGCAAGGGTACAAAAAAGTTGATGAAAAACACTCCTCACGCGTCAAAATCAAAAAGGGCATCAGGGATAGCGCCCATCACAGTAGCCAGATCCTCTGGGGGAATGGTCAGCTCGGCGGGAAGGTGGCCTTTGGTCTTCAAGTGATCCACAGCCGCCTTGATCGCCTCTTCAAAGGTGAGGGAGATCTTATCAGTAAATTTCTCCCCAAAGGCATCTGAGCGGACGAATGCCTTCCTCACTTCCTCAGAGCGAGCCGACTCCCCCTCCTGATACTCTTTGAGAGCGGCCTGGGAAGCATCGTTGGCAGCATGGAGAGCCTTTAAGTCTTCATCAAATTTCAACAGATCGGCCGAGCGGCCCTCCTTCTCGGTGGTCAGAAGGGCATCCAGATCCTTGATGCGTTGCTCTAGCCCTCTGATCTCCACCTTCATTCGGTCCATGTCGTCGATGGCCTTGCGCTTCCGAGTAGTCGCCGTCTGGATTTCTTTATCCCGTTTTTTGACCACCGCTTTAAGCCGAGCAACCTCGGCCGCTAGATCGGAAGTGCGTTTCCGTTCGGCTTCTAAGAGCTTTTTGCTCTTCTCTAGAGTAGCCGTTGATTGCCCTTGGTTCGCCTCTGAGAGCTTGAGTTTTTTCATTTCTTCCTCCAGCTCGGCCAGTCGATTGCTGACAGCAATCTGCTCTGCCCAACTCTGCAAACGAAGGCAGTTAAGCTAAAGGTTAAAAGCTAAAACAAAAAATATCAATCAAGCAGAGAGGCATACCCCGGTCGCCTGCTGCAGGTTACTGTCCCCTAGCTGACTGGGGGACATAAGCGCGACGCGCACGCGCGCGTCCTCCCAAACTTTGGCGAGCGAACCGGTGAGGGTGATCTGCTGCTCGGGAGCCGATGGCCGATCGACGGCCAATAGATATTCCTCCGATGGAAATCTTAGTACGGTTTTAATCACCCTCGGGCCGCTCGAATCATCTTGAGAGGCAGCAGCCGGGCCAGAAGACTCGCCGATCGGACCCTGGTAGTCACCCAGTCGCCTAAGGCGACGTAAAGTTCGAGAGGTGGAAGGTTGAGCCTCAACGATGGTTGGCGGCAAGTCAAGTTGAGTTGGCGTATGCTCTGAGGAGACCGCCTCAAAAATCGCAGGAGCATCAGCGCTCCGTTCGGAAAGCTGCTCCCTTTGTGAAGGTTGTGGAGCAGCTTGCTCTAGCCGACGGCGCTTTCGAGTCACCAAAGGTGTCTCGTCGGCCGAACGGCCTTCCTCCTCGCCCTGGGCGGATGTTGTGATATTGATTGCGGCTTCGTCAGTAAAGGTGCGGGCAGCCGACGCCTCGGGAGCAACTTGAGTTCCCTCGCTCCCTTCAGTTGCAGAGCCGGTCGGAACCAAACCACGTTCGGCAACCTCTTTGTCCTTTACCGCCTCAATATTGGCGGCTTTCAACTTGAGATTTTCGGTTGCCTTAGCACGCCACATAATTTCAGCTGCAGAAACAGAGAACAAATCAGTTAGCACAAAAGAAAAAGGGGGGATAAGAATCGCTTACTCATGCTACAAGGCAGGTCGGCTTGGATGGGAGACAAGCCAAATATGTACATTACTCCAGGAAGGAGTAACTTGTCGATATCGTAACGTTGGCCAACCAGCTGGTTCGCCGCATGAAGATACGCCGGATGACTCTTGAATTTGCCGAGTCCCGGCTGAGTCGGCACCGCCGTCTGCCACTTCGTTCGAGGGGATATCATTCAACTCGAAAAGGACTATCACCCCGCTCAGCAACCTAATCGAGTTCGGGACTAATTGGCCGAGCGGGATGCGAAAGTGGTTGCATATTTGGATAATGAACGGATGGGGAGGAAAGCGCAGCCCGACCAAAAATTGATCACGGAAGAAGCAAATGGTGCTGGGCGACGGATCATTGGGCCGATCGGAAGGAGTGGCTACAACTATTTCGTGGTCGGCTGGAATTTTGTATGTTCGAATGAGACGCAGTGCGTCTTCTTCATTGAATTGGCTCTCCATAGTCGTGTACCAGAGACCAGGAGCGCCGACGGTAGGCGTAGAGGTACTCGCCATAGTTGAAACAGAAATGATAATCGACAGAAAAAACTAAAAGAAAATGCCGACAGAATGCAAAAGGAAGCAACATAGGAGGCGGGTAGCTAGAAAGGAAGGCTTACGGCTACAAGGAAGATCAAGGAAAGGAAGAAGATGGCGAGCGCACCAAACATGCGGTGAATAAGGATCGCCAGAATAGAAAGAGCAGTGTGAAGACGAAGGAGGATGAAGCAACAGTGCGGCGGAAAATGAGTCGGGGGCTTTATATTGTCGCCCGGGAGCAACCTCCACCGTCCGATCCAGGTCGTAAAAAACGAGGCCATCATCCAGCTGTCCATTTCAAACGACGGCTGTCCCATCGGAAGTGACGCCACCACCATACGCTGACAAACGCACGATCGCCACGTGTCAGCAGGATACTGGTGAGGGGCAGTAGGGGAGAGAATTGGGCATGGATTCCAAAAGAATACAAGGCACGGACAAGATACAGCCGAACGGAGGAGCATTCCTAAGCCTGGCCGAGCGGACTGATATGGCGGTCGGTACTCAGGCAGATCGGCAGTCCAGTCAGTCGGACTTTGCCTCCTTTGACTAGACTTGAAGGGGAGGCAAGTGATCCGGCGGTTAGAACAGGGGACCCCCATTCTGAGGGGTCAATGCCACGCTGGAGTCAAAAGGCCAAGTGGCCGACCGGAGAGGGAGGAGCCGACCTCCCGACCGGTCCAGGCAGACCGACCGGTGAATAGCCAAGGCAATAGGGGCCCCCACTGAAGTCGTAGTTCCGACGCTCAATGGAACAGTAGCAGGGAGCCGAGCGGAATCCCTAAGAGAAGGTGACATACTGCTAACGGGCCCTGCATAGTACCCTATCGGAAATATCCCTAGCAGATCGATGCATACGGCAGGCCGGCGAGAGGGGAATTCCGTCCGGCTGGCGCATAAAATGAGGGCCGTCCGGACGTCACTCCCCGTCCGGACGGACGTACCGGCCTGTGGGGTAGGGAAGGGCAAGGACATCTTCTGACAGCTGTCAAGTCCTAGGGCTAGGCCATACTCTAAGTCTGACAGCTAGGTATTCTATTGTCCCATCGAAGACGTGCTTGGACTGTAGCAGTATGGCGTCAGGTAAGTTTTCTGACAAACACATACCGAGGTATGGGCTGCAGACACGTAGGCGCCTCGGTGGATGTGCAGGAGCTCTTTCACCGCTCTATATAAAGAGCCTCATACTTCGCCGGAGGTACGCGTTCAAGACCTTTGGAGCTACTTTTTCCACCACCTGCTTACCTGACTTGAGCGTCGGAGGGTCGCCGCCGGGAACCCCTTCCCGGCCCGACTTCTGTGCAGGTTCGCCGGAGCTTCGTGCCACCAGTCGAAGATCCACGTCAGCAGTCAGAAAGCGCCCCGTGCCCAGCGTCCGCTAATTCAGCATTCGGACAAGATCACATGGTATCAGAACCATATCTTTTTTTATCTTCTCTCAATTTCTTAAGGCGGATATCCAATAAACGACGAACCCTTTTTAATTTTCCCCTCAGGCCTCTTCTCTCCTACATGTTTTGATTTTCTTGTTCTTCTCTGTTTTCCAGAGCAAACGAAAAATACTTGTTTTCTTCCATCGTCAACCCCTTTATTTTTCTCTTTCCTCTTCCTAATATCTATTTTTTTCTCTTCTGAAAAAAAACCTAAACACTTTTAAGTTTCCTTAACGATTCTTGTCTCTGTGGTTTTTCTCCCACTGCCACCACAACCCACTCTCATCCTTGCGCCGACCATTCTCCACCCTTCTTCTGCTGCCTCCGAGGGACCCTTTGGGAGTAGCAAGTTTTGTTGCCGAGACAGAGATATGGCAAATCCTTTCATGTCGTCGTCACCATGCTGACAGCACATCCATAGCCGCCTTCCTTTCCGTTGGAACACAATGGAGATAGCTGCGGTCGTTTCTTCCTCCCGCACGTTACACGCCGGTGCTGCTGCATCGCCAAACAAGCCGCGTGCTCTGTTGCCAGATATCAGCCAGCTGTTGCTTCTAGCCTCTCTTACTGTCGGTCGCAAGTCGCCCTCCTCGTCGCAGCAGCCGCTATCGCACACTGTTGTATCTCTCAGCCTGTGATCGTCGGCACCGGCGCCTGGCTACCGGTCGTCGTTGGTCCTCCCCTGTCGGCTCTTCAATCGATAGTTGTCAACCACGAGGTAGAAGCTCTTTCTTGTGACGCCGTCCAACAGCTGTCGCCAGATAAGTTATTTTTACTTTAGATGTCAAATACTCAACGACATCATGGAGGTCAAAAGTAAAGTTCAAACCGATGTAAGATTTGTCACATCATTGGTCATACTAGAAATCTATGTCCTAAAAGACTTGATTGGTCTCGGGTAAAATGTTAAATTTATCTCTAAAATAGACATTTTGATATTCAATGTCCTAGTCAATTTGACTCAAATTTCATTGATGGTCATACAACCTCAAGACAATCGTCTATTTCACAAGTATATCCTAAAGTCCTCTCATCTATGCCTACTTGTGGTAAAACCTCAGAGTTTTCATCTACTAATTGGTATATTGACATTGGAACGACTCATCATGTCACATCAGATTATAATATCTTTATAGACGTAATGTCATATTATGGCTCAGATACGATTCAAGTAGGTGATGGCTTAGATTTGCAAATTGCTAATCTTGGAAACACATATGTTCATTTATCTAATTGTACTTTTCGCATGCGCAATATCTTTCATGTTCCATCTATCACTAAAAATTTACTTTCTACACGTCAGTTTTGTTTTGATAACAATGTCATTTTTGAGTTTCATCATAATCATTATCTTATAAAAGATAAAGGAACAAATGCTATTGTATTTTATGGGAAAATCAAAAATGACCTCTATTATCTTCAGAGTTCTTCAATCAAAGCTTTTGTTAGTGAAAGCACAAATAAACTAGCTTGACTTGCTCGACTTGGTTATCCTTCCCTTTGTATTGTTCAGTCAATTATCAATAGGTATGGTTTACCTACTTCCATTACCTCCTCTCCATCTCATTCATGTAGGGCCTTTATGGAATCTAAAAGTCATAAGCTACCTTTTTCTTCATCTGATCATGTTTCTAATTTTCCCCTTAAAATAATCTATTCTGATGTTGGGGGCCCTGTACCTATTTTGTCTAATTAAGGTTTCTAATATTATGTTACCTTCATTGATCATTTTAGTAAATATACTTGGCTCTATCCTGTAAGAAGGAAATTTGATTTATTCAATATATTCTATAATTTTTAAATTCAAGTTGAACGATATTTTAATCGTAAAATACTCTCTTTTCATTCTGATTGGGGAGGTGAATATCAAGCTCTCCATCGTCATCTTGTCTCTTGTGGAATTATTCATCGAGTTTCTTGTCCTCACACTCCAAAATAAAATAGCTTTGCTGAGAGAAAATATAGACATATAGTTGAAACTCCCTGAGCTCTTCTTCATCATGCATCAGTTCCACGTAAATTTTGGGATGAAGTTGTTAACGTTGCCGTATATCTCATAAATCGACTTCCTACTCTATTGCTCAATCATAAGTGTCTGTTTGAAAAACTTTATAATCAAACTCCTGATTACAATTTCCTTCAAATTTTTGGTTGCCATGTTATCCATGGTTACACCCTAACTAAACACAAACTTGACTCTTGTTCATTACAATATGTTTTCCTTGGTTATAGCAATTCGCACTATAGTTATCGTTGCTTGCATATACCAACGAGATGAATTTATATTTCATGACATGTTACTTTTGATGAGTCTCTATTCCCTTTTTCAGTAGCTTCTTCAATCTCTCCTCCAGATACAAGTGACACCTTCTTAATGTTAGAGTGTATACTAAAAGCCTAGCTTTTGGTATAAACATTTATCTAGAAATAAGAATTACATTGGTCAAATGACTACATTTATGATAAATGTAGTTGTTCAATTAATTTATATTGTAGATAACATGGTGTGTGATGTCACACACAGAGGATCATGTTATCAGTACCTTATAAATTATAAACAGTAGCTCACGACCATAATGGAAAGGAACAAACCATTGGAAGGTCGTAGTGTAATTAGGTATTAGTTTATCTTAACTATATAATTACACTAGTACACTTAGAGTGTATTGAGTAGGACCATTAGAGGTCGTTTCTTTTATACTGACTTTATAAAGGAACAAAGACCTCAGTTATTATGGAAGTGTGTGCTCTTAATCGTAATATAATAACAAGCACATATATTTGATATTTATTTCTTTAATTTATCAATGGGTGAGATTTAGTTCGATGAATCAATAAGCCCGATAAGTTGGGAAATGATATCACTTATAGTGTATTGTTGATTATAGAAGGAAACTGTGTCCTAGTGATCTAGGTTGAGAATGTCCTCAAGAGGAGCTCATAAGGATTGTCATGTTAAACCCTGCAGGTGGACTTAGTCCGACATGACGATGAAGTTGAGTGGTACTACTCTTGGAGCTAGATATTAATTAAGTGAGTTGTCAGTAACTTACTTAATTAGTGGACATTTGTTATCTTAAACAGAGGGAGACTAACACACTCATAATAAGAAGGAGCCCAAAATATAATTTGGGATTGGTGCGGTAGTTCAATAATAGTTCTTTAGTGGAATGAATTATTATTGATGAAATTAAGTTGTGTGTTCGGGGCGAACACGAGATGCTTAATTTCATCGGGAGACCAAAACCAATTCCTCCTCTCGGTCCCTATCGTAGCCTCTAGTATATAGAGATTTATACCCACCGCATACTCACCTTCTTACCCATCCAATGGGGCCGGCCAAGCTAGCTTGGAACCCAAGCTAGGGCCGGCCAAGACCAAGTGGATGAGCCATGTAGGTGGCCGGCCAAAGCTTGGGTCCCAAGCTTAGGTGGCCGACCACTAGAATATTAAAAAGGATTTTTATTAAAATTATTTCTTATGTGGATATCATGATTTTAAAAGAGAGTTTAAAAATTAAAAATGTCCTTTTATAACTTTCTACAAAAGATTAAGAGAAGAGATTAATCTCTTTCCTTATTTGTAGTTTAAAAGGATGATTTTAATTTTTGGTAAAAACTTTCCTTATTTGTAAATCATGTACATGTTTAAAAGAGAGTTTAAAATTTGAAATCTTTCCTTATTTGTTGTTTAAAGGAGGATTTTAAATTTTAAGAAAACTTTTCTTTTTAACCATGTTCATGATTTAAAAGAGAGTTTAAAATTAAATATTCTCTTTTATAAGTTTCTACAAAAGATTAAGAAAAGATTTGATATCTTTCCTTATTTGTACATTAAAAGAGATTTTAATTTTTAGAGATAACTTTCTTTTTATCCATATGTTAAAAGAAAGATTTTAATTTATTAAATTTTCTTTTTATAAACCAATCATGAAGGGATAAAATTATTGGAGAAATTTTATAAATTTCCGGAAGCAAATAAGGAAGTTTTAATTGGTGTTTAAAATTTTATTTGCTTGGAAGTTTATTGTTGTGGCCGACCATTGAAATTTGAAAAGAAAAAATTGTTTTAATTAAATAAATTTTCCTTTTCATTGACAAAAGAATTAAGGAAGTTTTTATTAAATTTTCCTTATTTTCCAAGACCAAGGATTATAAAAGAGGGGGTAGAGGAGGCTTCAAGGCTAAGGACTCTATTCTATTTTTCTCCCTTTTTTCCTTAGTGCAGTGGCCGGCCCTTCCCTTTCTCTTCTCTCCTCTTGTTGTGGCCGAAATCTATCATCTCTTGGAGCTTGGAGGATGTGGCCGGATCAAGGAAGGAGAAGAAGGAGAGAAAGCGTGCATCCCTTAGAGCTTGGTTGGTGGAAAATTCTTCATCCTTTGAAAGTTCTTGTGCTTGGCCGAAACTTGAAGGAAGAAGGAAGAAGGTGCCTAGGTGGTTCTCATCTCGGAAGATCGTTGCCCACACAACGTCTGAGGTTAGAAGAGGAATACGGTAAAAGATCAAGAGGTCTTTCTAAAAGGTATAACTAGTAATTTTTCTTTCCGCAACATACTAGTTATTTTTGGAAATAATACTAAATACAAGAGGCATATGATTCTAGTGTTTCGAATTTGTTTTCGATATAGTGTTCTTTTGTTTTTCTTTTCATTGTGATTTGATTGTTCTTTTCGGTTGACCTAAAGTTATTTTAGGAAATTAAATATTAGCTTTCCTTAAAAGGTTTTGTCTAGTCGGTGGTCGTTGCTCCCATATCCAAGAAGGTCATGTGCCTCGCCACGTCAGTACTGGGAACCAATTTTGGAAATTAATATTTAATGGAATTAATAACTTAGGTGATTTGGATCAAACGTGTTAAGTTCCGCAGGAGATCCAAGTCAAAACCTAAAAGAACAAATAGATTAAGTTTTGGATCAAATGTGTTAAGTTCTGCAGGCGATCCAAAATTTAATTTAAAAGAACACATGGTAGCTAGGAAAAGGTTCAGACCTTTGTACAAAATTTTTGTACAGTGGAACCTCTAGGTTTTCCGAGTAGCAACCAACACTTAATGCCATCTAATATTGTCAGAAGTGATGACATCTTAGGTCCTGCTCTAGAGCTCTCTAATAACTCCTTTATACCATCAGAATCATCTCAAGTTGCTGCTCCAATCTTGGAAGCCTCGTCGGTCGAAGATAATATGCTCTCTAGTTCTAGATCCTCGGATAATGCTATTAGGGTCGATTTGTAGCTAGAGTGGGGGGGGGGGGGGTAAATAGCTCATCGCGTTTCATTTACTTGCTTCATTGTTGTTGATATGCAGTGAAAAGACTCGAAACAAGACTCATAACGCAAACACGAGGATTTACTTAGTATCCACCTCAAGAAGAGGTGACTAATCCAAGAATCCAACCCTTATTCACTCATTCACTATGAAAACACTCCTCGGTAACTACTGAAGGCAGAGAAGCCTTGTACAACACTCACAATATAACAAGAAGAAAAAGGAAGCAAATACAAGTAAAATCTTACAAGATTTACAACATGAAGCCAAAACCTTAACTTCTTCGTCTTGCTTAAATACACCTCTTGACTTGCTTGGAAATGTACCAACACTCCTCTCTAAGCCTTCAAGATCAGGTGTGTGTCGGTGAGCTCGGTGGAGAAGGTCGCGTGAGGTTGGGGATGAAGCTCGCGAAGAAATACAGAAGAAATCGCTCGCCAATGGCTTTATCCTGCACAACGGTCACAACTCAATCGATCGGCTGATTGATTGGAGAGGCTGAATCGATCGGCCAATCGATTCAGCCTTCTCCTGTGCTCTCACATCTATGCGAGAAAACTGGCCCCCAATCAATCGGCTGATCGATTGGGAAAGCTACTGTGCGAGCGATATAAGCTCCCAATCGATTGATTGATCGATTGGGTTGCCATTTATCGCAACACTGTGCCCAATCGATCAGCTGATTGACTAAGATTGGTCTAATTTGATCACTTGATCAAATTGACTAATCCTAGCTTGCCGAGTCAAGTCTAGGGCTCTCAAACCCAATTTTGGTCAACCGTGACCTACTAGGACTCCTCGTGCCTAGCATCCGATCAACTTGACCTGCTGGGACTTCTTCACCAAGTGTCCGTTCAATACTTTGACCCACTTGAACTTTTCTCCTCATGCCAAGCGTCTGGTAAACCTTGACCCACTTGGACTTACCTTCTCGTGCCAAGTGTCTAGTCCTCCATGACCCATTTGGACTTCCACCAGATGTCCGGTCACCCTTGACCTATCTGGATTTTCTCGTGCCAAGTATCCGGTCAATCCTTTGACCTACTTGGGCTTCCCAACACCAGGTGCCCGGTCAATCCTGACCATCTGGATCTCCACGTGCCTGACTTCACTTATTATGTCTTTCCATCTGTCTAGCTTCACTCACTAAGACTTTTCATCTTCTTGGCTCCACTCACTAGGACTTTCACCTAGCTTCACTCAATAGGATTTTCAACTGCCTGACTTTACTTACCAGGACTTTCCATCTGCCTAGCTTCACTCATCATGACTTTCACCTAGCTTCACTCACTAGAATTTTTCCACTGTCCGGTTTCACTCACTGGTACTTTAACTGCCTAGGTTCACTCATTATGTCTTTCACTTGGCTTCACTCACTAGGATTTTCCAATTGCCTAGCTTCACTTACTAGGTCTTTCACCTGGCTTCACTCACCAAGATTTTTCAACTGTATGACTTCACTCACTAGGACTTGTCTTTGCCTAACCTTCAGTTATGACTTTCTCAATCAAGTATCCGATCAACCCTTTGACCTACTTAACTCTTCTTCACATCTAACTGGCCAGTCCTTGACCAGAGGGGAATTGTATCAACAATCTCCCTAATCAGACGATTGCATCTGCAATCTCCATGTATTATCAAATATCGAAACCTAAACATCAAGACTCAAGTTTGAGCCAACTCAAACTTAGTCAACCAGGTCAACTTTGACCTAGGGATATTGTACCAACAATCTCCCCCTTTTTGATGTTTGACAATACCTTTAAGTTAGGCTAATCTCATAGCGTCAAATTTCCTTCATGCCAATGAATGAATGAGGATTTCCTTCATTCTCTCCCTTTCCTAGAGAACATTCTCCCCCAAACTTTCCTAGAGGGCAATGAAGGCCTAACTTAAACCTTACATTCTCCGCCTATTGGTACACATAAAAAACTCTCTCCCTGAAAAGTTACCCAACATTGTTCATAACCTCACATGTTGTTCACAACACCACAATGAAGGTCTCATACCCTTCATTGTCTTCAATGCTCACCCTTGAGTATTAACCACTTCACAATGCTCATCCTAGAACATTCATCGTTCTAACAACGAAGGTCTCATACCCTTCATTGTATCCAATGCTCCTCCTAGAGCATTCTTCTATCCAATAATAAAGATATCCGATCTTCCATTGTTTCCCTATGCTCGACCTTAAGCATTTTTCAAAACGAAGGTTTTACCACCTTCTATGGTTTTGGAAAAAGAAATTTTATGTCCTTAAAGAGTAATCCCCCCTAAAGACATGTTCCAGACTTCTGTCATTGCACCAACAATGACTTGGAGTTCCTAAATCTTTAGAAAATCCAAAAACTTGAAGTTTTGAGATTTAAAAGATTCAATATTGAAACTAACCTCATCCTAAACTTCAAACTAGTATTCCTTAACCATTTCTTCTTATTTTCATCATGAGAACTACCCTTAAATGTATATAAATATATTCCAAGGGGTTAGGAGTGGTTAATAATTAAGGCTAAAAATGACTTAAAGTGTTGAAATTAGGCTTTCCCAGTCAAAATCAATCTTTTCAATCGATTGGGTTGGGGCTCAATCGATTGACACTTGCTCAATTGATCCACTGATCGATTCAGTGATGTTATGTTCGTAGAAAAACTGCGTGAATCGATCCACTGATCGATCCAGCTAGGGTTGAATCGATCGGCTGATCGATTCAACGTGCTTCTCCTCGTGATAATACCTTTCTCAATCGATCGTCCGATCGATTGAGATACTCCAATCGATCGGGTGATCGATTGAAGCTTTGATTTCCTGAAAGTAAATTTCAGTGAAATTCAAAAATACCCTAAAAATTCTAAAAATTATGAAACTTTTTGTAGATATTATTTAGGGTATATACTATCAAGGAAAAATAGTTTTCTAAGAAAATACTTCCTATTTTCAAAGATTGACACAAACTTGAAATCTTGTGAAAACTTCAATGTTTCTTCTAAGTTTGTGTCTAACTTTTCAAAGATGATTACTATCAAAAGATAGCGTTCACCAAGATTTTCCAAAATATATTTAAAATGTTTTTCAAAGCTAATTTCCAACCATGTTCTTTGAGTTCAATGCACATGTCTTGTACATTAGCTTTTCCAATGATTGGAGTATACATAACTATGTGTTTTGATGAAATCAAAATTCAAATAGATGCACTAAATCAACATCTTGAGTCTTGTTCATCATCCTAACATCTACTTGTATTTAATGTGCACTAAAGCACATACAAGTCACCTTATAGTCTTTGTGTGATGTAGATTTTGGTTTTGCCCTAAACTAGGGATCATGTATATCTATCTAGGCATGTTAGAAATTTTGAACATCCACCTAGGATGTCACTTGTTAGTGAATGTCATTGTCCTTAATCACAAGGAAATTAAAATAATGCATTTATGACATACATGAAAAGGAATAATTTTCAAAAGAAAATACACCATAGCTACATGATGTATGTATGACATGATATGATATTTTTATTTGTTTTTCATAATATACATGAATGCAACATATGATGGCATGACATATGATAGGCAAACAATCATGGTAAATTAGCATAAATAAAATATACCTAGATAATCTATCTAAGTATCATTAATTATTGCTAAATTAAAATCTAATCCTAGATTGTCCATATTTTCTCAAGAAAATGTCAAACCTTAACTTGACATTTCTTTTGTCTTTCCCTATTTGTGTCAATTTAAATTATGTATAATTTCTCAAGGTTTGACATATTTTACTCTTCCAAAGAGTAATCACTTAAATTAAGAATTAAATTTGCCCTTAACTCCCTAAGAAAATATCAAAAATCCCAACTTGACATTTCTTATGCTTTTCTCAAGTGTGCCAATTTAAATTAAGTTCAATTCCTCAAATTTTGGCACATTTTACTCTTCCAAAGAGTAAACAATAATCCATTTCATTTTCAAAGATTAACAATAACCTTGAAAATGCTCTCCAAGTGTCAACTTTATCAAGGTTGGGTTAACCATCCTTCCCATTTGGAGTTGACACTCTCTAAACCCATCTAGGGTATAGAGAATATGCTCCTCGGAACCCAAAATCTATTGGTGCTCCTTGGATGCTCTAGATACTCACTAGGGATAACTTCCTTAGATACCTTCCTAATGACCTTTCTAGGCTTACTAGGAGCCTTGGTCACTTTCTCTAGGTCAACTCTAGGGATAGCTTCCCTTGTGACCTTCTTGGTGACTTTCTTTGACTTTTTAGAAGTCTTAGTCACATTGGTCTTGGCAAAAATACTTCTAGGGATAGTTTTCCTTGTATCTTTAACTTGACCCCTAGACTTAGGATTGATTCCATAAGTAATTGGAACCCTATGGTATGAAGCGACATCCTTCTTAGCTTTAGGTTTGTATCCCAAATCTATATGACTATAGGATGACTCTTGTTTATCTAAACCAAGGTTTTTGGTTCTTGGGCCCTCATGTTACATTTGTGATTTTTCTAAGGGTCCTCTCCAATTTATCAAGTATTGACCTCAAGACTTGATTTTCTTTCTATAACTTCTCAACCTTAGAATTTTCACTAAAGCCTTGATTTTTTTTTTCTTAGGCATATATTTTAAACCCTTAGAATTATTGCTTAATTTGTTATCTACCTTCATAACCCTAAGCGTGACGGTCTTAGCATGATATGCTATATGATTTCCCTTAATTCTATCATGCTTCATATTTTCATGATAAATAACATTAAAATGATATAAATTATTTCTAGCATATTTTTTATCATGGGTCAAAGGAATAGATTCAATAAATGATACTTTGGATTTTACCTTGGATGCTCCCCCTTGACTTGTGCTTCCTCCTTTGACTTTGGTCGGTTTCTCCCCTTAGGACATTGACTCCTATAATGTTTTCTTTGATTGCAAGAGAAGCACACAATGTGCTCCTTGCCCTTACGTTCCATGGGACTGACTCTCTTGGGCTTCTCCTTGCCCTTGGGTGCCACTTGGCCCTTCTTCTTGGCCAATTTTGGACACTTGCTCTTATAGTGTCTTCTTTCCCTACACTTAAAGCAAATAATATGATTTTTATTATTTAAACTTGAAATTGTTATACCTTTGCATGTAGGGGTGGCACATGATCCTCCAGTTGATTTGTCTTGATTTGTGGAGGTGGCACACTGGCACTATCTTCTTCTTCTTTTTCTTCTTCATTTGACCCGGAAGTGAAAATCTCTTCTTGTTCCAGTGTCAATACATGACTCTCCCCCTCAATTCTAGAGGTGGAGGCCTCTTCATCTTCATCCTCTTGCACATGAAACAAAGAGTTTGCTTCCTTTTTGTTCTTTTGGTTGCACTCCTTTGAGGATGAAGCTTCTTGGACTTCTTTTTCGAAAGTTGAGCATCTCTCAACTTTGAAGTCCTCTTCCTCTTGGTCTTGCTCCAATGAGTCGCCCTCTTTGGGTTTCTCTTGGTTTGGTGCAGTGAAGGGTTCTTCATGAAGCTTGGCCAATTTGCTCCATAGTTCATTTGCATGCTTTTATTCTCCAATTTTACAAATGATTGTGTTTGACAATAGACTAACCAATAATATGGTTACCTTATCATTCGCCTCGCACCTTTAAATTTGCTCCTTGCTCCATTTACTTTTCTTGAAAATTTTGCCCTTTGAATCTGTTGGAACTTCAAAGCCTTCCATTAGAGCAAACCATTGCTCTATCTCCATCATGAAGAAATTTTTTATTCTTGATTTTCAAGAATCGAAGCTTGTCATTGTGAATGGTGGAGGCACCCTTGTGTCGTATCCAAGTCTATCTTGGAACTCCATTTGAAGTTGAGCTCTTTTGAAGTCATTAACTTTGATGATCTTGCTTCAACTTCTTCTCCCTCTATCTTGTTGCCCTTTTCGATGATGATTCCGATGAAGAGTGACCTCGCTTTGATACCACTTGTTAGGGTCGATTTATCGCTAAAGGAGGAGGGTTGAATAGCTCATCACGTTTCGTTTGCTTACTTCATTGTTGTTGATATGCAGCGGAAAGACTCGAAACAAGACTCACAATGCTAACACGAGGATTTACTTGGTATCCACCTCAAGAAGAGGTGACTAATCCAAGGATCCGACCCTCACTCACTCATCCATTATGAAAACACTCATTCTCGGTAACTACCGAAGGCGGAGAAGCCTTGTACAACGCTCACAATACAACAAGAAGAAAAAGGGAAGCAAATACGAGTAAAATCTTATATGATTTACAACATGAAGTTGAAACCCTAGCTTCTTCTTCTTGCTTGAATACACCTCTTGACTTGCTTGGAAGTGTACCAACACTCCTCTCCAAGCCTTCAAGATTTGGTGTGTGTCGGTGAGCTCGGAGAAGGTCGCGTAAAGTTAGGAATGAAGTTCACGAAGAACTACTGAAGAAATCGCTTGCCAACGGCTTTATCCTGAGCAACGGTCACAACCCAATCGATCAGCTGATTGATTGGGGAGGTTGAATCGACCGACTGATCAATTCAGCCTTCTTCTGTGCTCTCACATCTGCACGAAAAAATTGGCCCCTAATCGATTAACCAATCAATAGGGGAGCCCAATCGATCGGCTGATCGATTGGGCTGCCATTTGTCGTAGCACTGTGGCCAATTGATCAGATGATCGATTGGGCTTGGTCTAATTTGATCACTTGATCAAATAGACTAACCCTAGCTTGCCTGAGTCAAGTCTAGGGCTTCCAAACCCAACATTCGGTCAACCGCGACTTGCTGGGACTTCTCGTGCCTAGAATCCGGTCAACCTTGACCTGCTGGGACTTCTTCACCAAGTGTTCGGTCAATACTTTAACCTACTTGAACTTTTCTCCTCGTGCCAAGTGTCCGGTCAACCTTAACCCACTTGGACTTACCGTCTTATGCCAAGTATCCGGTCTTCCATGACCCACTTGGACTTCCACCAGATGTCCGGTCACCCTTGACCCATCTTGATTTCCTCATGCTAAGTATCTGGTCAATCCTTTGACCTACTTGGGCTTCCCAACACCATGTGTCCGGTCAGTCTTGACCCACCTAGATCTCCATGTGCCTGGCTTCACTCACCAAGTCTTTTCATCCGCCTAGCTTCACTCATTAGGATTTTCATCTGTCTAACTTCACTCACCAGGACTTTCACCTAGCTTCACTCACTAGGATTTTCATCTGCCTGGCTTCACTCACCAGGACTTTCACCTAACTTCACTCACTAGAATTTTTCCACTGCCCAACTTCACTCACCAGGACTTTCACCTGCCTAACTTCACTCACTAGGTCTTTCACCTGGCTTTACTCACTAAGATTTTTTAACTGCCTAGCTTTACTCACTAGATCTTTCACCTGACTTAACTTACCAGGATTTTCTAACTGTCTAGCTTCACTCACCAAAACTTGCTTTTACCTAACCTCCAGTTAGGGCTTTCCCAGTCAAGTGTCCGGTCAATTCTTTGACCTACTTGACTCTTCTTCACATCTAACAGGTCAATCCTTGACCAGAGAGGAATTGTATCAACAATCTCTCCAATCGGATGATTACATCTGTAATCTCCATGTATTGTCAAACATCGAAATTCAAACATCAAGACTCAAGTTTGAGCCAACTCAAGCTTAGTTAACTAGGTCAACCTTGACCTACGAATATTACACCAACAAATGCATGTCTGTCATCTACATCACCATGTCAGTCTACTTCCTCGTCGCCATCAACAAGTGATTTAGATGATAATGCTCCTCGTCGCATGCTTCCCGTTAGTGACATTTATGAACGTTGCCCACCAAATGCAATTCGTTATCCCCTTCCACGAGCTCTAGTGGTCTCCTCAAAATCTATTGAACCAACTTATTTTACAAACTTAAGGATTTTCTAGATCAAAGACTGACTCGTCTCTATTTCACAAATATAATGATGGATCTATGATATTTTTTCTTATTTATGTGGATGACATTCTAATAACCGACAATGATCACAAGGGTATCACAACTTTATTAAGTCTTCTCAATCAAGAATTTCCTACTCGAGATTTGTGTATTGCTCTTTTTTTCTCTTGGTATTGAGCTTATTCCACATGAGGATGACTATCTTCTCTCTCAGAGCAAATACATTATTGAACTTCTTCAAAGAGCCAAAATGGATGGAGCATGTCCGGTCTCTACACCAATTGCTATAAACAACTCTCCAACTTTATCCTCTCTTGAATTGTCTGATCCACAAATTTATCGAAGTATTGTTGGAGCCTTACAATATGTCACTATCACATGCCCTGATATTACTTTTGTAGTAAATCGTGCTTGTCAATTTATGCATACTTCAACTAAACAAAATTAGGATAATGTAAAAAGAATACTTCGTTATCTCAAAGGTACTATTCTACATGGTCTTCTATTATCTTGTTAATCGTCTCGAGATTTACATGCATATAGTGATGCGAATTGGGCAAGTTCTCCTGAAAATAAATGCTCTACTAGTGGATATGTAATATTTCTTGGACGAAATCGTATCTCATGGAATTCTAAAAAGCAACCTACGGTATCTCGTTCAAACACTGAGGTAGAATATAAAGCTATAGCAAATACAACGTCATAAATTATTTGGCTTCAATCACTTCTCTCTAAACTTCATCTTGCATCAAATATTGCATAAAAAATTTGGTGCGACAATATTAGAGCAACATATCTCAAAGCAAATCCAATCTTTCATGCTCGTAGAAAACATGTGGAAATTGATTTTCATTTTATTTGTGAACGTGTGGTAACTCAACAGTTATCCATCTCTTATATTTCTGTTGAAGATCAAATCACTGATATCTTTACTAAACCATTATCCAGACAACATTTCAACAAGTTAGCAAGAAAACTCAATGTTAAAGACCTCCTGATAAGTTTGTCGGGGGTTAAAAGAGATAAAAGAGAATTACCAGAATTGACCAGATCAAATCACCAAATTAAATAAATTAGTATTATGATTATTCTAATAATTCTGTTATAATTATTAGAATAATTCTGTTATTTATTAATTAGTCAATTGACCAAGTATTTTTTGAACATTATATATTGTATTGTCCTTAGGGCAAACATCAATGAACAATAAGATTTATTATTACTCTCATGTTATTTCTTTCTCTCTTCCTATTTTTTTCTCTTTAATAGGTGTAGCCCTTTCGAATAAAGATTTGCATGAGTCGCGAGTGGGGAAGACGTCTCCTCGCAACTGCAAAAAAAAAGACACCTACCTCCAAGGAAGGAGATGTTTAAGGAACACCCTTCTCTAGAGGAGACCTCGAACAAGAGTTGCCTCATCATTTTTGACAGTCACAACTGGCGAATACATTGGGTTGTTAGATCCAGAAGATCATCTATGCCACTTCGAGAATGCTTTCCTACTATATTAATACGTGGATGTTGTTAAGTGTCGAGTCTTCCTGACTACCTTGTTAGATTTGGCCCAACTGTGGTTCAATCGACTCCTAGCCTCATCTATCAATTACTTTGATGACTTTAAGGTTGCTTTCTTACACCAATTTGCTAGTAGTAAAAGGTATCAAAAGATATCTCTTAACCTGTTCACCATGAAGCAAAAGTTTTAGAAGAAAGTTAAACCTATGAGAGATGTTGGTAAACTAGAGTCGTGCTGGGACCAACCTTACCGAGTCATTCACTGACTCGACTGTGAGTCTTATTACTTAGATGATCCTCAAGGAAAAGAATTTAAGCAACCTTGGAATGTAATGTATCTAACGCCTTATCGTGTATGATAAACCAAGGACACCCATTCAGTATTTTTTTTTTCTTTTTTTGTCATTCATCTTTATAAATATTCAGACTCTATCAAGTAAAATTGAAGTCTTTCGTTTGTAGGATGGTGTGATTAATAGAAAGGGGGGGGGTATCGATCCTTCTTTTTCTCTTTTTATTGTTCATTTGTTCATATTTTCTATAGAGTTAGTACTTATAGTGGAATATAATAAATAATTTTAAGAAAAAATACTCGTACATTTACTTGGTTTCCAATCTCTCTTGTTTAGTACATCTAAGGTCTAAGTACGGGAGATGCTTGTCCACTAGATCTTATATTTTTCGGAACTTTTCTGGAAGCCGATAAACCACTTACATATTATTATCAACCACAAATAGATAAATAGTAAAGCATAAATATATATAAAATATAAAAAATATTGGAGCTCCATTTGGAAGTATCGAGCACAACACACCTCTCTCGGAGCTTCCCTTGTCTTAAAGCTTTACAGCATGTTTTCCTCAAGCACAAAGTTAAAGATTAGTAGAAGAATTGTCGTTATGAATGCTTTGTTTGTTATTCCTTATAAAAACTTATTTTGGGCATCTGGAAGGTCTTCCGAGCACCCCCAATAGTGCGTCTATCCGATCTGAGTTAGTTGTTGCTTATCCATCTCCGGGTGTTTGGAATCCTTCCAGGTGCCTAGACTAAGGTTGAGCAATCAGTTTAAACCGAATCGATTAACCTGAAAACCAAACCGACCAAACTTTTTCCGAGCCAACAGAACAGACCAACCTTTTTTGAAAGAATCGAACTGATAAAACATTGGTTAATTAGATTTTGACCTAAATAACTTTTTTTTTTTTTTTGGGGGAATTATGAAACCTTTATCCTCACTTAGAAATGTATGTGAGAACTTAGAACAATTGTTCAAGAAGTTTAGGAATGCTAACAAAATTTCAGATTATTCATAGTTATAATTATTTCTAGGTAATTATGAGCTCCATTGATATATTACATAAGTTTTAAATTTTAATCATTTTATTTTTAGAATAATAAATGTAGCTCCGCGGTTCAATAAATTATCAAAAAAAAAAAATCAAAATCAAAATAGCTCCCCTATATTCATAGAATTAATTTATGTGCATTTACAAATTTAACTCAAGAAAATACCTAAAACTATTTACATTTTTACATATCACAAAATTAAATAACATTCTTACAATAAACCATAAATGATCTACAAGTTCCAAGTTCCAAATGTCACTACATTTTCAAAGTTCACAATTAGGAGATTACAAGTTTTGCCAAATGCCAATTAAAATTTAAGAGATGATACATATAATTTAACTTCTACATAAATTACATTGTGAAGATTAAAGATCACATTGCAATCTTGATTCTAATTGCATGATATGACAAATCTTGATTTTTACACGACGTGGCAATGTGGAGATTTTGTTTGGTCCTTAAAACCTTGACGTGTGATGTACTTAGCTTGTTGATCAAGAGCTGAAAATTTGATAATTACTATCTAAACAAGATAATTAATTTAAATAAAATATAATATTTAAAACACACCATTGATTATTGTATCATTATTATCCATGTATCAGTGTTGTAGAAGAAGATGAGTCCATAATCTTTGAGAATTCTGACAAAAAAATTATAAGTTAAATAAATAAATATTTTTAAATTTACAATTATAAATAAAATCTAACTATATTTTTCTTAAAAAGAAAAACTTACCACTTTCAAGATTTTCCACATCCTCTAAACTTTCTTCAAAGTCAATTGATTGCAAACTTAACGAAAGTCAATTTTGAGTACAAATAAAACTTTCTAATACCCTAGGAGCTAATCAACTCCTACAACAATCAAGTACCTTACTACCAATACTGAAAGCGGATTCTGAAGGAATTGTTGATATTAGAATAACTAATACATCATGAGCAATTTGAACAAGTATAAGAAATTTGTGATAGTTTTGCTTCCACCATCCCAAAATGTCAAAAGTATTACAATACTCTTCAAATATTTCATTAAGATACTTGTCTAATTTTGACATATTACTGTCACAAAAAAATTGTGCCTTTTATTTCTTATATTTGTCAATGATTGATTGTCTTTTCAATTCTATTTGACTCATATTTTTTGGAGCATTGTTATTATCAGATTCTGAAATAGATAAAACTCTTGAAGTATTACATTGAGGCTCCATTTTTTCTTTATAATTCTTGTACAAAGCAAATAAAGTGTCCTTTATTATCTTTCCTACTCTTGCACCCTTCTCATCTTCATATAATTCAATCAACATAAATTCTACAAAATCTAATTTATGCCTTTGATCAAGCACCACTACAATATAAAGCAACATATTCATCTTCTTAGGATCTCCCCAATATTTGTCAACTTTACTTTTCATTTTAATTCCCATTGAATACATGTGAAGATCATTACTTTCTTGCCACTCCTTCAAGATGGTATGAATAGAACTAATCTCATGTGCAAAAGTGTTAGATATCACATACAAAGATCCTGAAACTTTTAATGTTAGATCATAACAAGTCTAGCTAGCATTATTCCAATCAACACTTGTTGGCTTCCCATCAAAAGTTTTCAATTCTCTTTTAGATTTACCATTTGATTCAAGTATCATATCTCCATTTTCATTTAAAATAGCATGTCAATCTGTATATTAAAGGTCTAATTTAAAACATGGATCTTGTTTACAAATCTATCAAAAGCTCTTTCAAATTTTTGAGCAGTATTCAACATCAAGAAAGTTGAGTCCCATCTGGTCGGTACAACTAAACATAATGAGTTCTTGCTTTTAATTTTTTCAATCTCTACATATTTTTTGAACTTGTTTAATCTAGAGGGAAGTTGCTTAACATATTTAATTACATTCCTAACCCTCATCACAGATTGATTTATATCTTTTAAGCCATCAGTAACAATCAAATTGATTATATGAGCTACATATCTCTTATGAACATATTCTCCCTTCAAAATAGTGGAATCCCAATTAATTATCATTTTTCTAAAACTATTGATAACAATATCATTTGGACTTGCATTATCAACTATAATAGTGAAAATTTTGTTGATTCCCCAATCCCTCAAGAAATTTTCAATGGATAAACTAATTGTCTTACCTTTATGACTTGTAATTGGACAAAAAATGAGAATCCTTTTTTGTAAATTCCAATTTGTATTGATAAAATGAGCTATTAAACACATATAATTGATTTTTTGAATTGATGTCCATGTATCAGTGGTCCAAGAAACTCTTTGTGTTGAATCATGCAACAAGCTTTTCAATATTTCCCTTTCAACTGTATATAATTCAATACAATCACGTGCAACTGTCCATCTTGAAGGAATTTGAAACATTGGATATACCATGGCCATAAATGCTTTAAATCCTTCTCTTTCTATATTTTTTAAATCCTTCTCTTTCTACAAATTTGAAAGGGAGTTCATCCATTATTATCATTCTAGCTAATGTTTTTTTAGATGCATCTTGATCAAATTTACAAGAAGTCAAACACACCTCACCCTCTCTTGAACCTTGTCGTAAACTTAGTTGTGCTTGAGTTGTTTGAACAACATGAGGGTGTTTTTTACATGAGCTAATATGAGATCTCAAGCTCATTGTTCTATTTTTGTATGGATCATAAAAAAAAATTCTTTCTCACAATATTTACATTTGGCTTTAATCTTTGATTCATCATTAGTAAACATTGTGAAATGATCTCATACTTCACTTCTTGGTTTTATTACTTTTTACTTGATTATCTTTCCTTTAGAATCTATATTTTTTTTTGTTATCACTGAAGAATCGATATTAGATTGTGGTACTGAACAACTATTATCAACCTCCATATTTCAGTGCAAATATGGATAAAACAAGTAAAAACCATGAATGTCAATAACATATTAGGGCGATCATAGGAAAACAAAGCGATAACAGTAGCCACAGAGCAATAATCTATTAGGGTAATAATTGTAAAAATAGAGCAATAATACACAAATAGAGCAATAACCTAGTAGGCCAATCATAGTAAAAACCATGAAGGCAACCCATAATACGTGAGAGACTACTGAACTAAGCACATCATTTATAAATAACTTGATGTTTGAGTGCAAATGGATGTGACCTGAAATTGAAAGATGGCCAATGAGGTGAGGATGGAGAGACCAACAAGGAGGATTGAATGTCGTCCGAGTCTCTAAGTTGTTGCACTTCGGGGCATGAGGACAAAAAGCCTCACCGATGGTGAGATTGACGGGAGGAGGGGATGGCAGACGGATTTGTGGAGTAGCTGTGTGATGGGGGAGGGTCGGCTGAGGACGATGGAGATGGGAGTCACGGCGTTAGCGAGAGGTGAGGAGCGAATGAAATTAGGGTTTACCAGTTTAGTTTAGAATTTAAGTTCTGGTTTGGTTCGGTTCATTGATAATATATCTATTTAATCAGTTTAATGAAATTTCGATTTTCAAAATCGAAACCCAACATATTAAATCAATATAATTGATATTTCTTTTAAAAATATTGCTAAATTAACTTAACCGAACTTTTAATTTCGAATTAGTCGATTAATTTAGTTTAACTGAATTTTTATTTATCCCTAAATGCATGATACATTGTATGGACTATCTAAGCTGGTCTTTTTTTGGCCCAAAAAGGTCTTGTTGAGCCCACTCATCATTGAATTCAAGAGAGAGAAGTTTTTGCTATTGCGTTTTTGACAAGGGAACAAAATCACTTCCTCTTAATTCATGTTCCATTTTCAAATGATATTAGATTAAAAAATTTTAATTCGGTCTTATAAAATTTTTCATCAATTATAATTGATAAATCGAGAAGGTTCACAGTTAATAATCCATCATCCCAATGTTGTTAGATTAATTATCCATTAAAAAAAATTAATTTAATATTTTACTAAAATTATGACCAGATTCTTTAGATATCTGATAAATTAAAAGATGATCCATCATTGTATCATTGCCTGAGCCATTTAATCAATAAATTTATCTTTTTGTGTTTGCCACACGATGGAATCATGCTTCCACAGTTAATTAGATATTCATCAATCAATTTTAAACTACGCGGAATTAATTTTTATGATGCATTTTAGAATTAATTTCCTCGATAGGAAAAAATCATGAAACGTTGGCTGTGGAGTGATATATCGTTTGTACTTTAGTGGTCGGTGTTGGTTATATGTATCCTTCTCATTCGTCCACGTATTCTTCTACAGCACTTCGTCCCTCGGACGTATCGAGCCCGTCGACTTTCTCCCGTGCCATCCTTCACACTAGCTGCGTCTTTTGCTCGACTTCCTGTGCTCCTAAGCTCCTGTACACTTAGACACAAGGTTAAATATAGCAGAATCTAACTTAACTTATTTGATTACATCAAAATAATCTTGGGGTATCAACACTTTTTGCTTGATTATCTTTCCTTTAGAATCTATATTTTTTTATTATCACTGAAGAATCGATATCAGATTGTGATACTGAATAACTATTATCAACCTCCATATTTGAGTGCAAATATAGATAAAACAAGTAAAAATCATGAATGTCAATAACATATTAGGGCAAACACAAGAAAACAAAACAATAACAGTAGCCATATAGCAATAACATATTAGGGCAATAACTGTAAAAATAGAGCAATAATAGCAAAAATAGAGCAATAACCTAGTAGGAAAATCATAGTAAAAACCATGAAGGCAACCCTGAGAGGCTACTAAGCTAAGCACATCATTTATAAACAACTTGATGTTTGAGTGCAAATGGATGTGACTTGAAATTGACAGATGGCCAATGAGGCGAGGATGGAGAGACTAACAAGGAGGATTGTGTTAGAGTGTATACTAAAAGCCTAGCTTTTGGTATAAACATTTATCTAGAAATAAGAATCACATTGGTCAAATGTCTACATTTATGATAAATGTAGTTGTTCAATTAATTTATATTGTAGATAACATGGTGTGTGGTGTCACACACAGATGATCATGTTATCAGTACCTTATAAATTATAAACAGTAGCTCACGACCATAATGGAAAGGAACAAACCATTGGAAGGTCGTAGTGTAATTAAGTATCAGTTTATCTTGACTGTATAATTACACTAGTACACTCAGAGTATATTGAGTAGGACCATTTGAGGTCGTTTCTTTTATACTGACTTTATAAAGAAACAAAGACCTCGATTATTATGGAAGTGTGTGCTTTTAATCCTAATATAATAACAAGCACATATATTTGATATTTATTTCTTTAATTTATCAATGGGTGAGATTTAGTTCGATAAATCAATAAGCCCGATAAGTTGGGAAATGGTATCACTTATAGTGTGTGTTGTTAATTATAAAAGGAAACTGTGTCCTAGAGATACTAGGTTGATAATGTCCTCAAGAGGAGCTCATAAGGATTGTCATGTTAAACCCTGCAGGTGGACTTAGTCCGACATGACGATGAAGTTGAGTGGTACTACTCTTGGAGCTAGATATTAATTAAGTGAGTTGTCAGTAACTTACTTAATTAGTGGACATTTGTTATCTTAAACACAGGGAAACTAACACACTCATAATAAGAAGGAGTCCAAAATGTAATTTGGGATTGGTGCGGTAGTTCAATAATAGTTCTTTAGTGGAATGAATTATTATTGATGAAATTAAGTTGTGTGTTCGGGGCGAACACGGGATGCTTAATTTCATCGGGAGACCAAAACCAATTCCTCCTCTCGGTCCCTATCGTAGCCTCTAGTATATAGAGATTTATACCCACCGCATACCCACCTTCTTACCCATCCAATGGGGCCGGCCAAGCTAGCTTGGAACCCAAGCTAGGGCCGGCCAAGACCAAGTGGATGAGCCATGTAGGTGGCCGGCCAAAGCTTGGGTCCCAAGCTTAGGTGGCCGGCCACTAGAATATTAAAAAGGATTTTTATTAAAATTATTTCTTATGTGGATATCATGATTTTAAAAGAGAGTTTAAAAATTAAAAATTTCCTTTTATAGCTTTCTACAAAAGATTAAGAGAAGAGATTAATCTCTTTCCTTATTTGTAGTTAAAAGGAAAATTTTAATTTTTGATAAAACTTTCCTTTTTTGAAATCATCTACATGTTTAAAAGAGAGTTTAAAATTTGAAATCTTTCCTTATTTGTTGATTAAAGGAGGATTTTAAATTTTAAGAAAACTTTTCTTTTTAATCATGTTCATGATTTAAAAGAGAGTTTAAAATTAAATATTCTCTTTTATAAGTTTCTACAAAAGATTAAGAAAAGATTTGATATCTTTCCTTATTTGTAGATTAAAAGAGATTTTAATTTTTAGAGATAACTTTCTTTTTATCCACATGTTTAAAAGAAAGATTTTAATTTATTAAATTTCCTTTTTATAAACCAATCATGAAGGGATTAAATTATTGGAGAAATTTTATAAATTTCCGAAAACAAATTAGGAAGTTTTAATTCTTGTTTTAATTAAAACTTTCCTTGATTTGGGGCTTGAGGTGGCCGGCCATTGTATTTGAAAAAGAAAAATATTTTTAATTAAATAATTTTTCCTTTTCAATGAAAAAAAAAATTAAGAAAATTTTTATTAAATTTTCCTTATTTGCCAAGACCAAGGATTATAAAAGAGGGGTAGAGAAGGCTTCAAGGTTAATGATCTCTATTCTTTTTCTTCCTCTCCTCTTTGGTTTTGGTGGCCGGCCCTATTACTCTTCTCTCCTCTTGTTGGCCGAAACTTATCACTTGGTGGAGCTTTTGTTTGTGGTCGGATCAAGGAAGGAGAAGAAGGAGAAAAAGCAAGCCTCGTTTCTAGTATCCCTTGGAGCATGGTGGTGGTGGCCGAACCTCTTCATCCTAGAAGAAGTTTTGATGGCCGAAACTTACAAGGAAGAAGAAGGTGCTTGGTGGTTCTCATCTAGGAAGATCGTTGCCCACACAACGTCCGAGGTTAGAAGAGGAATGCGGTAGAAGATCAAGAGGTCTTTCTAAAAGGTATAACTAGTAATTTTTGTTTCCGCATCATACTAGTTATTTTTGGAAATAATACTAAATACAAGAGGCATACGATTCTAGAGTTTCGAATTTGTTTTCGATATAGTGTTCTTTTGTTTTTCTTTCCCTTGTGATTTGATTGTTCTTTTCGGTTAACCTAAAGTTATTTTAGGAAATTAAATATTATCTTTCCATAAAAGGTTTTGTCTAGTCGGTGGTGGTTGCTCCGATATCCAAGAAGGCCATGTGCCTCGCCACGTCAGTACTGGGAACCAATTATGGAAATTAATATTTAATGGAATTAATAACTTAAGGTGATTTGGGTCGAACGTGTTAAGTTCCGTAGGAGACCCAAGTCAAAACCTAAAAGAACGAATAGATTAAGTTTTGGATCAAACGTGTTAAGTTCCGCAGACGATCCAAAATTTAATTTAAAAGAACACATAGTAGCTAGGAAAAGGTTCAGACCTTTGTACAAAATTTTTGTACAGTGGAACCTTTAGATTTTCCGAGTAGCAACCAATAGATTGAACGTCGTCTGAGTCTCTAAGTTGTTGCAACACTTCGAGGCATGAGGACAAAAAGCCTCACTGATGATGAGAGTGACGAGAGGAGGGGATGGCAGACAGATTTGTGAAGTAGCTGTGTTGGCAGGAGAGGGAGGGTCGATTGAGGATGACAGAGATGGGAGTCGCAGCAAATGGGAGTTATGGCGTTAGCTAGAGGTGAGGAGCAAATGAATTTAGGGTTTACCAATTTGGTTTAAGATTTAAGTTCTAGTTTAATTCGGTTCATTGATAATATATCTATTTAATTGGTTTAATGAAATTTTGATTTTCAAAATCGAAACCCAACATATTAAACTAATATAATGGATATTTCTTTTTAAAAAATTGAACTTCTAAATTAATCGAATCGAACTCAATCGATTTAGTCGATTAATTTAATTTAACTGAGTTTTTATTTATCCCTAAATGCATGATATATGGACTATCTCAGCTGGTCTTTTTTTTTCGCCCAAAAAAGCCTTGTTGAGCCCACTCATCGTTGAATTCAAGAGAGAAATTTTTGCTATTGCGTTTTCGAAAAGGGAACAAAATCACTTCCTCTTAATTCATTTTCCATTTCCAAATGATGCGTCAGAAACAAATTTTAATTGGTATAAGATATTTCATTTAAGTTGATTAATTTTAGTGGTGATCAATTTGGTCAGGATAAATTGAGAAGTGTCATCTGTTGGTGCAGTAAGCATCCGATGATCGAACCTCAGTTTTGATAATGACAAAAGGATTCAAAGTTAAGATTCCTTGTTATCTAACGTGGTTAAATAAGGTTTCAGGAAAGTCCTAACTGCGGTTAGGCAAGGGAAAATCCTAAGAGGGGGTAACCTTAGGTCCTAGGGGTGGTAACCCTAGGTGAAGGAAAATCTTAAGGGGGGGGGGTAACCTTAGGTCCTAGGGGGCGGTAACTCTAGGTGGAGGAAAACCCTAAGGGGCGGCAACCTTAGGTCCTAGGGGGCGGTAACCCTAGGTGGAGGAAAACCCTAAAGGGCGGCAACCTTAGGTCCTAGGAGGTGGTAACCCTAGGTGGAGAAAAACCCTAGGGGGCGGTAACCCTAGGCGGAAAGTCCAGTCGGTTTGGAGGACCGGACTGACATCAGGTAATCTCTCCTGAGGGGAGTAGGTGAGGACGCGTTTCCCGTAGAGGGAACAATAGGCGTAGGGTCGACCTAGGGTTTTCGGTTGGAAATCCGAAGTCAGACCCGGACAGTCCGGAGACTGTCATAAACATTCTTTTATTATTCATACTGTTATTTTGTGCTAATTTTGTGTTGCAGGATATTGTTTGGGACTAACAAGTCTTGCAGGTACAAAACAAGGTAGTTTTCCCTCGGATGAACAGTGTCCGAGGCGCCTCCATGGAGCTTGGAGGCGCCTCGGGTGCAAAGGATGAGCTGGCTGTGAAGCACCATTGGAGGCGCCTTGAAGAAGGCAGAAGGCGCCTTGGAAGGCGCCTTGAGTGAGGTTTAAGGCGTCTTGAATGGATGAAGTTCGACCAGATCAGATTTGATCCACGCGGAAGACCAGACAGCATGGAGGCGCCTTGAACAGCCTTCAAGGCGCCTTGAACAGCCTTCAAGGCGCCTTGAACACCCTTTATAAGGGGGTTTCGACCAGCACTTCACAACAACGAATATCAAGTGATCTCTCATCAACGTGCTGCTCCAAAAGACACTCCGAAGTGCTGCTACAAGTGTCCGACGACCCGAAGCTTCAGATTTAGCATTTCTTGTTGTCGGTATAATACTTATAGCTTTTAATTGTACTCATAATTGTAATCTTTTAACGAGCTTATAGTTGTTGCCCACCGGAAGCGATCAAGGATCGCGGGCCTTCGAGTAGGAGTCGTCACAGGCTCCGAACGAAGTAAATCTCTGTGTCCTTCTGTTTGTGTTTGTTTGTTTTTAATTCCGCTGCTTTAATTACTCTAACGCTGTTTTCAATTTCGATACGTACAAAATAGCCACGAGCGCTATTCACCCCCTCTCTAGCGCGTCTCGATCCAACAATTGGTATCAGAGCGGGGTCGCTTTGAACTGGTGCAACCACCATTCAAGCATTTTTCGTGGCTTTGTCGTTTGTATAGGGTAAAAATAAAACCTTACGCCTTTCATTTTTTCCCTCCAAAATTATTTTTGAAAAATTCATTTTCATCCTTTCATAGTTTATGAGTATTGATAAAATATTGAATTTGGCAAAATTTGAAATAATATTTTTTAAATATTTTTTAATAATATTTTATTATTTTTTCTCGAAACTGGTGAACTTCTATTTCTACCCTTCCATACCGCACTGCTAATCCAGGATCAAGTTCTGGTACATTTTTTTTTGCTATTTTTTGTGTGCAAGGTTCTTTTAAAATGGCATTCCAAGAAGGATTCTGCACCATCCGACCGCCGCTCTTTTCTCGCGAGGACTTTGGATACTGGAAGAACCGGATGGAATACCACCACAAGACGCAAGTCGAGATGTGATCCATCATCTAGACCGGACTCGAACTTCCACGTGACGACACCGGAGAACTTATCTCATGCATCAACTGGGATTCTAGCACAATGAAAAAAGTTGAAGCCGATGCCAAAGCAACCTGCATGCTACAATGTGGCTTAACCAATGAAGAACTAAACCGCATCGGCCCCTTCGCAAGTGCAAAAGAGTTGTGGCAAAAGTTGATGAAACTACACGAGGGCACTTCCGACGCTCAAGTAAGTAAGCATAATTTAATAAATGATTTATTTGAATTAGATGAGCAGAATAATACTACTTCAGCCGAGGAAGGTATTACGATGGTTGCAGGTACAAGTAAGACAGAGGAAAAGATATGGTCTGAGTCACTGGCGTACAAATAATACTACTTCTTATTATATTTTATAAGAAATATAATTTATATTATTATAAAATGATAAAAATGACCGTCACTGCCGGTTGGCGGCGAGTAGCGACGAGCGGAGACTGACTAGGGGTATATTCGATATTCAAATTTTGATTAACAATGACCTCTAATGCAATCGAATTACATAGTATTTATTTTGTAATTCAATTACAAAACTTCACTATCTTTTACAGATTATATTACATTACAAATTTAAAATTAAACCAAACAAAATAATTAATCTTATAATATAATCTTAATTATATTATAAGATAAATTACACCTCACCAAATATAACCTAAATCCCCAATTGCATCCAAGGCAGCCTCCTAGACTACAAAAATCCAATCCATACATAAAGACATGATGGAACATCCAAAGCTAGACTGCAAACTCATATGTATATATATATATCAATAAAACTTTTCTTGATCGGTTAAAATTGATCAATAAAAAAAAATAAAATAACAATTAAAATATATACTAATAGGATTATAATAATTTATTATCGACACAGGGGTTTATGAAGAAGATAAGAAGAGATCATCGTTATTTTTTATTCTTTTTTTAAAACAAAGAAAATTTTAATTAATATTCGAGGATTATCCTTTGTATAGCCAAATATATCATATTATTTTATTAAAAATATAGACTATTTACTAATTAATTTTGATGAAGTCTAAAGTAAAATTATGTCAATGTAATTTTTTCTTTTCACATTGAAAATAATTTTAAAACTTATTAGTAACTTTCTCTGATTATTTTTTATATAAATAATATGCACTATCATGGTTCTCTTTAGTCCCACATCTTAAGATTGGTAAACCGTGAGCGGAGAAGTTTCTATAATTACCTTGGGCCGGTGACATTAAAAAACATACATTTCTCGATCTTTTGGTTAAGATCAAATATAATATATGTTCTTATCAGTTTAATATCTGATATAAAATAAAAAATTAAATTAAACTTTTATCAGGAAGAGCCCGTTAGTAATTTACTATTGGGATTCTTGAGCGTTGTCCTCGTGTTACACTATAGTCATCCTAACGTTACACTACTACCCTTACCAAGTCCAATTTATGGGTTTGAGACACTAAGTTAAGCGTATTCACATATATTATATTACACATGCAATACGTGTGTGTGATGATTAAATTCTTAAACGGACTTAAAATATAAAAATACAAAAAAAATAAAAGAGAGAAATTATAAAAAAAATACTTAAATTATCAAAAATACCTTAAATACCAAAAGAATGAAATTACTACTACTACTAATAATAATAATCTTAGTATCCTCCTGTATTAGTCACCCTACGTTGAGAGATCTCATCCTAGAGTTTAGGGTAGTCTTAGATGATAACCCAGAAGGAAGATCATTTAACACCAAATCAATAAAATCTATTAGCATTTGCTAGAGTTTAACCTCTTTATCAAAATCAATTGAATCTCCATTAGGGATGTAAATGAGCCGAACTGAGCAGAACAATATTAAGCTCGAGCTCAGCTTGCTTAAGTCATATTCGAGCTTGAGCTCGAATCAAACTTTTATCACAAGGCTCGAGCTCGGCTCATTTTGGAATTACTAAGCTCACGAACAGTTCGAGCTCGACTCGTTATTAGCTCGATTATCATAATTAACGAGCCTAACTCGTTAAGCGAGCTCGAGCTCATTTTCGAGCTAGTTTTAGAACTCATTTTTGGGCTCATTTTAAAGCTTGTTTTGCAGGCTTGAAAACTCATTTGAATAAATATTCAACAAACCTAACAACTAAAATAATATAAACTCAACACATCATTGAACATTCCAAACTACTACATTAAACTTCCAAACTCAACACACCATTGAACATGTTCATGATCTCTTTAATCAAGCCGAGCTCAAGTCTGAGTTCACGAGCTTATAAACGAACATGTTCTCGAGCCCTTTAAACGAGTCGAGTTCGAGATCGAGTTCATGAGCCTATAAACGAACATGTTCTCGAGCCCTTAAAACGAGTCGAGCTCAAGCCCGAGCTCGCAAACCTATAAACGAACATGTTAGTGGATTAAGGATGGACTTATTAGTTAACTGGATTTGAACATAGTTACCTATTCAAATTAAGATTAGGTTTTAGGTTTAGCTAATTGTTCTATATGTGATTAGCTAAACTATATATCATATGATTTGCAGGACGTTGATTTGAGACGAGCGTCTCGAGATGGGATTATTTAGCACGAACAACAAATAAAGGCGGGTACTTCCACTTTGTTTCTCTTTAATACTTTGACTTGAGTGCATGAACGATATTCGGATAGTTGCTGTATTTACCTTGACTCCACTCATGTTTTTCCTATGCTTGATACTTATCCACTCGATCTTTGTGATAATCAAATCTGTATCTATACAGTCTCTCGTTGTTATATATATATATATATATATATATATATATATATATATATATATATATATATATATATATATAGCAGATACTAGATACCATGTTTACCTATTGTGATTGTTGTTTACTCATGTATCTTATTGAGCATGCTGGCTTCATGTAGCATACCTGATTTTTATTTATATATGTTATGACTATTGTATCTTACACATCATGTCATTGCATGCATGCAGGCGACCACATCTCCCTTGTGGGTGAGTGAGTTATCGGGCCGCGTCGCACACTTGACCACTCATGAGTAGTGGTAGCTAGAGAAGATGTCGCTTGTCCTACCGTGCCGCACTTAACCACTCATGGGTAGTGGTAGCTGAAGTTGTGAGCAGTAGGGACCCCCTTCGCTTTTTCGCTAGATAGCTACTCAGCACCTGTCCACTCGGTCACTCGAGAGTAGTGGTGACCTTTGAGTAGTACAGTTGTTATTGATTTGACCTCTCGATCATACATGGGTCGTGGTACAGAAAGGTGGGCGGGGTGACCATCCGTGCATATGTTGTTATTATTATATCTATTAATGTTGTTGCTTACTTATGCTTTGTTGCTTATTTATGTTGTTGTTGCTTACTTATGTTGCTGTTGTTTAATTATGTTGCTCTTGCTTACTTATGTTGTGGTATTAGTATATCCAAATGATAGATATGCTTACATATGTTGAGTTACATACCTATGGTATGTGTGTAAACACTGACTTACTTATTGGTAATATGTATATACCTCACATGTTACCCTTGTAGTTATGAGCAGTACTGTAGCATATCCTTACTACTCCTGACCTTCTATTTCTAGCCTAGGATATGATTTTAGGTATGGATATTTACTATGATATCATGGTAGTATCTACGATTTTTCATATGAGACTATATACCTTTGTATATCTAGTTCTATATTATACTCATACACTATCTGTCTATTACCCGCTGAGTCCTAGCACTCACCACCCCATGAACTGATTGATTTCGCTAGGTAGCAAGTAAAGGATTTATGGAGTCGACTGGAGATCCTGACCGCCAGTTCCATGTCACATCGAGCGATTTCTTCAGTTATTGCTTTCATTCGTTTTATTGATTTTGGACTTATTTATGTATATGTATCTTTGTATGGAATTCAACTTTGTGTTTTCTTGTATTTGGTTTGATGTTATCGTGTCAAGCCGGGCTCGCAGTTAGTTGTTTTGTTGGTTTTACGTTCGTTATTTTGTGACTTCCGCTGTGTTATATTCTAGTCGTGTGGGTTATTTATCAACTACGTGGTTGTGTTTATTTTCAGCCGTGTGGGTTGCTTATAAATTGCGTGATTGTGTTTATATCCAACCGTGTGGGCTGTTATTTGCTTGTAAGTAGCCATGTATATATGCTTCATATTGTCACAGTTACAAGAGAGATGTTGTCTGTTTATCGGACAGGGATTCTTCTGGGGCGTGACAATAACAACAAGGGTTGACACTATAGAAGTAGGGACTCTAGACTCCTCCACAATCGTAGAGGACTCAACCGTTATAGAGGGACGAGGCGGTGACAATTCTGAGGATCCAACGGTCGCATCCTTTGAGGCCCACAAGCCTTCCATAGTCGTCAGGTCCCACTTGAAATTCTTGTTAACTGAGGCGCTCAATATGATTTGATATGCAACGACAAGAAAAACAAGCCTAGCCCAACCCAATAGAGTAATGACTCATTCTCCACCAACATGTTAACATCAAACTTCAAGCCACCCAAGATCTCGATTGCCAGCAAGTACATCCACTCCAGTCTGCACTATCCAAGTGACACTGAGTCGGGAGATTGACTTGCTAGGCGGTTAGCCAGGTGTACGGCTGAGGTATCTTAACAAAGAAAGAGCGACCCTTCCACCCCTTGTGCGAGGTCAAGTACTCACCGAGGAAGTTGCACCCAGCCTTGCCATAAAGTAGATGACCTCGAACTCTCCTCATATGGGATAAAAGAAATAGTGGAAGATAATAGGGTCGAGTGGAACTTGGTACAATCGAAAAATAATAATTGCACTGCATATCAAACAATAGAAATTGGGGGCAAATTGGGATAACAATGTATGGAAATAGGTGATGAGATCTTGAAGAAAAGAGGGCATGGGAAACCTAAGGCAACCTGCTAGCTAGCCATGAAAGCAGGTGATGTTGTCCCCAGGGCGTAGCACAGCTGAGGGCACATGGTTTCGTGGCCGAGAGGTCCAGGATTCGATCCTCGGAATGTCATTGCCTGGGGTTAGCATCCCGGCTATGCACTTTCAGCTGTGTACCTGTATTTACCTCTTTCCATATCCGTGGAATCGACTCTAGGGGGGCCGCTGATGTGACGGTTCCACATTTTTTATGAAAGCAGGTGATGTAACTTGGTGGCGGCTCATGTGTCCGATGCTCCAATGTCAGAATCATAATATTGTGATTAGAGAAGATGCTCAAATATAGCCGAAGAGATGCTCTTGTTTCTCTAGTATATATGGTTGGTTGAGCCTCATACTAGAGGTCTGATGGGTCGGCGACAGCCATAGGTTCAAATAGAAAAGCAAGGAGAGAATGAAAGGACCATTAATAGAAGGGAAAATAATGACTAACTTAATATGTCACCAAAAGTTGAAAAAAGACAAAGACAAAGATAAAGACACTGGTTTTGGTAGAAGTGAATGGAAGCAACATCGTTTTTCGATGACCTAATGTATGTTGATAGCCGCACAGTAGGGTTGTTGCATCGATTTGCTAAGCCATTGGATGGTGGGAAAAGAGTGACGAGATCTCATCACAGTCATCAGATTGCTCAACCGAACTGTGATGATCATGACAACGGTGGATCAAGGGTCGTGTCAACCATAACGAGCCTTCACAATTAATGTATAAAGGTGCTCTTGAGGCTTGGGACAAATACCATTTGTCAACCATTAATGCGGCAGAACAACACGTTAATCATAAAGGGAATATACGATCTCGCATATCACATTCATTAAATGTGACGTCTTACCTTTCTGACAATCAAAATCCGGCCACTTATCCCAACAAAACACTAACATCTTGGCTCAGCATTCTGAACAATAAGTTTGATAGGCTGATGACAACTCAGCATAGTTTATTCAGTCGGACTATGCCTTATTCAACTAAACTAAGTATCACATGACTATATTTTTTATAGTGGGCATTTAAGGTATAAGAGCATAGGGTGACATTCCATACAAAAGGTGGGATTTGGAATAGATCAGAGAAGAAGACATAGCATGCTTTAATAAATCTAGTACACTTGGAGTAGATGAAAATAGATCTAGCACACTTGGAGTAGACTGAGATGAGGGCGGAGATGACAAAGGGAGTAGAGTGGGGGCAATCTCAAATTTATTTTCATTAATCTCAAATAGATTTTATTTTCATCTAAAAAATCTATCTCTAATTTATGTAAATTTAATTTTTTTCCAATTTTTTATTTAATTTTAAATAATTTTTTACAAAAATTATAGGATTTTAAATTCTATTTGTAATTCATATTTATTTTTATTTTTAAAATTTTATTTATAATTTTGTCTTAAATTCATTTCAAATTCCTTATATATATTTTTTAAATATTATATTTTATTAAAATAAAATAGATTAATAATTCTCTAACAAATTCATTTCTAATTTACTTAAATATGAAAGAGATTATAATTCTGTCTCACATATATATTTCTAAAGTCATATTTTCTTACCGTGTTAACTCAATATACTCATATTTCTAAGGAATACAGTTTGCATTGGATAAGTTAGCTATGACGACTCGGTCTCAATCACTCATATCTTCTCTTATTCCACCTCAGTTGTCGATATATTATCGTTGGCTTAGTTTTAGTGGTTGACATCATCTCAGACTTGGCCTCATCCATTGACATCATCTCAGACTTAGCCTCAACTATCGATATCATCCATGACTCGACATCAGTCACCGACACCATCCGCTACTCGACCTCCATCACCGACCTCAGCTTAGATACAGCTTCAGTCTACCGAAAAACGTGGACAATGGCCACGAACATTTTAAGCGACGTGGGCAACGACTATGAACATGGACAATGGTTGCAAATATTATGGAGAACGTGTACATTTATGACCTTTTGAAAGGTCGCCCACTCCAACTAGATCAGGCACGCACGAAAAAATAAATCATACTTCTCAGCAGCCAATTCAACCATCTTAATAAACTCTAACTTAATAGTTGGAGTAGCCTGTCAAAATTTATTTTAGGTGTCATGCTAATCTTCTGTTATCCCAGGTGTCCTAATCTTCTAGAAAATTGAAGAGTGAAAAGTAAAATTAAAAAAAGAGTTTTTTACAATGGAGAAATTTTATCACATACTTCATTAAAATATTTTAGAAGAAAGAGAAACGTAATTCATCAATTTATAATTTTAAAGTCAATATTGATCATTTTAAAATTGAAAAAAATAACGGATAACATATTATATTCTTTTCCATTCATAAAATTATACAACATAATAAAAAAATGATATATGTATTTTTTCTAAACTCATAAAATTAAATCATGTATCAATCATTAACTTATATTTTTTTTATTTATAAAATTATATTATATATATATATATATATACAGAATCGATCTGCTGCGGTGAGAGTCCTGCGGTTTTCGTGCGGCACGCTTATGTGGCGAGTTCCATGTCATCCGTGTGAGAAGTTATAAGCAGAATCGCGTCAAACTTCTCCTCGCGCGATTCTTCACCACGAAACCTAGCCACTCCTCCCTCTCCGAATCGCCGAACGCGCCTCCCTCTCCGAATCACCGAAGCGCTCCTCTCGCCGCAAATGCGCCTCTCTCTTGTTGAAGCTACGGGACAAGACGTGCGACTCTCTCTCGCAGCGAGCCCTTTTCTACCGTGAGCTCTCCCTCGTCGTGAGCTCTCCAAATCGCCCATCACCCATCCCTCTCGCGCCGAAGCTAGGATCTACGACTCTCTCTCTAGCCAAAGCTCCCCTCTCGCCGCAAGCACGCCTCTCTCGCTCTGAGCTCTCCTGCGGCGAGCTCTCTCTCGCTAGATCTAGGGTTTCTCACTCTGCAACCTCTCTTCGCGGACAAACTCCTTCACTGGTAAAAGCTCGTATACTCAGGCGAAAAATGATGTTTCTTTAGAGTGACCTCAGTTGCAACTTTGAGATTTACCTTCCGGCTTTTATATTTTCTAGCCTCATCTAAACCTTCCGGCTTTTATATTTTCTTGTAAAACAGATCTTGCAATTTTTCTTCTGAACATCAAATTCAAGTGGCCCTGCAGCCTCTTCGATCTGTAATTTATTAACTTTTAGATGTTTGAACATAGCCTTATGCATTATTTTACTGTTTCTTTCCTGAGAATTTGCTTCTGTTTATTAGAATCGCTTCTGTTTTATATCGAAAGAAAAGGAAGATGAATTTCACTAGTTTTCTGGAAATGTGTTTCATTTAGTCTACTCATTTTATTGAATATGCTTTGTGATAAATAAAGTACCATTTACAATAGTCTAATGAATGTAGAATTACTTCAACCATGGAAGGAAGCTCCTCTGGAGGGAGGGAGTCAACTTTAACTTTGATGGTGAGGAATATTTGTGGGTGTTATCTTACGAACTTTGCATTTACATCTGTTAAGAACCCAATGCAGGCTTTTGTATCTCATTTTTCTCCTATTTTAAGTTATTTACTAGTTCGATCAAATTGATCTATTACGTTGAATGAGTGATTCCAGCCATTGAATTTTGACTTGGTTCACAGAACATGGCGCTTCATTCTCCTCGATGTGTAATTTAAATTCTTTAGACATCCATAGCATATTCTTTGTGTGTGAGTGCAACATGAAATTTTGCTTAGCTCATTTTTAAAATCAGTTCTCAAAAGCTTGTGTTTGAACTGCTTAATGTTGGAAAATTTTGGCAGTTTAAATTTATAAGAATTTGCAAATTTTGAATTTTGATAATTTACTAGCATCAATTATCTCAAACAAACAGATTATTATGAGATAATAGTGGAAATACATTAACGTGAGATTTGTTTCATGGAGAATAATCGCGAGGAGAGGTTTGACGTGTTTCTGCATTCGCGGCGTTATCAACTTCTCACGTGGATAGTCCACTGGGATGCAGATGGTACCTGTTATATTTTAGTCAATTCTTTTACTTTTGTAGAGTAATGTTTATCCTCAATTTTATATCTGAACTATGTTAATGTAGGTGGGAAGCCACTGGAGCTCAATAGGATTCTTAGACCTGGAGGTTTCTTTCTTTGGTCTACAACACATGTTTACTGCTAATGAGAGGGACCAAAGCATCTAGAAGTGTAGTGACATTTGTCAATTTCTTTAAATTTCATGATTTCCTTTGTCATCAGCAAGACTACGTGGCTTTCGGGAGCTAGACTATCTTAAATTTTTATTTAGCACCCTTTTAAATTTTTTTCTGGATCCGCTATTGACATTGACTACTCGACGCAAACTTGGTTTGTAAATGGTTAAATGTTGTAATTCTAGATGTAAATTTGGTTTGTTAATTTATATCATTAAACACTGTTGAATAATGTTAGTGTTGTAATTGTGGTATGATAATGGTGTTGTAGCTTTCAATATATTTGAGGATCTTGTCAGTTTGATCCTCTTCAATTTCAACATGTAGCTATAATGAGTCTCTAATGTTGTTCTTGGATTGTCCACTTATTGCTTTTACTTTGTAGTAGCAACTGTGTCTCAGCACTGCATCAGTTATCAGTATTGATCTCCATAATCCATATGCAAATGCATCTGATCCAAGATATGACATGTGGAACTTGCGTGGGAGAGTGGATCATTCCTTGCTCCAGTTCAAGTTTCTGAGACATTTGAATTTGAGCTATAACAACTTCAATGACCTTCATATACCACGCTTCATTGGCTTCCTAAAGAGATTGTAGTACCTAAACCTCTCAAATGTAGGCTTTGCCGGCACTAGAAAAATGAGGAAAATCGAACTATTTTTGCCTTTAGTTGTTAGACAATAATTACTCATGGAATGAGAGAGAGAGAGAGAGAGAGAGAGAGAGAGAGAGAGAGAGAGAGAGAGAGAGAAAGAAAGAAAAGGAGACTCCTTGAGAAGCTCCACAGCAGAGAGGTGAAGCAAATTTATGATATTTTAACTAATTAATACAAAATTCAATAAAGTTCTTTCACTGAAACAACAACAGCAAAGTCTACTAATATGCACAGGGAGATCACTTGTAGGAAACAATGAAGCAAGCAACTAGTATATAATTTGACACGAGAATGAACAACTACACGAGGTCAACATACTGTCGTTACAAGAGATAAAGAGACAGAATTAAGAAAATGAAACTATCATTACAAGTTTAAGCAACTGGCTGTTTAGAAACAAATTACAACACCCGAAGCCAATAAACAAATAGTTACAGTCCAATACCTGACCCCAGAACATACAACATAAGAAAAAAAAAAACAAAATAGTAGAATTAATTCAGCCTTTGCTCTTTCCCCTGCAGCTCCAAGTGCCACATGCAATGGATAAAAGTGGTCTGGCCATGGATGTGCCATTCTAGCATTTGGTGCCTTCTTCATCATATCTATACAAATATAAAGAACATAAGATTTTCAGTGCAACCCTAGATTTGTTGTCAAAACAATAATAATAAAAACTACACGAAACAAATCTCACGTTAATGCATTTCCACTATTATCTCATAATAATCTGTTTGTTTGAGATAATTGATGCTAGTAAATTATCAAAATTCAAAATTTGAAAATTCTTATAAATTTAAACTGTCAAAATTTTCCAACATTAAGCAGTTCAACCACAAGCTTTTGAGAACTGATTTTAAAAATGAGCTAAGCAAAATTTCATGTTGCACTCACACACAAAGAATATGCTATGGATGTCTAAAGAATTTAAATTACATGTCGAGGAGAATGAAGCGCCATGTTCTGTGAACCAAGTCAAAATTCAATGGCTGGAATCACTCATTCAACGTAATAGATCAATTTGATCGAACTAGTAAATAACTTAAAATAGGAGAAAAATGAGAGACAAAAGCCTGCATTGGGTTCTTGACAGATGTAAATGCAAAGTTCGTAAGATAACACCCACAAATATTCCTCACCATCAAAGTTAAAGTTGACTCCCTCCCTCCAGAGGAGCTTCCTTCCATGGTTGAAGTAATTCTACATTCATTAGACTATTGTAAATGGTACTCTATTTATCACAAAGCATATTCAATAAAGTGAGTAGACTAAATGAAACACATTTCCAGAAAACTAGTGAAATTCATCTTCCTTTTCTGCCGATATAAAACAGAAGCGATTCTGATAAACAGAAGCAAATTCTCAGGAAAGAAACAGTAAAATAATGCATAAGGCTATGTTCAAACATCTAAAAGTTAATAAATTACAGATCGAAGAGGCTGCAGGGCCACTTGAATTTGATGTTCAGAAGAAAAATTGCAAGATCTGTTTTACAAGAAAATATAAAAGCCGGAAGGTTTAGATGAGGCTAGAAAATATAAAAGCCGGAAGGTAAATCTCAAAGTTGCAACTGAGGTCACTCTAAAGAAACATCATTTTTCGCCTGAGTATACGAGCTTTTACCAGTGAAGGAGTTTGTCCGCGAAGAGAGGTTGCAGAGTGAGAAACCCTAGATCTAGCGAGAGAGAGCTCGCCGCAGGAGAGCTCAGAGCGAGAGAGGCGTGCTTGAGGTGAGAGGGGCGCTTTGGCTAGAGAGAGAGTCGTAGATCCTAGCTTCGGCGCGAGAGGGATGGGTGATGGGCGATTTGGAGAGCTCACGGCGAGGGAGAGCTCACGGTTGAAAAGGGCTCGCTGTGAGAGAGAGTCGTACGTCTGGTCCCGTAGCTTCAGCGAGAGAGAGGCGCATTTGCGGCGAGAGGGGTGCTTCGGCGATTCGGAGAGGGAGGCGCGTTCGGCGATTCGGAGAGGGAGGAGTGGCTAGGTTTCGTGGTGAAGAATCGCGCGAGGAGAAGTTTGACGCGATTCTGCTTATAACTTCTCACGCGGGTGACGTGGAACTCGCCACATAAGCGTGCCGCACGAAAACCGCAGGACTCTCACCGCAACAGATCGATTCTGATATATATATATATATATATATATACAGGGGCGGATCTAGGCGAGGGCTGGAGGGGGCTGAAGCCCTCGCTAAAATTTACTGGAGAAAGAGGTAAAGGGGAGTCTGGCATGAGAAGTTTGGTCTTCGGCGTGTTCGGCGTGATCGGCGTCCGAGTTCCGACAGCCACATGACGAAAATAGAAGCAACGACATTTTCATCTTTCTTTTTTTTTTTTTAATTTTTTTAAATAAAATTTAAAGACTTCACTTGGCAGCCCAAGCCCAAATAACCAATAGGTTTTTTTGCAGCGATGGCGGACGAGTCGGCGGTAGCGCCGCTTCGCATGGTTAACTTCGTATCGGAAGAGCAGGTTATTTTTCGCTCAACCCCTCAATCGAAGCCCTCATCTTTTGCCTATCCTCCCTGCACATCTTCGTAAAGCTAACCCTATGTTCGGTGCTTTGATCCGCTGCAGTTGATTCAGTTGAAGAGGACAAGAGGCGAACGTGTCGAAGACGGAACCGCCTCCAGGGACAGGCCTTTGTACGAGGTTAGTGTATTCCTTAGCTTTTCCTCTGCTACTTTGTTGTTCACCTGCTGAGTTAGGAATGAGCCTCTATATTCTCTTGATATGAAATTGTTGATGAACAAATCAGATCCTATGTTTCATCGATATCTACCCTTTTTTTTTTTTTTTGTTCCTTTGTATGTATACATCAGCTTCTAGTAGTCAATTGCGATTTCTGCCCTTTTTTTTTTTACCATTCTTATTTTTTTACTTTTTTATGTTAATTTAAATTAGGGGTTTAGGGTTTAAATTAATTGTGATTTGTGAATATTAATTTAATTACATCATATGCATGACTTTATTTTTAATTATTTATTTATGTAGATTATGGAGAGGTTTTTTAAACCTAAACGTTTTCGTGAGAGTTCTTCCAATGATCCTAATATTAGTGAAGTTGTGGAAATTCAATCTCATGTGGAATTAAATGTAAATGATATTGTTAGTGATCCTGGATTACGAAAATCAATTGAAGAGTTTGATATTTCTATTCAAGATCAAGTCCGAAGAGAGTACTTGACTAGGGGGCCCTGCCAACCAATTGGGCATATGTATCCAAAAAGAACTTTTGGTAATCAAGAAAGGAGTTTCCAAGATAGTTGGTATAAAATATATACATGGCTAGAATATAGCATATCAAAAGATGCGGCGTTTTGCTTATGGTGTTATCTTTTTAAACCATCAAATAAAGGAGGTCGATATAAAGAGGATGCCTTTGTAAAAACGGGATTCATTAATTGGAAAAATGCTTTAGAAAGATTTAATTTGCATAATGGTGCTGTAGATAGTTGTCACAATCATGCTAGAGTACAGTTTGAATCTTTTCAAGATCAAAGACATAGTGTTTCAAATATATTACGAGCACATGGGCGAGATATAGAGGTTTCTTATCGCACCCGTTTAACAGCAATGTTGGATGTTACACGATTTCTTTTGAAGCAGGGACTGTCTTTCCGTGGACATGATGAGTCAAGTAATTCTTTAAATAGAGGAAACTTTCTTGAATTGCTTCAATGGTACAGTCAACGAAATGAGGAAGTTTCAAAGGTTGTTAATCAAAATGCTCCCGGAAATAATCAAATGATTTCTCCAACAATTCAAAAAGACCTTACGCATGCTTGTGCTTCTGAGATCACACTTTCCATAATCAAAGATATTGGAAACAATGTTTTCTCCTTAATGGTTGATGAATCTCGAGACATTTCAGTGAAGGAGCAAATGGGAGTTGTTTTGAGATATGTGAACAAAAGAGGACAGGTGATTGAACGATTCCTTGCAATTGTACATGTATCTGACACTAGCTCTCGTTCTTTGAAGGATGCTATCGATGCTTTATTTGTGAAACATGGATTATCATTATCTAGACTGAGAGGTCAAGGATATGATGGAGCTTCAAATATGCGGGGTGAATTCAATGGGTTGAAATATCTCATTTTGCAAGAAAATCCATATGCAAGGTATATTCATTGTTTTTCTCATAAATTACAATTAGTTATTGTTGCTGTTGCCAAGAGTAATCTCAATGCGAGTGGTTTTTTTAACTATGTCACTATGATTGTCAATACAACGGGAGCATCATGTAAAAGGAGAGATCAACTTAGGCAAATTGAACATGATAGGATTGTTGCAATGTTGGAGGGTGGAGACATTAGTACGGGCAGTGGCAAAAATCAAGAAATTAATTTAGTAAGGCCAGGAGACACTCGTTGGGGATCACACTACTTGACATTGGGTCGTCTATTATCTATGTGGCCTTCAGTGATACAAGTGTTGGAGAATATTTGTGATGATTCTAGTTCTTTTGATAGTAGAGGAGTTGCCAAAAGTTTGATTCAGAAAATGGAGAATTATGAGTTTGTTTTCATGTTGCACTTGATGAAGATGATATTGGGAATGACACATGAGTTGTCACTTGTGTTACAACAAAAGGATCAAAATATTGTCCAAGCCATAAGTTTGATTGAAAGTGTGAAAGGTCAATTTCAAATATTTAGGGAAGAAGGATGGCATATAATTATAGATAAAGTCAACACATTTTGTGAGTTTAATGATATCCCAGTGTCGGAGATGAAAGACAATTGTTTGATTAGTGGTCGTAGTAGACGTCGAAAGCAAGTCATCACCAATTTGCATTATTATCGTGTGGAGATTTTCTATCAGGTATTATTTCTAAAAAAAAAGAAAATTTATTATAATTATATTCATCAATAAGATTTTTTTTACTTATTAATTATTATTCTTGCAAATTACAATGTCAGGTTGTTGATTTAGTTATACAAGAGATGAATACTCGTTTTTCAGAAGTTAGCACAGAATTGCTTAGTTGTATAGCATGTCTTCATCCAAGGAATTCTTTTTCTGAATTCAATGTTCAGAAACTCGTTCGACTTTGTGATTTATATCCTGAGGACTTCTCAACAAATGATTGTATAGTTATTGAACAACAACTTCAGAATTTCATTCATAATATACGACAGGATCCAAATTTTTCTGGAATTGAAGATTTAGGAAGTTTTGCTCAGAAAATTGTTGAAACTCTAAAAAATCAAGCTTATCCATTGGTTTATCGTCTGATTGAGATGACATTAGTTTTACCAGTTGCGACTGCTTCTGTTGAAAGAGTATTTTCTGCAATGAAGATGATAAAGACTGATTTACGTAACAGAATGGGAGACGAGTGGATGAATGACAGTCTAGTCGTATACATCGAGAAAGATATCTTTTCAACAATTGAAAATGAGCAAATATTGCAGCGTTTTCAAAACATGAAAAGCCGCAGGATGCAGTTGCCTCCTCTTTCTTATCCAACGACCACCTAATATGTCACCAAGTGTTAACCAATACTTCAATAAATAATAGTCTAATTGTAATTTATTAATTTAGTATTTTATCTTTTTATGATGTCAAATTGAACTTTTTGTTATTAAATATATTTATTATGTTTAAAAAAAATATTTTATTAGCCCTCGTTAAAATTTATCTCTGGATCCGTCCCTGTATATATATATATATGTATATATATATATATATATATATATATATATATATATATATAAAAGATAAATAAATAATGAAAGAAAACGATTTCTTCACCCTCACTCTCTCCGATATCCAAGAATAAGTTTCCATTATAAACTTGTTTTTCCCCATCTTCAACCATATGTTAGAGCTATCATCATCTTCGTTGACGATCTCGAAAAACGGACATGTCTCCTTGACCGACTATTTAATTATCCAAGTTAGTTGAATAGATCCGAACTACCGATTCACATGCAGTCGCTATTATCGAGCGATCGAAGACTTTCTTTATTAGATTTTTTTTTGTCAGAACGTAGAAAAGCAAACAGATAAAAAAGAAATTTTCTTTTTTTTTTATAATTAAGAGCAATGACTATTGATATGACTAACAATGCGATAGATGTAATATTGTTCTGAATTTTGCTCAATTAGAAAGAGAAGAAGAGCGTTAATAACTACTGATACTGTTTAGAATCTGAGTCGGATGAATCATCGGATGAGATGATAAAAATGTTATTCGAGTCGTGATGTCTCGGAAGAGATGTGTTGAGATAACTTCTGTGTTGACCGAGTCTTCAGAAGTTCTCTGGTCAACGCTACCCTGCAGCCAGCGATCGGGTCCCCCCGGTCCCTGGTACCCCGAGTCTCGAGACAGATCTAACGAATATATGAGTAACATGCTACTAATATAATAATGAAGTAAATGAGGGGTGAATACGGAGAATGTACCCTGACCCAGGGGGGCCCCTCGGATGGGACCCTGGTCGAGTTGTCGTGACCCGGAAGAGTAGATGACTCTGATCAGGCTGGAGAGCTGGATCTGACAACGCGGAGCCGGATGCGGCCCGAAACCAGAAGACGAGCTACAGGTCGGGATAAAACACCGGCATGCAGGCCGGGAGGTACTAACGACACGCAGGCCGGGACACAAAATCAACACACAGACGGAGAAACAAGATCGGCACATAGGCCGGGATACAAAACGGTACGTAGGCCGAGACCCGAGATCGGCACGCAGGCCGGGAAACGAAATCGACACGCAGGTCGGGATACAAAACGACACGAAGGCTAGAACATAAAACATCACGCAGGTCAAATAGTAGTAACGACACGCAGTCTGGACATGACACATCAAAATAACACACACTAACAATGAGGGCTCGAAGACCCGATCCGCAATAAGGACTCGAAGCACTAAGGTAGCGCACAACCATGGAAGTTAAAAGGCCCAACCGACGCTGAAAGCGTACGACTTTGATGGGTCCATACCGGTAACAAAGGTTTCACACCCGATCATTGATAGAGGTCGATAGCAAGGCTGGCTCAACAGGGGAAAGGCCTGCTGGCGTCCGCTGGAAGCGGCTGCGAATACCGGAGCGACAAGGGAGCAAGAGACGACGTGCGTAGCAATGACCTGATTGGCAGTGAGGATTGCGAGCGGCTGGTGGCAGTGGCCGGAATGTTGCCTGTAGCTGGCCGGCGAAAGCAATGGCGCTGGAGATAGCAGCATCTCACGGGGAAGAGAGGGGGAGAGGTGGCGTCGATGTTGCCGACACGGAGAGGGAGAAGGGACTGCCGGCGAATGAGCTGCTCGCTGGGGCTACCCACTAGAAGACGTGAAGGCGGTAGCGCCGCCATCGGGAGAAGAGAGAAGAAGAAGATGCGGCATCGTCGTGTGAGTTCGTGCAGCGGCAGTGTCACGAGGAGGATGAGGGGAAAGTAGATGGCGGCGAACCGCTCGGTGGCCGCGTCGCGAGGCGAAGGAGGAGAGGAGCGCCGGTGACGGGAAAGAAGGAGGAGGAGTTGGCGGCATTGGCTCCGGCGAAGGGTGTGAGGAGGCAGAAGAGGAGGTGCGGCCGGAGGTGAGGGAGAGTAGAGGAGGAGAGGAGGGGAGCGGCCGGCGGCTCCCGTCGATGTTGGTCGAGGAGTGTCCACTCCCTGGTGGCGCCCTCCCCCAAACCACGAATCCCCCCTTTAGCTTGATGAACAGTGGCACCTTAAACCCTCAAAACTCTCCACAAATGAAAAGACCAAATTGCCCCTCCTTCTCCCTTTAATTCTTTCACTGCCCTATACCCATATCCGTATCATAAGCCTCCCACTCAAATCTAGTCGAAGGAGGCGCAAGTCCGACTGACTAGACCAATTCCAAAACAGAATCATTACCGAACGCGAAATCAGATCACTAGGCTTGTCTTATCACATTGAACGAGTAGCTGTGGCGATGCCGAGCAAGTGACTCAAATAATATTGAGCGAGCAACGAAAAATAGTGTCGAATATATGTCGAGCACACAACCAAGAAAAATAAAGATCGAGCGACAGTAAATCGTGATTGGGACATCGAAGAATGCCGACCAGCTGGATCAAAGTATGTTGACCTGGCAATTGAAAATTGCTGAGCGAGTCGTAAGTCGATGGGCGAGCGATATCAAACGCACGACAAAGAAAATGTTATGCGAGCGACCGTAAATCGCGACCGGGTAAATAAAGAAAATGTTGGACGAGCAAAGCCATGAACGTGACCGAGCGAGTGTCAACCGAGCGACAATAAATCGCGACCGGACAATAGAGAAAATGATGGATGAGCAGAGTTGTGAGCGTGACTGAGAAAAATACAGGCCGAGCATCAATGAATCACGACCAGGCAATCGAGAGAATGATGGATGAGCAGAGCCGTGAGCATGATCGAGAAAAATACTGACCGAGCATCAATAAATCACAACCGAGCAATAGAGAGACTGATAGCACTACAACAAATTTGTTAAAAGACAACACTATAAAGACAACGGTTTTTGAGGGAACTGTTGTTAATTTGACAAAAGACAACGGTTTTTGACAAAACCGTTGTCTTTTAGATCTAAAGAAAAACAAAAGACAACGGTTTTTGTAAAAACCGTTGTCGTTGAGCGAATTGTTTTCTAATCAACAACGCATTTTACAACGGTTTTCTATAACCGTTGTTTTTAAGCGCATTTTTTAGAGGATACGACTACAATTTTGTAAACCGTTGTAAACCTAATTCTTTTGTTCCATTGCCCTGGTTTAATGTCTTCCCCTCTCCGAAATATATTTTGGCACGTGTTTTCCCTCCCCTTAGTATTCGGGAACCCTAGGCAACTGTGTCTTTCTCCTCTCCTCATCCCGCGATCTCTTCACGTTCCCTCTCCTCACACAATCTCCTCTTCCCGATCTCCTCACACAATCTTCTCCACTCCTCACACGTTTTTGCCTTCCACCCCTTTGCACGAACCCCTCTCCTCAAAACTCCTTTCTGGGTAAACCTCTCTCGCTGAACATCTCTAACGAACCCCTCTCCTTGAACCTCTCCTTCGAACTCCTCTCAGACTAACCCTCTTCCGCTGAACTTCTGAACAAGCCGCCTTCGTTCCCTTTTCAAATGGGGTGAATCCACAGTTACACTGATATAACTCAGGTACGGCTGGAAAAACTCTTTCATCTTTTTAGAAGGGTTTATAGTATTTTTTCATCTTCTTAGAAGGGTTTAGAAAAAGACCATTGTGATGCATTGTTATATGGAGTTTGTAAACAACATACCAAAAAGGTTTTTTTTCCCTACTTTGGTAAAGTATATCATAGTAGTTGTTTCACTTATGTGAATTGAACAAATTATCTTGATACCAATCAATGGAGATGGACCTTGTAAAGTCTCCATGAATGTCTTCAGAATTTTATAGGCAAGTATGCATTTTCAGTTTTAGGGGTAGATCAGGAACTCATGTGAGTCCCTTGATTTGGTTAGTTGTGGACCATGTGCAGCAACTAAAACAGGGAGACATCTGGTACCTGTAGTGATAATGGAAAGCTAAAAGACACAATTTGGAAATCAAAATATATCAGAAACATCATGCTACCAGGAGTAATATTTGAACACAAGTTATTTTTTTTTAAAACAAGAGAAGCTCAACTAAAAATGAGATGAGGAAAACGAATATACTAGTGATGCATTTAAACACGCTACTTCTGGTTTTAAATTTCCCAATTTAAAACAAGAGCTTGCACTACTTCTTGTTCAAGTTTTCCTTAGGTAAGAAGTTGTCCGAAAATTAATAAGAAATCACAATACGTTTGATATGATGCCAATAAAGAAGGAAAACATGGTTCCATATAACTTGTCAATCCATACAAGCATGATCTGCAACTAGAAGTTTTTTTTGCTAAATCATGTTATCCTGGTCTCTTCTTTTACAATTCTTCTAGCTTGTCTCTCTTCAAAGTATACTTCTCTTATCTCTACTACATGCTTAATGTTTAAAATAATTGATTCATAGTTGTCACATTTAATATTAATTTAGCTGTATTTACCTTAATAATTAAATGAAATTTAATATATATATTCCAGCATAATTCACTAGATTAATTTTGTGTTGTTTGTAGCATTGCTAATTTAATGTTATTCTTACAATTGTTTTGAAGGATTTGACTCATTATTAGCTGCTTAGTTGTACGAGTAATGGATAAAGATTGGATGTCAAAGAATAGGCTATCACATGAATATGAGGTTGGGGTAGAGTCTTTCTTGCACTTTGCAACGCAAAACGCTATAGATCCGAATGCAATACCTTGCCCATGTGCAAGATGTGGTAATCTAAAGACGAAAGATGTTGACACTATAAGAGCACATTTGTGTTGTAATGGTATGGATTTAACATATCATACATGGATTTGGCATGGGGAAAGATCTAAGATCGGGAACTCAATGAATGATCGAGTAGGCCAAGATGAACACAAATCTTTTGCCCAGGAACCTATTGATATGGTACATGCTGCATATGATAGTTATGCTGAGAATCCAAAACAATTCCATAAGTTACTTGGAGATGTTGAGAAACCTTTATATCCATGATGTACTAAATTTACAGAGTTATCTTCACTTGTCAAATTATATAACTTGAAGGCAAAATATAGTTGGAGTGATAAAAGTTTCACTGACATACTTAGTTTGATCAGGGAAATGCTTCCAGATAACAATGAATTACCTTTATCTTTGTATGATGCAAAGGAAAGCTTATCTGCATTAGGGATGGATTACGTGAAAATTCATGCTTGCCCTAATGATTGTATCTTATACCGAAAGGAGTATGAGGATTTTACCAGTTGCCCTATCTGCGGGATGTCAAGGTGGAAGTTGGGAAAAAAATATACAATAAATGAAGGAGTTCCAGCAAAAGTCCTTTGGTACTTCCCACCTATTCCAAGATTTCAAAGATGGTTTAAGAACAAGGAGATATCTAAGGAGTTAACTTGGCATGCTGATAAAAGAATTCGTGATGGATACTTGCATCATCCGGCTGATTCACCCTCTTGGAAATTGGTGGATCACAACTGGCCTGATTTTGCTTCTGAGCCAAGAAATCTAAGATTGGCCATATCAGCAGATGAGATTAATCCCCATAGTACGATGAGTTCTGCATATAGTTGTTGGTCAATTGTTATGATCACTTACAACTTTCCTCCAATGTTATGTATGAAGAGAAAATTTATGATGCTCACTATGATGATTTCTGGTCCCAAACAACCGGGGAATGATATTGATGTCTACTTATCACCTTTAATTGATGACCTAAAATGCTTATGGGATATAGGTGTTGATACATATGATGCATATCGAGAGGAAAATTTCTTGCTTAGAGCTATTTTACTATGGACAATCAATGATTTTCCTACATATGGGAACATGTCAGGTTGTGTTGTGAAAGGATATCATGCATGTCCAATATGCGGTGAAGAAACATATTCAACAAGGTTAAAGCATAGTAAAAAAATGTCATATACTGGCCATAGAAGGTTTCTTCCTAGAAGTTATCCTTATCGAAGGCAAAAGAAAGCATTTAACGGGAATCAAGAGTTTAACCTTGCACCAAAACCATTAACTGGCCATGAAGTATTAAAAAGAGTTGAAAGTATTAATTATTGTTTGGGAAAAATGAGTGGGAAGCTTCAGTTAAAGGATGTTGATGAAAAATCATGTCGGAAAAAGAAATCTATATTCTTTGAACTTGAGTATTGGAAACATCTACATGTTCGACATGTTCTTGATGTGATGCACATTGAAAAAAATGTTTGTGAAAGTCTCATTGGTACGTTACTTGACATTCCAGGAAAAACAAAGGATGGAGTAGCAGCAAGACTAGACCTTATGGAGATGAATGTGAGAACTGATTTGGCACCAAAGATGGGGGAGAATAAAACATATTTGTCAGCAGCGTGTTTTACACTAAGTAAGGCTGAGAAAATTTTTTTTTGCAATTCTTTGTTAGGAATAAAGGTCCCAACAGGTTACTCATCCAATGTTAAAAACCTTGTGTCCCAACAGGTTACTCATCCAATGTTTTTATGGAGTCATTCAAGAAATATGAGAACTTTATCAAAAGTTTCAAGTTCCAATGTTTAAATGTAATTGGGTTGAGAATAATAATGGTATTAAATTTGATGATTTTGGTTTCACGCTGGTAAATCTCAAGAGAATTGGATTCAAATCTGACCCTTTTATATTGGCCAGTCAAGCAAAGCAAGTATTTTACATTGAAGATCCTCAAGAGCCTACATGACATGTTGTACTTGCAACACCTACCAGGGAGAACATTGAATATATAAATGATAATGAGTTGAAAAATGATGTAATCCACTACCAATGTTTTACAAGAGGGTTTCTATCAATGGATGTTGATGGAATAGATGAGAAAGAACCACCATGTAGCCGTGAAGATTGTGATGGGACTTGGGTTATCAATAAATAAGTGATGGAACATATTCCTTTTTTTTATTATGGTTCTTGTATGAGTAGCATTTTGAATGACATTGATGTATGATGCAAATGGAAAACTACTGTACTTTATTTACCAATGCATTGCATAGTGTAATTTTATGAATGGCTAACAAGTTGTCAATGCATAATGCAGGAATTGCATCATTGAAGAACTTAACAAGATTCTGGAATTGTATCTCTTCATTGCTTTGTGGAAACTATGACATCTCGTGTAAAAAGAGTAAAAGAAAGGGAATTCAGGTAGACGGAAATATTGTAGGAACCAAAGAAGGTAATATGGCAAATTCTGGAAATTTTGGAAATTCTGGTACAGTAATGGAATCTCAAGAGACCGAAACAACAAGAACTTCAAGAGGTCGTACTCGTTTGGATAAGCTGGTTAGGCAAAGGATCCACGGAATTAGAAAGGATATAAAATTCAATAAATTTGGACAGCCAGTAGGAGACTTTGCTAGTGAAATGCAAAGTTATATCAGCATTCTCGGTCGGGAAAAGGTTAGGATAAGTTACAAGTCATGGAAGCAAGTTCCAAGTGGTGTTAAGGATTTAATATGGGAATCAGTTAATGTAAGTTAAATTTCTTTTGAAAATTTTAATTACCTTATATATGTTTATGATCTATTTAATGTAATGGGTTAATATTTTTTATAGTTGAGTTACAATGTTGACCCCAGCTGGAAAAAGGGGTGTTTGAATTCAGCAAATAGTAAGTGGCGGCAATATAAAGCTCTCCTCACTCATAAGTTTATTTTTAGCAAGCTTGCTAAACCGGAAGAGTTGAAAGAACCACCAATTGGGTATGGTATTACACGAGATGATTAGAGTGCGTTTGTAATCAGTCGCATGTCGGACGACTTCAAGGTAAGGATTATAATTTGCTATTTTCAATTAAGTTGATCACAAGCCACTGTTTTAGTTTTAAAGCTGGTATATATGAGGAATGTTCAATTAACTAGAAAGTAAGTGATGAGCAAAAGAAGAGAAGAAAGCAGAATGTATACCCACATTGTTGGTTGCTACTCGGAAAACCTAATGGTTCCACTGTACAAAAATTTTGTACAAAGGTCTGAACCTTTTCCTAGCTACCATGTGTTCTTTTAAATTAAACTTGGATCGCCTGCGGAACTTAACACGTTTGATCCAAAGTTTAATCTATTTGTTCTTTTAGGTTTAGACTCGGATCTCCTGCGGAACTTAACACGTTCGACCCAAATCACCTAGGTTATTAATTTCATTAAATATTAGTTTCCAAAATTGGCTCCCAGTACTGACGTGGCGAGGCACATGACCTTCTTGGATATGGGAACAACCACCACCAACTAGACAAAGCCTTTTAAGGAAAGTTAATATTTAATTTCCTTAAATAACTTTAGGTCAACCGAAAAGAACAATCAAATCACAAGGAAAAGAAAAAACAAAAGAACACAACATCGAAAACAAATTCGAAATACTAGAATCGTATGCCTCTTGTATTTGATATTATTTCCAAAAATAACTAGTATGATGCGGAAAGGAAAAATACTAGTTATACCTTTTAGAAAAACCTCTTGATCTTCTACCATATTCCTCTTCTAACCTCGGACGTTGTGTGGGTAACGATCTTTCAAGATGAGATACCACCAAAGCACCTTCTTCTCCTTTCTTCAAGTTTCGGCCAAGCACAAAGCTTCCAAAAGATGAAGATCTTTTTCCACCAACTAAGCTCCAAGGGATGCAAGAAACAAGACTCCTTTCTCTCCTTTTCTCCAAGCTAGATCCGGCCACTTCTATGCCTCCAAGAGATGATGAAGTCTCGGCCACAAGAAGGAGAAGAGAGAAGGAGAAGGGGAACCTCTAGGGGCCAGCCACACCAAGGAAGAAAAGAGAGGAAGAAAAAGAATAGAGTTGTTCACCATGAAACCTCCTCTACCCCCTCTTTTATAATCCTTGGTCTTGGCAAATAAGGAAATTTAAATAAAAACTTCCTTAATTCTTTTGCCATGAAAAGGAAAATTTATTTAATTAAAAAATAATTTTCTCTTCTCCAATTTATTTGGCTGGCCACCTCTTTCCCCAAAACAAGAAGAGTTTTAATTAAAACAAAAATTAAAACTTCCTAATTTGTTTCTAGAAATTTATAAAAATTTCTCCAATAATTTTAATCCCTTCATGATTGGTTAATAAAAAGAAATTTTATAAATTAAAATCTTTCTTTTAAACATGTGGATAATTTCCAAAAGGGAAAGTTATCTCTAAAAATTAAAATCTCCTTTCAATCTACAAATAAGAAAAGATATTAAATCTTTTCTTAATCTTTTGTAGAAACTAATAAAAGAGAATTTTTAATTTTTAAACTTTCTTTTAAATCATGAACATAATTAAAAGGAAAGTTTTTACCAAAATTAAAATCAACCTTTTAATCTACAAATAAGGAAAGAGATTTTAACTCTTCTTTTAATCTTTTGTAGAATCTTATAAAAGGAAAGATTCAAATTTTTAAACTCTCTTTTAAATCATGTTATCCACATAAGAAAAAATTTAAAATTAAAATTCCTTTTTATTTTAATAGGGCTGGCCACCTAAGCTTGAGTTCAAGCTAGGGTCAGCCACATTAATTCACCCGTGAACCAAACCATGGCCGGCCCTAGCTTGGTCTCCAAGCTAGCTTGGTCTCCAAGCTAGCTTGGTCGGCCCCTATAGGATGGGTAAGAAGGTGGGTATAGGAGGGTATAGTACTCTATAATTAAGAGGCTACGATAGGGACCGAGAGGAGGAATTGGTTTTGGTCTTCCGATAAAATTAAGCATCCCGTGTTCGCCCCGAACACACAACTTAATTTTATCAATAATAATTCATTCCACTAGAGAATTATTATTGAACTACCGCACCAATCCCAAATTACATTTTGGGCTCCTTCTTATTATGAGTGTGTTAGTCTCCCTGTGTTTAAGATAACAAATATCCACTAATTAAGTAAGTTACTAACAACTCACTTAATTAATATCTAGCTCCAAGAGTAGTACCACTCAACTTCATCGTCATGTCGGACTAAGTCCACCTGCAGGGTTTAACATGACAATCCTTATGAGCTCCTCTTGGGGACATTCTCAACCTAGATCACTAGGACACAGTTTCCTTCTATAATCAACAACACACACTATAAGTGATATCATTTCCCAACTTATCGGGCTTATTGATTTATCGAACTAAATCTCACCCATTGATAAATTAAAGAAATAAATATCAAATATATGTGCTTGTTATTATATTAGGATTAAGAGCACACACTTCCATAATAATTGAGGTCTTTGTTCCTTCATAAAGTCAGTATAAAAGGAACGACCTCAAATGGTTCTACTCAATACACTCTAAGTGTACTAGTGTAATTATATAGTTAAGATAAACTAATACCTAATTACACTACGACCTTCCAATGGTTTGTTCCTTTCCATCTTGGTCGTGAGCTACTGTTTATAATTTATAAGGAACCGATAACATGATCTTCTGTGTGTGACACCTCACACCATGTTATCTACAATATAAATTAATTGAGCAACTACATTTATCATAAATGTAGACATTTGACCAATGTGATTCTTATTTCTAGATAAATGTTTATACCAAAAGCTAAGCTTTTAGTATACATCCTAACAATCTCCCACTTATACTAAAAGACTAAGCTGCCATATCTGCTACCATACATCTGATTCCCAACCCTTCAACATGCCCATCAAAAGCTCTTGCCTTAAGGACCTTAGTGAAAGGATCTATAGGTCATCACCTGATGCAATCTAGGCAGCAACAACTTCTCCTCGTTTATATGATTTCTCGTATTGGGTGGTATTTACGCTCTATTGTGTTTACTTGCCTTATAGACTTATGGTTTCTTCGAGTTTGCTACTGCACTAATATTATTACAATAAATTGTAATAATCTTTGGACAAACCAGAAATCATATCTAAGTCTATCTTGAGGTTATTGAGTCATTCATCTTTTATGGCTACCTCAGAGGCTTGCCATATACTAAGCTTCTATGGTGGAGTCCAGAAAAATACCTATGCTTATCACTCTTCCATAGTTATGACTTTCCCTCCTAAAGTAAACACAAAACCCCGAGGTTGACTTACTATTGTCCCTTTCCAATTGGATGTTAAAATCCATGCAACCCACAGGGAACAAATTATCTGCCTTATAAGCTAGCATATAATCTCTAGTGCCTCTAAGGTACTTCAATATATGCTTTACCGCAGATCAATGTCCTTATCCAGAGTTGCTTTAATATCTACTAACTATGCCCACGATAAAATAGATATCCAGTCTCGTACACAGCATTGCATACATTAGGCTTCCCACAGCCGAAGCATAAGGAACTGCCTTCAAGTCCTTTATCTCCTTTGATGTCTACGGAGACATTTCTTTAGATAAAGTTACTCCATGCTAAAAAGGTAAGAAACCTTTCTTGGAGTTTTGCATGCTTAAAACGAGCAAGGATTTTTTTCGATATATGAAGCATGGGATAATTAAAATATTCTTTTCTTGTGATCCCTTATTACTTTGATCCCAAGAATATATTTTCATTCTCCCAAGTCCTTCATATCAAATTGTTTGAACAACCATACCCTTACTTCTGACAACATTTTGATATTGTTTCCAACTATCAAAAATGTTATCTACGTATAGTACAAGAAATATCACCAAGTTTCCATCACATCTTTTGTATACACAAGACTTATCCGGTTACTAAATAAATCCATAGGTCTGGATTCCTTTGATAAACCGGATGTTCCAAGACCTTGAAGCTTTGCCTTAGTCCATAGATTGATTGAGCTTGCACACAAAATGCTCTTTGCCCTTTGCAATGAACCCTTCTGGTTGCTTTGTATGGATGCTTTCTTTAAGACTTCCATTAAGGAATGCTGTCTTGACATCCACTTGCTAAATAGATAAAAGAATCCGGATAGACTTAAGCATGACTAACAGTGAAAAAAGTTTCCTTTTTTATCAAGCATTGCTTTGAAAGTTTCCACATTCCTGTCTATCCATCTTTTCCTATTGTAGACATATTTTCACCCAATGGCTTTTACACCATCTGGTGGTTTTACAAGCTTCCAGATTTGATACATATATTCTAATTCTGTATTCATTGCTCTTTGCCAAGATGCTGCATCTTTATTTTAGAGTGCTTCATTATATTTCCGGGATCAGACTCATGTTTATTTGGGATCAAGTCCAAAAACTTTCCCAAAACATGAATCCTTTTGGTTGTTTGACAACCCTCCTACTACGATGATGTACTGTCTATAATTATGTATCAATTGTGATACGTGTTGCAGTTTCTTGTGATATTTTATCTTGTACAGTTGGTACTAGATTAGACATGTCCTTTATAATTTCTTTAAGAACAAATTTACTTATGGGCTTGTGGTTTATTACATAGTCCTTTTCTAAAAATCGATCATTGATGCTAACAATGACCTTCTGATTTTTAAGACTATAAACCTACTTTCATTTCTCTAGGATAACTTACAAACAAGTGAATTCCTATCCAGCTTATCATTGTCTCTCTTCAGCATATGTGCTGGACTACCCGAATCCGAATATGCTTCAAAATAGGTTTATGCCTATTTAGCAATTCTATATGAGTAGAGAGTTCTGACTTTTGAAGGTACTATGTTCACTTCCGTTTCCAGAGTATATCCTTAAAATGAATTTGGTAATAACTCATCATCAATCTTCTTATTTCCATAAGAGTCCTATACCTTCCTTTTTCTACTACACCATTCTGTTGGGGTGTACTAGGTGCAGTTAGTTGGGATTGAGTCCCGACTTCTGATAAGTGACTCCTAAATTGTCCCAAGAGGTACTTGCCACTACAATCTTACCATAGTGACTTGATACTTTTACTTTAACATTTCTCCGCATCAGCCTTGTACTCTTTGAACTAATCAAAGCACTTAGTCTTGCGGCACATCAAGTAAATGTATTTGTATCTTGAATAGTTGTCTATAAAATAGATGAAATATTCGATACTACCTCTTGTCTGGATAGTCATAGGATCACACAAATCAGAATCAGAATGAAATATATCTTTGGCTCCATACCCCTTAGACTTAAAAGCTTCTTGGTTATTTTTCCTTCCAAGTAAGACTCGCAGGTTGGAAAAATTTCCTCTACTAATGAACCCAAAAGTTCATCAGCTACCAATGAATCCTACTCAAGTTAATATAACCTAGCCTTAGATGCCAAAGATATAAATGGTTCATTTCCGAAGGTTGCTTTCTCTTAAAATTAGAAGATATGTTACTAATTTCCATTTGTTGCATCGTGGGATTTATAAATTGCCAACCAACGTACCAGAATAGATATTTTTCCTATTTTCTCGATAACAACTTTGTTATCAAAATAGACACAATATTTATTCTTTAGAAACTGAAATAAATTTCTTTCTAAACTTGGTACTTAAAAGCAATTTCTTAAAATCCATGTTTTATTCCTATCAAAGGATAAACATCTCCCACTGCAACAGCTGCTACTTTATAGCAATACCCATGTGAACGGTGATTTATTTTCATTTAGTTGTCAGGTTTCCTGGAACCCTGCAATGAATTGCAGACATGATTAATGACATCTGTATCTACACTCCAGGTTCTGGTAGATAACACCACTAAACATGTTTCAACTAATGAATTAAATACACCTATATTGTTCTTAGTTCTAAGAAGACAGACTACCTTAATGTCCAAGTCCTATTTCCAATCATTACAATTGAGACTACTAAGTCTTTTCTATGGTATAACAACTAGGGGATTGACAAACATTCTAAATCCTAAGAATCACAAAAATATTTGGTCAAGATCAATTCCTTAAATCCCCATGAATTTTGTATGCCATGATAGTGTGGACGTATACAAAAAGAAAGAGGAGATTTTATCCATTAATTTTATTATCTCGTCAACTTTACTTTATGACGAATAAAATTAACAGTTGATCTGTCTTTGATCAAATATTTGGTCAAAACTTTTGAATTTAAAATAACATTGATTCCTCAAACAATATTATTTAAATTCACCAACACCTCAAACACCGTGAATTTTGCATGCCACGATAGTGTGGACGTATACAAAATTTAAACATTTGTAAGAGGAGGGTTTTACCCATTAATTATCTTGTCAATAAGTCTTTATGACAAAATAAAATTACCTCAAACACCGTGAATTTTGTATGCCACGATAGTGTGGACGTATACAAAATCAAACATTTGTAAGAGGAGTTTTTATTATCTTGTCAACTTATTTATTTGACAAATTAATAGTTGGTTTTCTTCGGTCACACAAATAATAGCAGTGACTCCGATGGGGTGGATACTATTAGACGTGCCTAAGTGTATACCATTACTTAACACTAAGTCCATTAATAAGATTGTGCCCCTTCCGATGGGGAAGATCACACGCTCTTAATTAACTTCCTATAGTCATCCAAAATGGAAGTTTAAGCTAGTGATCCGCAAACAAGCTCATCCGATATGGAGGAAGGCACTCAGAGACAACGCACAAGCTTGTTGCATCACTTATAAACCAGTAATGGAGACCGTGGAATTTATTTAAAAATAAATCTCCCTCCCACTTAGTTATTTAAAGTGAGAAATTTGACTATGCTAGCCTACTTAGCATGCATACTAACAAGCACACACAACACAGCATAAAAAGCAATAAATATAAAAACTAATTTTCAACTATTATGGCTTTTATCTATTGCTGTCCTCCGTGTGTCGCCAACCCTAGCTGCTGCCATCTTTGGCCACCGCCACCGGGTCTAGTTGTCGCATCCATCTTGCTCCTTATTCCGCTGCGCCTCTGGTCCTCAAAAGGTTAATCCACGCCTTGCAAGATTCGATCCGCGACATAAATAGAATTTTACATTTTTCGATCCTATATTCCTTGAAGGAATGTACATGTAAACTAGATCGAACATAAAATAAAATTTACATCCATCGATCCTATATTCCATAAAAGGAATGTACATGTAACTAGATCAAAAAATAAAATCCTAATAAAACTAAATACAGCTCCTGCTATATTTTATAATACAACTCCTGCTGTATTTTATAAAATACAATCATACACACATAATAAAATGCCCTTGACATGTCCAAGGGTCCAATCACACACATAATAACTATAAGCCATAATAGTTGGATCCTGCATCCACAAAGTTAGCACATCCTACTATTATCCTACCTAAATTATGTATGACATGTGCATAATTAAACTAATACCAAATACACAGAGGCAAAACCCTAGCTCTGATACCATTATTGGTTGCTACTCGGAAAACCTAATGGTTCCATTGTACAAAATTTTTGTACAAAGGTCTGAACCTTTTCCTAGCTACCATGTGTTCTTTTAAATTAAACTTGGATCGCCTGCGGAACTTAACACGTTTGATCCAAAGTTTAATTTATTTGTTCTTTTAGGTTTAGACTCGGATCTCCTGCGGAACTTAACACGTTCGATCCAAATCACCTAGGTTATTAATTTCATTAAATATTAGTTTCCAAAATTTGCTCCCAGTACTGACGTGGCGAGGCACATGGCCTTCTTGGATATGGGAACAACCATCACCGACTAGACAAAGCCTTTTAAGGAAAGTTAATATTTAATTTCCTTAAATAACTTTAGGTCAACCGAAAAGAACAATCAAATCACAAGGAAAAGAAAAAATAAAAGAACACAACATCGAAAACAAATTTGAAATACTAGAATCGTATGCCTCTTGTATTTGATATTATTTCCAAAAATAACTAGTATGATGCAGAAAGGAAAAATACTAGTTATACCTTTTAGAAAAACCTCTTGATCTTCTACCGTATTCCTCTTCTAACCTCGGACATTGTGTGGGCAACGATCTTCCGAGATGAGAAACCACCAAAGCACCTTCTTCTCCTTTCTTCAAGTTTCGGCCAAGCACAAAGCTTCCAAAAGATGAAGATCTTTTTCCACCAACCAAGCTCCAAGGGATGCAAGAAACAAGACTCCTTTCTCTCCTTTTCTCCAAGCTAGATCCGGCCACTTCTATGCCTCCAAGAGATGATGAAGTCTCGGCCACAAGAAGGAGAAGAGAGAAGGAGAAGGGGAACCTCTAGGGGCCGGCCACACCAAGGAAGAAAAGAGAGGAAGAAAAAGAATAGAGTTGTTCACCATGAAACCTCCTCTACCCCCTCTTTTATAATCCTTGGTCTTGGCAAATAAGGGAATTTAAATAAAAACTTCCTTAATTCTTTTTCCATGAAAAGGAAAATTTATTTAATTAAAAAATAATTTTCTCTTCTCCAATTTATTTGGCCGGCCACCTTTTTCCCTAAAACAAGGAGAATTTTAATTAAAACAAAAATTAAAACTTCCTAATTTGTTTCTAGAAATTTATAAAAATTTCTCCAATAATTTTAATCCCTTCATGATTGGTTAATAAAAAGAAATTTTATAAATTAAAATCTTTCTTTTAAACATGTGGATAATTTCTAAAAGGGAAAGTTATCTCTAAAAATTAAAATCTCCTTTCAATCTACAAATAAGGAAAGATATTAAATCTTTTCTTAATCTTTTGTAGAAACTAATAAAAGAGAATTTTTAATTTTTAAACTTTCTTTTAAATCATGAACATAATTAAAAGGAAAGTTTTTACCAAAATTAAAATCAACCTTTTAATCTACAAATAAGGAAAGAGATTTTAACTCTTCTTTTAATCTTTTGTAGAATCTTATAAAAGGAAAGATTCAAATTTTTAAACTCTCTTTTAAATCATGTTATCCACATAAGAAAAATTTTAAAATTAAAATTCCTTTTTATTTTAATAGGGTCGGCCACCTAAGCTTGAGTTCAAGCTAGGGCCGGCCACATTAATTCACCCATGAACCAAACCATAACCGGCCCTAGCTTGGTCTCCAAGCTAGCTTGGTCGGCCCCTATAGGATGGGTAAGAAGGTGGGTATAGGTGGGTATAGTACTCTATAATTAAGAGGCTACGATAGGGACCGAGAGGAGGAATTGGTTTTGGTCTTCTGATAAAATTAAGCATCCCGTGTTCGCCCCGAATACACAACTTAATTTTATCAATAATAATTCATTCCACTAGAAAACTATTATTGAACTACCGCACCAATCCCAAATTATATTTTGGGATCCTTCTTATTATGAGTGTGTTAGTCTCCCTGTGTTTAAGATAACAAATGTCCACTAATTAAGTAAGTTACTGACAACTCACTTAATTAATATCTAGCTCCAAGAGTAGTACTACTCAACTTCATCGTCATGTCGGACTAAGTCCACCTGCAGGGTTTAACATGACAATCCTTATGAGCTCCTCTTGGGGACATTCTTAACCTAGATCACTAGGACACAGTTTCCTTCTATAATCAACAACACACACTATAAGTGATATCATTTCCCAACTTATTAGGCTTATTGATTTATCGAAATAAATCTCACCCATTGATAAATTAAAGAAATAAATATCAAATATATGTGCTTGTTATTATATTAGGATTAAGAGCACACACTTCCATAATAACTGAGGTCTTTGTTCCTTCATAAAGTCAGTATAAAAGGAACGACCTCAAATGGTCCTACTCAATACACTCTAAGTGTACTAGTGTAATTATATAGTTAAGATAAACTAATACCTAATTACATTACGACCTTCCAATGGTTTGTTCCTTTCCATCTTGGTCGTGAGCTATTGTTTATAATTTATAAGGAACCGATAACATGATCTTCTGTGTGTGACACCTCACACCATGTTATCTACAATATAAATTAATTGAGCAACTACATTTATCGTAAATGTAGACATTTGACCAATGTGATTCTTATTTCTAGATAAATGTTTATACCAAAAGATAAGCTTTTAGTATACATCCTAACACACATCGGCTTGCCCGTAAAGGTTATGCACGTTTTGCTGATGAAATAGTAAGTATTTCTGCTTAATTCGGTAAATATGATCTAGAATCTGCCTATATTTTATTCTTACTAAATCTATTAATGTGATTTATAAAGTTGTATATATTATACATTTTGATTGTAGGGAGATGAATTATGTGATGATGAAGAGATTAATCGAGTGATTATTTGGAAGAAAGGACGGATGAATAAGAAGGGGCAATTTGAAGGCGATGATTTGAAAATGGCAATAGAAAAGATTGTAAGCAAGCTCATTATGCGTCTTTCCTACTAAATCTATTATGCCTTTATGGTTTTTATTATGCCTCTGTCCTTTATTGTCGCAACAATAATATATTGTTACATTTATGTACACTACAACATTGCAGAAAAAAATCAAAATCTGCATCAAAATCAAAATCGTTTCATCAAAATCTGCATCTGCTTCTGCATCTGCATCAAAATCATTTCATCAAAATCTGCATCTGTGCTACAGAATAAGGTGTGGCAGTAGTGTTCTCATGCTGATCATCTGTGCTTTCCCCTTTTCTTTTTCAGAAAACTCTACACAATCAGTAAAATTGTATTTGTATGCATACACAACTAGTTAAATAATTAGCAAATCACCATTGGCAATTTTAAAACAAATGTATATCCATATTAGTGTTAGTACTTAATAGGGAGTTATTTACCAGTAATTAATTTTGTACCAGTAATTATTTTGTTTTCTTTTGCATGACAGGATGATTATGTGCAACAAAAACGGGAGGGTAAGTTGCACTTAGAAGAGGCAAACACGGATATCCTTTCAAAAGCACTTTCATCTGAGGAGCATTCTGGGCGTGTGAGGGGTGTTGGAGGCCATGTCACTCCAACATTCTATTTTAATGTTGGCAGTATAGTGCAGAAACACCTTGTTGATGAGCAGTTTATCCTTCAACAAAAGGAGTTGATGGAGGCAAAGATATTAATCTCACAACAAAATGCATGCATATCAAATCAAGATGAACGCATACAGAAACTTGAAGCAATGTTCAGAAAGTGTGCATGCGACTTAGATACGGATGAAAAAGGTAGTTGCTCAGTAAAGTTGCATCCCATGAGTGACGAAAATATCAAAATTGAAAAGTGTGTCCCAAATATTGAAACTTTGGATGATGATGACATACAAATTTTGAACAATGATGATTTCTTCCAGGTATATATTTAGTTGTCATTATATTACTTAGTATTATTGAAACTATGAGTTGCATCAATTTATAACATGATTACTTATCCTCTAGGGTAAACCGGTTGCATTGACATTGGGTTCTAAGAGCAATATTGTTGCCTATGGTACAATTGTTCATGTCAATGTGGTTGGTAAATTACTTCATGGTGTTCCATTACCCATTAATTGTATGCGTGTCTCCATTGATAAGGCTGTGGATGAATTAGCACAATTGCCATGTCCAATTCCAAATCAATGTGATACAATTGGTGATGCTATTGGAACACATGTGGGATGGCCGGCTAACTTGGTAGTTATGCAAGATGAGGTAAATGTCATATTATATTTATAGTTAAATTGTCCAACAAAGATTAGTGTTGCACCTAACATGTGTACATTTGTAATTTTTAGAATCCTCAAAGGAAAAGAAGTGTTGTCCAAAGAAATAACCCAATTATTTCATCAAGTGTGCCAAGGTCATTGCATCTACTGTATTGTTATTGTAAACATGCTCTAAATGATGAAACAAATATATCAATGATTTGTGAGGAGGGTTTCTTTGACGATCAATATGAAATCCTTGTGCACCTTGAAGATATCATTCCTTTTTATCATTTGGATCCCATAACTGCAAATTGTATAGTAATTTACATGTGGTAAGTCTTCTTATTCTATTTGTTTACCATATAAATTGTATAAACTTTATTAATTTAGCATTGTAACATTCTTCATTTTGAAATGGTAGGCATCTTTATAAAAAGCTGAAAACATATAACAATGTCCACAAAATCAGATTTGTGAATCCACACATTATCCCATATGTGCCATGTGTGACTCGACTGGACAAAAACAACAAAATCGAGCACTTGAATGAAAGAGCTAGTGTTTTGGCAGATAAGCTGAGTCAAGCATCAAGAAATCAACTTATTTTGGTGCCACATAATGTTGGGTAAGTAAGACTTATAATATCAGTTTTAATTTATTGTTTCGAGAAATATGCATGCAATAATTATGTGATTTGTGCATAGTTATCATTGGATTCTCACTGTCATTGATCCATATAAGGAGACAGTTTATTTGTTGGATTCTCTTAGTCATCGCATTCGTGATGAGGATTGGAAATACGTAGTAGATATGTGAGTACATTTTTTAATTTTATTAAGCATTTTTTTAATCAATAAAACTCTCATATGTCCATTCTTATTGATGTATAAAGGAGCATAAGATTGTTTAATTCAAACAAGGCAAAAAAAGGGAAAAAACATGTTACATGGGAAGTAGTAAAGGTATGCATGTCTACTTATGATTAAATTATAAACAATTAAACATGTATATTAGACATTTACAATTTGTTTTTAACATAGGGTCCTCGCCAACCAGATGCGAAACAGTGTGGTTTTTATGTGATGAGATATATGAGAGATATTATTGAAGAATTGGAAACTATCGAGAGAGATTCACTTCGATCAATAGTAATATTTGACATTCAATTCTCAACCTTCTCAAATATTTGTGTGTTTATCATTTTGCACTTATCATCTTTTGATTGTTTTTTACTAATCCAATCTATGTCTTTGTTCACAGTTCATCAAACCCCTGTAACGTCCGAAAATTCTCAAAGCTAAATTAGAAATATTCTATGATTATTCTGGAATTTTTAGATATTTTTCCGGAATTTTTAGAGTAACGGAAGTAGCAAAAATAATTAGAAAACGGAAACGGCCTAAGCGGGGATTGAACCCGAGACCTATGGGTTGGGGATAATACTAGTAACCAGTTGAACCCAGCAGGGCCGTGCTGAAAGGAAAGGGAACCAATAAAATTTATATTGGTATTGGGCGAATTAACTCCTTAATATAAATAGGAAACTTAAGTTGGTTTGGGTTATTTCTTTTATTTGGTTCGGCAACTTCTCCCTCTCCAAACCCTCACCGACGCCAACTCCTTCTTCCTCTCTTTCTCTCGGCGCCAACACCCAAGCAAGCCTAGGGTTTCATCCCTAGGGCCATAGGGGCACTTTCCAGCGACGATTTCAGCACCAGGACGTTCCCCTCCGCGAGTAGAACACGTGGACGCGAGCGAATCGTCGAGAGGTCGTCTCCACCGGAATTTCTAGTGATTAGATTTGTAAGAAATCTAGCACACAAGGTAAGAAACCCCTCACCTGCAGTATAAGTAGTTTCCGTTTGGTTTTCTATGCATTAGTTTAGTTATATACAGATTTTTCGACATATAGGGTGTATTTAACCCTCCTCGCAGGTTTAGGGATTTAGTGAGTACCTTTAGATGGGCTGGACACGTCTTTCCCCCTTCAGTTGGAGGTTTAGATGCGGTTGGGTGCCTAAAGGTAGTCTCCCTAATAGAGAGGGGAGTTAAAGCACACTAGGTGTTCGATAAAATAGCTAGTTAAGTAAAAATACAAATTAGGCATTTTAACAGCTCAGTTGAATGCATTAGAAGCATCTAAATCAGTAAATCAGTTTATTCTAGCTTATATGGGACTACTGTCCAATGGGTGGGCTCCTACAGTCGCCTCTGGGTTCAGACAACCTAGCTCTAGGTTTAGATAACCTAGAAACAGCAATTTAGAACAGTTTAGCTATACTCAGTATTTTACTTTTCAGTTGGCACTGTACCAGATTAGATATCCATTGGGTTGGACTCCCACAGTCGTCCCTAGGTTCAGATAACCTAGTAAACCCTACTAAATTCGGGACTTGCAAACCCGAGTTTAGTTAGGGATGCGCGCACAGTAAGTACAGTTGCCGGGCCCAAACAGCAGCATGATTATGTATTTTCACATATTATGTATATAGTTTTCAAAAGTTCATAAAATAGTCATATGAATTCAGTACAATTTTAGTATCAGATCAGTAATAGTTTAGCTCAGTATCATGCTCCAGCTTAGTTTTTCCCTGTGAATATGCATGATAACTCTATGTTTAGTTCGATATACATGTTTGGATGATTGTATGCCATGCCATCTTTTACATGTTCAGCATATGTTTTAAATAGCATGTTTTAAAAGCATGAATGCATCGTATGCATGTTTTTGTGAGGTAGATGGTTTCTTACTAAGCTTTAAGCTTACAGATTCTATTTTTCCTTATACTGCAGATAAAGGTAAAGGAAAGATGGACTAGCGGAGGCTGGAGGTCAATGCACTGATGAGGATGTGTGTGGATGGAACATGGAATAAAGATCCTAGGGATCTAGCAATTTCAATTAAGCATATGAACTTTAGTATTTCTATTACTCTTTGTTTTAGTATGTTAAACGCCATGAGCTAACGAACCATACTTTAGATTGTGCTTAGAATGTTAGATACATGATGTTAGAATGTTAGTTGTCATCGTTAGAGTGTTTCCTAGCCATCTTAGAACTGGAAATGTGGTTGAGGCACGAAACAGTGTTGAAATCAGACATTTGGCACGAAATCAGTAACTCGAATCGATCAGCTGATCGATTCGAGGGTTCCCAATCGATCAGCTGATCGATTGGGCAATCTGTTCCGCGAACAGTAGGCCTCTGGATCGATCAGCCGATCGATCCAGCCATTTCCGTCGCGAACAGAGAGCTCTGGGATCGATCACTGGATCGATTGACCAGCCTGGATCGATCAGCCGATCGATCCAAATTATTGCCCCGAGCACAGTAGCGTGCTGGATCGATCACTGGATCGATCCAACTTATGTCCCGCATACAGTAGCCGTCTGGATCGATTCCTGAATCGATCCGACTATTCCAATCGATCCGTGGATCGATTGGGAGGTCTGATAACAGCTGGGAAACATATATTTCAGTTCCTTGATCATAGGGGATGTAGTATATGTTAGGTATACTTAGATTACACTCCTTAGTACATGTAGCACCAAGAAATGTTAACAGCTTAGCAAAATTTTAATTAGTACAACTTCCGCATCTAGTTTTAGTGAAGGTCAGGGAATAGTTTAGCACAGCATAATGTGACGATCAGCCTTACAGCTTAGTTAGTAGAAGGCGGGTCGTTACACCCCAGTACTCTAGAGAAGAAATTGATGAAGTGCGTTCCGAGTGGGCAGAATGCATACAAGACTATATTTATGATTAGGTATTTAAAATCATACAATGACTTGATCTATTCGGAAAATATTTGCATATAATGCAAATTACATAATCTGATCCTAACATATATGCCCCTGGAAACATCATGATTATTAAAACTTTAGTGTGTAGGACATCCAGGTAAAACATCTCTATTTTATTATTAATCTTATACTGTAATGCATGAAATGTTTTTCAACATCTTAAGATTTTGAGATGTTCAAACATATATATCATTTGCTGGTAAACACATTTCTGTAGGACTAACACACTTGTCAGATTATGATGAACTGATTAACTTTGAGCATCATGAATTGTTTCCTTTCTTAATGGACAGTTTTCTGCAGACTAGGATTTACACGTAAAGGAGGTGAGCTAGATAAATATTTTGAGCAGTTACCTGATTTATGAACATGATAATACATGGGGAAAATGCAGGAGCAAGACCAATTTAATTAATAGTATTGAGATTCTTGTTTTCTTTGGGAATGAAAATGGTTTCTCAATCAAATAAAATTGAAAATATTTGAAATTTGCAATTTGTTGGACATGATGAATGGTCGAAATGGGTTAAAGTTGGATGGAAATAACTTACACTTTGTTGAGAATCACAATGACCAAGTTCATTCACATAGTTGTTTGGACTTACTTATGGCAAACCAAACCAAACCAATTTAGCAATCACTATATGCAAGATACACCAACTATCTAGACTTACCTAGAGTTGCTCTGATCTGACTGCTTTTTGCTTCCCAATGTATTCTACCCTCCTTTATTTGCTGTTACTAGCTACAGGGATTGTTGGTTTATTCCGTGTAAGGCTTCACCTTGACTTAAGCAGGGTGGTGTTATCATATTAGATTATGTATAGCTCATGCGTACTTGGTATGTGTTGGATTCAACTTCATCTGCTTGCTAAAACGTTTTTGCCAATCCTGGTTTCAGTCCTTGTCCACTGCACACTTTTGCTCTATTTCATGCACAGGACGATTTAATTCAATTACCTTATTTCTTTAACTTATCTGCTGTACTATTTGTCCAACTTTGTACAATTAGCCTTGAACTGACAAAAGAAATGAATTTGAAGGGTTGGAACAGCCATATGAACCAGTTTCATAAACTTTTTTCGTGCTCACTTGCTTGACTACTCATGAAATTGTGAAGCGGCAATGTTTCTCGTGCTTATTTAGCCATTCTTTTTTTCTATGGCTTTAACTATATTTTATTTTCATAACAGGGAGAAATTGCTGGGTTTGCAAGCTGGGTATGCAGAAAAAGAACCAGTACGTGAAGATTGTTGCACATCCGATCCTGACTTGATTTATTCAGAAAAAGGACAAATTAATTTGCATGGTTTTGGACTTATAAACTTAATTTTGTGGTTTCATCTTTTGTGGTTGTCATGATTGAATACTACTTGTGGTCATGTTTGGATAGCTTGTAGTAATTGTATAGAATTGTTTATAAACTTAAGTGAATGTACACATGTACCGGTTTTTGGTTGAGACAAGATGTATATATAAATTAAAGACAGCTGATCGAATGTATATATGTTGAAAACTATTTTTGTGAATGTATAAATGTTGTACCAGTTTGTGTGCAATGGCCATGGTTTTAACCGTTGTGAAAAGTACATATATATAGACATGCAACTGAATGTACAAAGACAACGATTTTTTAACCGTTGTAAAAAGTATTCTAAGAAAATGGTTTTAAACTAAATTTTGAAGAAAGACAACAGTGTATATGTTGTTAAAAGTATATATGCGATCAAATTTTTGCAAAACTGGCAATTACAACGGTTTTATACTGTTGCAGAACTGTTGTCTTTGGTATTAAAAGACAACACTTTAAATCCGTTGCATGACTGTTGATCTTGTCCGAACAGCTGACTCAACGGACGCTGGGCACGTGATGCTCTCCGGTTGCTGATGTGGGTCTTCGACTGGTCGTACGAAGCTCCGGCGACCCTGCACAGAAGTCGGGCCGGGAAGGGGTTCCCGGCGGCGACCCTCCGACGCTCAAGTCAGGCAATAGCTAAGAGCCGAGCGGAAGGCCTCAGAGAAGATAACATACTACTAACAGTCCTTACGTAGTACTCGTCCGGAAGTCTCCCCAGCAGGAGGAAGGCCATGACGGGCGTGCCGCCCGACCGGCGCAGGAGAGGAAGGCCGTCCGGACGACGCTATTCGAGCCAGCCGGTCGGACAGACGTCCCGGCCGGGCGGTGGGTGAAGGACAGGAACATCTTCTGACAGCTGTCAAGTCCTATGGCTAGGCCATACTCCAAGTCTGACAACGAAGTGTTCTGTTGTCCCATCGAAGACGTGATTGGACTGTAGCAGTATGACGTCAGGTAAGCTCTCTGACAGGCATGTGCCGAGGTATGGGCTGCGGACATGTACGTGCCTCGGTGGACGTGTAGTAGCTCTTTCACCGCTCTATATAAAGAGCCGCAGACTTCGCCGGAGGTACGCATTCTACAAGCTTTGGAGCCACTTTCTTTACCACTTGCTTGCCTGACTTGAGCGTCGGAGGGTCGCCGCCGAGAACCCCTTCCCGGCCCGACTTCTGTGCAGGGTCGCCGGAGCTTCGTACGACCAGTCGAAGACCCACATCAGCAACCGGAGAGCGTCACGTGCCCAGCGTCCGTTGAGTCAGCTGTTCGGACAGGATCAATTTGGCGCCGTCTGTGGGAACGCTCCTGCATCCGAACGGAAACAATGGACGAGGCTGGACGACAACACGTGGTGACACTTTCGACGGAGGAACTCAACGCTCTGATCGAGATAAGGGCCGCCAAGCTTGTGGAGCAAAAACAGAAGGTAGCAGCCGAGCGGCCAGAGCAGCAAGCAACGTCAGCGTCTGGCGGCCGAGCGGAAGCACCACCACCTGCCACCGTCGCGGATGAAATGCCTAGACGAGATGACAGGAAGGGGAAAGCCCCCCCGAGCGGACGCATCGCCCGAGCGGATCAATCGCCAATTTTCAGAGGCTATTCTACGAGACCCTCTGCCCAAGCATTACGTGCCTTCGACGATCGGCGAGTATAATGGGACAACCGACCCAGATGATCATCTGGGTAAGTTTGATAACACGGCAACCCTCCATCAATACACAGATGGAGTAAATTGCCGAGTTTTTCTTACCACTCTCTCGGGATCGGCTCAACGGTGGTTCCGGAGGCTGCCAGACGGATCCATCACAAGCTTTAAGGACTTCCGAACGGCTTTCCTCCATCATTTTGCAAGCAGTCGGCGCTATCAAAAAACGAGCGTGAGCTTGTTCGCCATCAAGCAAGAAGCCCGGGAATCGCTTCGAGCTTACATCCAGCGGTTCAACCAAGTGGCGATGGACATTCCAACGGCCACCTCGGAGACCATGATGAATGCCTTCACACAAGGCCTAGTGGATGGGGATTTCTTCCGATCGCTCATCCGAAAGCCACCCCGAGACTATGATCACATGCTACACCGGGCGAATGAATACATCAACGTGGAAGAAGCGCAAGCGGCCCGGAAAAAAGAAACTCCAACCGAGCGGGCTCCTCCTGCCGAGCGGAAACAGCATGCCGCTCATCAGCCGCCTAGAGGACCAAGGGCCGAAGCAATCCGATCCCCCCACGCCAGGTGCTGCCGCCCGGGCCAAGCCAAAGAAGAGATGGACCCGATGTTCGCTCCTTCCACCGGACGGACACGCACAACACAAGGGATTGTCAAGTCTTCCTTCGTGGCTCATCCTGTGCCACGACGGTCTCCCTCGGTCGACAGGCGGAGAGAACTCATGAAGCCGATCGGACGCGAGCTGATAGCAGCAACAGACTCCGATCGGCATCGTTCTCCAAGGAAGGAGAATCGCCGAGCGTCCAGAGAGCCCTCGGGAAGAGGAAAATAGAAGCAATACTTCCGAGGCGAGATCAACGTTATTCTTGGCGGGCCGACCGGAGGAGACTCCAACCGAGCTAGAAAGGCGAGTGTCCGGCAGCAGTTGTCAGCTGTAGCCGAGAACGAGCAGAAGGACCCGAAATTAGTTTTGGGCCCGGGGACTTAGAAGGAGTTGAAATACCCCACGACGATGCTCTACTCATCAAAGCGGTAATAGCCAATTACACTATTCACCGCGTATTTGTTGACACAGGGAGCTCAGTCAACATCATATTCAAGAAGACGTTTGATCAGCTACAAATTGATCGAGCCGAGCTATTGCCCATGACAACTCCGCTCTACGGGTTTACGGGTAACGAAGTTCAGCCGGTCGGACAGATCCGGCTGGCTACATCGCTGGGAGAAGAGCCACTCAGGAGGACAAGGACAACAAACTTCATGGTGGTCGACTCTCCCTCTTCCTACAACGTCATTTTGGGACGATCGGCTCTCAGCGAATTCCGAGCGGTCGTCTCAACCTTCCATCAGAAGATCAAGTTCCCCGTGGAGGACAAAGTGGGAGAAGTACGGGGAGATCAACTAGCAGCTCGGCGATGCTACATCGAGATGGTCCGAGCAGAGGCCAATTCCGCTTGGAAGGCGCCCCGGATCGAGGTAAACGCCATCACCGAAAAGCCACCCTCTTTAATTTATGAAGAAAAAGAGGAAGTGCAGATTCACCCAACCCGATCGGAGGCCACAACCTTTATTGCATCCGATCTGGAGGAGAAGCAGAAAGAAGAATTGATCCACTGCCTCCAAAGAAATCATGATGTCTTCGTATGGTCGACACATGAGCTGCCCGGAATTTTGCCGAGCATAGCGCAGCACGAGCTACATGTCCGACTGGACGCACGGCCGTAAAAAGAGATTTCAGCGCCGAGCGTAATTCCATCATCCGAGCGGAGGTGGAAAAACTGGAGGCCATACGCGAGGTGCGCTCCCGAGCTGGTTGGCTAACGAGTATTAGTCTCAAGCCGCAACAAGTGGAGAGTGTGCATAGATTTTGGGATCTCAACAAAGCTTGCCCAAAGATTTTATCCTCCCCCGGATAGATCAACCGGTGGACTCTACGGCGGAATTTAGCTCGACGCCTACTGGGCTATCACCAAGTGTCGCCTCCGTGAAGATCAAGAAAAGTCACGTGATGGCCGACACTTATTGCTATAATGTGATGCTGCTTCGGATCAAGAATGCGAGCCACATATCAGCGCTTGATGAATAAAGTATTCAGAGAGCAGATCGGGCGGAATCTAGAAGTTTATGTGGACGACATTCTCATCAAATCCGTCCGAGCGGCCCATCTCTTCAAAGACATGGAGGAAACCTTCCGAACGCTGTGCAAGTATGGAGTCAAGCTAAATCCCCAGAAGTGCCTGTTCAGAGCAAAAGGAGGGCGTTTTCTGGGGTACATAGTGACCGAGCGGGGAATCGAAGCAAATCCCAGCAAGGTGAAAGCTCTACAAGATATGCCGCCTCTAAGAAATACAAGGGAAGTGCAGCGTTTTACCGGTCGGATAACCGCTCTGTCCAGGTTCATCTCCAAAACCGCCGACCGGAGCCTTCCTTTTTTCAAGATCTTACGCAAAGCTACAAAATTTCATTGGGACGAAGAATGCGACCGGGCGTTCGAAGATTTGAAGGCATATCTGAACTCTCTCCCGGTATTAGCCAAGACGACTGCGGGTGAGCCACTTCATATGTACTTGTCTTCAACCGAGCATGCGATCGGCTCAGCTTTAGTGTGGTCGAGCGGAGAAGAGCCTGTGTATTTCCTTAGTCACATTTTAAAGGATGCTGAATCTCGCTACACTGGGCTCGAGAAGCTGGCTTTCTCTCTGGTCCTCGCCGCTCGGCGCCTTCGTCCATACTTCCTGGCGCATACGATCATCGTCAAAACCAATAGCCCGCTCGGACGTGTTCTACTAAATCCCGAGGCATCCGGACGGCTCATCAAATGGACGACGGAGTTAAGTGAATTTGACATCCAATACCAACCCCACTCGGCGATCAAAGCGCAATCCTTGGCCGATTTTGTGACTGAGGTTCAAAGGCCGGAGCCGGAAGCTATGTGGAAAATATATGTGGATGGGTCGTCCACTCGGCTCGGAAGCGGGATTGGAATATTGCTGCTCTCCCCTCAAGAAGAAAAGATGCACCTATCCGTCCGGCTGGATTATAAAGCAACCAACAATGAGGCGGAGTATGAGGCCCTCATAGCCGGCTTGCAGGCAGCACGACATGTAGGAGCCGGTCGGGTAACGCTTCACTCGGATTCGCAGTTGGCCGCTCAGCAGCTTTCTGGTACCTTCGAAATCAATAGTGCTCGGCTCAAGCTCTACGCTGAAGCCTTCGAGAAGCTCAAAGCTGATTTTAGAAAAGTTATTGTCCAGAAGATACCCAGAGCAGAAAATCAAGCAGCCGATGAGTTAGCCAAACTCGCGAGCTCAATAACGCCGGTCGCCATTCAGCAGCCGATTGAAAAAGTACTGTTGGTGGCACACGTCGACCGGATGGAAGGCCTCACATTTCCAAGCGACTGTCGGACACCCATCATAGAATTCCTCCGCTCGGGCGCCACACCATCCAATGAGTATGAAGCCCAGCTGCTGAGGAGGAGAGCCGGTCGGTTCACACTCATCGGCGATCAGCTTTACAAAAAGGCTTTCTCACGCCCGTTGTTGAAATGCGTGAGCTCGGAGGACTCGACGTACATCCTCCAAGAAGTACATCAAGGATCGTGCGGAGGGCATCCGGGCGGATGATCGTTGGCCAAGAAGATCCTCCTGGCCGGGTACTTTTGGCCGACTTTACAAGCAGACGCCGCTCGGACCATGTCGACGTGCCTCTCATGTCAGAAGTACCATAACTTCAACCACCGACCGGCAGAGGAAATGAAGACATCAACAGTTTCATGTCCGTTCGATCAATGGGGAATGGATATTGTCGGTCCATTTCCGATGGCGACCGGGCAGCGAAAATTTTTGCTAGTGGCGGTCGATTATTTTTCCAAGTGGGTGGAGGCCGAGCCGCTAGCCAAGATCACCGAACAGATGGTCAAAAATTCATCTGGCAACACATCATCTGTCGGTTCGGCATCCCTCGCCGATTGGCCTCCGACAATGGGCGGCAATTCACAGGGAAGGTGCTAGAGGATTGGTGTAAAAGCTATGGCATCGAGCAACACTTCACGTCCGTGGCTTATCCCCAGAGCAACGGCCAAGCCGAAGTAGCTAATCGGGAGATTCTTCGTATTCTGCGCGCTCGGCTCGACCATTTGGGAGGAATTTGGCCGGATGAAGTGCCGGGCGTCTTGTGGGCCATCCGAACGGCGCCGAAGGAAGGGACGGGCGCCACGCCGTTCCATTTGGTGTATGGCGGCGAGGCGGTCATTCCGGTCGAAGTCGGCATTGAGTCCGTCCGGATCCAGAGTTATGATGATGGCAACGCCGAACGGAGGAACATGGAGCTGGATTTGGTCGAAGAGGAGCGAGCCAAGGCGTCCGTTCGGCTGATGGCATACCGCGTAATCCCCAGATCATTCCAGGTCGGCGATCTCTCTGGAAGAAAGTCAAGCCAGTCGGCGACGTCGGCAAGCTTGAAGCTCCTTGGGCGGGTCCCTTCAAGATTATTGAAAAACTCCGCTCAGGCGCTTACTACTTGGAGGATGAAGACGGGCGGCAGCTGGATCGACCGTGGAGCGCAAATCATCTCCAGCCTTATCGAGCGGGGTGAAAGGTGCACGAATGTAAATAATTTTTTGTATATATCAGTCGCCCATGTCCTTGTAATGCAGGAAGTAAAATTAATTCAAAGGATGGCCAATGGATCCGCCGATCGGCAGTGTCAAAATTAGCCTGGAAGGCCGTCAAGCTCAGGCGTTAAATATCGAGAGAGAGCGTGGCGTCTATAAACGTCCGAGCGGAAGACCATCAAGCTCCGACATTAAATATCGAGAGACGAGCCGGCCTATAAACGCTCGGCGGAAGACCGCCGAGCTCCGACGCGTTAAATATCGAGACGAGCGCGTCTATAAACGTCCGAAGCGGAAGACCGCCGAGCTCGCGTTAAATATCGAGAGAAGCCGGCGTCTATAAGCGTCGAGCGGAAGACCGCCGAACTGTTGCATTTCATCGAGCCGGCGTCTATAAACATCCGAGGGGAAGACCGCCGAGCTCCGGCGTTAAATATCGAGACGAGCCGGCGTTATAAACGTCCGGGCGGAAGATCGTCGAGCTCCGACGCGTTAAATATCGAGACGAGCCGGCGTCTATAAACGTCCGGCGGAAGACCGTCGAGCTCGGCGTTAAATATCAAGAGACGAGCCGGCGTCTATCCGGCGAAGACCGCCGAGCTCCGGCATTAAATATCGAGAGATGAGCCTATAAACGTCCGAACGGAAGGCTGCCGAGCTCGACGCGTTAAATATCGAGACGAGGCGTCATAAACGTCGGCGGAAGACCGCCGAGCTCGGCGTTAAATATCGAGACGAGCGCGTCATAAACATCAAGTGGAAGACCGTCGAGCTCGGCGTTAAATATCGAGAGACGGCCGGCGTCTATAAACGTCGGCGGAAGACCGTCGAGCTCGACGTTAAATATCGAGACAGCCGGCGTCTATAAACGTCCGGCGGAAGACCGCCGAGCTCGGCGTTAAATATCGAGACGAGCCGGCGTCTATAAGCGTCCGAGGGAAGACCGTCGAGCTCCGGCGTTAAATATTGAGAGACGAGCCGGCGTCTATAATCCGAGCGGAAGACCGCCGATCTCCGGCGTTAAATATCGAGAGCAGGCGGCGTCTATAAACGCGTCCGGCGGAAGACCGTTGAGCTCGGACGTTAAATATCGAGGGAGGAGCTCGTCAGCCGAAGCGGAAGACCGTCGAGCTCCGGCGTTAAATATCGAGGAGCCGGCGTCTATAAACGCTCTCAGCGGAAGACCGTTGAGCTCCGACGTTAAATATCGAGAGACGAGCCGGCGTCTATAAACGTCCGAGTGGAAGACCGTCGAGCTCCGACGTTAAATATCGAGAGACGAGCCGGCGTCTATAAACGTCCGAGCGGCTCGCATGCGAAAATCTAGCGAAAACCCCTTTGAGGTGAGGCGCGAAGCAAAAGATGGTTAATCGGAATTAAAAATGCAAGCAAGTGAACGAGCGACGTTCGCGCGCCGAGCGGCTGCTCAGTCGCATGATAAAAGACATTAAAGACAATCGACTTGTCTGGCATAGCGTGGTGCCGAGTGGAAGAGTTTTAAAGAACACTTAGTTGTGACGAGAGAAAAATTTCTTGCCAGAACAGGAGTTGAAGGAACAGAAAAGATTATCTATTATGCACTGGGTGAACCAAAAAAGTTACTACAAAGATAAGTTGGGCCGAACGGCCTGAATACAAAAAAAAAGTTCATAAAAGGAAAAAACGCTTATCAAGCGTCAAAGTCAAAAAGAGTGTCAGGGATGGCGCCCATCACGGTCGCGAGGTCCTCGGAGGGGATGGCTAGCTCAGCGGGCAGGTGGCCCTTGGTCTTCAGATAATCCACCGCCGCCTTGATCGCTTATTCGAAAGTGAGGGATATCTTGTCGGTGAACTTCTCTCCGAAATCCTCTGAGCGGAGATACGCCTTCCTCACTTCGTCAGAACGGGCCGACTCCCCCTCTTGATATTCTTTGAGCGCGGCGTGGGCAGCGTCGCTGGCGGCTTGGAGATCCTTCAAGTCTCCATCAAATCTTTGGAGATCGGCCGAGCGGCTCTCCTTCTCGGTGGCCAGCAGAGCATCCAGATCCTTGATGCGTTGCTCCAGCCCTCTGATCTCCACCTTCATCCGGTCCATATCATCGATGGCCTGGCACTTCCGGGTGGTCACCGTCTTGATCTCTTTATCTCGTTGCTTGATCATCGCCTCAAGCCGAACGACCTTGCTCGCCAGATCGGAAGCCCTTGTCCGTTCGGCTTCCAATGATTTTTTGGCCTTCTCCAGAGCGGCCGTCGATTGTTGGTTGTCCCGGGCGGCTTTAAGTTTTTTCAGTTCATCCTCCAGCTCGGCCAACCGATTGCTAATGGCGATCTGCTCCACCCAGTTCTGCAAGCAAAGGTGAATAGGTTGAAAACTTAGTTCAAATATATGAACAAAGAAAAAGAGCATACCTCGGTAGCCTGTTGGAGGTTGCTGTCGCCGAGCTGCCCGGGAGTCATCGCTTTTATGCGACGCCGAGCGTCCTCCCAAGCCTTTGCAAGAGGGCCCGTCAAGGTAATCTACTGCTCGGGGACCACTGGCCGATCAGCAGCAGCCATGTACTCCTCTGAGGGGAGGCGCAGAACGGTCTTAATCAAATTCAAGCCGCTCGGCTCGCTCTGAGAGGCATCGGCCTTACCGGTGGACGAGGAGGGAAGCTCGCCCAAATGCCTGATACGGCGCAGACTTCTAGAAGGGCTGGACGGAGGCACCTTAGAGCTGGCCCTCAGAGAGCCATGTGGGGTCGGGGTACTCTCGAGGGAAATCGTCCCGGACAACACCGGAGCATCCGCGCCCCGCTCGGGCTGTGCCTCATCGAGTGGAGTGGAGGTAGACGCAGATTCCGGTCGTCGGCGCTTCCGAGTGAGTAGCGGAATATCATCGGCCGAACGGCCCTCCACTTCGGCTTGGGTAGAGGGTTCCGTGCCGCCCGCTGCCTCGTCGTGAGAGGTAGTAGCTGCTACGGTTTCAGGGACATCCTGAGTCCCCTCACTTGCTTCGCCGGTCGGATCAGCGGATCCAAGGCCCCGCTCGGCGACCTCCCTGTTCTTCACCGCCTCAATCTGAGCGGCTTTCAGCTTGAGCTTTTCGGTTGCCTTGGCGCGCCACATGACTTCAGCTGCAGAAGCAAAAAATAAATCAGTTAGAACAAAACAAACGGGAAGATAAGGGAACTTACTCATGCTGCAGGGCAGATCGACTGTGGTAGAAGACAAGCCGAATATGTGCATTACTCCCGGAAGGAGCAGCTTGTCAATATGATAACGCTGACCAACCAGCCGTTCGGCTGCATGAAGGTAGGCCGAGTCATGCTGGCATCGCCGTCTGCCACTTGGTACGGAAAGGCGGCGGCTCGGGAAAACGTACATAGAAGAAATGCTCCTTCCAATGTTTGTTGGAGCTCGGCATGCTATCGAAGAGGACGAAACCTATCCTAGATTGAAAAACAAAAGTTCCCCACTCGGCCTGCTTGGGATAGTAGAAGTAGTGGAAAATTTTTGGGTCTAGGGGGATGTCGTTCAGTTTGAATAAAATTATCACTCCGCTCAGCAGCCTAATAGAGTTGGGAACTACCAGGCCGAGCGGAATGCGAAAATAATTGCAAACTTGTAAGAAAAATTTGTGAGGTGGAAAACGCAGTCCGACCAGAAATTGGTCTCGGAAGAAAAGAACGGTGCCGGGCGGCGGTTCATGAGGTCGATCGACCGGTGTGGCTAACACTATTTGGTGGTCGGTCGGCAGGTCATAGGTTCGAGTGAGGCGCAAGGCGTCCTCCTCGTCGAACCGGCTTTCCATGGTCGAATACCAAAGACCCGGAGCACCGCCGGTCGACTGCGAGGTACTGGCCATGATCGAAAGACAAGAATGCGGGATAAAAGGGGAAGGTTCAAGCAAGGAATGGATGGAAACCGACTGAAGGAGATGATTAACAGAAAGAAGAAAACGTTGGGAGCAAGAAAAAGGGTCTTACGAGCAAGGAAGATGGTCGGAAGAAGCTGCAAGGTCGCCGGAAAGCCGGAACGCAGGGTCGCCGGCGAAAGGAGGAGCAGCGGGATGTCTGGAAACGAAGAGGTCGAAATGCGGCGAAGAGCAGGGGTCGGGAGCTTTATATGGGCGGCCGCCATCAATTTCCACCGTCCGATCCAGGTCACCAATATCAAGGTCGTCATCCAGCCGTTCATTTCAAACGGCGGCTGTCCCATCGGAAGTGACGCCACCGCCATACGCTGACAAACGCACGATCGCCACGTGTCAGCGGGATACTGGCCGCATTTAATGAGCTCCTCTTACCGTGCGCAGCGCACGTGATGAATAGTACGGGAGATCATCGGTCATGGATTCCCAGAGATCACAAGGCACGGACCAGATATCGCCGAACGGACGAGCATCCTTAGGCCTGGCCGGGCGGCCCAATGCAGTGATCGTTGCTCAGGCAGATCGGCAGTCCAGTCAGTCGGACTTCGCCTCCTTCGACTAGACTTGAGGGGGAGGCAAGTGATCCGATGGTCAAGGCAGAGGACCCCATTGCGAGGGGTCAACGCCACGTGGAGATCAAAGGGCCGGGGGGCCCATCGGCGAAGGGTGAGCCGATCGGACTTGGGAGAAAAGACCGATCGGACCACCGATGAGCATCCAACAGTAAGAGGTGCCCGAACAGGGGCCGAGGTTCCGACGCTCAGTTGAAACAATAGCTAAGAGCCGAGCGGAAGGCCTCAGAGAAGATAACATACTACTAACAGTCCTTACGTAGTACTCGTCCGGAAGTCTCCCCAGCAGGAGGAGGGCCATGACGGGCGTGCCGCCCGGCCGGCGCAGGAGAGGAAGGCCGTCCGGACGACGCTCTTCGAGCCGGCCGGTCGGACAGACGTCCCGGCCGGGCGGTGGGTGAAGGACAGGAACATCTTCTGACAGCCGTCAAGTCCTATGGCTAGGCCATACTCCAAGTCTGACAACGAAGTGTTCTGTTGTCCCATCGAAGACGTGATTGGACTATAGCAGTATGGCGTCAGGTAAGCTCTCTGACAGGCACGTGCCGAGGTATGGGCTGCGGACATGTACACGCCTCGGTGGACGTGTAGTAGCTCTTTCACCGCTCTATATAAAGAGCCGCAGATTTCGCCGGAGGTACGCATTCTACAAGCTTTGGAGCCACTTTCTTTACCACTTGCTTGCCTGACTTGAGAGTCGGAGGGTCGCTGCCGGGAACCCCTTCCCGGCCCGACTTCTGTGCAGGGTCGCCGGAGCTTCGTACGACCAGTCGAAGACCCACATCAGTAACCGGAGAGCGTCACGTGCCCAGCGTCCGTTGAGTCAGCTGTTCGGACAGGATCAACTGTTGTCTAATGTGGTCAAAGACAATGGTTTTAAACCGTTGTCTTTTACCGAATATTTAACAACAGTGTCAATTACAACGGGTTTAAAGGGCCTATGACAACGGTTTTTAATCATTGTCTTTTAATGTTTTTGTTGTAGTGTAGACTAGCAAACTTGTGAATGCGACCGAGCGATAGTAAATCGCGACCGGGGCATTGAATAAGGCCGACCTGGATCAAAGAATACTGAGCGGATCAAAAGACGAGAGGCGAGTGGTGTCGAGTGCGCGATTGAGTGACAATAAATCATGACCGGGCGATAGAAAGATTGTTGATCCGGAAATAGAGAGAATGCCTACCGAGCCGGATAAGAACGGGTGGGTGATGTCTAGTGCATAACCGAGAAAGCCCTTAAGCGATAAGCCGATCGTCGTAAGGCGAATAGCTGAGTGGTACCAGTGAGTGGTCGAGCAAACAGGCAAGCAACAGCGATGCGCGAAACGTGAATGTCGAGTGTCGGGCAGAGCAGTGACTGAGTGGTGAGTGTCGATTGAGTTACAGCGGTGAGCGAAATGCGAACGATGAGTTCCAAGTAGAACGAGGACTGAGCCGTGAGTGCCAACCGAGCTACAGCGATGAGCGAAACGCGAACGATGAGTGTCGAGCAGAGCGGCGACTGAGCGGTGAGTGCCGACCGAGTTACAGCGGTGAGTGAAATGCAAACGATGAGTGCCGAGCAGAGCGACGATTGAGCGGTGAGTGCCAACCGAGCTACAACGGTGAGCGAAATACGAACAATGAATGCGAGCAGAGCGACGACTGAGTGGTGAGTGCCGACCGAGCTACAGCGGTGAGCGAAATGCGAACGATGAGTGCCGAGCAGAGCGGCAACTGAGCGATGAGTGCCGACCGAGCTACAGTGGTGACCGAAACGCGGATGATGAGTGCCGGGCTGCGCAGCGCGTGAAGCGAGTGTGATGAGTGTTGGGCAGAGCAGCAAGTGGGGCGAGTGTGATAAGTGATGGATAGAGCAACAAGTGAGTGATGAGTGCCGACCGAGAGGTCGTTGGGCGTGAGAGCATGCTTACTTATAACTCGCACTGGGGCGAGAGTCTGGAATCTCGACCGGGAGGTCGTTGGTCGTAAGAGCAGTGCTCACTTATAACTCGCACTGGGGCGAGAGTCTGGGACCCGACCGGGAAGGTCGTTGGGCGTGAGAGTCGTGCTCACTTATAACTCGTACTGGGGCGAGAGTCTGGGACCCGACCAAGAAGGTCTTTGGGTGTGAGAGCAGTGCTCACTTATAACTCGCATTGGGGCGAGAGTCTGGGACCCAACCGAGAAGGTCGTTGGGCGTGAGAGCAGTGCTCACTTATAACTCGCACTAGGGCGAGAGTCTGGAGGCGTGAGAGCAGTGCTCACTTATAACTCGCACTGGGACGAGAGTGTTAGAGTGTATACTAAAAGCCTAGCTTTTGGTATAAACATTTATCTAGAAATAAGAATCACATTGGTCAAATGTCTACATTTATGATAAATGTAGTTGTTCAATTAATTTATATTGTAGATAACATGGTGTGTGGTGTCACACACAGATGATCATGTTATCAGTACCTTATAAATTATAAACAGTAGCTCACGACCATAATGGAAAGGAACAAACCATTGGAAGGTCGTAGTGTAATTAGGTATCAGTTTATCTTGACTGTATAATTACACTAGTACACTCAGAGTGTATTGAGTAGGACCATTTGAGGTCGTTTCTTTTATACTGACTTTATAAAGAAACAAAGACCTCGGTTATTATGGAAGTGTGTGCTCTTAATCCTAATATAATAACAAGCACATATATTTGATATTTATTTCTTTAATTTATCAATGGGTGAGATTTAGTTCGATAAATCAATAAGCTCGATAAGTTGGGAAATGGTATCACTTATAGTGTGTGTTGTTGATTATAGAAGGAAACTGTGTCCTAGAGATACTAGGTTGATAATGTCCTCAAGAGGAGCTCATAAGGATTGTCATGTTAAACCCTGCGGTGGACTTAGTCCGACATGATAATAAGGTTGAGTGGTACTACTCTTGGACTAAGATATTAATTAAATGAGTTGTCAGTAACTCACTTAATTAATGGACATTCGATATCTTAAACACAGGGAGACTAACACACTCATAATAAGAAGGAGCCCAAAAATATAATTTGGGAATGGTGCGGTAGTTCAATAATAGTTCTCTAGTGGAATGAATTATTATTGATAAAATTAAGTTGGGGCGAACACGGGATGCTTAATTTTATCGGAGACCAAACCAATTCCTCCTCTCGGTCCCTATCGTAGCCTCTTAATTATAGAGTACTATACCCACCTATACCCACCTTCTTACCCATCCTATAGGGGCCGACCAAGCTAGCATGGGTATGTTCATGGGTGAATTCATGTGGCCGTCCCTATTAAAATAAAAGGAATTTTAATTTTAAAATTTTTCTTATGTGGATAATATAATTTAAAGAGAGTTTAAAAATTTAAATCCTTCCTTTTATAAGATTCTACAAAATATTAAGAGAATAGTTAAAATCTCTTTCCTTATTTGTAGATTAAAGGTTGATTTTAATTTTGGTAAAACTTTCCTTTTAATTATATTCATGATTTAAAAGAAAGTTTAAAAATTAAAATTCTCTTTTATTAGTTTCTACAAAAGATTAAGAAAAGATTTAATATCTTTCCTTATTTGTAGATTGAAAGGAGATTTTAATTTTAGAGATAACTTTCCTTTTGGAAATTATCCACATGTTTAAAAGAAAGATTTTAATTTATAAAATTTCTTTTATTAACCAATCATGAAGGATTAAAATTATTGGAGAAATTTTTATAAATTTCTAGAAACAAATTAGGAAGTTTTAATTTTGTTTTAATTAAAACTCTCCTTGTTTTGGGGAGAAGAGTGGCCGCCATTATAATTTGAAGAGAAAATTATTTTAATTAAATAAATTTTCCTTTTCAATGGCAAAAGAATTAAGGAAGTTTTTATTAAATTTTCCTTATTTGCCAAGATCAAGGATTATAAAAGAGGGGGTAGAGGAGGCTTCAATGCTAATGACTCTATTCTATTTTTCCTCTCTTTTCTCCTTGGGTGTGGCCGGCCCTTTCTTTCCTCTCCTCTCCTTTGTGTGGCCGAAACCTTCTCATGGTGGAGATAGCTTTGGTGGCCGGATCTAAGAAGGAGAAGAAGGAGAGAAAAGAAGCCTCTTTTCTAGCATCCCTTGGGGCATGGTGGTGGTGGCCGAACCTCTTCATCCTAGAAGAAGTTTTGATGGCCAAAACTTGTAAGGAAGAAGAAGGTGCTTGGTGGTTCTCATCTTGGAAGATCGTTGCCCACACAACATCCGAGGTTAGAAGAGGAATACGGTAGAAGATCAAGAGGTCTTTCTAAAAGGTATAACTAGTCATTTTTATTTCCGCATCATACTAGTTATTTTTGGAAATAATACCAAATACAAGAGGCTTACGATTCTAGTATTTCGAATATATTTTTCGATGATGTGTTCTTTTGTTTTATTTTTCCTTGTGATTTGATTGTTCTTTTCGGTTAACCTAAAGTTATTTTAGGAAATTAAATATTAGCTTTCCATAAAAGGTTTTGTCTAGTCGGTGGTGGTTGCTCCCATATCCAAGAAGGCCATGTGCCTTGCCACGTCAGTACTAGGAACCAATTATGGAAATTAATATTTAATGGAATTAATAATTTAAGGTGATTTGGATCGAACGTGTTAAGTTCCGCAGGAGATCCAAGTCAAAACCTAAAAGAACAAATAGCTTAAGTTTTGGATCAAACGTGTTAAGTTCCGCAGGCGATCCAAAATTTAATTTGAAATAACACATGGTAGCTAGGAAAAGGTTCAGACCTTTGTACAAAATTTTTGTACAGTGGAACCTCTAGGTTTTCCGAGTAGCAACCAACAATTGGTATCAGAGCTAGGGTTTTGCCTCTGTGTATTTGGTATTAGTTTAATTATGCACATGTCATACATAATTTAGGCAGGATAATAGTAGGATGTGCTAACTTTGTGGATGCAAGATCCAACTATTATGACTTTTAGTTATTATGTGTGTGATTGGACCCTTGGACATGTCAAGGGCATTTATATGTGTGTGCATGATTGTATTATAAAATACAGCAGGAGCTGTATTTAGTTTTATTAGGATTTTATTTTTGATCTAGATACATGTACATTCCTTTTATGGAATATAGGATCAAAAATGTAAAATTCTATTTATGTCGCGGATCGAATCTTGCAAAGCGTGGAACCTTCTAAGGACCAGAGGCGCAGCGGAACTAGAAGCAAGATGGATGCGACAGCTAGACCCGGTGGCGGTGGCCAAATATGGCAGCGGCTTGGGATGACAACACACGGAGGACAACTAGAGATAAAAGCCATAATAGTTAAAAATTAGATTTTCTATTTATTGCTTTTATATTGTGCTATGTGTGCATGTTGGTTTACATATTTAGTAGGCTAGCATAGTTAAAATTCCTCATTTATAAATAACTAAGTGGGAGAGGGATTTTTAAGTAAATCCCATGGTCTCCATTACTGGTTTGTAAGTGATGCAAACAAGCTTGCGCGTTGGCTCTGAATGCCTTCCTCCATAACGGATGAGCTTGTTTGTGGATCACTAGAACAGACTTCCATTTTTGGATGACTATAGGAAGTTAATTAAGAGCGTGTGATCTTCCCCAACGGAAGGGGCATAATCTTATTAATGGACTTAGTGTCAAGTAATGGTATACACTTAGACACATTTAATAGTATCCTCCCAACGGTCACTACTATCACTTGTGTGACCAAAGGAAACCAACTATTGATTTGTCATAAAACTAGATTGGCAATATAATAAAATTAATAAACCCCTCTTACAAATGTTTGAATTTGTATACGTCCACACTAACGTGGCATACAAGATTCATGGTGTTTGAGGTAATTTTATTTGTCAAAAGGTTATATTGACAAGATAGTCAATGGATAAAACCCTCCTCTTACAAATGATGAATTTGTATACGTCCACACTAACGTGGCATGCAAAATTCACGGTGTTTGAGGTGTTGGTGAATTTAAATAATATTGTTTGAGGAATCAATGTTATTTTAAATTCAAAGAGTTTTGACCAAATATTTGATCAAAGACAGATCAACTATTAATTTTATTCGTCATAAAGTAAAGTTAACGAGATAATAAAATTAATGAATAAAATCTCCTCTTCGATTTTGTATACACAAAATTCATGGAGATTTTAAGGAGTTGATCTTGACCAAATATTTTTGTGATTCTAAGGATGTTTGTCAATCCCTAGTAGTCATACTATAGAAAAAGACTTAGTAGTCCCAATTGTAATGATTGGAAATAGGACTTGGACATTAAGGTAGACTGTCTTCTTAGAACTAAGAACAATTTAGGTGTATTTAATTCATTAGTTGAAACATGTCCAGTGGTGTTATATACCAGAACCTGGAGTGTAGATACAAGATGCCATTAATTATGTCTGCAATTCATTGCAGGGTTCCAGGAAACCCGACAACTAAATGAAAGGTAAATCACCGTCCACATGGGCACTACTGTAAAAGTGGTAGCTGTTGCAGTGGGAGATGTTTATCCTTTGATAAGAATAAAATATGGATTTTAAGTAATTGTCTTTACGTACCAAATTTAGAAAGAACCTTATTTCAGTTTCTAAACTATTATAGATATTGTGTCTATTTTGATAACAAAGTTGTTATCAAGAAAAATAGGGAAGTTATCTATTCTGGTATGATGGTTGATAATTTATAATCCAATAACTCCCACGATGCAACAAATGGAAATTAGTAACACATCTTCTAATTTTAAGAGAAAGCAACCTTCAGAAATGAACCAATTATATCTTTGGCATCTAAAGCTAGGTTATACTTGAGTAGGATTCATTGGTAGCTGATGAACTTTTGGGTTCATTGGTAGTGGAAATCTTTCCAACCTGCGAGTCTTACTTGGAAGGAAAATAACCAAGAAGCTTTTAAGTCCAAGGGGTATGGAGTAAAAGATATATTGAAATCGGTTCATTCTGATTTGTGTGATCCTATGACTATTCAGACAAGAGGTAGTATTGAATATTTTGTCTATTTTATAGACAACTATTCAAGATACAAATAAATTTACTTAATGTACCGCAAGACTAAGTACTTTGATTAGTTCAAAGAATATAAGGTTGATGCGGAGAAATGTTAAAGTAAAAAGTCACTATGGAAGATCGTAGTGGCAAGTACCTCTTGAGAGATTTTAGGAGTCACTTATCAGAAGTTGGATTTCAATCCCAACTAACTGCATCTGGTACACCCCAACAGAATGGTGTAGTAGAAAGAAGGTAAAGGACTCTTATGGAATAATTAGATAGATGATGAGTTATTCAGAAAATTACCAAATTTGTTTTAAGGATAAACTCTGGAAACGAAAGTGAACATAGTACCTTCTAAGTTAGAACTCTCTACTCATATAGAATTGCTGAATAGGTGAAAATCTATTTTGAAGCATATTCGGATTCGGGTAATCCAACACATATGTTAAAGAGAGACAATGATAAGTTGGATAGGAGTTCACTTGTTTGTAAGTTATCCTAGATAAACAAAAGTAGATTTATAGTCTTAAAAATCAGAAGGTCATTGTTGGCATCAATGACTGATTTTTAGAAAAGGACTATATAATGAACCACGTGCTCATAAGTAAATTTGTTCTTAAGGAAATAATAAAGGACATGTCTAACCTAGTACCAACTGTACAAGATGAGATACCACAAGAAAACTGCAACACGTATCACAAATGATACACAATTGCAGAAAGTGTCTTGTCATAGTGGGAGGGTTGTTAGGCAACCTAAATAGGTTCATGTTTTGGGAGAGTTTTTGGATTCGATCCCTGGAGGACATGAACCTGATCTCCGGTCATATGATGAAGTACTCCAAGATAAAGATGCAAGCATCTTGGCAAAGAGTAATGAATAACAGAATTAGAATATATGTATTCTAATAAAATCTGGAAGCTTGTAGAATCACCAAATGGTGTAAAAGTCGTTGGGTGTAAAAAGGTCTATAATAGGAAAAGAGGGATAGACAGGAAGGTAGTAACTTTCAAAGCAAGGCTTGATGAAAAAGGAAACTTTTTCACTGGTAGCCATGCTTAAGTCTATCCGGATTCTTTTATCTATTTGGCAAGTGGATGTCAAGACAGCATTCCTTAATGGAAGTCTTGAAGAAAGCATCCATATAAAGTAACCAGAAGGGTTCATTGCAAAGGGCTAAGAGCATCTTGTGTAAAGCTCAATTAGTCTATGACTGAGGCAAAGATTCAAGGTCTTGGAACATCCGGTTTATCAAAGTAATTCAGACCTATGGATTTATTTAGTAACCGGATAAGTCTTGTGTATACAAAAGGTGTGATGGAAGCGTGGTGGTATTTCTTGTACTATATGTAGATAACATTTTTGGTAATTGGAAACAATATCAAAATGTTATCAGAAGTAAGGGTATGGTTGTCCAAACAATTCGATATAAAGGACTTGGGAGAATGAATATATTCTTGAGATCAAAGTAATAAGGGATAGCAAGAAAAGAATATTTTACTTATCTCAAGCTTCATACATCGGAAAAATCCTTGCTCGTTTTAAAGCATGGAAAACTCCAAGAAAGGTTTCTTACCTTTTCAGAATGGAGTAACTTTATCTAAAGATATGTCTCTGTAGACATCAAAGGAGATAAAGGAAATAAAGGCAGTTCTTTATGCTTCGGCTGTCGGAAGCCTAATGAATGCTATGCACGAGATAAGAAATATGTTTTGCCAAGGGCATAGTTGGCAGATATCAAAATAACTCTGGACAAGGACAGTGGACTGCAGTAAAACATATATTGAAGTACCTTAGAGGCACTAGAGATTATATGCTAGCTTACAAGGCAGTTAATTTGGTCCTTGTGGGTTGCATGGATTTTGACTTCCAATCGGATAGGGACAATAATAAGTCAACCTCGGGGTTTTGTGTTTACTTTAGGAGGTAAAGTCATAACTATGGAAGAGTGATAAGCATAGGTGTTTTTCTGGACTCCACCATAGAAGCTTAGTATATGGCAAGCCTCTGAGGTAGCTATAAAAGCTGAATGACTCAATAATCTCAAAATAGACTTAGATATGATTTCTGGTTTATCTAAAGATTATTACAATTTATTGTAATAATATTGGTGCAGTAGCAAACTCGAAGAAACCATAAGTCTATAAAGGCAAGTAAACACAATAGAGCGCAAGTACCACCCAATACGAGAAATCGTATAAACGAGGAGAAGTTGTTGCTGCCTAGATTGCATCAGGTGATGACCTATAGATCCTTCCACCGAGGTCCTTAAGGCAAGAGCTTTTGATGGACATGTTGAAGGGTTAGGAATCAGATGTATGGCAGCAGATATAGCAGCTTAGTCTTTTAGTATAAGTGGGAGATTGTTAGAGTGTATACTAAAAGCCTAGCTTTTGGTATAAACATTTATCTAGAAATAAGAATCACATTGGTCAAATGTCTACATTTATGATAAATGTAGTTGTTCAATTAATTTATATTGTAGATAACATGGTGTGTGGTGTCACACACAGATGATCATGTTATCAGTACCTTATAAATTATAAACAGTAGCTCACGACCATAATGGAAAGGAACAAACCATTGGAAGGTCGTAGTGTAATTAAGTATCAGTTTATCTTGACTGTATAATTACACTAGTACACTCAGAGTATATTGAGTAGGACCATTTGAGGTCGTTTCTTTTATACTGACTTTATAAAGAAACAAAGACCTCGATTATTATGGAAGTGTGTGCTCTTAATCCTAATATAATAACAAGCACATATATTTGATATTTATTTCTTTAATTTATCAATGGGTGAGATTTAGTTCGATAAATCAATAAGCCCGATAAGTTGGGAAATGGTATCACTTATAGTGTGTGTTGTTGATTATAAAAGGAAACTGTGTCCTAGAGATACTAGGTTGATAATGTCCTCAAGAGGAGCTCATAAGGATTGTCATGTTAAACCCTGCAGGTGGACTTAGTCCGACATGATAATAAGGTTGAGTGGTACTACTCTTGGACTAAGATATTAATTAAATGAGTTGTCAGTAACTCACTTAATTAGTGGACATTCGATATCTTAAACACAGGGAGACTAACACACTCATAATAAGGAGCCCAAAAATATAATTTGGGATTGGTGCGGTAGTTCAATAATAGTTCTCTAGTGGAATGAATTATTATTGATAAAATTAAGTTGTGTGTTCAGGGCGAACACGGGATGCTTAATTTTATCGGGAGACCAAAACCAATTCCTCCTCTCGGTCCCTATCGTAGCCTCTTAATTATAGAGTACTATACCCACCTATACCCACCTTCTTACCCATCCTATAGGGGCCGACCAAGCTAGGGCCGGCCATGGGTATGTTCATGGGTGAATTCATGTGGCCGGCCCTATTAAAATAAAAAGGAATTTTAATTTTAAAATTTTTCTTATGTGGATAATATAATTTAAAAGAGAGTTTAAAAATTTAAATCCTTCCTTTTATAAGATTCTACAAAATATTAAGAGAATAGTTAAAATCTCTTTCCTTATTTGTAGATTAAAAGGTTGATTTTAATTTTGGTAAAAACTTTCCTTTTAATTATATTCATGATTTAAAAGAAAGTTTAAAAATTAAAAATTCTCTTTTATTAGTTTCTACAAAAGATTAAGAAAAGATTTAATATCTTTCCTTATTTGTAGATTGAAAGGAGATTTTAATTTTTAGAGATAACTTTCCTTTTTGGAAATTATCCACATGTTTAAAAGAAAGATTTTAATTTATAAAATTTCTTTTTATTAACCAATCATGAAGGGATTAAAATTATTGGAGAAATTTTTATAAATTTCTAGAAACAAATTAGAAAGTTTTAATTTTTGTTTTAATTAAAACTCTCCTTGTTTTGGGGAGAAGAGTGGCCGGCCATTATAATTTGAAAAGAGAAAATTATTTTAATTAAATAAAATTTCCTTTTCAATGGCAAAAGAATTAAGGAAGTTTTTATTAAATTTTCCTTATTTGCCAAGATCAAGGATTATAAAAGAGGGGGTAGAGGAGGCTTCAATGCTAACGACTCTATTCTATTTTCCCTCTCTTTTCTCCTTGGGTGTGGCCGGCCCTTTCTTTCCTCTCCTCTCCTTTGTGTGGCCGAAACCTTCTCATGGTGGAAATAGCTTTGGTGGCCGGATCTAAGAAGGAGAAGAAGGAGAGAAAAGAAGCCTCTTTTCTAGCATCCCTTGGAGCATGGTGGTGGTGGCCGAACCTCTTCATCCTAGGAGAAGTTTTGATGGCCGAAACTTGTAAGGAAGAAGAAGGTGCTTGGTGGTTCTCATCTCGGAAGATCGTTGCCCACACAACGTCCGAGGTTAGAAGAGGAATACGGTAGAAGATCAAGAGGTCTTTCTAAAAGGTATAACTAGTCATTTTTATTTCCGCATCATACTAGTTATTTTTGGAAATAATACCAAATACAAGAGGCTTACGATTCTTGTATTTCGAATATGTTTTTCGATGATATGCTCTTTTGTTTTATTTTTCCTTGTGATTTGATTGTTCTTTTCGGTTAACCTAAAGTTATTTTAGGAAATTAAATATTAGCTTTCCATAAAAGGTTTTGTCTAGTCGGTGGTGGTTGCTCCCATATCCAAGAAGGCCATGTGCCTCGCCACGTCAGTACTGGGAACCAATTATGGAAATTAATATTTAATGGAATTAATAACTTAAGGTGATTTGGGTCGAACGTGTTAAGTTCCGCAGGAGATCCAAGTCAAAACCTAAAAGAACAAATAGCTTAAGTTTTGGATCAAACGTGTTAAGTTCCGCAGGCGATCCAAAATTTAATTTAAAAGAACACATGTTAGCTAGGAAAAGGTTCAGACCTTTGTACAAAATTTTTGTACAGTGGAACCTCTAGGTTTTCTGAGAAGCAACCAACAGAGAGTCTGGGACCTGACCAAGAAGGTCGTTGGGCGTGAGAGCGGTGCTCACTTATAACTCGCACTGGGGTGAGAGTCTGGGACCCGACCAGGAAGGTTGTTGGGCGTGAGAGCAGTGCTCACTTATAACTTGCACTGGGGCGAGAGTCTGGGACACCGACCGGGAAGGTCGTTGGGCGTGAGAGCAGTGCTCACTTATAACTTGCACTGGGGCGAGAGTCTGGGACCCAACCGGGAAGGTCGTTGGGTGTGAGAGCACGCTCACTTATAACTCGCACTGAGGCGAGAGTCTGGAACTTGACCGAGAGGTCGTTGGCGATACTCTGGTCCGAGAACAGTGGCGATACTCCAGTCCGAGATTGGTGGCGATACTCCGGTCCGAGACCGGTGGCGATACTCTGGTCCGAGACCGGTGGCAATACTCCGGTCCGAGACCGGTGGCGATACTCCGGTCCGAGACTGGTGGCGATACTCCGGTCCGAGACTGGTGGCGATACTCCGGTCTGAGACTGGTGGCGATATTCCGGTCCGAGACTGGTGGCGATACTTCGGTCCGAGACCGGTGACGATACTCTGGTCCGAGACCAGTGGCGATACTCTAGTCCGAGACTGGTGGCGATACTCTGGTCCGAGACCAGTGGCGATACTCTAGTCCGAGACTGGTGGCGATACTCCAGTCCGAAACCGATGGCGATACTCTGGTCTAAGACCACTGACGATTATCTCGACCCCGAACGGGGGAGGTAAGAGATGATATACTTTGGTCTGAGACCGGTGGCGACTATCTCAACCCCGAATGGGGGAGGTAAGAGATGATATACTCCGGTTGTTAGACCGGTGGCGACTATCTCAACCCCAAACGGAGGACGTAAGAGATGATATACTTCGGTCTGAGACCGGTGGCGACTATCTCAACCCCGAACGAGGGAGGTAAGAAATCTGATAAGCTGGCCCAAGACCAGTGAAGACCGCTCGACCCCGAACGGGGGAGATAAGCCCTAAAGCCCGTAGAAGTAAAGCCCGTAGCAATATGAGGGAGCAAAGTCCGCAGTAATAGAAAGAAACAGAGCACCACAAGTGAAGGGAGTAGCACCTGTGGATGTAAGAGGACGCAAAACAAGTGGAGGATACAGAACATATAGTAGCAATAGAGTAAAGCGCCTATTGTAATAAGAGGATGCAGAGCCCATGGTGAAGGATGCAGAGCCCATGCTGAGCCCTTAATCCCTGATCGGAGAGTAAGACCCCTAGCCTGGAATCAAAGAGCGAGGCCCTTAGATCCTGATTGGGGAGTTTACTGCAAGTCGTTGATTGGGGAGTTGTGTCCCTAATGTATGAGCGGGGAGCTGTGTCCCAAGTGTATGAGCGGGGAGTTGGACCCTTAGTGTCCGATCAAAAATCAAAGGTCCAGTCTTTGATCAAGGAACTAGGATCTTACTCTCTTATCAGGGAGCTATAGCAGCTCCTATAACCGTAAAAAAGGGAGTAGAGCCTATAACATACCTGATCGAGGAGCCGTGCCAACTAGCTAAGGGTTTGTCTCGGTCCCTTGACTCTCGAATACCCGTGGAGTCAGGGAAAAAACATAATGGAAAAACTAACCTGTCGGTCAGCTGAAGCTCCACTTGATCCCTCGACTCTCGAATACCAGTGGAGTGAGGATAGAAGATAATATGTTCGTCGGGATCCTCCGGAACTGTGATAATGGCATAGAACCTCACGACGTTGTCCATCTTCACGTTCCAAAACAGGTGGAGAAGATTCCCACAGACGGCGCCAAATTGATCCTGTTCGAAATCTGAGTTGGATGGACTGCTGGGTGAGGTGGTGAGAATGTTGACCGAGTAGCGATGTCCCGGGGGGGGGGGGGGTGCTGAGATGACTTATGTGTTGACCAAGTCTTTAGAAGTCCTCTGGTCAACGCTACTCTGCAGCCAGCGACCGGATCCTCTCGGTCCCTGGTACCCCGAGGCTCGAGGCAGATCCAACGAATATATGAGTAACATGCTACTAATATAACAATGAAGTAAATGAGGGGTGAGTACGGAGAACGTACCCTGACCCAGGGGGCTCCCTCGGATGGGACGCTGGTCGAGTTTGTTGGTGCAATATTCCCTAGGTCAAGGTTGACCTGGTTGACTAAGCTTGAGTTGGCTCAAGCTTGAGCCTTGATGTTTGGGTTTCGATGTTTGACAATACATTGAGACAATACATGGAGATTGACAGGTCGTGGAGATTGCATGTGCAATCGTCCGTGTGAGAAGTCCTGGTGAGTGAAGCCAGGCAGATGAAAATCCTAATGAGTGAAGCTAGGTGAAAGTCCCGGTGAGTGAAGCGGGGCAGTTGAGAAGCCCTAGTGAGTGAAGCTAGGTGAAAGTTCCGATGAGTAAAGTCGGGCAGTTGGGAAAGTCCTGGTGAGTGAAGCCAGGCAGGTAGAAGTCCTGGTAAGTGAAGCCAGGCAAGTGAAAGTCCTGGTGAGTGAAGCCAGGCAGGGGAAAGTCCCGGTGAGTGAAATTGGGCAATGGAAAGACCTGGTGAGTGAAGCCAGGCACGAGGAAATCCAGATGGGTCAAGGGTGATCGAACATCTGGTAGAAGGAAGTCCAAGTGGGTCATGGAGGACTGGACACTTGGCACGAGATGATAAGTCCAAGTGGGTCGAGGTTGACCGAACACTTGACACAAGGAGAAAGTCTAGATGGGTCAAAAGTTGACCGAACTCTTAGCGGTCGTAAGTCCAATAGGGAGTTGACATGGAACTAAGAAGTTCGAACGTAGTGAGCTTCCGAAGGCCATAACTTTTGACTCGGATATCGGAATGAGGTGATCTCGGATGCGAAACGAAGCTAATTTCAAGCTCTATCTAGTTGTCTGATTTCCAATCAATTGGCCAATCGATTGAGGGGTTCAATCGATTGGTCAATCGATTGGGCGACACGATTTTATGCAGAAATGGGCTGAATCGATTGGGCAATTGATTGAAACTTTTCCAATCGACCGGTCAATTGATTGGGAGTGTTTTTGAGTGAACAGTGAGCTTCTGAATCGATCAGTTGATCGATTGAAACCTCCAATTGATCGACCGATCAATTGGAGCGCTGGAAATCACTCGAGAAGCCTTGAATCGATCGGGTAATCGATTCAGGGCGATTCCAAGATCACAGAGGTGCTCTGGATCGATCAAACTATTGATCCAAAGTCTCCCCAATCGATTGGGAGCAATCCAATCGATTAGGATTCGACAGTTGGCGCAGATAAAGCCGTTGGCGAGCATTTTTCTGTGCACTTCTTCATCTTTTCTCCACAGGCGATCACAGAACTTCTCAACAGTGATCTTTTCTTCCTCACCGCCAGTTCTTTGAGGTTTTTGGAGGCTCATCTAAGTCAAGAGGTGAGTTGCAACAAGAAGAAGAAGAAGCTAGGGTTTTCATTGTAATCTTGTAAGATTCATTTGTATTTTGCTTTTTTCTTTCTCATTGTTGTATTGTGAGGTTGTAAGGCTTCTCCGCCTTCGGTAGTTACCGAGAAGAAGTGTTTTTATAGTGGAGGGTGCGTGAGTGTGTGGATCCTTAGACTAGTCATCTCTTCTTGAGATGGATACCAAATAAATCCTAGAGTTACCATTGTGTGTTTGTTTCTTTGTATTTTCCGCTGCATATCTTTGAAGAAACAAGAAACGACGAGCACGAGATCACGCCGAGCTATTCACCACCCCTCTAGCTCCATTTTTGGTCCCCACAAGTGGTATCAGAGCAAGGTTGCTCTTCACCGAAGTCATCGCCGGAAGGGGCAAAAAGCTAGAGGGTGAAGAAGTTGGAGCAATTCTACAAGTCGAAGACTTCATCAAAAGGCTCAACTTTAAGATGGAATTCCGAGATGGACTCGGATTCGATACAAGGGTGCCTCCACCATATGTATCTACGAGTTTCGATTCTTGGAAATCAAGAATTGAAAAGTTTCTTATGATGGAGATAGAGCAATGGTTTGCTCTAATGGAATGCTTTAAAGCTCCAACAAGTTCAAAGGGCAAGATCCTCAAGAAGAGCAAATGGAGTCAAGAGCAATTCAAAGGAGCGAGACAAATGATAAAGTGACCAAGCTTTTGGTCAATTTGTTGCCAAGCAATATATTGGCTCAAATTGGAGAATTTGAGGATTGCAAAGAGCTATGGAGCAAGTTGGCCAAACTTTATGAAGAGCCCTTCACTGTACCAAATCAAGATAAATCCAAAGAGAGCAACTCATTGGAGCAAGACCAAGAGCAAGAGAACTCCGAAGTTGAGAGATGCTCAACTTCCGAAGAAGAAGAAGTCCAAGAAGCCTCTTCGTCAAAGGAGTACAATGAAAAGGGCGAAGAGGGAGCATACTCTTTGTTCCATGTACAAGATGAAGATGATGAAGCCTCCACCTTTAGGATTGAGGGGGAGCGATCTTCTTTGACACTAGATCAAGAAGAAGGAGAAGCTTCCACATCCGGGTCAAGAGAAGAAGAGGATGAAGAAGCTTCCACCTCCACAAGTCAAGTCAAATTGATTAGAGGAGCACCATTATCGGAACAAGAGGAAGCTTCTACCTCCGGATCAAAAGGAGAAGATGCCATCCCTACACAGGAAGGTATAAATGTTTCAATTAAAAATAAAAATCATATTATATGTTTTGAGTGTAGGGAACATGGGCACCACAAGAGCAAGTGCCCTAAATTGGCCAAGAAGAAGGGCCAAGTGGCACCAAAGGATAAGGAGAAGCCCAAAGAGACCGCTCCCGGAACAAAAAAGAGCAAGGAGCACATTGTGTGCTTCTCTTGCAATCAAAGGGGACACTATCGGAGTCAATGTCCCAAGGGGAAGAAAGCGGTTAAGGCTCAAGGAGGAAGCATGTGTCAAGGGGGAGCCTCCAAGGTAAAATGAAAGTTATCATTTATTGAGCCTATCCCTTTAAATAATAGTAAAAAGCATGCTAGTTCTAATTTATATCATTTTAATGCTATTTACCATAAAAATAGGAAGCATGATAGCATTAAGGAAAAACATGTAGCTCTTCATGCTAAAACTAGCACACCTAGGATTAGGAAGGTAGGTAAAAATTTATGCAAGAACTCTAAGGACTCTAGGTATTTGCCTAAGAAAAAGGAGAATCAAGATTTTAGTGAAAAATCTAAGGTTGAGGAATTATGGAAGGAAAATAAAGTCTTGAGGTCAAGACTTGACAAAATGGAAAGGACCCTTAGAAAGATCACAAATGATACACAAGGGTTCAAGAGTCAAAACCTAGGTTTAGAGAAACAAGGGTCATCCTATGGTCGTAAAGGTTTGGGATACAAACCTAAGGCTAAGAAAGATGTAATTTCTTACCATAGGGTTCCATATAGCTATGGAACTAACCCTAGGCCTAGTGGTCAAGTCAAAAATACAAGGGAAGTTATCCCTAGAAGTATTTTTACAACAACAAACGTGACTAAGACTTCTAAGAAGTCTAAGAAAGTCACTAGGAAGGTCACAAGGGAAGCAATCCCTAGGGTTGACCTAGAAAATGTGACCAAGGCCCCTAAGAAGCCTAACAAGGTCACTAGAAAAGTATCTAGGGAGGCTATTCCTAGTGAATACCTAGAGCATCCAAGGAGCACCAATAGATGTTGGGTTCTTAGGAGCATTTTCTCTACCCCTTAGATGGGTTAGAGAGTGTCAACTCAAATTGGGAGGGTAGTTAACCCAACTTTGATGAAGTTGACACTCGGAGAGCATTTTCAAGGTTATTATCAACCTTTGAAAATGAAGTGGAGTTTGATTTACTCTTGGAATGAGTAAAATGTACCATGATTTGAGAAAATTGATGTTAAATTAAATTGACATAAGTGAGAGAATCGTAAAGAATTGTCAAGTTGGGATTTTGGCATTTTATTGGGAAGTTAAAGGCAAATCTAAGTCTTATTTTAATTTGTTACTCTTTAAAAGAGTAATTTGTGCCAAAATTTGAGGAATATGTTTAATTTATATTGGCACAATGTAGGAAAAGCAAAGGAAATGTCAAAATTGGGTGTTGACATTTTCTTGGGAAATATTGGGCAATCTAGGTTTAAACTTTAAGTTAGCTAAGAATTTAGGATACTTAGAAAGGTAACTTAGGTATATTTTATTTATGCTAAAATTTGTCATGCTTTGTTTGCTCATCATATATCATGACATCATATTTATTCTTGCACTCATGCCTTATTATGAAAAACACAAAAATACCATGTCATGTCATACATACATCATGTAGTCATAGGAAATTTTCTTTTGAAAATTATTTATCTTTGATGTATGCCATAACTGTTGGTGCAGCGGAGACCGGCAAGAGGGGGGTGAATTGCTGAAAAACAAAAACAAACTATACCCTCCTCGTACTTTCAACTCAGTTAGTACAATAGTTAACAAAATAATAAAACAGTAAAAGAAAGACACAGAAGAATTAACCTGGTTACAACCAAGGAGATTGTAAATCCAGGGCAGTAGAAGCGCACTAAAAGAAACTCTCCTTTATTGAAGGCGGAGAAGCCATTTACACTTTCAAAAGCTCAGAACTATTGCTAGGAAACACTACAGATTGAATGCTTGAGTTGTTGTTGAATTCCTAGCTCCAGGGGCCTTTTTATAGCTCCTGGAAAGTCTATCCCGAGGGTCCAAGGCGCCTCCAACAAGGTTTAAGGCGCCTCCAGCTCGGTCAGCGGATAAAGTTTTATCCACAGCGCAAACGGTCAAAACAGACTGTTGAAGGCGCCTTCAAGCTGACGCCCGTTGGGCGACGGCCAACCAGTGGGCTCACCCGAACCCAATTCCTGGCCTTCCGACGCTCCGATCTTTTGGGTGATTGCGGCCAACCGGAATAGGGCTCACCCGAACCCAATTCCCGGCCTTCTCCTCGAGCAGCCTTCCATCCCGGCTTAACGTCCCTCGAACGTAGCGCACGCTCTTCACGCCCACCGGAGTACTCTTCCGCAGCTCTCTCGTCCTTTGGACGCACCGAGCCCGTCGGCTCCCTTCCCGTGCCGTCCTTCTCGCTAGCTGCATCTTCCGCTCGACTTCCTGTGCTCCTAAGCTCCTGCACACAGGGATCAAACACAGCAGGACCTAACCAACTTGGTTGATCACATCAAAACTACCACGGGGTCCAACAATCTCCCCCTTTTTGATGTGCATCAACCCAAGTTCAAGTTAGGGTTAAAAATAGACATAAACCGTAATTTTTAAAAAAATTACTAAACTAACAAGTTAAGTATAATTTTTGCAATTAGTAAAATTGCAACAAAAAAATAGAAAAAGAATTTTAAATTATAAATTTTTTCTAACTCCCCCTAAACTTGTACTTTTCTCTCCCCCTTTGATTACAGCAAAAATGGGGTCTTTAAGAATTTTCAAGTAAGATTGAAAATTTTCTAAGTTAAAAAAAATGAATTTTTTTGAATAAAAATTGCTAAGAAAAAAAAATCCTAAGTAAATGTTCAAATGTTCCAAAAAAAAATTTCTAAGTCAAGTGAATGATTTTCTAGAATTTTCCAGAAGAAAATTTCTAACAAAAAAAAATTAAGTTAGAATTAAAAAAAATCTAAGGAATTTTTGTTTATTTTAACAAATATTTGATAAACTTTCAAAGCATTATTTAATTCTTGTTTAATGCTTTTTCAGAAAGTTAATTAAACATTTTCTTTCAATATTTTAGCTTCGTGGCGAGGCACTAGGCCTTCTTGGTTATTGGAGCAACAACCACTTCCTTAGACAAAGCTTCCATAAAGAATTTCAATGTTTAATTTTCTCACTGTAAGCTTTTAATTTTTGAAAAATTAATTAAGCACAGATTTAGGAACCCAATAGAGGTTCCTACCTACAGGGTTATTCAGATACTTAGGGGGTACATAATTTTTGGGTATTCTTCTAAGTTGACCTTGATGCTTCCTTATATACCAATTTAATTTACCATAAATTCTTAATCTTGAATTTGGAAATTGATTTAAGCATGCATCAGATTTCAGTTTTTCAATTTCTAATTTCAAATTTTCATTTTCTGATTTTAGATGATCATACATTTCTAACGGGCATGCTCTTACTAGGTTCAACTTTAGTTCAGCATTCTCTTTTTCTAATTGACATAACTCTTTAGAAAGAGACTTGATAAATTTAAAAGATTGAGTTGGGGTTAGATTGCGTACCTTACTTACCTGGTCTGGTGACGCTCCCCCTTCACTGCTGCTTTCTTCTTCTGATGTTCCTCCCCCTTCATCGATGCTCATCTCTGAGCTTGAGTCTTCTTCCGGTTGATGATTCGCCAATAGCGCTAACCCTGAGAATTCTTCGATGTCCGACTCAGAGGTTGACGAATCTGACCAAGTAGCCTTCAGATTCTTGTACTTGGAGGGTTCTGGTTTCTTGTATTTTGGCTTTTCCTTTTCTTTCTCCTTTCTCTTCAACTTTGGGCAGTCATCTTTGATGTGCCCCTCTTCGTTGCAGTTGTAGCAACGAACCGTCCTCTTCTTTCGATGATGCCTCTGCGATTTAAATTTGTTAGTACTAAAAAACTTATTGAAGCGTCTTACCAGTAGTGCCGCTTCGGATTCGTCGACTGAGGCTTCGGAGTCAGAACTGTTCATTTTTGCCTTTAAGGCAATGTTCTGACTTGTCTTCTCTGCTCCGTTGGGTTCTGAAACTCGAGATTCGTGAAGTTCAAAAGTCGAAAATAATTGTTCTAAAGTACTTACCTCGAGGTCCTTAGAGATGTAATACGCATCTACTAAGGAGACCCACTCTGGAGTTCTCGGGAATGCATTGAGCGCGTATCGGATAGAATCCCAGTTGGTTACCTCTTCTCCAAGGTTCGTTAGTTGCGTTATCAGCTCCTTGATTCTCGCTTGGAGTTGCGCTACCTTCTCGCCTTGGTTCATCCGGAGGTTCGTTAACTGGTTCCGGAGGATGTCGCGCTTCGCTTCGGAAGTACCTTCGTGAAGCTCCAGGAATTTCTCCCAGAGATCTTTCGCTGAGTCGTAGCTTCCGATCCGATTTACCTCCTACGGCGGCAGCACACTGAGCAGGTGGAACTCTGCCTTTCCGTTGGCGACGAAATCGGCTTGCTCCTTCTTGCTCTATGTGTTTTCTTCTTTGTCTTTCAGCGCTGCAAAACCATATTTCATTGTAATAAGAATATCAAAATTGATTTTAAAAAATACCCCCATTTTGCGCTTCCAGGTGGCGAAGTCTCCGTCAAACTTCGGGGGATGGATGTTCGCTCCGGCCATCGTCTTGATCGTAGTGCTTTAGTTGGCGGTTAGTCCTTCTGAGGCGATCAAGCTCTGATACCACTTGTTGGTGCAGCGGAGACCGGCAAGAGGGGGGTGAATTGCTAAAAAACAAAAACAAACTATACCCTCCTCATACTTTCAACTCAGTTAGTGCAATAGTTAACAAAATAATAAAATAGTAAAAGAAAGACACAGAAGAATTAACCTGGTTACAACCAAGGAGATTGTTAATCCAGGACAGTAGAAGCGCACTAAAAGAAACTCTCCTTTACTGAAGGCGGAGAAGCCTTTTACACTTTCAAAAGCTCAGAACTATTGCTAGGAAACACTACAGATTGAATGCTTGAGTTGTTGTTGAATTCCTAACTCCAGGGGCCTTTTTATAGCTCCTGGAAAGTCTATCCCGAGGGTCCAAGGCGCCTCCAACAAGGTTTAAGGCGCCTCCAGCTCGGTCAGCGGATAAAACGGTCAAAACAGACTGTTGAAGGCGCCTTCATCAAGCCTGAAGGCGCCCTTGGAGGCGCCTTCAGCAAGGCTGGAGGCGCCTCCAAGCCTGATGGAGGCGCCTCCAAGCTGGCAGCTCAACATTCCAGCTTGTTTCTTTGCTCCACTTTGACTTCCGACGCTCCGATCTTTTGGGTGATTGCGGCCAACCGGAATAGGGCTCACCCGAACCCAATTCCCGGCCTTCTCCTCGAGCAGCCTTCCGTCCCGGCTTAACGTCCCTCGAACGCCGCGCACGCTCTTCACGCCCACCGGAGTACTCTTCCGCAGCTCTCTCGTCCTTCGGACGCACCGAGCCCGTCGGCTCCCTTCCCGTGCCGTCCTTCTCGCTAGCTGCGTCTTCCGCTCGACTTCCTGTGCTCCTAAGCTCCTGCACACTCAGACACAGGGATCAAACACAGCAGGACCTAACCAACTTGGTTGATCACATCAAAACTACCACGGGGTCCAACAATAACATATCATGCATTATGTTTAATTCCTCACAATTAAGGATAAATGACATTTATTAACAAATAACATCCTTGGTGGTTGTTCCTATCCTCAAAATGCCTAGATAGATATGCATGATCCCTAGATTAGGGCAAAACCAAACTTTACATCTCACAAAAGAACTATAAGGTGACTTTGTATGTGTTTTAGTGCACATTAGATATAAGTGAGATGTTAGGATGATGAACAAAACTCAATATGTTGATTTAGTGCATTCTTTTGAGTTTTAAGTTCATCAAAATACATAGGTATGTGTTTTCCAATTATTGGAAAAGCTAATGTACAAGTCATGTGCATTGAGCCCAAAGAACACGGCTGGATATTGGTTTTGAAAATCATTTTAAAATACTTTTGGAAAACATTGATGAAGACTATCTTTTGATAGTAATCATCATTGAAATGTTAGACACAAACTAGAAGAAAATACTAAAGTTTTTACAAGTTTTCAAGTTTGTGTCAATCTTGGAAAATAGAAAGTAGTTTCATATAAAACTATTTTTTCTTTATAGTATATCCCCTAAGTAGTGTCTACATGAATTTTCACGATTTTAAAAATTTTGTAGAATTTTTGGGGAGTTTCTGAAGTTGACTGAAATGGAATTTCAGTAATTTCAGAGCTTCAATCGATCACCCGATCGATTGAAGTGCCTCAATCGATCGGGCGATCGATTGAGAAGGCATTTCTCACGAGCAAAAGCTCGCTGGATCGATCCACCGATCGATCCACACTAGCTGAATCGATCAGTGGATCGATTCAGGCAGATTCAATCGATTGGGACCCAACTCCAATCGATTCGGGATGCTGATTTTGAATGGGAAAGCTTGCTTTCAGCATTCTAAACTATTTTTAGTCTATAATGTAAGATATCGGAAAATTTAAATAAATAGGGTTATTTGGGAAATAGCCTTATAGAATTTTTCCGAAATTTTTAGAAATTTTCTGGGAATTTTTCGGAGCTCGTAAGACGGGTTTTGAGGGGATCAATTTCGGGTTCGGATTAAACCTGTTTGGGATACCCGTTTAATGAAGGAAATGTTTTATTTGTAAAACCTTTTCCTTTTCTTTTTTACTTTCCCCCAAACGCAGATCCCGACCCTTCTTCCTCTCTTCCCCAACGCGACCTCCCTTCTTCCTCTCTCTATTCTCTCGCGGATGACTCGCCGGCACCGATCCACACTGTCGCGTCTTCGCCGCCGACCAGGGGTACGGTTGCCGGGTTGTCCTCCTCAGCCAGTGGTGTTTCCGTGACCTCGAGGTCGTGGGATCGACTCGCGGTGCTGCCCAAATTGCTGGATCTTTTCTTCATCTTCTTCTCTTCTCCCAAGCGCCGGCGACGCTTGCGCCAGCCGTGCCCTAGATCCACCGCCAGCCGCAACTCACAGAGCCGACCGTCGTCCCTCTCTGCCCTAACGTCGGAAGACGACCGTCTCCCCTGCGCCGATGCCGTCTCTTGACCCGAGCAGTGCTATCCTCTGTGCCGAACCCTAGTGCCCAACGCCGTCTTGCCGGCCGAGGTTCATCTGTGCCCTAGTCTTTCTTCTCCAACTCAGCGCCGGCACCTTCCTCTCATCCTCTGTGTGCCGAAACTGACCCAACGCCGGCCACCGTCTCTAGCTAGGCACCGTCGACCCCACAGTAGACCACCTATTCCTGGGTTTCACTGCGGGATGGTGCCCTAGTCATCGCCACCTGTACTGCCGGTGAGTGGTTGTATTGAGCATATCTTCTTCCTTACTGGGACTAGTTTCTATTGTGTGTTCTGGTCAGGATGAGCTCCAACAGCGGCTTCACGGTCACATACTCGTCATCCATTTACCTTTGTTTTGGTTGTGAGCTTGATCTTGCTTCTACTGCCCAATTGATTTTCAGATTTATAAGGAACAGTTCCATTAGATCACTGATGAGGTAAATGCATCAAATCATTGCTCCTTTGTTGGTTTGGTTTCGTTTCAAGGTTGCCTCTTTGATTCTTATGTTAGACTATTCTGTTTGGATTAGGAATTCAATTGGGCATATGGAATGTGAAGATTTTAGATCGGTATTGGGGATATTGATATAAGGTAAGCTATGTGTGGAGTTTTGGTTGTATTTCTATGAGTATTTGTAGGATATGCATTTATATCGGATTATGTTGAAGATATTGTAACCTGCAGTTGCTTGGTTAGTTGTGGATTTAGGTAAGTTACGATGGATTCATGTTTAACCTAACCTAATGTGATTATGGAAGGCTTAATCTATTGTAGTTGTGATGAATTAAGTACAGTTGATTTATGTTGGATTAGATTTAATCCTTAGATTTATTAGAGATGATCGTATTGCTAATCGTAAGTTGATCAGCGAAAGGAATTGATTGTGTTGATTGAGGATTATTGATTAAGGAGATTAATTCAAGTTAATTATTAATTAGGATTAATTAATGATGGATCGATTAGGGTTTTTCCTAATTAAGTTGGGTTGGATTTAGCTAGTTGTTGTTTATAAAATTAGCTAAATTGTATATCACGTTATCTGCAGGACTTTGATTCGAGACGGTGTCTCGACGATGGATCTATTTCGGATTGGATCCTTTCTATTGGAGGCGGGTACTTTTGACTTATTGTCTTTGATATGCATAGTAGTGAAATTAACAAGTTGCATTAATTATGTTCCTCATTTGTTTCGGTTAATCACTACCCGATTTCTTGTTACCTGCTTGATTGATTGTTTGTTTTGCATTTCGTGTTGTTATGTACCTGATTACACATGCTCATAGGGGTAGTGATATAACCATGTTTCACCATGTTCAGGACCTAGGTTTGATACCTTATTTGATCAGTGTACTTTGATATGATTTGTTCACTATGGTGCACATCATTATATGTCCATAGATTGGTTTAGTATATTACCATGCTTAGTGACATGCACCATTGCATGCCGTGTGATAGATTGCTCCATTATTGTCGAGCATTTTGCCAGTTTTCTGGTTAGTGGTATATTAGGCAGGGTGTGTTGTAGTAGGTTGCTCTGCTTTGCTCCGTTGGTCCGCTCGGGGTAGTGTGTGACGTGTAGACATTGAGATCCCTCCGATCATAGTTTAGGAGATGAGCACCGAGCTCCCATTTATGATTTGGGGTAGGAGTATGTGTGTACATCGACAGATCCCGTCCACTCGGTCGTGAGATTACCGTACATGCGGAGCGTCACACCTACCCACTCGGTCCCACTTTTGTTGTGAGTTGGCTGGCTGGCGTGCAATTTATCTTGACAATGAACGTGATGCATTTATTGTCTGTGTTTGTGTTTGCTCCATTTATATGCTTGATATTGTTTGGATACCTATGTTTCGATACAGATTTCTATACCACTCGTTTGTCCGATACCGATCTGGTTAGATGCTTTTTCTCTGTTTTACTTGGTTTGTATTTATCTTTATTTTATCGAGATTTGATTAGTGCTAGATGTTATTTCCTTACTTTGCATATCAATTGTACCTGCTGAGTGTTAGACTCACCCCGCCTCCATTGTTGTTATATTTCAGGATGATGCTGTCAGGAGAGAGTTCTAGTTACTGGTCCCCTGAAGACCCCGAAGACTTATGGATCTTTTGGTTTTGTTTTGCTTCTTATTTGACCATATTTACACTTGGTTTTGTTTGATACCTGGATATTGTATGGATTGTCCTTGTTGATGGATTTTTATTCGATATATTTTACTACATGCCTGCCTGGACGGCAGAAGAGGTGAGTTTGTTGGATTTGTGTTTTATGAGTATAGTGGAGTAGGAAAAATCGGATTTGAGCTTTACGAGTGTGGTTGAGTAGGGTTGATTTCGAGTCAGAGTATTATTGTTCTGTTTACTTGTTATATAAACTGCGTGGAATGTCTGTGATTGTATTTTATTTCTGCTATATTTCCAGCCGCATGTGGCTGAGGTATGTGGATATGTAGAAAGTTTCAGATTGTCCGCCGTATAGGGGAGATGCTGTCGAAATTTCTTCGGACAGGGACTCCTCCGAGGCGTGACATATAAAACCACTCCTAACCCCTCAAAACATATTTGTATACATTTAGAGGGAGTTTTCATGATGAAAACAAGAATGGATTGGTTAAGGAAGACTAAGTAGAAGTTTAGGTTGAGGTTTAGTTTCAATATTGAATTTTTGAACCTCAGAACTTCTAAAATTTGATTTCCTATATGTTTAGGGATTCCAAGTCATTGTTGTTGGTTGCTACTCAGAAAACCTAATGGTTCCACTGTACAAAAATTTTGTACAAAGGTCTGAACCTTTTCCTAGCTACCATGTGTTCTTTTAAATTAAACTTGGATCGCCTGCGGAACTTAACATGTTTGATCCAAAGTTTAATCTATTTGTTCTTTTAGGTTTTGACTTGGATTTCCTGCGGAACTTAACACGTTCGATCCAAATCACCTAAGTTATTAATTCCATTAAATATTAATTTCCATAATTGGTTCCCAGTACTGACGTGGCGAGGCACATGACCTTCTTGGATATGGGAGCAACCACCACCGACTAGACAAAACCTTTTAAGGAAAGCTAATATTTAATTTCCTAAAATAACTTTAGGTTAACCGAAAGGAACAATCAAATCACAAGGAAAAGAAAAAAAAAACAAAGAACACAACATCGAAAACAAATTCGAAATACTAGAATCGCATGCCTCTTGTATTTGGTATTATTTCCAAAAATAACTAGTATGATGCGGAAAGGAAAAATACTAATTATACCTTTTAGAAAGACCTCTTGATCTTCTACCGTATTCCTCTTCTAATCTCGGACATTGTGTGGGCAACGATCTTCCGAGATGAGAACCACCAAGCACCTTCTTCTTCCTTACAAGTTTTGGCCATCAAAACTTCTCCTAGGATGAAGAGCTTCGGCCACCACCACCATGCTCCAAGGGATGCTAGAAAAGAGGCTTCTTTTCTCTCCTTCTTCTCCTTCTTAGTTCCGGCCACCAAAGCTATCTCAACCATGAGAAGGTTTCGGCCACACAAAGGAGAGGAGAGGAAAGAAAGGGTCGGCCACACCCAAGGAAGAAAAGAGGGAGAAAAATAATAGAGTTATTCATCATGAAACCTCCTCTACCCCCTCTTTTATAATCCTTGGTCTTTGGCAAATAAGGAAAATTTAATAAAAACTTCCTTAATTCTTTTGCCATTGAAAAAGAAAATTTATTTAATTAAAAATAATTTTCTTTTCATTATGATAATGACCGGCCATCTTTAATTCCTTAATCAAGGAAATTTTAATTCACACAAGAATTAAAACTTCCTAATTTGTTTCCGGAAATTTATAAAAATTTCTCAAATAATTTTTCCCTTCATGGTGGTTAATAAAAAGAAATTTTATAAATTAAAATCTTTATTTTAAACATGTGGATAAAAAGAAAGTTATCTCTAAAAATTAAAATCTCTTTCAATCTACAAATAAGGAAAGATATCAAATCTTTTCTTAATCTTTTGTAGAAACTTATAAAAGAGAATATTTAATTTTTAAACTCTCTTTTAAATAATGAACATGAAAGTTTTCTTAAAATTTAAAATCCACCTTTTAATCAACAAATAAGGAAAGATTTCAAATTTTTAAACTCTCTTTTAAACATATGGATGATTTACAAATAAGAAAAGTTTTTAATAAAAATTAAAACCATCCTTTTAATCTACAAATAAGAAAAGAGATTAATCTCTTCTCTTAATCTTTTGTAGAAAGCTATAAAAGGAAATTTAAATTTTTAAACTCTCTTTTAATCATGATATCCACATAAGAAATAACTTTAATAAAAACCCTTTTAATATTCTAGTGGCTGGCCACCTAAGCCTGGGACCCAAGCTTTGGTCGGCCACCAACTTGGCTCAACCATTTGGTCTTGGCCGGCCCTAGCTTGGGTTCCAAGCTAACTTGGCCGGCCCCATTGGATGGATAAGAAGGTGGGTATGTGGTGGGTATAAATCTCTATATACAAGAGGTTACGATAGGGACCGAGATGAGGAATTGGTTTTGGTCTCCCGATGAAATTAAGCATCCCGTGTTCACCCCGAACACACAACTTAATTTTATCAATAATAATTCATTCCACTAGAGAACTATTATTGAACTACCGCACGAATCCCAAATTACATTTTGGGATTCTTCTTATTATGAGTGTGTTAGTCTCCCTGTGTTTAAGATAACAAATGTCCACTAATTAAGTAAGTTACTGACAACTCACTTAATTAATATCTAGCTCCAAGAGTAGTACCACTCAACTTCATCGTCATGTCGGACTAAGTCCACCTGCAGGGTTTAACATGACAATCCTTATGAGCTCCTCTTGGGGACATTCTCAACCTAGATCACTAGGACACAGTTTCCTTCTATAATCAACAACACACACTATAAGTGATATCATTTCCCAACTTATCGGGCTTATTGATTTATCGAACTAAATCTCACTCATTGATAAATTAAAGAAATAAATATCAAATATATGTGCTTGTTATTATATTAGGATTAAGAGCACACACTTCCATAATAACTGAGGTCTTTGTTCCTTTATAAAGTCAGTATAAAAGAAACGACCTCAAATGGTCCTACTCAATACACTCTAAGTGTACTAGTGTAATTATATAGTTAAGATAAACTAATACCTAATTACACTACGACCTTCCTATGGTTTGTTCCTTTCCATCTTGGCCGTGAGCTACTGTTTATAATTTATAAGGTACTGATAACATGATCCTCTGTGTGTGACACCACACACCATGTTATCTACAATATAAATTAATTGAACAACTACATTTATCATAAATGTAGACATTTGACCAATGTGATTCTTATTTCTAGATAAATGTTTATACCAAAAGCTAGGCTTTTAGTATATATCCTAACAATTGTTGGTGCAATGATAGAAGTTACGTGTATGTCTTTAAGGGGAGTTACTCTTTAAGGGCATGAAAATTTATTTTTCATACACCTTGGAAGGTGGTTAACCTTCTTTCGTGAAAATGCTCAAGGTTGGGCATTTGAATACAATGGAGAATGAATATCTTCATTGTTTAAGTGGTAATGCTCAAGGGATGAGCATTAAGAATAATGAAGGGTATGAGACCTTCGTTATTGAGTTGTGAACAACGTTGGGTAACTTTTCAGGGGGAGAGTTTTTGATGTATGCTAATAGGGGGAGAATGTGTGGTTAAGTTAGGCCTTCATTACCTAAAGAGGAAGTTTGTGCCCTCTAGGGAAGGGGAAGAATGAAGGGAATCCTCATTCATACATTGGCATGGGATTAGCCTAACTTAAAGGTATTGTCAAACATCAAAAAGGGGGAGATTGTTGGTGCAATATTTCCTAGGTCAAGGTTGACCTGGTTGACTAAGCTTGAGTTGGCTCAAGCTTGAGTCTTGATGTTTGGGTTTCAATGTTTGACAATACATTGAGACAATACATGGAGATTGACAGGTCGTGGAGATTGCAGGTGCAATCGTCCGTGTGGGAAGTCCTGGTGAGTGAAGCCAGACAGATGAAAATCCTAGTGAGTGAAGCTAGGTGAAAGTTCCGATGAGTAAAGCCGGGCAGTTGGGAAAGTCCTGGTGAGTGAAGCCAGGCAGGTAGAAGTCCTAGTGAGTGAAGCCAGGCAAGTGAAAGTCCTGGTGAGTAAAGCCAGGCAGGGGAAAGTCCCGGTGAGTGAAGCCGGGCAATGGAAAGACCTGGTGAGTGAAGCCAGGCACGAGGAAATCCAGATGGGTCAAGGGTGATTGGACATCTGGTAGAAGGAAGTCCAAGTGGGTCATGGATGACCGGACACTTGGCACGAGATGATAAGTCCAAGTGGGTTAAGGTTGACCGAATACTTGGCACAAGGAGAAAGTCTAGATGGGTCAAAAGTTGACCGAACTCTTAGCGGTCGTAAGTCCAATAGGGAGTTGGCATGGAACTAGGAAGTTCGGACGTAGTGAGCTTCCGAAGGTCATAACTTTTGACTCGGATATCGGAATGAGGTGATCTCGGATGCGAAACGAAGCTAATTTCAAGCTCTATCTAGTTTTCATCTTTCCAATCGATTGGCCAATTGATTGGGGGGGTTCAATCGATTAGTCAATTGATTGGGCGACGCGATTTTGTGCAGAAATGGGCTGAATCGATTGGGTAATCGATTGAAACTTTTCCAATCGATCGGTCAATCGATTGGGAGAGTTTTTAAGCGAACAGTGAGCTTCTGAATCTATCAGTTGATCGATTGAAACCTCCAATCGATCGACCGATCGATTGGAGCGCTGGATATCGCTCGAGAAGCCTTGAATCGATCGGGTAATCGATTCAGGGCAATTCCAAGATCACAGAGGTGCTCTGGATCGATCAACCGATCGATCCAAAGTCTCCCCAATTGATTGGGAGCAATCCAATCGATTGGGATTCGACCGTTGGCGCGGATAAAGCCGTTGGCGAGCGTTTTTCTGCGCACTTCTTCATCTCTTCTCCCCAGGCGATCACAGAACTTCTCAACAGCGATCTTTTCTTCCTCACCGCCATTTCTTGAAGGTTCTTGGAGGCTCATCTAAGTCAAGAGGCGAGTTGCAACAAGAAGAAGAAGAAGCTAGGGTTTTCATTGTAATCTTGTAAGATTCATTTGTATTTTACTTCTTTCTTTCTCATTGTTGTATTGTGAGGTTGTAAGGCTTCTCCGCCTTCGGTAGTTACCGAGAAGGAGTGTTTTTATAGTGGAGGGTGCGTAAGTGTGTGGATCCTTGGGCTAGTCACCTCTTCTTGAGGTGGATACCAAGTAAATCCTAGAGTTAGCATTGTGTGTTTGTTTCTTTGTATTTTCCGCTGCATATCTTTGAAGAAACAAGCAACGACGAGCACGAGATCGCGCCGAGCTATTCACTCCCCCTCTAGCTCCATTTTCGATCCCAACAGAGTTGTCGTGACCCGGAAGAGCAGATGACTCTGATCAGGCTGGAGAGCTAGATCTGACGACGCAGAGCCGGATGCGGCCCAAAACCGGAAGACGAGCTGTAGGTCAGGATAAAACACCGGCATGCAGGCCGGGAGGTACTAATAGCACGTAGGCCGGGACACAAAATCAACACAGACGGAGAAACAAGATCGGTACGCAGGCCGAGATACAAAACGACACGCAGGCCGGGACCCGAGATCGGAACGCAGGCCGGGAAACGAGATCGGCATGCAGGCCGGGATACAAAACGGCACGAAGGCCAGAACATAAAACATCACGCAGGTCAAATAGTAGTAACGACACGCGGTCTGGACACGACACATCAGAACAACACACACTAACAATGAGGGCTTGAAGACCCGATCCGCAGTAAGGACTCGAAGCACTAAGGTAGCGCACAACCATTGAAGTTAAAAGGCCCGACCGGCGCTGAAAGTGTATGACTTTGATGGGTCTGTACCGGTAGCAAAGGTTCCGCACTCGATCATTGATAGAGGTCGATAGCAAGGTCGGCTCAATTGGGAAAAGGCCTGCCGATGTCTGCAGGAAGCGGCTACGAATATCGGCGCGATAAAGGAGCAAGAGATGACGTGCGTGGCAATGACCTGATCGACAGTGAGGACTGCGAGCGGCTCATGGCAGTGGCCAGAATGCTGCCTGTGGCTGGCCGGCGAAAGCAACGACGCTGGAGATAGCAGCACCTCACGGGGAAGAGAGGAGGAGAGGTGGCGTCGATGTTGCCGGCATGGAGAGGGAGAGGGAACTGCCGGCGCATGAGCTGCTCGCTGGGGCTACCCATGAGAAGACGTGAAGGCGGTAGCGCCGCCGTCGGGAGAAGAGAGAAGAAGAAGATGCGGCGGCGTCGCGTGAGTTCATGTAGCGACAGCGTCGCGAGGAGGACGAGGGGAAAGTAGATGGCGGCGAACTGCTCGGTGGCCGCGTCGCGAGGCGAAGGAGGAGAGGAGCGCCGGTGACGAGAAAAGGAGGGGAGTTGGCGGCGTTGGCTCCGGCGAAGGGCGTGAGGAGGAAGAAGAGGAGGTGCGGCCGGAGGCAAGGGAGAGTAGAGGAGGAGAGGAGGGGAGCGGCCGACGGCTCCCGTCGGCGCTGGTCGAGGAGTGTCCACTCCCTGGCGGCGCCATCCCCCAAACCACGAATCACTCCTTTAGCCTGATGAACAGTGCCATTAAACTCTCAAAACTCTCCACAAATGAAAAGATCAAATTGCCGCTCCTTCTCCCTTTAATTCTTTCACTGCCCTGTATCTATATCCGTATCAGCAACAATCCGATCTATAGTTGGAAATGGAGTAGCAAAATTGTAGTTTTATTGGATTTCTAAAAGAGGACACCCAATTTGGTGGGTTGGGAAAAACGAAGAAAAACTAGGGCTCCAATTATGGTGGTTAAAAGTATAGAGAAGTCATTGGGGCTCACTGAAGAATCTGAAGAGAGGTGGAATGTATTGTTGATACTGAGACGAGAAGATTTCTGGATTAATATCGAGGAGGGAGCGAGCTTGAAAGAAAAATGGATAGAAGATGTAGAAACAAAATAAAAATAAAAATTATTGGATAGACTTTCATACCATGCAAGAACATGTCTGAAGGATCAATTCTCGACGGTTTGCACCAGTCGTCATGGATCAAAGGTTTTGTTGACTTCGCTCCAATTGGAGACGCGACAGTTCGGACATCAACTGGTCGACTTCGCTGTAGGATGAACCGCCGACGGCCACGGCTTCCCTCGCCTTCCGCCCCATCTCCGCCGCCCTCCTCTTCCTCTCCTCGCTGCCCCTCTCCTCCTCCATCAACTGCGCCACCGCCGCGGCGATATTTGCTCTCGCTACCACCGGCTTCTCCTCTTCCGCCATCCCCCACACCTCCGCGCCTACGCGCACACCGACGCGCAGTACATCCACCACCAGCGCCTCGTTGTAGAATTGCTCCGCGAAAAGCGGCCACGTGGCCATCGGCACGCCGGCGCTCACCGCCTCCATCACCGAGTTCCATCCGCAGTGCGTCACGAAGCCCCCTACCGCGCGATGGCCAAGGATCGCCGCCTGAGGCGCCCACCCGCGCACCACCAGCCCGAGGCCGCTCCTCTGTTCCTCAACGACGCTCCTCTGTTCCTCAACGATGCTCCTCTGTTCTCCCTCGCCGCCAGTAACCCAGATGTACGGGTGGCCTGCGGCCGCTAGTCCCGCCGTAATTTCCCCCATCTGTGCCTCGCTCATTCGCCCCATGCTCCCGAAGCACACATACACAACCGTTTCAGTAGGCTTCGAGTCCAACCACGTTAGAATCGCTGCCGCTTCTTTAGCTCCGGCGATGCCAGCGGTGTCGTGTACAAGCGAGACTGGTCCGATGTGCCACGCCCGCCTCCCCATCACTCTCCGGTAATGCTCCGCGTACTCCGCTTCCAACTCGTAGAAGCTGTTCACCACTTCGCCGTGACTCGCCCTCCCGGACTCAGCCACCCGGTCAAAGAACTCGCTGAACTCGGTGCGCAACCCCGCCGAATCGTGGAGCTGCGACCGCTTCATCTCAATTCGATGTGGCAGGCCGGGCACCGCCAGGCGTTCTCCGATCCACGTTCCCAACTCGCGTTGCTCCGCCGCGTGGCGCTCCACGGCGTCGATGACGCAGTGAGGGAAGAAACCCATCGACTGGAACACGAGGCGTGGCACCGCGAGCCGCCGCGCGGAGTCGGCGGTCCAGGGGAGGAACATGTCGGACACGAGGCAGCTCGGTCGGTGCCGCAGGAGCGCGATCTCCAACGGCTCTGCGAACCGCTTCTCGAGGTCGCGGAAGAGGTCAAAGGAGTATGCAGGGGAGGCGAGGAACGGGGGCTGGCGGCGACCAGAGACGTCTCCATCAGCGGCTTGACGAAGGAGGAGAAGGTCGATTTGGTGACCGGAGTGGCGGGCTTTTCGGAGGCGGTCGGCGAGGAGCTGCGGGGCGGGGTCAGGTGAAAGGATGGTTGCGGTGGCGCCGCGGGACGCGAAGACGGAGGCAGCGTCGACCATGGGGATGACATGGCCGGCGGCAGGGAGAGGGAAGAAGAAAATGCTGTGGACTGGGTGATCCGCCATCCGATTGGATTGATTCAGCTGCTTCAAAGGTTAGACTTTGTTATACTAGAATTTTGACCACAGGAGTCGTCGTTATCCCATACACTTACCGCCGCCCTGGAAAAAAAATACTGGGCAACCGTCGTAAGCGGAACGTTGTTTAAGCATTAGATTTAAATTATAGATTTTTAATAATTTAAGAGAACGATTTGGAATTGAATTAGAGCCGTAAATGAAAACTGATTCAAATATGTTTCCTCTAATTATTTTTTTTGAAAAAAAACAGAGCGGTTGCCTTCACGTCATGAAACATAATCGAAGTACTTGTCAATTGATAATTGCTGATTGTCAATCATTTATCATTAATTGAATGACAACCTACGATCTCTGGACATCACCTGTCGCCAATCCTCGGTGATCTGGGGCCTAGGGGAAGAGCTGTCGCATGGCATGTCAGGAATAAGCCTTTTCCAGCTGGGTCAAATCGAATCCACTATCATATACACACTATTCCCGGTTAGCTCATGTCTACTCTGCTAAGAAATAATTGACCTGATCTTCATGTCTACTCTGCTAAGAAATAATTAACCTAATCTATCAAATCAACCTCCAAAATGCAAATTTAAACACAGCAGTAGTAGAGAAACGAAAAAACACAGCAGAGGTCCAGTTTACGCACACAGGCAGTTTGCCCTCGTGTATTTCACTCCCAGACATGAGACAACCCAAGGCCCCAGCTCTGAACTATGCTGCTTCAGCAAACCCGACTTGGAGATTGCCGAAATCAAACACCGAGTGGTACACTCCCATGAACACATCCCCCAATATCCTGCACCACTTTCATTCATTAGTTACAAAGATTTTAAACAAACCCCCAGAAAGAAAATATGGGGAGACGAGAATAGACACCAAAGAGGGCCTCGAGGTGGTGGAATGTCGAAGGCAGTAAAACCACTTATGCATTGTGCTGCTGTTCCTTCCCCAATCTTGAGAACGTACTGAAAGGTCATAAGCAGATTGAGATCATTGGTGTTAACCAGATAAAACAAAGACAAATTATATGCAACTTTACGAAGGATAGTACCTGGTCTGGTTCGAGCTCAAATACTCTATCCCCGATAGTAAACCCGATACTTGGCATGGATGCAAGGGCTCCGCAAGCTACAGCTGATTCTCCCATAAGACTAGGTAGCCTCTCACACAGCTAAAATTTCAACTCAATACATGAATAAACGAATACAAGAATTCTTATCGATGATGTCATATGATTCAAAGGGGACTGACCTCATTGATGTAGTTTAATATGTGTTCTTGTGTCCCCTCCAGTTGCAGTTGATTCTGCATCCAAACAACTGCCATCTCACACGCAGTGCACATTGCATCACCCTGAAGTCTATTCGATGAATCTCTATTTCTATACACAACATTCTCGATGGCAATACTGCACATAAGGAAAGTATAAGCTTTTTTAGAAGAACCTAAGCAATTCAATTTCTTCAAACATTTATAACACAGGCCTAATGCCATGGGTTCCATCGAAGCTACACAGACCAATCTGAGCACAAATTTTGCCAGGTTGTGCCTGTAGAATAAGCCAGAGTTATTTGTAATACTATAAAGTAATTACAAGTTTGTTTTTTTTTAAATAATCATATAATTTCTGCAAACCTGTGCCAACAACAGGTCGAGAATTAGCTGTCCGTACTCGACGACAACTGCTTTGCACGCTTGATTAACGATACCAGCAGCTCCAATTCTCTGATTAATCTCAACAATAATGGTCTGTAAAAAGACGCAGGGATATTGATCATCATAACCAGTGCCCTATTAGATCATTTGCCTTTCAACAGAGGGGAAAACTTAATACCAAATGACAGGGCACCTTTGATCTTCCTTGAATAAGCAAAACTATACAAGGATATGTCTCTTCCACAAAAAATAAAAAGAACAATGCTTGAAAAACTAAAATGGTCATAAAAGAGAAACTGTTATCATGTTAAAGAATTGCAAAACACTTTTGAGCTTCTGGTTACCACATGCAGAGAACTTTGTTGTCTCCATAGATGCCACAAAATGTATGAAAAGTATAAAGAGCTCGAGTGAATATCTAATTTGAATAGTTGAATGAGAAAAACGAGTCTCATTATGACAAGAGTAGCTGAAACGTTATACATACAGTTGGACCAGCTAACAAAGAACTTCCTGAATCTGCAATTGCTGCACAACCACCCGCACAGAATCCTGATTAAAATATCTTGAATTAGAAAGTGGTAAATCATGAAAGGAGGACTCAAATGAGATCACCATTCACAAAGAAAAAAACCTGTAGATTGGCCATCAATAAGGACATCACCCATATCAAACTACCATTTTGTTGAAATAAGTAAGATTAGTTAGTATGCTACTGAACATGGCAATATTTGGCCAGATCCGATTGATAAATATGTCAACAAAAAAAAAAAAAAAGATGCAGATACTACCTGCCAATAGCCTTTCTGAGTCACAGGAACAAATGTATGTTCACCCTTGTAATGATTTGGATCAACTCCTCCAAATACAATTTCACCTCCCTCTCCTTCCTCAGAATTCCGATTAAACCAGAAAGAGAAAGCAGGTTCTTTGACAAGGCCTTGCTCAATCATATTGTACCTGCAACAGAAAAATTGTGGGTTCATCATTCAGTTAAATTATTGCGTCTAACGTCGTGATAACTTTAAGATACTAAAAGTTTGCTGAGACATTTCCGTGTATTGAAGAAAAATTAAAAGAATGACTCGAGAAAAAGTGAATATTAAATAGAAATGATTACACTACCACACAGGAGTAACATTCCCAACTGATATTTCCTGGAACCCAAGTCCAAGAATGCCATCAAATTTCCCCAATAGAAATGTGATACTGGGCTCTTTGGTCGCCTCGACGAAAACCTGAACAAAACTAACTTCTGAGTGCTACTGTATCAAGGGGTATCAAAGGACTTAACTGAAAGCATAATTGACCACTTCAGTGGAGATATTGCCCACCTGATCATTGCCAACTAGATCACCAACTGCAACATGATCCTGACTTAAGAATCCAGAGATTTCTCCGGTGCCATAACGAATAGCTACTGTCTTCCCTGCTTGCATGAAGATATTTTATTTAATTAGTCTTTGCTTCTCATCCTTTCAGACCGACCATAAAAGAATATACCAAAGCAAGAGACCACAACAAACTATGGAGAAAATGAAAATTAGTCAATGAAGAACAACTGAAAGTTTATGTAAATTTATTAAGGTTTTCTATTGCAGTTAACTCAGAGATCTTCAAACATTCTTGGACAACAATGCAATTTTTTTTAAAATCAAATTAATAATGAATTACAAACTCTGTAAATATCTCAGCATCAAAGCTGTAGTGTCTTCCCTTAATCAATGATGCTCTATAATGATTCATGCATGTAATCCCTATATTAACATACATAATGATAGGAGCCTTCGACAATATGCATGCTCTTATCTGAGCTACTGAATGGATTCTGCATGACCACAAACATCCAAACCCATGAGGCCATGAACGAAAAAAAACTCACAGACACAAGTTTGGTAAGCACAAACCAGGAAGTTCACGAGAAGGAAACCACAAATAACTAAAACTGATAAAGAATAAGAACCACAAACCGTTCTGTTTGTAGGTGCTCGATCTGCTTGATTTGTACTTTGAATGGAAATAGCAAGCCAACTGCAAAGGTAAACAAATAGATTAAAGCGTTGCAGCAGAACAAGATTTGCGTGCACTCATTTCAACAGGACATATCACAAAAATATTAACAAATTCATCTAAAATGATCAGATTTCCAGCACTAGCACTGTAGAAGAAACATTCACAGGAGGTGAGAAATCTCACCGAGAAGTAGCACTTTGAAGATGGAACCCACAAATTCGAGCTTCCAGTATCAAATATTACAGTGAACTTCTGCGCTGGCGTCCCAATACCAATCTCCCCAAAGTACTGTGCGTTCATGTAATTCTTAAGCGAAACAACATCAATATCTTGCTCGTCATGGAGAGCACCCTTAAGTCTATACTTCCGGTACATCAAGCACTTTCCCGCTCCAAAAGCCGAGTATCCAGCCTTCCGTCTTCATCCAAAGGTCTCTTCTTCAAGCCAATCCTTAGCAGCCCACCGGCCGAGGTCGGAACACCGAAGGGAAGCAAAAGGCACGAGAGAAGAAGCGGAAGCACAGAAACCCCCTTACTTACCCCCATGATTAACAAAACAAAATCAGCTCAAATCCCTGAAATTTCTCGGGCCTATCAAACAGCTACGACAAATTGAGGTAGCAACGAAAAATTGAATCAAAATCCAAGAGGAAGAATAAAACACGGCCTCTCGAATCGAGAAACAACGAATCAACAGCGAACGTGATATTCAAAAAATGAGAATGTCTGAGCAACTCACCGACGAGAAGGAGGACTGGAGATCGAATCGAGGCGAGAAGAACGATCGAAATCGATATCAACCTCCGGTCATACACACATCATTTGTTCATGGAGTTGGGACTGAGACTGGAAAAGAGAACATGGCAGATGCTTCGCTTTTGTCCGTCCAATAATTTTCTTGGTCCAACGGATACCGTTCGATAAGGAATCTTTCTCACCGCTTAAGGCGGTGACGAGGTCTTGATTTTTTCTGCGCCACGTTCTCGTTTCTGCATGCATCTATCGCGGAGTTCGATGACGTGGCGGCCGAGAAGTCGAGAAGCGGGCGGCAAGAAAGATGGGACCTCTGGTCTGCATGAGGATCCCGCCTGGCCATGAAAGGGTTTGTTTTATATATCGTAAAAGGCCTTTGTATTCTTGTTTAAGTAATGTATAATCAGCCCAATTTAATTGGGGCGCATACTTTTTTAATATTTTAATATTATTTTTATTTAATTTTATATAATAGGTTCACTTTTTAATATATATATATATATATATATATATATATATATATATGTATGTATGCATTAGAGGTAGACCTTTAAGCATCGTTTCTGTTGAATTGTCTTAAAAGTGTGTGATAATTTAAAAAAAAAATAGTTTGTGTTTTTCTTTGTAAGACCATCAGGGATAGGTTGGATCTTTAAAAATTTATAGATAGTTAGTGGTTGTCTAATAATGATTTTTTCCTAAAGAGAGTTTACCTAGATTTTTGTTTAAATTTTCTAGAGTTTCTTTTAAATCTTTTGTTTGGTTATTTTTATAGATATGGTTTTCAAGAATGAGGAGTTGAGTTTCTAATACAATAAGTCTATAATGTAAAATGTCAATAGATCTAATATGATGTTATTTTGTTATATCAGAATTTGATCTTCTTGGCTTACTAAGGTAGAATTACTATAGCCAATATCTTTATTTTTAGTAAATTGTTGAGAAAAATCTAAATTTTTTTCATAATGCGTATTTGTGAATTGTATTTTGTTCATTCAATATTGGGTCTTCAAAGGATCTTGAGGCCATGATACTAAACTTTTTTTTTAACAGATACTAGGTCTAGGTCTAGTTGCTTCCTTACTTTTTTCTAATGGCTTCTAGTGAACCTCACCTGTAAAATATCTACAAGAAGGCTAATGCCCTAGCTATGTAGGAATACGGTTGTCCCTTTGTCGTCCTTTCTAAGCCCGTATAAGTCTTACCTTAGCCTACTCATCAATTATAGTTACTGTTCACCATCATGCTACTTGGAAAAGGACTGAAGAAGACTTTAGAGGTAATTCAGAGAGAAGAAAAGTTTTTGCAAGAGAAGGAAAGCATCTTGAAAAGAGAGGATCTGCTAGAATGACAAACGGGTGAGGAGGTAATAAAGGCCTTCGTTTTGGAATGGAAGATAGGTGACAGAAAAGGAGGAGGTAAAGGGGGACTGGTGGTAGGAAAAAGAGTAGGTCCTGCTTTTACTTTTAGGAAAGGAAGATGGGTGGCAGATAAGGAGGATGGCTTAGGATAGGAGGGACTGTTAGTTGAGTGGAGTTACTATAGAGTGAGTCGAATTTTTAGGAATCAATCATGTTATCTATATTTTGTTCTCCTGTGGAATCCAAAGATGAAGCTTGTGACCTTAACGCTTGGGTTAGTGCTCTGTGCCTGGCTAGGGCAGTCCGATAGGCTCTAGATGAAAATGTTGAACTTGCTAGTAGTTTGTTACTCATTCTTTCTGTCTTCTTTTGATAATGATGAAAGAGAGTAATATGCTGGATAGTAAAGTTGAACGGAAAGAATCTAGTACTCATTTCCTTTGCCCAGTAAATTTTCTTGGTGAAAGATTCTCCTACAAGAAAATAAGTATCTGGGTCTTCAATTTTGTCCTAGTCCCAATGTGTTCACAGAGGCACGCCAATATTTGAATTGATCAGCAAAAGAGGGAGGAGCTTTCCAATCAAAGTTTGGGTCGGACGAGTAGTCTTCTAGTTCTTCTTGGTAACCACCAATCTCATTAATGTCAATTTAGGTGGAGTACTATCAAATTTTTAATCTTAGATCTAGGTAAGCTCTCTTTAGGAAAATTTAAACAAAGATCTAGGTAAGCTCTCTTTAGGAAAAACCATTATTAGACAACCACCCATTACCTAAAAATTTTTAAAAATTCAAGATATCCCTTCTGATGTCCTTACAAACAAAAACACAATTTGAAAGTTTTTCTAAATTAGCACACACTTTAAGACAACCCAACAAAAACCTAGCTATGATACTTAGAAGGTCTACATTCAATATTGCTACTTATCAAATAAAAGAACTCATAGATATCGAACAAAATTTGGACACATTTTCAAATGAATAATTAAATGCGCTAAACCCAAAAATAAGATATATCCAAAGTTTATTATCCTTTTCTATAGCACTTTATAGACATCACAAAACACAACCACTCCACCTACCAAATGGCAGAGAGGAAAGATTTGCACTTACGAATGAAGAATCAGCTAGAACACTCTTACAATGGAAACATAATTACATCCACTTAGGATTAATTGTGTTCAGATTAAGAGGAATTACTAGAAAAGGCATAGGAGCTAAAGTATTTTTAGTACTTTATGACTCAAAAATTTTTGATAAGGAGAAAGTTGTTATTGGACTCATTGAAGTCGATATGAATAGCAACTTAGGAATTACGTATTTCTATCTAAATTTTAATATGACTATTCCAGACTTTAATAAATATATTAAAATCTCAGTTCAAGCCAGGGGATATGGCGATTTTCAAAAACACGATATTCAGATAGATATAATTTTTCTATGCAAAACTATGACCAATATCAACAATAGTTTCAAAGCCCAAATAAATAACATTATTGAGACTCTTACCACAAAGGGAATTTATTTCATGAAACCTAAAGATTTCTCCTCAAACCTACTTGTTAGATTAGATTGGAATCTTAATTTAGAATTAAGCATGAAACCATAAACTTTACAACCAACCAAATCTATCATATATAAAGACAGGCATAGTAAATCCTTAGTAAGATTCCATAATTACAAACTTTCAACATCACAAGACGAAGATCAAGAGGAAGGCCAACTTAGATAAATTTAACGAATAAAGAATGTAGTAATCATTCCACGAACTTATGTCTGGAACCTAACTATTTATTTTATGATGACTTAAATGAGTACGTGTACCTATCATTTTGAACAACTTTTTATTTTACTAATGAAGATCTTAAAGAATTAGAAACCTTTAATCTTTTACACCATAAGTTAGAAGCAAACTGGATATTATACCTCCAATGTCAACTTAATAAATCCTGCTGAATCCAGTGCCACTAGTACATCTAGACCACAACCTTTACAGGTAAGGTACCCAGAAAGTTCTATGCGAACTATAGATTATGGAGAAGGACATCCTCCAAGAACACAAATACATCCTTACACTAATAATAATCCCTTATTAAGAATCATAGGGAAAAGAATACTACCAGAAATAACATATTTTGGAAAAAAAAACTCTGTTTTACTTAATATTAGGGAATGTGATGATCCCTAAATATATGATATTTATTTAGAACAATGGATAGTCTTTGTCAAAAAAGATTATCAAGCTAAACACGAACTAGATATAGAATCAGAAGATGTTATGATAAGGGTAGGAGAAAATTACTTAGGAAATGTTGCTAGAGCAGCATGAGAATCCCATAAAACTACCCATCTTGAAGAAGTAGCCAGAATTGCTTCCCAAGGATATAACATACTTAATTTTTGTTATACTATTCATAAAATATTTATAGCCCAGGATTCAAATACTGGTTTAGATATTAGGTAAAAAGAAGTCATGAGAGATTTAGAACAATTACAACTCTTTAATTGAAACTGGATTAAACCCTTTTGTAATAATTTTTTAGCCCTAACAATAGTTTCAAGAAATTATTGTAATCCCGAATTAAGGAAAATATTATTTAGTAAACTTCCAAGAGACTTAGGAAAAGAGATATATAAGACCAGGACAAAGATGAAAATAGCACCACAATATGATAATATTGGAGTTGGGATACAACACAAAGTTTGTAAAGTTGATTTTTCAGCCAAACTTCGTACGTATGTGGTAATGTATTTAGGAATAGTGTTTGAAAAACTTGCTAAACGAGTTTCAGAGGCCCTTTGTAAGGCTGTAGCCTTATTTTATTCTTTGAGTTGGGCTAAAGCCAAACAGTCAGGCCTGTGGATTTTTGTAACACTTTCTGACATGTGAGCAGAACTGTCTTCAAGCTCACTTCCTAATATTTAAGCATAAGTTGGTAGAGTGTGAGTGTTTGAGCCAGTAGCTTGTAATGGAATTACTTTAAGTAAGGAACTGATAAAGAAGTGTGGACCAAGTTGAGCCCTGACAGCTGTAAAAGCTTCTTGTAGAGAGTAAAAAGCCTTAAGTAGGGATGCTCCAAGTCTTGTATAGCCAAGTTTGTTTTTTCCCAAATAGAATAGACCCCTGCATGGGGACCTGAGAAAACCATGTAACAAGAGAACTTCTTTCTTCCTAGTTTTTGTATAGTAGTAAGGAAATAGTTGGAAAGTGCATTAATGACAATAATTTTATATTCGGAGCTTTTAGGTAAAGTGGAAATATGTCAAATGTTATCAGGGAGACAGTTTTAAATGTGATCCAGTTTATCTCTTGCAGAGAAATGAAATTGATCCTCAGGTTGTGTAAATAGTTGTAAGTCTTAGTTACCAAACTGCATGGCTTTGGTAGAGAAAGTACAAACCTTTCTTGGTATGCCCATAATCTTATAAGGAGTCACCAAAGTTAATCATAAATAGTTAATTCAATAGTCTACATAATGTATCAGCTCAACTAATGAGTTATTAACTCCTTTTATGTGTTTCCATTGTATTCTTAAGCCTTTGTTAATTATAGTATCTGTAAATTTTAGCTAACGCTTAGTACCGAGGCCTTCCCTAATGTGTTTTGTCTGCTAACTATATTTTATAATGGCTTCACAATCTATTCTGATAGTGATTTCTTGTTTGTTACAGATAAATAACCTAAAAGTCTCTAAACAATAGATTACTGTTAAGATTTCGTAATCGAGTGAATGCCCTTTTTCTTGGTATTTTCTAGAGGCATACCTACATAAGTTTTCAACTGTTTTAGGTTCGTATTTAGATATTTTTCAATAGAGAATGCCTCCCCAACTGGTTTCATATATGTCTGTTTTAATAACTAAATAGTCAGAATCCAGAGGTAAGGTTAGTTTTGGACGAGTTTTAACCAAATGTTTAATCTGTTGTACTAAGGTTATATCTTGCTGATTAAAATATTTTTGTCCTGTCAAAGATGTTTATTGTATAAAGGTTCACTAATTTTTTCTATATCTTTAAGGTAAGGTCTTACATAGTTTAGGAGGCCTAAAAATGCTCATAAAATCTTAATATCTTCCATTTTATCATAAAAAGCAAGAATTTTTATAGAAATATGAGGTTGTAACGTTATTTATCCTTGCCCTATTTCAACTCCTAAGAATTCTATATGTGTTTCTGTTAATTTTATCTTCTTTCTAGAAATGATAAGACCATGCTGTTCAAATAAATTACAAATAATATGTAAATGAGCATAATGTTATTGTTTAGTTTTCAAGAAGACTGAAATATTATCAATATAAACATAGGTAAACATAGAAACATGCCTAAAGATATCATCAATATGTAAATGGGCATAATGCTCTTGTTTATTTTTTGAGAAGACTAAAATATCATCAATATAAACACAGAAAACATATAAATAGGCTAAAAGATGTCATCCATTTTCCGTTGAAAAATTTGAGGAGCTATTTTAAGGCAAAAGGCATAATAAGTCATTATGGTCGTCCGTGCAGAAAAAGATTGTTCATTCAATAAAGTTGACATGTATTTTTACTTACCAAAAGTCTTATTTATCAAATTTTGAGTAGTATTTAGAAATTCTTTCTCATATCCTTCCCCTCTTTTTGTTCGTGTTCTCATGCCTTCCCATCGCCGGAGATCCCATACTTTTCTCCTAATCTCTTTCTTTTTTTTCTTCAATAATAATAGGAAGTAAGGATTCGTTATCCATTCAAAGCTAAGTAGAATTCTAATTTTTCTGAAACATCAAATTGATTTTTTTAATTACATAAAAAAAATGACAATTCTTTATATTTTTTTAAATGCAAATTTTAGATTTTGCATATGCATAGATTTTTATTAATCATAATATTTAACTTAACATACTTTTTTTAAAAAAAAAAATTGATTCTTTATATTTTCATTATTAGTAACAAAATTTGATATATAGAGATTATTCTAAAAAATAATATTTATTTATTCTTTTATTATATTTGTATATGTAATCATCAAATTGAAAGTTAGATTTTATTATTCCTTTAATTTTAAACAATTTTATTTTGATAAAATATTAGAGTTCTATATTTTTTTATTGTTATTTGATATTGGTGGTTTGGATTTATTTTTACAATTAAATATTTTAAAAGAAATAATAAATCTAAATTAAAATTAGATAAATTTTATTAAAAAATAAAATTCTTTTACCAATACCTATTAATATAATTTAGAGAAATTTTTCACAATTAAAATTAATAAAGTTTTATGTGCTTTCTCAAGAAAAATTTAATAATTTAATAATTTTATCCATTATAAAATAAATTATTATCTTGAATATAAAATTTTAATTAGTAATTTTGCATCTTAACAACTTAAAATTTTAATTTTATGTAAAAAATCTATTTTTTAAAATTAATATTTATTTAAAAAAAATTCGCCCTCAGACTTAATTGAGATGGCCTGGTGTATATTTCACTGACGAGGGGCCTTAAAAGATAAGAAAAGGGTCAAATATTAGAGGAAAGACATATATACAAATTATACTGAAATCTCACTGTTGTAGCTATTTAGTTGTGTATCATTGTGTCACAGTGCAAGAATCCAACATTTTTTAATTGAGTATTTCATTTAGAATAAAATTTTTTACAAATTCATCATAGTTGAGGTTTGAATTATGAACATTTAAATGATAACTTAGATGCCCTATCGCTATACCATAATCTTAGAGGCGTTGTGCATCATGTCATGTTTTTATATATGCTCGTTATACATATATTTTTACTTTAATTAGGAGCATAAGTGAATATAATAATCCGGACTAAAGTTAGATTATCAATAAGAATTTATTTAGAAGTCTCAAGAATGTTAGCCTACAAAATCCCCTGTGGATTTTAATATTAGCCTGCATCTTATCATGGGCGGCGATATTGAAAGTGAGTGATATTAATTTTTTTTAGTTCCAAGAATATTAGCATGCACATCTCATGGTCCACAACATCAAGTGTATTTGATTATTATTATTATTATTTAGAACTTACAATTTAGAGTTTAGAATTTACATTATAATATTTAAGGTAAAGAAATTCAATAAAAATATTTTAAAAAAATTATAACCATGAGGTGGCTAGCAAACTCTTTGAAGTCTTATGCAAAGGGCATCTTATAAAAATTTTTATGCCCACTACACCTTTATCTGAATTTATATTATTTATTTATTATTTAAAAGAAATGTTAAAATAATTACCATATATACATTTAGTATTTTAACTTCTAAATTATCTCTAATAGGTTGAGATAAAAATAATACAAATTTTATTTACTAAGTCCACATCTTTATTCAATTATAGAAGCAATGGAGTATTAACGTTTAACACCATAAAAACTGACGCCTAACCTCTTAAGATTTAAAATAAACAAACAAGCTTTAGGACAATCTAACTTATCTCAATTACTTTAATGCCCTATTGATTAAAAATTTAATTAAAATATCTTTAGAAAAAGAATTACCAAATTTTGTTTTAAATATAAAGAAACAAACGAAAGTTCAGAAGCAGCACTTAGAAAAAAACCTAAAATCCAATTGTCAACATGCATCCGAATCCTAGATCTTGACGAGACAATCAATAAGCAGCAAACTGGTGGAGCTGTAATCTGCAAAGCATTTGGCATTCATCCATGTTGATTATAGGATGAATTCTGAGATAGCAAACAAGCAACCAAGCCACAGTTTTAGATCATCTGCCTCCAAAGTACACAACCAACACACAAAACAAAAACCTAGCCCCGGCACAAACCACTACTAGTCACGGTGCCGTTCTCGACCATACCCACGGCCTCTTTCATAGCTGTAATCTCTGTCGGAAACTCTCCCTCTGTCCTTCTCACGCTCCCTCTCTCTTTCCCTGCTTCTGCTCCTGCGTCTCTCTCTTTCAGAGCCTTCTCTTTCCCGGTTTCTATTGCTCTCTCGCTCTCTGTGCCGGTCTTTGGTTCTTTCAGCACCATGTCGATCTGCTAGACATTGCAGATATAGTTTATAAGAGAATAAAATGTACAAAGATCAGAAACAACACATAATTCTGTAAATTATCCCATACTAGTTTTAGACCTAGATAGATGTAGAAGAATATTAACAACAGAAAAGGAATCAAAGAAAAATCTAAATTCCGAATTATTAGGCGCAACAGGGTCTTACAAAGAGCTTGATGCCATGGTTGGATAAGTTGGGACACAAATATGAAGTAACAAGAAACAAGTTACTGCAATAGACAGCAGGCATATAAAAGTAGTTGCTTATTAAAACGAGTTCTAACAAATCAAGTCAATTTGACACTGAGCCTTGGAACCAGATCATTACAAGGCCCATAAAAGGGACCTCCTTGCATTATTTCAGGTATATAAAAGTAACTGTTATCTGCAAGATCATTGACCGAGGAATGCAAATCCACGACTGAGTCAAACAAAGTCCCTTCTCGTACAGGGTCACAAATCCCCATGTTTCTTTGTCGTAACTATGACAACTGCTTACTACATCATATACACACTACCCACATCAGAGATGAGTTAACTTGAATCTATCTGAATTATGTGGAAAAGTCACCCCATCATATAAGGGATCACAATAATCTAGATCTACATCCTTCTCAAATAACCCTACTTAGGTCTAGATTTCAAGCTGAAAATGAAGCATATAGATTCTCCAGAAGTATGTGATGAAAAATCTATCGAGAAAAATGTTTGTGATCTTCAATGCTCTGCACACATGAAGCTAGACTTTATTTGGCAGTTTGCCATCTTCCTCGTTATGCAAACATGAGTAAACACTTACTCTTATAGATATGACATGAATTACACAAACTATGCAGCCACAAAACGTATTTTGCTCAGAAGCTGCTTTTGTTTTAGCATAGCTCTTCACTAAATAATTTGCACAGAGCAGTGGAATTCCAACTAATTAAATCTGTTTATTTATTGAAAAAATCTTGGAAGAAGAAAGCCAGAACAGAAAATGGACTTTTGATAGAACACTATCTGGTATTTTTTGCAAGCAAAAATTAAAAGTACCTATTTCCTCAACCTCCCAACCAGCACGACCAGATCCAGGAGCCGGTTGTCCAGCTTCAGCTTGCTGGGTTTTAGCACGAAATTTCTTCTTAAGATTGCCAAATTCATCATACATTTCTCCATCATCCTGCAAGCCAAGAATGTATTATTTTAGAATAAAATAGTTGAAGGATCATCCGTGTATGATTAGCAACACTTGCAGGAACAGCTACCTCCTCAGCTTCTCTTCGCCGTCGCTTTGTTTCCTCTATTTCTTCTTCATCAAGTTCTTTGTAACCTCCAGCACGCCCTCCTCTACAAAATATGAAATAAAAGCAAAGAATGATTACATAACCAACACATCGGCATCTGTTAAATTGACCATACACAAGACTAAAAGCAAAGCAAAACCATGTGCATGCTTGTGTCAGCATTTAACTACAAGAGAAACAAACAATGGTTGCTTGCTGATGATTGCCTACCTAATTGCATGAAACAACAAGCAAAACATGTGATAACTAAATAACAGAGCAAAGAGCACAGAGAAAAACTAAATTATTTACCAATTGAGACCATAAATCAACCACAAACACGACTTCAAGAAATCTGCATTAGTCACTATTATTTTAGAATACTACGCTCATGCATTTTATCCCTCCATCGAACTTTACGCAAGGAATTCAAATCCTAAGACACATTAAAAAAACTCCAAATATCCATATCAAAAATAAAATATTTTAGCAGCACGGTTACTGATACATGATACATTACCTCACACCACCCTCATTATGTCCTGGCTTGTTGGTGTTACATATATTGCATTTTGTGCGTTTCGCCCAGTTAATGTTTCCACACCTGATAGATTCATCAAATAGCAAATAAGAAACGTCAGGCTTGTCAAGTGGAACATAAGAAATAACTTGGAAAAAAAAAATAAGTAAAATTAGTTGCCTAGTTAGTTTACAGTACAAAAAAGGTTTGCTAAGAAAACGAAACAATTTATAACATTTTGGCTTCAAGAAAGTTACAAAAATTCTTCTAGCACTCCTGATGAGTACAAATCAATCAGTTAGATATTATCAAAAACACATATTAGATATGATCTATGTAGATAGTTGAAAATAAACCCAAAAGTATAAAGCTCAGATGCAACCAAGAACTGTACTTACATTGGACAAGGCCAATCATTGGGACCAAAGAGTCCTGTGGGACCACCAACAGGGCGGGCACGTCCCCCAGCATCAACACCACCACCTCGTCCCCTCCCTCGACCAGCACCACCACCTGTTCCACCAGCACCAGAAGGACGAGCTGTTCCACACCGGTTGCAAACACCACGGAAGGCAAAATTCACATTGGAACAACTGCTAGCAGTAAAACCATGAAAACAAGTTATAACAGCATCTCTATTCAAGACACAATAAGGTCCTATTGATGTGAGAATGAGTCGCTCACCAATATCATACCACCGACCTTGTATTTGGACACATCCAGTCTCCGTCTTGCTGCCATGACTTCCCCAAAGCATCGCCACGACCTCTACCTCTACCTGCACTATCATTCATATCTTCCTGCTCCTCAGCTTCCATGCTCGCATTTGCTCCAAGTTCAGGTTGTTGAGCATAGGAATTATCAATTGGCTCCTTGGATTTCGACTCGGCAATGTGTACCTCAATAAGGGATCCATGAAAGTCCTTGTTGTTGAACCACTCAACAGCAGCCATAGCTGCATGTGGGTCCTCATATGTAATTGTTGCATCACCTTTAGGCTCATTGGTAGCTTTGTCCCGGTACAACCAAATTTTTGGCCTACCAGTCCTTTTATCCTTCTGTTGAATTTCCAATGTTTTTCATTAGGAACAAAAAAGGTAATAACAACTTTCTAAAACAACAACAATAAGCTGATTAAGAAGTTATGGAGATGGCTCAAAGGGATACCTGGTTAAACCCCATACCTTTAGCAACCCTATAGTGCCAAAAAACTCAGCCAGCATAGCCTCATCAGTTCCAGGTGGCAATTTGCATACATAGACTGAGCCATTAGAAGACGCTCTTCCTGAGTAATTTGCCATCAAAGCCAATGAAACCTAATGAAAGAAGGCAAATATAATAATGAGAAGGTCATTAGTACTTAACAAACCAAAGATTTCAAAACAAGATGATTTAAGGTAAAGAGTTATCCTACTCAAATCATAGAAAAATCAGGTGAGGTAAAGATAACCGTACATACCCATAGATTTGCAACTAATTCCAATTTCCAACACTGACAGATAATAAGTACACACTAAATGAAAATAATAGTTTAGCTAACACTCCTATTGAAATATAGAAAGTTACAGCCTTTGTATGTTGACACCAAGTTCAAGTTTAACAAACACTTTTTAATAATAAGCTATGCAATGGAATGTCAGAAGCCATTTCTTTGCAAGAGCGAAACATAATGAGCAACCTCTCTGGATAGAAACATTATCACAAGAAAAAATCTCATTGGGAGATAAAACTGGTATCACTTTCCTGAAGAATGAAAAATTAAGTAAATCACTTTAGTAAACACTAACACATAAAAACTTAACATTCTTTCTTTATGTAGCTTTATAAGATGATTGTGTCGCAATGTACGACAACATTAGCAACAATGGCAGATCTCCCATGCTGAATATATCCTACTTTATCTGACAAAAGAAAAGTAAAGAGCCAACAAAGTTGAACTGCAAGACCTCAAAACAGTGAAAGACTAGATGAAATACATGTCTCTGAATAAGGGACGACCTAAACTGGGATGGTGATATGAGCCAGATCCTAGCAAATGGGGAGAACAAATCACTGAGAGGAACCAGTCTAGAGGAAGAATGAAACAACAGAGGAAGCGCACATTTGAGAAAGAGGTAGAAGGGGACCCCATGTAAGGTGTTGCTTGGATATACAAATATCTTCTTCTACCTCTTTTCTATTCCCTATCATGGATGTCTACCCCTCTATCTTGCTCAGTACTTGCTGCTTCAATCATGCCAACACCACAGCTGCCTCCAAGAGACATGATCCCCTATCCACCCTTATGCTATCCTCATTGCTGGCCAGGTTGCACAACGCTGCCCCCCTTCTTTGCACAATCCGTTGCTAACTTGAAGCAGCACCATTCTCATCTCTGCCAAGACATTCAGGCAGAACTTCCACCGGTTAGTCTTGCCACCTACTCAATCCCTAGCCACGAACAGAAAGGGGGAGCAATTCCTTTTCTCTTTCCTTGGTTCAGCCGCGCCATAAAGGAAGTTGGCTTCCAACGGGAAAAGGAAGTTACTGTGTCAAATCCCATCCAGATCCAAAGCTACGTCTGTGGAATCGATCCTCCACGCGACTGTAACAGATGGCATGGACAACGGAAAGATATTTGAAATGAAGATTGATCATTCCGACCATATTCATGTAGGAATGCCATTCTCAACACCGAATTTTGGTTTCTTTTGAAGGATTAAGCGAAATAATTTACATGCAGCGAAAACATCTAGGAGACAATATACGGTATAACTGAAGCAAGTAACCCACACTGCAATAGTTGCAACCGCACGAAACAAAATAATCAATCATCAGTAGCTCACCAACGACTATCGATCCTTCCAGGAAGGAAAATACCAGGAATCATGGAATCGAAACCTATTGGGAGAAGGGAGCATCGCAGATAATAAGAAGGAAAGGTACCTAGACAAATCTCACGCGAAAAGGACGACGAGATATGGACGGAGGCTGCGGCGGCGGGATCCAGGTCGAGTGATCGAAGTCACCGGAGGCGGCGTCGCTCGGAGGAGATTAGGGCTTGAAGACGAGTATTATAGTAAGGTGCGTCCAAAGAAGAGATAAGGAACCGGCCTGACCGAGGACATCATTACATGGAATTAGAACGGCCTAGTTGAACCGTTTCCTGACCGAGGACATCATTACATGGATTTAGAACGGCCTAGTTGAACTGTGAAACGGTTCGGCTTAATGGGCCGGTGTTACCTTTTTCATCATTTTACTGAACCGCACATATAAAGTTGTAAAATACCTATTTCACGTAGATTACTTCTAAAACGACGAAAACGTATTGGATACCATTTTTATCCCTTTCCACGTCGCTGGTCATCCACGTCACTATCGTCCACCTCATGTGCTTGCCAAAGTGAGAAAAGGCACTCCCAACACATTTTCATCCAACTCTGAACCTTAACTTCTTCTATTCTCCTGATATCACTTGCTCGCTTTTGCTTATCTTCGTAAACGGAATCCTGAATCCCTACCGAACTTGGTCGCCTGCTCGTTCCCATCGTTCAGCATTTCATCGACAGCGAAGTCCTCGTTTCTTCACCTCTACAGGCATCGCCATTCTTCTGTGTTCTCCGGAAGTTGCGAAGTCAAAATCATATCATCATCGGCTACTATATTCCCGGAAGCCTCACGACCTAGGTCAAATGTTGATTTCACCACATTTTTCACTGCGTTAGGTCGGTATTGCCCTAAGCTTCACCACCTTCTTCACGGCGTTACCTCCTTATAAATACGTCTCTGAGAATGTCGAAATATGCATCATCATCTCCAAAGGTAAAATTTTTTAGAGTGTTTTTTTTAATTGATCATTATTTTGTGATTTAAAACAATCAAGATAAAATGTTAATACTTTATAACTTTGATAAAAAGCGCAGTTTGATTTAATATTTGTCATACTTCGTACCTAAAATGTGTTAAGGATTTTTTAATCGAAATTGGTTATATCATTTCTAAACAGAACACCTTATAGTGTGTATAGAACTATGTGTTTTTTTTTACTTAGTTTAAGTTATCAACAAATTTCATAATTATTTATATTATATCATATTTATGTTTGTATTCATTCTAATTTCAAAACGATTCAGTAATTATGTTTCCATTCATTCTAATTTCATAGTGGTTCTAATTTTATTGTTTTCTTATATGGTAGGAAAGTCAAAGAAATACATCAAGTTCAGGAAGTTCAATTCAATTATCAAGTTTGCATGATAAGTTACATTGGATGAGCAAGTTGGGACATTTCATAAATTTTTGTTCTGAAAATTTCACAAGTGGAAAGACAAAGGATCATTCAGGAGTAATATTGCATGAAAAACACATAAATGTTATAAGAAGTAGTCCCTTTTCAATCTTCCTGAACATACCAAAAATTCGGCATCTTAGGGGATTACTGGTCGACATATTTGAGAGTTGGGATTGAGAAAAAGAGACATTCAAATTCGCCAATGTGGTAGTGTCCTTCACAACCAATGATGTAGTATTATTGCTTGAAAACCCAAATAGAGGCAGACATGTAGAGATGGATTCCAATGTTACCTCCGATGCCTTATTCGAAATTTTTTTCCAAGTAAAGATCTAAATCGATATAGAATGGAAAATCTAATAAGCACTTATTGTCTTCGAGTTGATTTGGATGTGTTGCTATTTTGTAAATTTTATATTTTGTATCTTTTTTTCTATTTTATTTGCTTCTAATACATATAACTTACCTTTTAAAATTGAAGATATTGTCGACAATTTCGACAATCTAGGAAGTTATAATTGGGTTGAGGTTACATATAACTATATGGCTCCTCAACTCCCAATATTTGGAAATGCTTACCCTTCATAATGAAAGCTTAGTTAAAGTTCATCGAGAATTAGTTGTCATTCTATAAAAGGGAGATTTTTCTTATCCAACTATCCATCCTGCTAAAGATCCTCATCCTGAACTTGTTTCAACCAATTTGAAAAGGAGAGGATATGAAAGAAGTCATTATAACCTCAGGTCGACCCCTAAAGATACACTTAATTGGCTAGCATTGGTCCCAAGTAGGAAGAGGACAAGGAGAAAAATAAAGAAGGGTGAAAGGGGTAACTTGGGAGGTTGATATTAAATGAAAGAAGAAGATAAAACTATTTTAGTTGGCGATGATTTTGATGATAAAGAAGAGGTTGATAAAATGAAAGTAAGGGTGAAGGAAATGAAGACTATGAGATTGAGTTCAATTAAAGTAAGTAGATATTTATGCATATATATTTAAGTTTGTTTGAAGTACTTATATTATCTTTAATTTGTCTTTTGCTTATGTTAAATATATTGAGTTTGATTTAGTTGCAGTATTTGAAAGGAGAACTCAAAGAAATAAAAAAGAAAAAATGAGAAGAAGATGCAACCTACCTAATAGAATTCCTTCAAAATCCGAGATGGTCTACATTTGATTTCATATGGGAGAAAAGCTACTACTCATTGACTATAAATAGCTTCTTCACATGTATCTTAGGCAATATATTTATAGACGAAGAAGTAATTGATGCATATATTTTATTACTTTTTAGGGAAGCTTCCTCGTCCAAAGCTTCCTCGTCTAATAAGTTGTTTAATAAATCCATATATTGCTCAACTGAATTCATGGTAAATATGTGACTTCATATTATAATTTATATTATATTGTTGATATAATTAAACTAATTTATAATTGTATATTGAATCTTGCAGTCCACATATGAACATTTATGGGAAATAATTTTATGTCTAATTATCAAAACAAACCCGGTTGATCAAGAAGTTAGGTATATTTTGATACCTATAAATACTAATCGTGGACATTATCATTTAATGGTCATGGACACCGAGGTAAAAACATTCTACCATTATAATTCATTATCCTACGACTATAAATATGATTAACATTTTTCAGAGTTGGTTAGTATTAACATATGAAATTTATATTCTAACATTATATGTTTTCAACTGATAAACTAAGGGAGCTATATAATGGATTACAAGAATATCACCGATTTGAAGAATAGGCTTCTACTAAAGTAGAATGTCCTCAACAAATATTATCGTAAGGAAATTATTACATGATTAATAAATTTCAATGATACATTGTCATTATAATTTTGTTACTAATTTAATTTTGTGATACTGCAAGAATGACTGTGACTTTTTCATTGTGCAATATATTAGACATTTATTGTACAATATTGACATGAAATTTACTCAAAAAGACATTCATAAATTTAGCGTGGATGTTGCATTATCAATCATTAGGGATAAATTTTGTAAATTCAAAGTAGAATGAATTATCAGCCTTGTCTTTGACGAGTTGTATATTTGTAAATGACGTGTTGTAGTATGTTTGTAATTGACGTGTTGTATAGTATGTTTGTAATATGTGTATCAAAGTTCGAAGTATGTTTGTTTGTTGCAAATTTATACTTCATCTAATTATTTGTTATGAAATGTGTTTTGTCAAGATTCTTGTTTATCGTTGTTATTTATCTAAAATGTTGTGTTGGTTGTGTATTGGATTGTTTAAAAATGTTGTGTTGTGTTGTGTTGTTCTAAATTCATCTTGTATTGGATTGTGTAAAATTCATATATTGTTGTTGTATTGGATTGCTATTGGATTGATTTTTGATTCTTTAAAAATGTTGTGCTATGTATAAAAACTCTAAATTGATATTGTACTAGATTGCATTTAAAAATGATGTATAGTTCTTGTATTGATTGATATTGAATTGTTTAAAATTGTTGTGTTGTGTTGTTCTTAATTTATCTTGTTTGGATATAGTGTTAAATTTATTTGTTGTGTGTGTTGTTGTTCTAAATTGATCTTGTATTTGATTGTGGAAGATTGGTATGTTGTTCTTGTATTGGACAGATATTGAATTGTGTGAAATTGTAGAGTTTTATCGTTTTAAATTATTTTGTATTGAATTGTCCATTTACATTGAGTTGACTACATCATTTGTTGTACTTGGATCGTGCTAAAAAATTTGTAACTCTCAATATGTTGTATTGTAATGTTAATAATGTGCATTTTCATGTTCAGAAGATCAGCATGAACACATAAAAACTTGTCCCATGTCGATCCGATGTTGTTTGGTTCATCAACCGATTTTGGTTAAAACCGGTTGATGGACTTTGCAAACCCTAAAAATTAAAAATTTGAAATCTTAAGGAAGATAATGGATGTCACATCTCAAATATGGTGTGTTTTAGTGATTATCATCTGCATTTCATTTATATTGAGTCAAAAAAAACCTTATTTTTGGTGGTCGAATCATGTTTAAAAAATGATTGCGCTCAATACATTGCATCGTAATGATATTAGTGACCCTAAAAATAAAAAATTTGAAATCTTAAGGAAGATAATGGATGTTCCATCTCAAATATGGTGTGTTTCAGTGATTATCATTTGCATTTCATTTATATTGAGTCAAAAAAATCTTATTTTTGGTGGTCAAATCGTGTTTAAAAAAAGGTTGCACTCAATACGTTGTATCGTAATGATATTAGTGAGCATTTTCACGTTCTGGAGACCTGCACGAACACATAGGAACTTGCCCCATGTAGATTTGATGTCATTTAGTCCATCAACCGATTTTGGTCGAAACCGGCTGACGAACTTCAGCTATTCGAAAAATAAAAACTTTTACCACCATCACATAGAGGGAAGCTCAAGGTTCTCAAATATGGTGTGGGTCATTGATTAACATATAATTTTCATTTACATTGACCTTACGATATCATTTGTTGTGGCCAGAGTGTTTTCAAAAATGAATCAGTCGACTGATACTATGTATCAGTCAAATCGATTAGTTTCTGTCTACCAAAGAAATTGAAATAGTTGAATCAATACATGAAAATAGTCGAATTGATTCATCTCTGTTCTACTCATAAATTGAAATAGTTGAATCGAATTGTCTCTGTATAAAGCATAAACTCAATCAATCGAATCGATCTCTGAAATCAGCCGAATCGAATCTCCTCTATACACACCATAAATTGCATTAGTCGAATCCATACCTAATATTAGTGGACACGATCTGAGAGCTTCTGAGAAGATGCTGAAACCCTAAGGGATGTGATAGAGAGATCAATGAGGAATAGTAGGGTTAGGGTTTGCCATTGGTAAGGAGAAAAATCAGTAGATAGTCCTACCATAGGTCACTGGAGCACTAGGCTGTTAGGATGTATACTAAAAGCCTAGCTTTTGGTATAAACATTTATCTAGAAATAAGAATCACATTGGTCAAATATCTATATTTACGATAAATGTAGTTGCTCAATTAATTTATATTGTAAATAACATGGTGTGTGGTGTCACACACAGAAGATCATGTTATCAGTTCCTTATAAATTATAAACAGTAGCTCACGACCAAGATGGAAAGGAACAAACCATTGGAAGGTCGTAGTGTAATTAGATGTTAGTTTATCTTAACTATATAAGTACACTAGTACACTTAGAGTGTATTGAGTAGGACCATTTGAGGTCGTTCCTTTTATACTGACTTTATGAAGGAACAAAGACCTCAGTTATTATGGAAGTGTGTGCTCTTAATCCTAATATAATAACAAGCACATATATTTGATATTTATTTCTTTAATTTATCAATGGGTGAGATTTAGTTCGATAAATCAATAAGCCCGATAAGTTAGGAAATGATATCACTTATAGTGTGTGTTGTTGATTATAGAAGGAAACTGTGTCCTAGTGATCTAGGTTGAGAATGCCCCCAAGAGGAGTTCATAAGGATTGTCATGTTAAACCCTGCAGGTGGACTTAGTCCGACATGACAATGAAGTTGAGTGGTACTACTTTTGGAGGTAAATATTAATTAAGTGAGTTGTCAGTAACTTACTTAATTAGTGGACATTTGTTATCTTAAACACAGGGAGACTAACACACTCATAATAAGAAGGAGCCCAAAATATAATTTGGGATTGATGCGGTAGTTCAATAATAGTTCTCTAGTGGAATGAATTATTATTGATAAAATTAAGTTGTGTGTTCGGGGCGAACACGGGATGCTTAATTTTATCGGGAGACCAAAACCAATTCCTCCTCTCGGTCCCTATCATAACCTCTTAATTATAGAGTACTATACCCACCTATACCCACCTTCTTACCCATCCCATAGGGGCCGGCCAAGCTAGCTTGGAGACCAAGCTAGGGTCGGCCAAAGTTTGGTTCATGGGTGCTTCAAGGTGGTCGGCCCTAGCTTGGGTTCAAGCTTGGTGTGGCCGTCCCAAATTAAAATAAAAGGATTTTTATTTTTAAAAATTTTTCTTATGTGGATAACATGTTTTAAAAGAGAGTTTAAAATTTTAAATCTTTCCTTTTATAAGATTCTACAAAAGATTAAGAGAAGAGCTAAATCTCTTTCCTTATTTGTAGATTAAAAGGTTGATTTTAATTTTGGTAAAAACTTTCCTTTTAACCATGTTCATGATTTAAAAGAAAGTTTAAAAAATTAATAATTCTCTTTTATTAGTTTCTACAAAAGATTAAGAAAAGATTTGATATCTTTCCTTATTTGTAGATTGAAAGGAGATTTTAATTTTTAGAGATAACTTTCCGGAAATTATCCACATGTTTAAAGAAAGATTTAATTTATAAAATTTCCTTTTAACTAATCATGAAGAGATAAGAATTATTGGAGAAATTTTTTATAAAATTTTCGGAAGCAAATAATGAAGTTTTAATTTGTGTTTAAAATTTTTATTTGATTGGAGATTTGGTGTGGCCGGCCATTATAGTAATGAGAAGAAAAATTATTTTTAATTAAATAAATTTTTCCTTTTCATGACAAAAGAATTAAGGAAGTTTTTATTAAAATTTCCTTATTTGCCAAGACCAAGGATTATAAAAGAGGAGGTGGAGGAGCTTTCATGGGTGAACAACTTCTATTCTTTTCCTCCTTCTCTTCCTTGGTTTTGGTGGCCGACCCTATTTCTCTCCTCTCCTCTTGTTGGCCGAAACCTATCTTCTTGGTGGAGCTCTTGTTTGTGGCCGGATCAAGGAAGGAGAAGAAGAAGAGAAAGAAAGCCTCGTCTCTAACATCCCTTGGAGCATTGGTGGTGGCCGAAATTCTTCATCCTTGAAGAAATTTATTGTGGCCAAAATCTAGAAGAAAGAAGGAAGGTGGAAAGGTGATTCTCATCTCGGAAGATCGTTGCCCACACAACGTCCGAGGTTAGAAGAGGAATACGGTAGAAGATCAAGAGGTCTTTCTAAAAGATATAAATAGTATTTTTCCTTTCCGCATCATACTAGTTATTTTTGGAAATAATACCAAATACAAGAGGCATGCGATTCTAGTATTTCGAATTTATTTTCGATGTTGTGTTCTTTTGTTTTTCTTTTTCCTTGTGATTTGATTGTTCTTTTCGGTTAACCTAAAGTTATTTAAGGAAATTAAATATTAGCTTTCCTTAAAAGGCTTTGTCTAGTCGGTGGTGGTTGCTCCCATATCCAAGAAGGTCATGTGCCTCGCCACGTCAGTACTGGAAGCCAATTTTGGAAATTAATATTTAATAGAATTAATAACCTAGGTGATTTGGATCGAAAGTGTTAAGTTCCGCAGGAGATCCAAGTCTAAACCTAAAAGAACAAATAAATTAAACTTTGGATCAAACGTGTTAAGTTCCACAGATGATCCAAGTTTAATTTAAAAGAACACATGGTAGCTAGGGAAAGGTTCAGATCTTTGTACAAAATTTTTGTACAGTGGAACCATTAGGTTTTCCGAAGGGAAGAGGCACCAATCGCCACTAATGGAGGCACCAATCACCACTAATGGGACAAGTTCCTATGTGTTCAGGCTGGTCTCTAGAACGTGAAAATGGCTACTAATATCATTACGATACAACGTATTAAGAGTTACGAATTTTTGAACATAAATCGAGCCACAAAAATGATGTCATAAGCTCAAGGTAAATGCAAATGATATGATAATCACTAACCCACACCATATTTGAGATCCTTGAGCTTTCCTCTATATGACGGTGTTAAAATTTTCATTTTTCGTATAGCCGAAGTCTATCAGCCGATTTGACCAAAACTGGTTGATGGACCAAACGACATCGGATCTACATGGGACAAGTTCTTATGTGTTCGTGCTAGTCTCTATAACATGAAAATGGTCACTCATATCATTATGATACAACGTATTGAGAGTTATGAATTTTTTAACACAAATTGGACCATAAAAAATTATGTCGTAAGCTCAAGCTAAATGAAAATGATATGATAATCACTAACCTACACCATATTTGAAACCCTTGAGCTTCCCTCTATGTGATGGTGTTAAAATTTTCATTTTTTGGATAGTCGAAGTCCATCGGCGGATTTTGACCAAAACTAGCTGATGGACCAGATGATATCGGATCTACATGGGACAAGTTTCTATGTTGATCCGGATACAGGGAATGGCATGGGAGTAATTAAGGAGAAGGAGGAGGGCTTTTTTGTAATTGGAGGTTTAGGTTTTTTTTGGTGATTAAGGCAAGCACGAGAAGAAAAAAAGGGAAGGGGAGGCGGCGGCTCGTGTTCAAGGAGAAGGGGGAAAAAAGGGTTTTTTCCGCCGCCAGCCAAGGAGGGAGCTGCTCCTTGCGTACTTCGCCGGCGCCTGTCGCAGCCACCGGAGCTGCTTTTCTTCTCTCCCCTACCTCCCTTCAGCGCCAGCTCCGACGTTGGTCATCGACCGCCGCATACCGCCGGTCTCCATCTATGCTCCCCTCCATAGAGGGGTGGTTTTTGGTGGAGCATCGCCGTCAAGCACAGGAGGCACTTGGTGTTCTTCATGCTGCGACCGCCGCGAAACAGCACCGACTTCTTCTCTGCCGCGCTCCGCAGCGCCGGCGACTCCTTCCTAGCGCTGAGTCCAGCGATCACCGCCGCCTATAGCGGCAGCCACTGCCCCTTACAGCATCTCCGGCATCCAGCGTCTCAAGGGGTCTAGCACTGTCCCCTCCAGTGGTCGGCCCATCTGCAGGCCGCTGCCTTAGCCTCCCATAGCCACCGTCGTTACCACCATTTCCGGCGATCCTACAGCAGACTCCGGCCCTCCAACAGTGGACTCTATTGGCTGTATAGTAGTTGTCTCCACTGCTTTTGGCATGGATCCTGCCCTCCGCGGTGTCTTTGGACTTCCGTCGTGTTTTCCGGCCATCGAGCCGTGATGCTCTGCTATTTGTATTGCTGCTATGATGGCCTCTGTGTGGATACAAGGCATACCGGATTCCGCGTCGCTGCTCCTAGATCCGACTCCGTTGCTGACTCATATCCATCCATCCGGCAGGACCAGAGGGCGCTACGACTTGATCGGCACCACGACTAGCTCACTCATCCATCCGAGGGCGCCCCCCTAGGCCAGGGTACGTTCTCATACTCGATATCTGTTCATTTTATTGCTATATTATTATGCGGTTACTTATATATCTGTGGGATTCACCTCGAGCACCGAGGTACCAGAGGCCGGGGCGACCCGGTTGCTGGATGCAGGTACAGTTGATCGGAGGAGGACTTCAGACGACTTGGTCAACGCAGCGGACAGATCATCAACCGGGTCATGGGGATGAGGTCAACCTTCCAGACACGTCACACCGGCAGGTTCGTTTTCTCAGCTTCCAGACAAGATCAAAATGGCGCCGTCTGTGGGAACGCGCCTGATCTGGAACGTGAAGATGGACGACGCCGGAGAGTTCTGCTATCCTCATGACCTAGGTCAGTCTTTCCGTTATCTGTTCTCGGTTAGTTATGTGATCTGTAGTAGTTCTTCGAGCCAAGGCCCCCGAGCCGTTCGGCCGGGAGGTTGATATACGAGCCAGAGGCTCGAATACGAAGACCCCCGAGCCGTTCGGCCGGGAGGTTTATATCCGAGCCACAGGCTCGAAGACGAAGGCCCCCGAGCCGTTCGGCTGGGAGGTTTATATCCGAGCCACAGGCTCGAAGACGATCGGCCGGGAGGTTGATATCTGAGCCGAGGCTCGAAGACCCCGAGCCGTTCGGTCAGGAGGTTTATATCCGAGCCATGCTCAAGAGGCCCCGAGCCATCGGAGGTTGATATCTGAGCGAGGCTCGAAGGCCCCGAGCCGCTCAGGGAGGTTTATATCCGAGCCACATGCTCGAAGATGAAGGCCCCGAGCCGGTCGGGAGGTTGATATCTGAGCCACAGGCTCGAAGACTCGGCCGATCGCCCGGGAGGTTTATATCCGAGCCACGGGCTCGAAGCCGCCGAGCGGCCGGGAGGTTGATATACGAGCGAGGCTCGAGGAGGCCCCGAGCCATTCGGCCGGAGGTTTATATCCGAGCCACGTCGAAGACGAAGGCCCCGAGCCGCTCGGCCGGGAGGATTATATACGAGCCGGGCTCGATGGCGAGACCCCGAGCCGGTCGGGAGGTTTATATCCGAGCCACGGGCTCGAAGACGAACCGAGCCGAGCGGCCGAGAGGATTATATCCGAGCCACGGGCTCGCCGAGGCGACCTCAGGGAGGATTATATCTGAGCCCGTAGCTGCTACGGGCTCGATGGCGAAGACCCCCGAGCCGAGCGGAGGATATTATCTGAGCCAAGGGCTCGATGGCGAAGACCTCAGGGAGGATTATATACGAGCCGGGGGCTCGATGGCGTCGGCCGGGAGGATTATATACGAGCCCGCACATACCATCGGTCCCATACGAACGCCACCAATGATTATTCAGTTTACCCGTGATTCCCGGCACGATGCTGAGCTGGGTTTGCCACCCGAGTGGCTCCTCAAGCCAGCGAATGATGGAGGAGATACGGAATGCAGTGGGGCAAGCCGGTAGACCCCGAGCCGAGCAGCCGGGAGGATTATATACGAGCCAGGGGCTCGATGGTGAAAACCCCCGAGCCGAGCAGCCGGGAGGATTGTATACGAGCCAGGGGCTCGATGGCGAAGACCCCCGAGCCGAGCAGCCGAGAGGATTATATACGAGCCAGGGGCTCGATGGAGAAAACCCCCGAGCCGATCGGCCGGGAGGATTATATTCAAGCGATCATCACCGGTTTCGGACCAGTTCAGCGGACCAGCACATCATATGTCTATATCCCCCGTTCGGGGTTGAGCGGCCTTCACTGGTCACGGACCAGATTCATGATCATCTATCTCCCCCATTCGGGGTCGAGCAGTCGTCATGGCCAGGTATCTATTCTTCCGATCGACGTCGTTCAGGTCGCACGCGCGGCATCATCCGCCCAGCATTTATCCGACCGATCGACATCATTCCGGTCGCACGCGCGGTATCGTCCGCCCAGCATTTATCCGACCGATCGACATCATTCCGGTCGCACGCGCGGTATCATCCGCCCAGCATTTATCCGACCGATCGACATCATTCCGGTCGCACGCGTGGTATCGTCCGCCCAGCATTTATCCGACCGATCGACATCATTCCGGTCGCACGCGTGGTATCGTCCGCCCAGCATTTATCCGACCGATCGACATCATTCCGGTCGCACTCGCGGTATCGTCCGCCCGACATTTATCCATCCGATCGGCATCATTTCGATCGCTCGCACGACAGCGTTCGCCTAGCATCTATCCATCCAATCGATAGCACTTCGATCGTTCGGTCGGTATCTTCGCGGCTACGCACTCGGCATTGGTCCGATTACAGACTTGGTCCGCTCGGTATCGTTACCATCTCCTACGACACCACTATTATAGCGACCGCTTGAGCGACATTATATTATTGGTTCAGCAATTTGGCTTTGACATCGAGAGTAGTTCAATTCTTTGCAATAGACTGTCCAGTCAGTCGGACTCACGCCTCCTTCGACTAGACTTGAAGGGGAGGCTTGTGATCCGGATACAGGGAATGGCATGGGAGTAATTAAGGAGAAGGAGGAGGGCTTTTTTGTAATTGGAGGTTTAGGTTTTTTTTGGTGATTAAGGCAAGCACGAGAAGAAAAAAGGGAAGGGGAGGCGGCGGCTCGTGTTCAAGGAGAAGGGGGAAAAAAGGGTTTTTTCCGCCGCCAGCCAAGGAGGGAGCTGCTCCTTGCGTACTTCGCCGGCGCCTGACGCAGCCATCGGAGCTGCTTTTCTTCTCTCCCCTACCTCCCTTCAGCGCCAGCTCCGACGCTGGTCATCGATCGCCGCATACCGCCGGTCTCCATCTCTGCTCCCCTCCATAGAGGGGTGGTTTTTGGTGGAGCATCGCTGTCAAGCACAGGAGGCACTTGGTGTTCTTCATGCTGCGACCGCCGCGAAACAGCACCGACTTCTTCTCTGCCGCGCTCCGCAGCGCCGGCGACTCCTTCCTAGCGCTGAGTCCAGCGATCACCGCCGCCTATAGCGGCAGCCACTGCCCCTTACAGCATCTCCGGTATCCAGCGTCTCAAGGGGTCTAGCACTGTCCCCTCCAGTGGCCGGCCCATCTACAGGCCGCTGCCTTAGCCTCCCATAGCCACCGTCGTTACCGCCATTTCCGGCGATCCTACAGCAGACTCCGGCCCTCCAACAGTGGACTCTATTGGCTGTATAGTAGTTGTCTCCATTGCTTTTGGCATGGATCTTGCCCTCCGCGGTGTCTTTGGACTTCCGGCCATCGAGCCGTGATGCTCTGCTATTTGTATTGCTGCTATGATGGCCTCTGTGTGGATACAAGGCATACCGGATTCCGTGTCGCTGCTCCTAGATCCGGCTCCGTTGCTGACTCATATCCATCCATCCGGCAGGACCGCTACGACTTGATCGGCACCACGACTAGCTCACTCATCCATCCGAGGGCGCCCCCCTGGTCTAGGGTACGTTCTCATACTCGGTATCTGTTCATTTTATTGCTATATTATTATGCGGTTACTTATATATCTGTGGGATTCGCCTCGAGCACCGAGGTACCAGAGGCCGGGGCGACCCGGTCGCTGGATGCAGGTACAGTTGACCGGAGGAGGACTTCAGACGACTTGGTCAACGCAGTGGACAGATCATCAACCGGGTCATGGGGATGAGGTCAACCTTCCAGACACGTCACACCGGCAGGTTTGTTTTCTCAGCTTCCAGACAGGATCATATGTGTTCGGGCTGGTCTCTATAATGAAAATGAATGCTAATATCATTACGATACAATGTATTGAGAGTTACAAATTTTTGAACATAAACTGGGCCACAAAAAATGATGTTGTAAGCTCAAGGTAAATGAAAATTATATGATAATCACTGACTCACACCGTATTTGAGATCCTTGAGCTTTCCTCTATGTGATGGTGTTAAAAGTTTCATTTTTCAGATAGTCAAAGTCCATCAGCCGGTTTTGACCAAAACCTGTTGATGGATCAAACGACATTGGATCGACATGGGGCAAGTTCCTATGTGTTCGTTCTAGTCTCCTGAACGCGAAAATGCATATTATTATCATTACAATACATTTTATAGAGTGTAGGGATTTTTTAAACATGATTCATGCACAAAAAATGAGGTTTTTTGACTCAATATAAATGAAATGCAGACGATAATCATTGAAACACACCATATTTGAGATGCTTCATCCATTCTCTTTCTTAAGATTTCAAATTTTAAATTTTTTGGGTTTGTAAAGTCCATCAGCCGGTTTTGACCAAAACTGACTCATGGACCAAACGACATGAAACAAGTTCCCATGTGTTCAGGCTGGTCTCCTGAACGTGAAAATGCACATTATTATCATTACGATACAACGTATGGAGCTTAGATATTTTTTAACACACCATATCGAGATCATCAAATTTTTAACAACTTTCTACCAAAATAAATGACACAACAATTTACAACACAACTATTTTACACAATACTTTACACAATCCAATAGAAAAATAATTTAGAAAACAACACAACAATTTATATCTCTACATAACCAAACATATGAATATACATACATAATATAGACAACATTACATTGAGATATTTAAATGTATTTAGCAAAACACATATCTGAATATATTTAGCAAAATACACATATTCATTCATCACAATGATAGGCTTGTGTGTCAAATGCATACAAAAGTTGAGCACTATCACAAAAAAAAACCAATACAAGAACACCATTACATATATCAACTCGTCGGGGGCATTCTACAGGATCTTTTATTGTGACCCAATTGCTTGCACCTACTACACTTGTTTTTAACCTTTCTTGTGTACTTGGACGGGATCCTCGCCTTCTTCCTTCTTCTAGGTTGCACAAGGCTACTAGGTGGTAGAATAATACATTCTTGTCCACCTATTGACCAATATTAACTACTTCTACATAGATAAATATGATCCATGTAAGTGCTTTTCGAAGTATCAAATAAGAAATAATGCTCACAATACTTATACGGATCCATGTTTCTGTATAAACACATTGTCATAGCGTGTGGCAAGGAAGTCGTGAAATTTGAAACTCACCGCAATCACATTTACAACACTCCATGTCAACTATATAGGATGATGATGAAGTTTGTACCTCCATTTATGTTCTGGTATGTAGATGAACAGTATAGTACTCAATTTTTTGTCTCCTAGTCTCAATCTCCTTCATAGCAAATGACATCAACACTCCTGAGGAATTAGCCACTTGCTCCCTACGGTTATAAAATCATTGAGCAACCTTCCTCCTTGTGTTATTTATTAGTGTTGTAATTGGGAGTTTTCGACTCTTCTTGAACAACACATTCATGCTTTCAGAATAATTCGTTGTCAACATTAAGTACCTTCTACCAAGGAAATGTGCATTTATCCATTTTGTAGATTCTATATTTTGAAGCCATTTATAAGCATCTACATGTGTCTCTAACATAGTCTGCATGATTCAATCAAATTGTAGAATTGTATGTGCTCTAGCTACAGTCCAAAACATTCTTAATGCAGCTCTGTCATGAGTATCAATAACCATATTACATGACAAGTGATAATAACATAATTCATGGTAGGCAGTAGGGTAAACTTTACTAATTGTAGATAATATTCCACGATGTCTATTAGATATAATTGTCATATTTGATGGATCAAATGCAAGAAATATCTTTAAATGATTTAAAAACTACTCCCATAAAGAGCCACACTTAACCTCAACAATTGCAAAGTCAACTGGAAGAATATTTTCATTACCATCTACTGTTGTGATTGTCAATAATACACCAGGGTACTTGCCCCTTAAGTGTGTTGCATCAATTCTAATTAATTTTTGAAAATAGGTTCGAAAAATTCTTCCACATGCACTAAAAGTCCAAAAACAACGATGGAATTTATCACCATTTCTTTTCAATGCAACGTATGTATCTAGGTCTCTATATTTAAGCTCACGAAATAGCCTAGGGACATCACCATAATCCACATCGAAATCACTTACCACCTTATTTATAGCTTTCATATGTGCATAGTATGCCTTTCTATATGATATATTCACTCCAAATCGTGATTTCATCTCATTCTGAATGTTTATGGGTCTATAGTTTTCTGATGCCACAAAATGACTTTCAATTTAAGAAGCTATAAACGAAGATGTGCATGCAGGATGTTTAGTTGTTGTCAAACAAAGACCACATTGATGACGATCTAAATATTTTGTAACCATGAACTCAATATCTCCCCTTGCAATTATTGTCCATGTGCAATTTTCTTCATCACAAATTGTTTTAACTCTATTCTTCCTTGTGTCCTTTATTTTGTATGTGAAGTGTTTGTTTATAGCATATTTAGGAAGTGCATCTTTAAAATGTTTTTACGTTGCATATACCTACAATATTAATTTATATATGTTTATGTAAGTACTATTAAAATTTAGTTGAGTTAACATAATAAAAGTTAAAAAAAACACACACAATTACCTGATAAACAAAAAATTCCTCAACTGAATCATCTACTTGTTTGATTAGCAATGGAAAACGTCTTGTGTTCATTTCATATGCATCTTCAGCTAATGAAAACTACTCTTCAAGGTTGATTATATTGGCTCATCTAATGATAGTATCTATCATTTGCTAAGAATTCATTCTCAGAAACATTCATTTGAATTTCCGCTTCTATTCTATTCTCATTATATTCTTGTTCAGTCCATGTATCCTTAAAAAGATTTTCTAATCATGTACTCATATGTACTGGGTAATCCTCCAAACTAGGAGCTTGTTCATTCAAATTGAACCGGTAATGAATAGTCTCTCTAGTATTGACCATAACACTAGATGAAGTTGAATGTGTCAAACTGCTGGTACCCAAATTTATATTTGGAGTAATAGATTTGTTTTGATTCTCTGTTTGTGAATCTATAGATAGCATCATAATTGTGAGAACGTCATCAGAAATTTGATCTTCCCTGCATTTATAAAATCATAAATTTATCATATTACAAACAAAAATTCTATTAATATTTAAAAAAACACATACACCAAGTAGAGGAGTCAAGATATCATTAAAATTGTATCTTACTACAATTGTACTAAAAATCTTTTACAATCTATCCTTTAAGAAACAATTATTTGTAAGATAAATCTAAAATTAGTGTTTTGATTTAAAGAGTTAAATAAAGACATCTAAAAATCATAAATGTTATTCTTCATAAAAATTCTTAATACTAATATATAAAAAGGGAAAAAGATAACTAAAATAGAGTAGAAGACAACATACATGTTTAGATTGATCACAGTGAAAAGTTTCTTCCTCGGTAGGATTTTAAATATTTTCGGTGCTTTGGAGTTTTTCTTGACTGATTACAATGTCTAGAACAGTGTCAAAAGGTTTGGAGCTGCCGAAATATTGATTTACACAAAACCAAAGCGCAAACTTCATTTATATGGATGATTCATACTAAAAGAAGCTTTCAGCGCTGAACCAAATAAATAACATACCTCGCTCGACCATTGCAATAAGAATGGCGAGGAGGAAGGGTACGTTTCACCGGTTAGGACTTTGGAGGGGAGTGTAGTTTGTCTTTGTTGAGATCCTGCATTGTGCTACAACGAATGAAACACATTGAGTTGCTGAATCGGGCAATACCGTGGCTTTTAGGTTTAGGTTTGATAAAGAAGATGCACCAGTCGTCGTTGTTGGTTCAGACGCACGTCAAGAAATGAAATCGACCGTCGCACAGTGCTGCATCGTTGGAAACACGTTGAGTTGTTGCACTGTGCGTTTAAAGAAGAAGATGAATGGTGATGTGTTTAGGTTTAGGTTTGACGAAGAAGATGCATCGTCACCAGTCGTTGGTGTTGGTTCGTAGCACTTCAGGAAGACAAATCACATGGTTCGGATGCACGCAACAGCCAGCGTGGAAAAAGGCGGACAGAGGCGGAGGGTAAAATTGATATCCGATACGTATTTTCGTCAGTTTAGAAGTGATATATGTGAAATAGGTATTTTACAACTCTATATGCGCGGTTTAGTAAAATGTTATATCTTTTTGAGTCGGATGCACTAGAAAGTCTCAACTCCGTTTTCCTTTGTCTTGCGAGCGTCTCCCACGACGATGTCCATCGCCTCCTTCTCTCCCGCTCCTCGCCTCTACGTTCCCCCGCCTTGACTTCTGATGGCATTCGTCTTTTCTCTTCTCCATCTCCAGATGTGGCTTCGGTGGATGAAGCACCGGACCTGCTGATGCTCTCAGGTAGTTTTCCAATCCCCTTGCCCCACCGACCTTACGAATCTTGATTTCGGTTATACTTTTGAATGTTTCTTCCTGATTCTGTCTTATTGCACTAATTATGAATGTGTGTCCATTCTTTGTAGCTCGTCTTGTTTGTTTAGGGCTTTGCATTGCAGAAAACTACTAAAGAAAATTTATGAATTTCACATTGTGGTTTTGATCTTGCATTGAAGATTTGTCGTTCATATTTATACTGAGGTGGCGTTTTGTTTAGAGGTTTGAGAAAAAAGGAATGGATTCATTCCCAAACATTGTGTTTGGTTGATAGAAATAGAATCAAGATTTTGGAATGAAATCCAAAAACTTGGGTATTAATGAAACACACTTCTTCCCTTAGGTTTTGATAGGAACGAGAATGAAAATTAAGTTTTGGATAAAAATACCCTTAATATATTTGTTCTTTTTTTCATTTCACTTCCTCTCTCCTTATTCTCTCTCATCATGCTTTCATCATACTTTCTCTCTCCTAATTCTCTCTCATCACACATTCTCTACCATTTTCTCCCCTAGTCTCTCCCATCACATATACTCTCTCTCCTCATTTTCTCTCTCTCCATTTTCTTCCATCACACTTTCTCTCTCATTACACACTCTCTCCTCATTTTTTATCATACTTTCTCTCTCCTACTATACTCTCCCCTCATATTTTCCCTCTATTCATTCTCTCTCATCACACTCTCTCCTCATTCTCTCTCATCACACTTTTTCTCTAATCATTTTTTCTCATTACACTTTCTCTCTCAGCACACTTTCTCTCTCATCATATTTTCTCTTTTTAATCTTGTTAGAATGTATACTAAAAGCCTAGCTTTTGGTATAAACATTTATCTAGAAATAAGAATCACATTGGTCAAATGTCTACATTTATGATAAATGTAGTTGTTCAATTAATTTATATTGTAGATAACATGGTGTGTGATGTCACACACAGAAGATCATGTTATCAGTACCTTATAAATTATAAACAGTAGCTCACGACCAAGATGGAAAGGAACAAACCATTGGAAGGTCGTAGTGTAATTAGGTATTAGTTTATCTTAACTATATAATTACACTAGTACACTTAGAGTGTATTGAGTAGGACCATTAGAGGTCGTTTCTTTTATACTGACTTTATAAAGGAACAAAGACCTCAGTTATTATGGAAGTGTGTGCTCTTAATCCCAATATAATAACAAGCACATATATTTGATATTTATTTCTTTAATTTATCAATGGGTGAGATTTAGTTCGATAAATCAATAAGCCCGATAAGTTGGGAAATGATATCACTTATAGTGTGTGTTGTTGATTATAGAAGGAAACTGTGTCCTAGTGATCTAGGTTGAGAATGTCCCCAAGAGGAGCTCATAAGGATTGTCATGTTAAACCCTGCAGGTGGACTTAGTCCGACATGACGATGAAGTTGAGTGGTACTACTCTTGGAGCTAGATATTAATTAAGTGAGTTGTCAGTAACTTACTTAATTAGTGGATATTTGTTATCTTAAACACAGGGAGACTAACACACTCATAATAAGAAGGAGCCCAAAATATAATTTGAGATTGGTGCGGTAGTTCAATAATAGTTCTCTAGTAGAATGAATTATTATTGATAAAATTAAGTTGTGTGTTCGAGGCGAACACGGGATGCTTAATTTTATCGGGAGACCAAAACCAATTCCTCCTCTCGGTCCCTATCGTAGCCTCTTAATTATAGAGTACTATACCCACCTTCTTACCCATCCCATAGGGGCCAGCCAAGCTAGCTTGGAGACCAAGCTAGGGCCGTCCAAAGTTTGGTTCATGGGTGCTTCAAGGTGGCCGGCCCTAGCTTGGGTTCAAGCTTGGTGTGGCCGGCCCAAATTAAAATAAAAGGATTTTTATTTTTTAAAATTTTTCTTATGTGGATAACATGATTTAAAAGAGAGTTTAAAAATTTAAATCTTTCCTTTTATAAGATTCTACAAAAGATTAAGAGAAGAGCTAAATCTCTTTCCTTATTTATAGATTAAAAGGTTGATTTTAATTTTGGTAAAAACTTTCCTTTTAATTATGTTCATGATTTAAAAGAAAGTTTAAAAATTAAAATTCTCTTTTATTAGTTTCTACAAAAGATTAAGAAAAGATTTAATATCTTTCCTTATTTGTAGATTGAAAGGAGATTTTAATTTTTAGAGATAACTTTCCTTTTTGAAAATTATCCACATGTTTAAAAGAAAGATTTTAATTTATAAAAAATTTTTTATTAACCAATCATGAAGGGATTAAAATTATTGGAGAAATTATTATAAATTTCTAGAAACAAATTAGGAAGTTTTAATTAAAACTCTCCTTGTTTTGGGGAATGAGGTGGCCGACCAAATAAATTGGAGAAGAGGAAATTATTTTTAATTAAATAAATTTTCTTTTTCATGGCAAAAGAATTAAGGAAGTTTTTATTTAAATTTCCTTATTTTCCAAGACCAAGGATTATAAAAGAAGGGGTAGAGGAGGCTTCATGGTGAACAACTCTATTATTTTTCTCCCTCTTTTTTTCCTTGGTGTGGCCGGCCCTTCCCTTTCTCTTCTCTCTATCTTTGTGGCCGAAACCTTCTTTTCTCTTGGAGATCAAGTGGTGGCCGGATCTTAGCTTGGAGAAGAAGGAGAGAAAGCTTGCATCCCTTGGAGCTTGGTTGGTGGAAAAGGATCTTCTTCCTTTGAAAGTCTTGCTTGGTCGAAACTTGAAGAAAAGAAGAAGAAGGTGGTTTGGTGGTTCTCATCTCGGAAGATTGTTGCCCACACAACTTCCGGGATTAGAAGAGGAATACGGTAGAAGATCAAGAGGTCTTTCTAAAAGGTATAACTAGTATTTTTCCTTTCCGCATCATACTAGTTATTTTTGGAAATAATACCAAATACAAGAGGCATGCGATTCTAGTATTTCGAATTTGTTTTCGATGTTGTGTTCTTTGTTTTTTTTCTTTTCCTTGTGATTTGATTGTTCCTTTCGGTTAACCTAAAGTTATTTTAGGAAATTAAATATTAGCTTTCCTTAAAAGGTTTTGTCTAGTCAGTGGTGGTTGCTCCCATATCCAAGAAGGTCATGTGCCTCGCTACGTCAGTACTGGGAACCAATTATGGAAATTAATATTTAATGGAATTAATAACTTAGGTGATTTGGATCGAACGTGTTAAGTTTCGCAGGAGATCCAAGTCAAAACCTAAAAGAACAAATAGATTAAACTTTGGATCAAACGTGTTAAGTTCCGCAGGCGATCCAAGTTTAATTTAAAAGAACACATGGTAGCTAGGAAAAGGTTCAGACCTTTATACAAAATTTTTGTACAGTGGAACCATTAGGTTTTCCGAGTAGCAACCAACAAATCTCTCCTCATTTTTTCTCATCACACTTTCCCTCTCTTTATTTTTCCTATCACAGTTTCTCTCTCAACACATTTTCTCTCTCATCATACTTTTTCTCTCCTTAATCTCTCTTAGTACATTCTCTCACCTCATTTTCTCTCACCACACTTTCCCTCTCTTCATTTTTTCTATTATACTTTCTCTCTCATCATACTTTCTCTCTTATCATTCTCTCTCATTCTATTTTTCTCTCACATCTAATTTTTTATCTTATTTTCCTTTAAGGGTAAAAAAAAAAATTTAGGTTCATTTCAATTGAAAATATTCAACTAACCAAATATTATTTTTAAGAATGATACTCAAGCTTATACACATTCTCATTCCATAGTACTATGATACTTGATCCTCTCCGAAAGCGTGAAGCTGGAAAGCAAGGATGTGGCAGCTCTGCTGACTAGATGAAAACCTCGATCCTCTCTGTAAAACAAACCAAACCAGGGAAGGGGTCCCTAGCATTGGTCCTCCAACGCCCAAGTTAGAAACAAAAGTGTGAAGAGAAATCGAAAAATAATAGGGACATAGATCAGTCTTACTTTCTTCATACTTAGCATACTCTTTTATACCTTTCTTAATGACTCTCCATCTTCCATATTAATTACCGACATAAGGCATTTTTGTCTTGGCTTCTTACATTCATGGAACTAGTATTAACCATCGGTAGAAGACTATTTTGTCTTGGCTTCGTTGCATTCAACAATAGATGGAATGTTCTATTTTATTTTCTCTTCTCCTAATTAAGTATCTCAGCCTTTTCCTCTCTTATTATTTTATCAGTTCGTTATTAATACATGCAATGTCATATCCCAAGCCAAATAGGTGGCCCACTCGGCCAACTCTCCTATCGACCGGGCTGACTAGACACTGGTTCATCCAAATGGTCGACCGAACAATGGTTCCTCCGATCGGCCAATGTAACCACTTCCCGCTCGAGTCATGCGGACGAACCTTGCTTAAGCCTTGATGTTGATCGTCTTGACTTTGACTTACACTGTGACAATTGACCCGTGCCAAGTAGGCTCCTCCTTATCGTCACATCATAAGCTTCCCCCTTAAGTCCAGTCGAAGGAAACTGCAAGTCCAACTGACTAGACAGGTGGTGCCTTAGGTGATTTCCACGTCCGATCGGACTATGCTCGATCCTTAATCGCTAATCGACCCATAAGCCAATGCCGCTTGACTTCATTTTGCCATTGTCGGGTTCAACGCTATGACCCGTTCTTTGCGTCAATCGAGACGATGAGCAACAACACTTAGAAAATTTTCATCCTTTCTATGCGCTTCCTTGGGAGAGCGCGGTCACAACTAACGTCATCTAAATTTCTCGAAAATCATACAAATCCTTGATGATTATGGCCGAGCACGCGACCATACCTTTTAATTAAGTGCCTTAAATGATGTTCGATGATCGAAGGACACGTGTCTCACACTACTGTCGCATGCTTAATGTGACAGGTGGATATCCGCTTGCGACGTGACGTGCGTCTTTCCAAATTCAACGATTGGATCTGCTTCTAGGTTTTCGTAATTTTGGATCGGACGATTGAGGTCGATTGGCCGTGAGGTTTATAATCCTCTCGTGTGTCGCCATCTTCTACTTCATGCCTTCGTCTTCGAACGTTGTCGCTGTGACGTTCTACTCTCTTCCCCGACGATCTTTCTTGTAAGCTTCCTCTCCCTCACTCGAATCTTTTTTTTTGTTCTTAGCGTCCTTTCTTTCAATCGAACTGGTTTGTTATTTCTCGTCGACCTTTATTTCTGATGGAAAGCTCCTCACAACCTCCCGTCTTCGTTCCTAGGCTCTGGTACACATCCATCGAGTCCTGATTCGATGGAGGTGACGCTAAGAATTTGAGAGCCGCTTTTGAAATTCCATCTGATTATCAAATCGGTCTTCCTTCGGCTTTCAACTGCCCGATCGAGCTGTCTCCGGGTTTTGTGTGCTTCTTTAGGGACCAATTTACCACCGTCCACTTTGAGAAATAGTCCACCGAACGAGCAAGAACCTTCGCTGACCAGTCGCCATGGGAACGGTCCCACGTTGTCCATGTCCCATTGGTCGAATGAGCAAGACACCACAGATGCCTTCATCTCCTCGGTCGGTTGGTGCGGGAGGTTGTGATACCTTTGACAGGACAAACATATAGCGACTGTCCGAGTGGCATCCTCTTGGAAAGTTAGCCAAAAATATCCGGCTATGAGAATCTTTCAAGCTAGCGAATGGCCGCCCAGGTGGCTTCCACAGGAGCCAAGATGTACTTCTTGGAGTATGTACTTTATGTCCTTTGGGCCCACACATTTGAGTAGCGGTCTTAAGAAAGACCTCTTATAAAGCTCGTCTCCGATCAAGGTGAATCGCCCAGCCCTCTTCTTTAGTAGTCGAGCTGCCTCATGATCTATCAACGTACTACCCGATCGAAGGAATTCAATCAGCGACATTCTCCAGTCGCTTGGGAAGACCGCTCCTTCCATTCGGTCGATGTGCACCACCAATGAAACCTGTTCGATCGGCTGGCTAATCATGACCGGTGATAATGAACTGGCTAATTTAGTCAGTTCGTCTGTTGCTTGATTATTCGATCGAGGCACCTTCTTTACAATGACCTCTTGAAAAATTACCTTCAGCTTCTCGAAAGTTTCTGTTAGAGTGTATACTAAAAACCTAGCTTTTGGTATAAACATTTATCTAGAAATAAGAATCACATTGGTCAAATGTCTACATTTGTGATAAATGTAGTTGTTCAATTAATTTATATTGTAGATAACATGGTGTGTGGTGTCACACACAGAAGATCATGTTATCAGTACCTTATAAATTATAAACAGTAGCTCACGACCATGATGGAAAGGAACAAACCATTGGAAGGTCGTAGTGTAATTAGGTGTTAGTTTATCTTAACTATATAATTATATTAGTACACTAAGAGTGTATTGAGTAGGACCATTAGAGGTCGTTTCTTTTATACTGACTTTATAAAGGGACATAGACCTCAGTTATTATGGAAGTGTGTGCTCTTAATCCTAATATAATAACAAGCACATATATTTGATATTTATTTCTTTAATTTATCAATGGGTGAGATTTAGTTCGATGAATCAATAAGCCCGATAAGTTGGGAAATGATATCACTTATAGTGTGTGTTGTTGATTATAGAAGGAAACTGTGTCCTAGTAATCTAGGTTGAGAATGTCCCCAAGAGGAGCTCATAAGGATTGTCATGTTAAACCCTGCAGGTGGACTTAGTCCGACATGACGATGAAGTTGAGTGGTACTACTCTTGGAGCTAGATATTAATTAAGTGAGTTGTCAGTAACTTACTTAATTAGTGGACATTTGTTATCTTAAACACAGGGAGACTAACATACTCATAATAAGAAGGAGCCCAAAATGTAATTTGAGATTGGTGCGGTAGTTCAATAATAGTTCTTTAGTGGAATGAAGTATTATTGATGAAATTAAGTTGTGTGTTCGGGGCGAACACGGGATGCTTAATTTCATCGGGAGACCAAAACCAATTCCTCCTCTTGGTCCCTATCGTAGCCTCTAGTATATAGAGATTTATACCCACCATACCCACCTTCTTACCCATCAATGGGGCCGGCCAAGCTAGCTTGGAACCCAAGCTAGGCCGCCAAGATCAAGTGGATGAGTCATGTAGGTGGTCACCAAAGCTTGGGTCCCAAGCTTATGTGGCCAACCTGGAATATTAAAAAGAATTTTATTAAAATTATTTCTTATGTGGATATCATGATTTTAAAGAGAGTTTAAAATTAAAATTTCCTTTTATAACTTTCTACAAAAGATTAAGAGAAGAGATTAATCTCTTTCCTTATTTGTAGTTTAAAAGGATGGTTTTAATTTTGGTAAAACTTTCCTTATTTGTAAATCATCTACATGTTTAAAAGAGAGTTTAAAATTTGAAATCTTTCCTTATTTGTTGATTAAAGGAGGATTTTAAATTTTAAGAAAACTTTCCTTTTTAACCATGTTCATGATTTAAAAGAGAGTTTAAAATTAAATATTCTCTTTTATAAGTTTCTACAAAAGATTAAGAAAAGATTTGATATCTTTCCTTATTTGTAGATTAAAAGAGATTTTAATTTTTAGAGATAACTTTCTTTTTATCCACATGTTTAAAAGAAAGATTTTAATTTATTAAATTTCCTTTTTATAAACCAATCATGAAGGGATAAAAATTATTGGAGAAATTTTATAAATTTCCGGAAGCAAATAAGGAAGTTTTAATTTGTGTTTAAAATTTTATTTGCTTGGAAATTATATTGTGTGGCCGGCCAAATAAATTGGAGAAGAAAATTTATTTTTAATTAAATAAAATTTTCCTTTTCATGGCAAAAGAATTAAGGAAGTTTTTATTAAAATTTCCTTATTTGCCAAGACCAAGAATTATAAAAGAGGGAGTAGAGGAGGCTTCAAGGCTAAGGACTCTATTCTATTTTTCTCCCTCTTTTCCTTAGTGGTGTGGCCGGCCCTTTCTTCTTCTCTTCTTCTTCTCTTTGTGGCCGAACCTCTTCATGCTCATGGAGTTTTAATTGGTGGCCGGATCTAGCTTGAGGAAGAAGGAGAGAAAGCTTACATCCCTTGGAGCTTGGTTGGTGGAAAAGATCTTCATCTTTTGGAAGCTTTGTGCTTGGCCGAAATTTGAAGAAAGGAAAAGAAGGTGCTTTGGTGGTTTCTCATCTCGGAAGATCGTTGCCCACACAACGTCCGAGGTTAGAAGAGGAATACGGTAGAAGATCAAGAGGTCTTTCTAAAAGGTATAACTAGTAATTTTTCTTTCCCCATCATACTAGTTATTTTTGGAAATAATACCAAATACAAGAGGCATGCGATTCTAGTATTTCGAATATGTTTTTCGATGTTGTGTTCTTTTGTTTTATTTTTCCTTGTGATTTGATTGTTCTTTTCGGTTAACCTAAAGTTATTTTAGGAAATTAAATATTAGCTTTCCATAAAAGGTTTTGTCTAGTCGGTGGTGGTTGTTCCCATATCCAAGAAGGCCATGTGCCTCGCCACGTCAGTACTGGGAACCAATTATGGAAATTAATATTTAATGGAATTAATAACTTAAGGTGATTTGGGTCGAACGTGTTAAGTTCCGCAGGAGACCCAAGTCAAAACCTAAAAGAACGAATAGATTAAGTTTTGGATCAAACGTGTTAAGTTCCGCAGGCGATCCAAAATTTAATTTAAAAGAACACATGGTAGCTAGGAAAAGGTTCAGACCTTTGTACAAAATTTTTTTACAGTGGAACCTCTAGGTTTTCCGAGTAGCAACCAACAGTTTCTGCATATAACTTGAGTCGGGAGCTACTAATCTCGAATATCCCAGATAGTTGTTGGGCGGCTAACTGAGAGTCTGAGTGAATGAGGACCTTTGTGGCTCCGACATGCCACGATGCCTGTAAGCCGGCTATCAAGGCTTCATACTCAGCTTCGTTGTTGGTGGTCGGATAATCTAGTCGAATGAAGAGTTGCATCCGGTCTTCCCGTGGTGAAATGAGAAGAATGCCGATCCTGCTTTCTTGTCGAGTGGACAAACCATCAACATATATTCTCCAAGTTGCTGCTAGCTCGGCGTTCTGAACCTCTATGACGAAATCAGCTAAGGCCTGAGCTTTGATTGTCGTTCGAGGTTGATATTAAATATCAAATTCGCTTAGTTCGATTGCCCATTTGATTAGCCATTCAGATGATTCTGGGTTGAGAAGGACTCTTCCCCAGGTACTGTTGGTCATGATGATAATAGAATGGGCGAAGAAATACGGGCGGAGTCTCAGAACGGCTAACACCAATGCATAAGCCAACTTTCAAGACAAGTGTAGCAGGACTCTCGATCTTTCAATATATGGCTTAGAAAATACACGAGCTACTATTCAAGGTCATTTTTCTTAACTAATAACGAGCCGACCACATACTCGGTGGATGACAGATAGATCCAGAGCGACTCCCCAGCGCTTGGCTTAGCTAACACAAGCAAGGAGTTAAGATACTCCTTGAGCTCTTCCAACACCCGGTCGCACTCCGCGTCCCACTGAAATTTTTTCGCTCGGTGCAACACCTTGAAGAACAACAGGATCTGGTCAGATGACTTGGATATGAATCTGAACAGTGCGATCATTAGTCCGGTCAGCCATTGGACCTCCTTCAAGTTGCGGGGCAGGAGCATGTCTTATAGCACCTTCAGTTTGCTTGAATTCGCCTTGATACCCCATTCGGTAATGATATATTCGAGGAAGTGTCCACTCTTAGCGCCGAACAGATACTTGCTCGAGTTCAACTTCATCTCATATATCCTCAAGGTTCGGCATGTTTTTTCAATATCTACACAGGGATCAACAGCTCAGACTGACTTTATTAATATGTCGTCGACGTATACCTCTAAGTTGCGACCAATCTGCTTCCGAAACACCTTATTCATTAACCTCTGGTAAGTGGCGCCAACGTTCTTTAGTCCGAACGGCATGACGTTGTAGCAGAACGTTCCATCGACCGTGATAAAACTAACCTTTTCCTGATCTTCTTTGGCAACACTTGGTAGTAACCTTGATACGCGTCGAGCATGCAGATCAGCTCATAGCCCACCGTAGAGTCCACCATCTGGTCTATCCAAGACAGCGGATAGAAATCATTCGGGTACACCTTATTCAAGTTACGAAAGTTGATGCACACCCACCATTTGTTTCCCGGCTTAGAGACCAGCACGACATTAACTAGCCAGCTTGGGAATTTGACTTCCCGGATGTGGTTGGCCTCCAGTAATTTCTCTATTTCTGTCCAGATGATCAGGTTTTGCTCTGCGTTGAAGTCCCTTTTTCTCTGCTTCACGGGTCAGGCCTCTGGTCGAATATGAAGCTCGTGCTGGGTGACGCTCAATGAGATTCTGGGGAGCTTGTGGGTTGACTAGACGAACACCTCATGATTCCACCTAAGGCAAACAAATAGCTCTGTCTTTCTCTCTCTCTCTAGATCGACAGCAATGAAGGTGGTCGCTTCTGACCGGCTAGGATGAATCTGGACCTCTTCCTTTTCTTCATAAACCATCGTAGGGGGCTTCTCAATGATGGCATTCACCTCCAAGCGCGGGTTTTCCAGAGTTGTCCTTGCTCCTGATCTGACCATCTCGACATAGCATCACCGAGTGACCAATTGGTCACCTTTGACTTCTCCCACCTTGTCGTCCACCGGGAACTTAATCTTCCGGCAGTAGATGGACATTATCGCTCGAAACTCGTTGAGGGTCGGTAGTCCTAATAGAACATTGTAGGCCGACGGTGGGTCTACTACAATGAAGTTTGTGGTCCTTGTCCTCTTCAGGGGCTCCTCGCCGAGTGAGATGGCCAACTTGGTCTTGCCAATCGACAATACTTTGTTGCCCATGAAACCGTGAGTAGGGTCGTCATTGGCAACAGTTCGCTTCGGTCGATTTGCAACTGATTGAATGTCTTCTTGTATATGATGTTCACCGAGCTCCCTGTATCAACAAAAGTTCGATGGATCGTATAATTGGCAATTACCGGTCGGATGATCAGTGCATTATCATAAGGAATTTCCACTCCCTCTAAATCTCTAGGGCCGAAACTGATCTCGGGTCCTTCAGCTCTCTCCTTGCTGCAACCAACAGTGTGGATCTCGAGTCGTGTAGCATGCAACTTTCTTGCTCGATTAGAATCTCCATCGGTCGGTCAGTCGATGATCATTCCTATCTCTCCCCGAGCAACGTTACTCCAATTCTCTTCCTCCCGTGTCGACGATTTGTTCCGCTCGGCAGAGACTTGGGCAAGACTTGGATTGTTCCCACGCTGAGGCCAATGGTGGCATGGTTTGGCTATTTCCCTTTCTTCTTCCCTTCGAATGGTTGATTGACATCTTTGTTGCCAATCAGGCGATGGGGATCGACGACGATATCCCCGCAGGGCCGACCTGCTAGCTGCAGGTCGTAGCAGTCCCGAGTGTTGTATGTCGTCGACTGATGGAAGGAGCAGAACATCAACGTCCACATCTTACCTTTTGCAGCCTTTGGACAAGCGGCCACCACATGCTGCACGGCATGTGTCCTGGGCTCGTGTGGTGGGGCTCCTCTTGATCGAGGCCCCTTGGGGGGGTTGATAACTGCTCGGCTGGCGACATTCAGATGCTCCTACGGGCTTGGCGGGCATCTCCTTCTTCCTTGCTGTCTGGACTTCTTCCATGTTGATGTATTCATTTGCCTTCTTTTGTAGGTGGGCAAAGTACCTCAGCGGCCTCTGAATGAGCAACCAAAAGAACTCTCCTTCGGTGAGCCCTTGGGTGAAGGCGTTCACCAATACATTCAAGGGAGACTGCCAGGATGTCCATCACTACCTGATTGAAGCGCTGTATATAGGCCCTTAATACCTCTCGAGGCCCCTGCTTCAGCGAGAATAGATTCACACTCATTTTCTAGTGGCGGCGACTACTAGGGAAGTGATGCAGGAAGGCCGCTCGAAAGTCTTTGAAGCTATGGATTGAACTGCTCGGCAACCGTTTGAACTAACATTGTGCAGATCCAGATAACGTGGTGAGAAAGACTCGACATTTCACCCTATCTATGTATTAGTGAAGTGTGGCCATGTTATCAAACTTAGCCAGGTGGTCGTCGAGATCGCTCACTCCATTAGATTTCTCGATCGTCAGTGGGTGTAATACTTCGACAGAGGGTTGTTTAGAATCCCCTCCAAAAACTGTTGATTGACCCACTCAGGCGAATCATCCTATCTGAGTGTCTTCCTTTTCCTTGTGTCTCGAGCGGGCGCCTCATCCGAGGAAGTTCCCCGATCTCTGTTCGCTCGGCCCCTCTCTTCTGTTGGAGTCCATAATAGTGCTTGGTGGAATGGGACCGGCGCATTAGGGGCTTCCCCATAAGTGCTGACCGGCCTCTTGTTCGGTCCCCGAGTGTAGAGTTGTTCCGCTCAGTCCCCTTGCTCAACTTGGCGACCCGCTGCTGAGGCTGCAAGCTCTTGAGCTTGGCGGTCGGCCAGTGCCTGTTGTTGCTGTTGCTCCACCATCTTCGCTGCTCTGGCTTGTATTATCATGTCGAGATCCTCTTGCGTCAGTGTCACCATTGTGAGTCATCCATCATCTTCTATCTTCTCATTCGGATGCAAGTTACGTTCCCATAGACGACACCAAAATGATTTTGTCTGAAAGCGTGAAGCTAGAAAGCAAGGGATATGGTGGCTCTGCTGACTGGACGAAGACCTCGCTTTTCTCTGCAAAACAAATCAAACCAGGGAAGGAGTCCCTAGCGTTGGCCCTCCGACACCCAAGTTAAAAACAGAAGTGAGAAGAGAAATAAAAAAATAATAGGGACAGAGATCAATCTTACTTTCTTCATACTTAGCATACTCTTTTATACTTTTCTTAGTGACCCTCCATCTTCTATATTAATTACCGACAGAAGGCATCTTTGCCTTGGCTTCTTACATTCATGGAACTAGTATTAATCATCGGCAGAAGACTATTTTGTCTTGACTTCGTTGAATTCAATGATAGATGAAATGTTCTCTTTTATTTTCTCTTCTCCTGATAAAGTATCTCAGCCTTTTCCTCTTTTATTATTTTATCAATTCGTTATGAATACGTGTAATGTCATATCCCAAGCCAGACGAGTGGCCCACTCGGCCAACTCTCATGCCGACTGAGTTGACCAGACATTGGTTCAGCTAGATGGACGACCGGACAATGGTTCCTCCGATCAGCCGATATAGTTGTTAGAGTGTATACTAAAAGTCTAGCTTTTGTAAACATTTATTTGTTGAAATAAAAGAATCACATTGATCAATATCTGCATTTATTTATTAAATGTAATTGTTCAATTAATTTATATAGTAGACAACATGGAGTGTGGTGTCACACTCAGAAAATCATGTTGTCGGTTCTCTATAAATTATAAACAGATACTCGCGACTAAGATGGAAAGGAACACACCATCAGAATAGTCGTAGTGTAATTAAGTATTAGTTTATCTTAACTAATAAATTACACTGATACACTTTAAGTGTATTGAGTAGGATCATTTAGGTAAGTTCTTTTTGTACTGACTTAGTAAAAGAACTAAACCTTAGTTATTATGGAAGTGTGTGCTCTTAATCCTAATATAATAACAAGCACATATATTTAATATTTAATTCTTTGACTTATCAAAGGGTGAGGTTTAGCTCGATAAATCAATATGCCCGATAAGTTGGGAAATGATATTACTTATAGTGTGTGTTGTTGATTATAGAAGGAATCTGTGTCTTAGTTATCTAGGTTGAGAATGTCCCCAAGAGGAGCTCATAAGGATTGTCATGTTAAACCCTGCAGGTGGACCTAGTCCGACATGACAATAAAGTTGAGTGGTACTACTCTTGGAGCTAGATATTAATTAAGTGAGTTGTCAGTAATTTACTTAATTAGTGGACATTCGTAATCTTAAACACAGGGAGGCTAACACACTCATGATAAGAAGGAGCCCATAATGTAATTTGGGATTGGTGCGGTAATGCGGTAATAACTCTCTAGTGGAATGAGTTATTATCGATGAACTTGAGTTGTGTGTTCGGGGCGAACATGGGATACTCAAGCTCATCGGAAGGCCAAAACCAATTTCTCCTCTAGGTCCCTGTCGTAGCCTCATTATAGCCTCAAGTCCATCCAAATGTAAGGCTCTTCTTAGTGTCCAAGAAGTGGGCCGGTCCAATGCTTAGTGACCAAGCAAGGGCCGACCACTTCCTCTCCTATAGGGGTCGGCCCTTTGCTTGGTGACCAAGCATGAAGGGGCCGGCCACAATATTCAAACAAGAAGGGTTGTTTTTGAATTTTTAAAATCTTCTCTTTGTAGAAAACTATAAGTTTTAAAATAGAGATTTTAATCTTTTAAAAACTTTCCTTATTTGAATTTGGCCACATGTTTTAATAGAGAGTTTTAAAAGTTTTAAAACTTTCCTTTTTTAACCATCCTCATGGTTTAGAAAAAAAAAGGGGAGATAAGTTTTAAAATTAAAATTTTCTATCATCATGTTAAAAAAAGGAAACTTTATAAGAGAGTTTTTAAATTTAAAACATGGTTTTAATTTTTAGAAACTTTCCTTTTTTAACTCCTACTTTAAGAAAGAGAGCTTGTAAAATTTTATAAGAGTTTTTTCTTTTGTAAAATTTTATATAAAAAAATATTATTCCTTTCCTAAATATGGTGGTCGGCCACCTTGCTTGGTGCCTAAGTAAGGGGCCGGCCAAACTTAATCATAAACCATATAGGATTGATCACAACCATTGATTGGTGATTGATTCAATCAAGAGGAAAGAAAAGGAAAAATAAAAAGGGAAAAGGAAAAACTCTTGGATGATTTTATTTTTTTGTAAAAGGTTTTTCCTTATTTGCCTTGGGCAAGTAATATAAAAGAAGAGGTGAGGGGCTTCATGAGATACAACTCTTATTCTATTGCTTGGAGGTCTTTTGGTGGTCGGCCCTCTCCCTTCTCCTTTTCCCTTTGCTCTCTTCTCCTTGGTGGTGGTGGTGGCAGAATATTAGAGGAAGAGGAAGGACTCTTTTGGGTGGTGTTCATCTTGGAGGATCGTCGCCCACACGACGTCCAAGGCAAGGCGAGGAATACGGCAGAAGATTTCGAGGTCATTAGCTTACAAAGAGAAGGTATAACTAGTAATTTTCTTCCGCATCATACTAGTTATTTTCTTTGTAAAAATTCTAAATACAAGAGGCAATTAGATCTAGTTTATAGAATTTATTTTTTTATTTTGTGTTTTCTTCTTTTTCGAATTTGTGATTCGATTGTTCTTTTTGGTTAACCTAGAGTTATTTAAGGAAATAAATATTAGCTTTCCTTAAAAGGTCTTGCCTAGGCGGTGGTGGTTGCTCTCATATCCAAGAAGGCCATGTGCCTCGCCATGCAGTCCTGGAAGCCAATTTTAGAAATTAATATTTATGGAATTAATAACTTAGGTAGATTTGAATCAATAGTGTTAAATTCCGCTTGCGATTCAAATCTAAACCATTAAGAACAGATAAGTTAAATTTGGAATCAATGATGTTAAGTTCCGTCTGCGATTCCTTATTTAACTTCTAAAGAAAACAATAGGTTATTTAAGGAAAGGTTCGACACTTGTACAAAAATTTTTGTACAGTGGAACCGGCATGTTTTCCTAGGATTAACCAATAATTGGTATCAGAGCTAGGGTTTGCCTCTGTGTATTTTTAGAATTCAAATAGGTTATGCACATGTCATGCATAATTTAGGCAAGAAAATAGTAGGATGCGCTAACTCTTTGGTTGCAGGCTCCAACTATTATGACTTATTAATATTATGTGTGATTGGACCCATGAACATGTCAAGGGCATTATTTGTGTGCATGATTGTATGTATAAAATACAATAGGAGCTGTTTTATTTTTAGAATTTTATTTTTCGATCTAGATTACATGTACATTCTCTCGAGAAATATAGGATCGATATATGTAAAATTCTATTCTTGTCGCGAATCGGATTCTTGCGAGGCGTGGTACTTTTGGAGCACCAGAGGCGCGGCGGAATAAGAAGCAAGATGGATGCGACGACTCGACCGATGGCGGTGGCTAAAGATGGCAGTAGCTAGGGTTGGAGCATATTGAAGACAGTGATGGAAAAAGTCATAATAGTTGAAAAATTAATTTCCAAATTAATTTCTTTTATTTACTGTGATGTTTATATGCATGTGATGTATGCTAGGATAGTCTAAAATTCCTCATTTTAAATAACTAAGTGGGAGAGGGATTTATTTTAATAAATTCCATGGTCTCCATTACTGGTTTGTAAGTGATGCAAACAAACTTGCGCGTTGGCTCTGAGTGTCTTCCTCCATATCGGATGAGTTTGTTTGCAAATCACTAGATCAAACTTCCATTTAGGATGACTATAGGAAATTAATTAAGAGCGTGTGATCTTCCCCATCGGAAGGGGCACAATCTTATTAATAGACTTAGTGTCAAGTAATGATACACACTTAGGCACGTCTAATAGTATCCTCCCCATCGGAGTCACTGCTATTATTTGTGTGATCGAAGGAAACCAACTATTAATTTTATTTGTCAAAAAATTAGGTTGTCAAGATAATAAAATTAATGGGTTACACCCTCCTTTTACAAATGATGAATTTGTATACGTCCACACTATCGTGGCATACAAAATTCACGGTGTTTTGAGGTGTTGGTTAATTTAAAATAGTATTGTCTGAGAAATCAATATTATTCTAAATTTAGAGTTTTGACTAAAGTTATTTTTGTGATTCTTAGGATGACTTTCAACCCACTAGCCATTATACTAAAAGAAAACAAACTTACTGGACCCAACTACATAGATTGGAAACAAAACCTAGACATTGTCCTTACTGCTGAAAGTTATAAGTTTGTACTGACTGAGGCTTGCCCTGATACACCTGACGGTGACTCTACCCCAGAGGAGATTGAGTATCATAAGAAATGGGTAAAAGCTGATGAGATGGCACGGTGTTACATTTTGGCATCTATGTCAAATGTATTGCAACATCAACATCAAGATTTACCAACAACTTATGACAAAATGAACAATCTCAAAGAACTCTTTGGGCACCAGAGTCGGACCGCCAGGCAAGAGGCAATGAGAAAGCTAATGACAACCACCATGTCTGAGGGGACACCCGTAAGGGATCATATCCTCAAAATGATGGCTTATCTGAATGAAATACAAGTCCTTGGAGGAGAAATCGATGGGGAAACCCAGGTCGATATAATTCTCCAAACGCTACACAGAAGTTTTGAGCAGTTCCGCCTGACCTATAACATGAACAAAAGAGAGTATACGTTGGCGGAACTTCTGACAGAACTACAAGCAGCAGAAGGTATATTTCATCAAAGTTCTCAGATTCACTATGCTGAAAATGGTTTTACTTCTAAGTCGAAAGGCAAGAAGAAGAAGAAACAGGTCTTTTCAGCGAAGAGAGTGAATAAACCTCAGGGACAAAAAGCTGGAATGAAGAAGCCGAAGGGCAAGTGCTTCATCTGCAAGCAGTCTAGACATTGGAAGGCGGACTGTCCTCGTACGAATCAGAACAATAAAGGTATATCTCATACTCTAGTTGTTGAAACATGTTTAGCGGTGTTATCTACCAGCACCTGGTGTGTAGATACGGGAGCCACTGATCATGTCTGCAATTCCTTGCAGGGGTTCCAGGAAACCTGACGACTAATTGAAGGAGAGATTACCGTCTACATGGGCAATGCTACTAAGGTGGCGGCTGTTGCAGTGGGAGACGTCTACTTATCTTTTAATAGGAATAGAAATTTAGTTTTAAAAAATTATCTTTATGTACCCAGTTTTAGAAAGAATTTAATTTCAATTTCTAAACTGTATTTGGATGGATATTCAGTTTCCTTTAGTAACGATGTGGTTATTAAGAGAAATAAAGTGATTATCTGTTCTGGTGCATTGGTTAGCAATTTATATACTTTAAATCTAATTTCTCCCACAAAGCAAAATATGAAAATTAATAACACATCTTCTAACTCAAATAAGAGAAAAGAACTTTCGGAAATGAACCAAACGCATCTTTGGCATCTAAGGCTTGGTCATATTAACTTAAGTAGGATTCAAAGGCTTGTAGCCGATGGACTCTTGGGTCCATTAGAGTTATAAAACTTTCCAACATGTGAATCTTGCTTGGAAGGTAAAATGACCAAGAGACCTTTTAAGGCCAAGGGGTATAGAGCCAAAGAAGCGTTAGAATTAGTTCATTCTGATTTGTATGGTCCTATGTCTATCCAGGATAGAGGTGGTTTTGAATATTTTATCTCTTTTATAGACGATTATTCAAGATATGGATACATTTACCTAATGCGCCGCAAGTCTGAGTGCTTTGATAAGTTCAAAGAGTACAAGGCTGATGTGGAGAAACGTCTAGGTAAAAGTATCAAGACACTACGGTCTGATCGTGGTGGCAAATACCTCTTAGGAGAGTTTAGGAATTACTTATCAGAGGTCGGGATTCAATCCCAATTATCCGCACCTGGTACACCCCAACAGAATGGTGTGGCAGAATGAAGGAATTGGACTCTTATGGAGATGGTTAGATCGATGATGAGTTATTCAGAATTACCAAATTCGTTTTGGGGATACGCTCTGGAAACGACAGCACACATTCTGAACTTAGTACCTTCTAAATCAGTATATTCTACACTCACAAAATTGTGGAATGGGCGAAAGCCTAGTCTAAGACATATTCGGATTTGGGGTAGTCCAACACATGTGCTGAAACCAGATGTTGATAAGTTAGAATCTCGTACAGAAGTTCGTGTGTTTGTAGGTTATCCTAAAGGAACGAAGGGTGGTTTATTTTATAGTCCTAAAGACCAGAAGATCATTGTTAACACCAATGCCCAGTTTTTAGAAGAAGACTATATAATGGACCACAAGCCCAAAAGCAAAATTGTTCTAGAAGAACTTAGAGAGGACACGTCTACTTCAATACCAACAGTACAAGATGAAGTACCACAAGAGACTGCAACATGTGTCACACATGATACATAACCACAGACGGTGCCTCATCGTAGTGGAAGGGTTGTAAGGCAGCCTGAGAGATTTATGTTTTTGGGAGAGTCTTCGGACTTGATCCCGGGTAAACATGAACCTGATCCCCGGACATATGACGAAGCACTCCAAGATATAGATGCAGTATCTTAGCAAAAGGCAATGAATTCCGAAATAGAATCTATGTATTCTAATAAGGTCTGGGAGCTTGTAGAACCACCTGATGGTGTAAAAGCCATTGGATGCAAGTGGATCTACAAAAGGAAAAGAGGGATAGATGGGAAGGTAGAAACCATCAAAGCAAGGCTTGTTGCGAAAGGGTATACTCAGAAAGAGGGAATCGATTATGAGGAGAATTTTGTTGGAGTGCATACTAAAAGTCTAGCTTTTGTATAAACATTTATAAGAATCACATTGGTCAAGTGTTTACATTTATATATACCAAATATAGATGTTCAATTAATTTATATTGTAGATAACATAGTGTGTGGTGTCACACACAGAAGATCGTGTTATCGATTCTTTATAAATTAAAAATAGTAGCTCACGACCAAGATGGAAAGGAACAAACTATTGGAAGGTCGTAGTGTAATTAGGTATTAGTTTATCTTAACTATATAATTATACTAGTACACTTAGAGTGTATTGAGCAGGACCATTTTGGGGTCGTTTCTTTTATACTAACTTTATAAAGGAACAAAGACCTCAGTTATTATGGAAGTGTGTGCTCTTAATCCTAATATAATAACAAGTACATATATTTGATATTTATTTCTTTAATTTATCAATGGGTGAGATTTAGTTCGATAAATCAATAAGCCCGATAAGTTGGGAAATGATATCACTTATAGTGTGTGTTGTTGATTATAGAAGGAAACTATGTCCTAGTGATCTAGGTTGATAATGTCCCCGAGAGGAGCTCATAAGGATTGTCATGTTAAACCCTGCAGGTGGACTTAGTCCGACATGATGATAAGGTTAAGTGGTACTACTCTTGGACTAAGATATTAATTAAATGAGTTGTCAGTAACTCACTTAATTAGTGGGCATTCGACATCTTAAACACAGGGAGACTAACACACTCATAGTAAGAAGGAGCCCAAAAATGTAATTTGGGATTGATGCGGTAGTTCAATAATAGTTCTTTAGTGGAATGAATTATTATTGATGGAATTAAGTTGTGTGTTCGGGGCAAACACGGGAAGCTTAATTTCATCGGGAGACCAAAACCAATTCCTCCTCTCGGTCCCTATCGTAGTCTCTTGTATATAGAGATTTATACCCATCATATACCCACCTTCTTACCCAACCAATAGGGGCTGACCAAGCTAAGCTTGAAGCTCAAGCTTAGGGCCGACCAAGCTTAAAGGTTGAGTCTTAAGGTGGCCGGCCAATAGCTTGGAGCCCAAGTTTAAGTGGCCGGCCACATCATATTAAGAAGGGGTTTTTATTAAAATTATTTCTTATGTGGATATCATGTTTTTAAAAGAGAGTTTGAAATTTAAATCTTTCCTTTTATAACTTTCTACAAAAGATTAAGAAAAGATTTGAAATCTTTCCTTATTTGTAGATTGAAAGGTAGATTTTAAATTTTGAGAAAACTTTCCTTTTTTTAACTATATTCATGATTTAAAAGAGAGTTTAAAAAATTATATATTCTCTTTTATAAGTTTCTACAAAAGATTAAGAAAAGATTTGATATCTTTCCTTATTTGTAGATTGAAAGGAGATTTTAATTTTTAAAGATAACTTTCCTTTTTGAAAATCATCCACATGTTTAAAAGAATGATTTTAATTTATAAAATTTCCTTTTTATAATCCACCATGAAGGGAAAAATTATTGGAGAAATTTTTATAAATTTCCGGAAGCAAATAAGGAAGTTTTAATTTGTGTTTAAATTTTTATTTGCTTAGAGATTTTAATATGACCGACCATTGTAATTGGAAAAGGGAATTTAATTTTAATTAATTAAAATTTTCTTTTTCATGGCAAAAGAATTAAGGAAGTTTTTATTTAAATTTCCTTATTTGCCAAGACCAAGGATTATAAAAGAGGGGGTAGAGGTGCCTTCATGAAAAATGACTCTATTATTCTTTTCCTCCCTCTCTTCCTTGGTGTGGTGGTCGGCCTCTTCCTCTTCTCTCTTCTCCTTCTTGTGGTCGAACCATCTTGTTCTCTTGGAGTCCTTGTGGTGGCCGGATCTAGCTTGGAGAAAAGGAGAGAAAGGAGGCTTCGTTCTCGCATCCCTTGGAGCTTGGTGGCGGTGGCCGAACCTCATCCTCTCTTGGAGTCTTGTGGTGACCGAACCTTGCAAATAAGAAGAAGGTGCTTGGTGGTTCTCATCTCGAAAGATCGTTGCCCACATAATGTTCGAGGTTAAAAGAGGAATACGGTAGAAGATCAAGAGGTTATTTTTGCTTACAAAGAAAGGTATAACTAGTAATTGTTTTCCGCATCATACTAGTTTTTCTTTGTATAGTTATTTATGGAAATACCAAACACAAGAGACATATGATTCTAGAGTTTTCGAAATAGTTTTTTTTTTCGAGTTTGTGTTTTCTTCTTTTTTTTCAAATTTGTGATTCGATTGTTCTTTTTTGTTAACCTAGAGTTATTTAAGGAAATAAATATTATCTTTCCTAAAAAGGCTTTGCATAGGCGGTGGTGGTTGCTCCCATATCCAAGAAGGCCATGTGCCTCGCCATGCAGTCCTGGAAGCCAATTTTGGAAATTAATATTTATGGAATTAATAACTTAGGTGGATTTGAATCAATAGTGTTAAGTTCCGCTTGCGATTCAAATCTAAACCATTAAGAACAGATAAGTTAAATTTGGAATCAATGATGTTAAGTTCCGTCTGCGATTCCTAATTTAACTTCTAAAGAACACAATAGGTTATTTAAGGAAAGGTTCGACACTTGTACAAAATTTTTGTACAGTGAAGCCGGTACGATTTTCCTAGAACTAACCAACAACTTTTTCACCGGTAGCCATGCTTAAGTCTATCCGGATACTCTTATCCACTGCCACTCATATGGATTATGAGATTTGGAAAATGGATGTCAAGACAGCTTTTCCTTAACAGAAGTCTTGAAGAAAATATCCATATGAAGCAACCAGAAGGGTTCATTGAAAATGGCAAAGAGCATCTAGTGTGTAAGCTCAATCGGTCCATTTATGGACTGAAGCAAGCTTCAAGATCTTGGAACATTCGGTTTAATGAAGTAATCCAGTCATATGGATTTATTTAGTGTCCGGATGAGTCTTGTGTATACAAGAAGTGTAATGGAAGCGTGGTGGTATTTCTTGTACTATACGTAGATGATATTTTGTTAATTGGCAACAATGTCAAGGTATTATCGGACGTAAGGGTATGGTTGTCCAAACAATTTGATATGAAGGACTTAGGAGAATATGCACACATTCTTGGGACCAAAGTTATAAGGGATCGCAAGAAAAGAATGTTGTGCCTATCCCAAGCTTTATATATAGATACAATCCTTGCTCGTTTTAGCATGCAAAACTCCAAGAAAGGTTTCTTACCTTTTAGGCATGGAGTATCCTTATCTAAAGAGATGTCCCCGAAGACATCAAAGGAGATTGAGGACATGAAGGCAGTTCCTTATGCTTCGGCTGTAGGAAGCCTTATGTATGCAATGCTGTGTACGAGACCTGATATCTGTTTTACCGTGGACATGGTTAGCAGATATCAGAGTAATTCTGGACAAGGACATTGGACTGCTGTGAAACATATTTTAAAGTACCTAAAAAGGACTAGAGATTATATGCTAGTCTACTAAATAGACGATTTGCTCCCTGTGGGTTACACGGATTCAGATTTCCAATCAGATAGGGACAATAGTAAGTCTACGTCAGGCTATGTGTTTACTCTAGGAGGTGGAGTCATTGCATGGAGGAGTGTTAAGAAGAAATGCATCTCGGACTCAACCATGGAAGCTGAGTATGTGGCAGCCTCTGAGGCAACCAAAGAAACTGTATGGCTCAGGAACTTTCTAATGGACTTAGATGTGATTCCTGGTTTGCCCAAGATCATCACAATTTATTGTGATAATAGCGGTGCAGTTGCAAACTCGAAGGAACCACGAGCTCATAAGGCAAGTAAACATATAGAGCGCAAGTACCACCTGATACGGGACATCGTCAAGCGAGGAGAAGTTGTCATCGCTAAAATTGCATCAGAAGATAACCTAACAGATCCTTTCACAAAGGCTCTTCCGGCGAAAGCTTTTGATCGGCATGTGGAGGGAATGGGTATCAGATGTAAGACAACAGATATGGCAGCTTAGTCTTTTAGTATAAGTGGGAGATTGTTAGAGTATATACTAAAAGCCTAGCTTTTGTAAACATTTATTTGTTGAAATAAAAAAATCACATTGGTCAATATCTGCATTTATTTATTAAATATAATTGTTCAATTAATTTATATAGTAGACAACATGGAGTGTGGTGTCACACTCAGAAGATCATGTTGTCGGTTCTCTATAAATTATAAACAGATACTCGCGACTAAGATGGAAAGGAACACACCATCAGAATAGTCGTAGTGTAATTAAGTATTAGTTTATCTTAACTAATAAATTACACTGATACACTTTAAGTGTATTGAGTAAGATCATTTAGGTAAGTTTTTTTTGTACTGACTTAGTAAAAGAACTAAACCTTAGTTATTATGGAAGTGTGTGCTCTTAATCTTAATATAATAACAAGCACATATATTTAATATTTATTTCTTTGACTTATCAAAGGGTGAAGTTTAGCTCGATAAATCAATATGCCCGATAAGTTGGGAAATGATATTACTTATAGTGTGTGTTGTTGATTATAGAAGGAATCTGTGTCTTAGTTATCTAGGTTGAGAATGTCCCCAAGAGGAGCTCATAAGGATTGTCATGTTAAACCCTGCAGGTGGACCTAGTCCGACATGACAATAAAGTTGAGTGGTACTACTCTTGGAGCTAGATATTAATTAAGTGAGTTGTCAGTAATTTACTTAATTAGTGGGCATTCGTAATCTTAAACACAGGGAGACTAACACACACATGATAAGAAGGAGCCCATAATGTAATTTGGGATTGGTGCGGTAGTGCGGTAATAACTCTCTAGTGGAATGAGAGGAAAGAACCATTGATTGGTGATTGATTCAATCAAGAGGAAAGAAAAGGAAAAATAAAAAGGGAAAAGGAAAAACTCTTGAATGATTTTATTTTTTTGTAAAAGGTTTTTCCTTATTTGCCTTGGGCAAGTTGATCCTGTCCGAACAGCTGACTCAACGGACGCTGGGCACGTGACGCTCTCCGGTTGCTGATGCGGGTCTTCGACTGGTCGTACGAAGCTCCGGCGACCCTGCACAGAAGTCGGGCCGGGAAGGGGTTCCAAGTCAGGCACACAAGTGGTAAAGAAAGTGGCTCCAAAGCTTGTAGAATGCGTACCTCCGGCGAAGTCTGCGGCTCTTTATATAGAGCGGTGAAAGAGCTACTACACGTCCACCGAGGCACGTACATGTCCGCAGCCCATACCTCGGCACGTGCCTGTCAGAGAGCTTACCTAACGCCATACTACTACAGTCCAATCACGTCTTCGATGGGACAACAGAACACCTAGTTGTCAAACTTGGAGTATGGCCTAGCCATAGGACTTGACGGCTGTCAGAAGATGTTCCTGTCCTTTACCCACCGCCCGGCTGGGACGTCTGTCCGACCGGCCGACTCGAAGAGCATCGTCCGGACGGCCTTCCTCTCCTGCGCCGGCCGGGTGGCACGCCCGTCATGGCCTTCCTCCTGCTGGGGAGACTTCCGGGCGAGTACTACGTAAGGACTGTTAGTAGTATGTTATCTTCTCTGAGGCCTTCCGCTCGGCTCTTAGCTATTGTTTCAACTGAGCGTCGGAACCCCAGCCCCTGTCAGGGCACCTCTTACTGTTGGATGCTCATCGGTGGTCCGATCGGTCTTTTCTCCCAAGTCCGATCAGCTTACCCTTCGCCGATGGGCCCCCTGGCCCTTTGATCTCCACGTGGCGTTGACCCCTCGCAATGGGGTCCTCTGCCTTGACCACCAGATCACTTGCCTCCCCCTCAAGTCTAGTCGAAGGAGGCGAAGTCCGACTGACTGGACTGCCGGTCTGACTGAGCAACGATCACTGCATTGGGCCGCCCGGCCAGGCCTAAGGATGCTCGTCCGTTCGGCGGTATCTGGTCCGTGCCTTGTGATCTCTGGGAATCCATGTCCGATGATCTCCCCTACTATTCATTACGTGTGCTGCGCACGGTAAGAGGAGCTCATTAAATGCGGCCAGTATCCCGCTGACACGTGGCGATCGTGCGTTTGTCAGCGTATGGCGGTGGCGTCACTTCCGATGGGACAGCCGCCGTTTGAAATGAACGGCTGGATGACGACCTTGATATTGGTGACCTGGATCGAACGGTGGAAATTGATGGCGGCCGCCCATATAAAGCTCCCGACCCCTGCTCTTCGCCGCATTTCGACCTCTTCGTTTCCAAACATCCCGCTGCTCCTCCTTTTGCCGGCGACCCTGCTTTCCGGCGACCTTGCAGCTTCTTCCGACCATCTTCCTTGCTCGTAAGACCCTTTTTCTCGCTCCCCACGTTTTCTTCTTTCTGTTAATCGTCTCCTTCAGTCGGTTTACATCCATTCCTTGCTTGAACCTTCCCCTTTTATCCCGCATTCTTGTCTTTCGATCATGACCAGTACCTCGCAGTCGACCGGCGGTGCTCCGGGTCTTTGGTATTCGACCATGGAAAGCCGGTTCGACGAGGAGGACGCCTTGCGCCTCACTCGAACCTATGACCTGCCGACCGACCACCAAATAGTGTTAGCCACACCGGCCGATCGGCCTCATGAACCGCCGCCCGACACCGTTCTTTTCTTCCGAGACCAATTTCTGGCCGGACTGCGTTTTCCACCTCACAAATTTTTCTTACAAGTTTGCAATTATTTTCGCATTCCGCTCGGCCAGGTAGTTCCCAACTCTATTAGGCTGCTGAGCGGAGTGATAATTTTATTCAAACTGAACGGCATCCCCCTAGACCCAAAAATTTTCCACTACTTCTACTATCCCAAGCAGGCCGAGTGGGGAACTTTTGTTTTTCAATCTAGGATAGGTTTCGTCCTCTTCGATAGCATGCCGAGCTCCAACAAACATTGGAAGGAGCATTTCTTCTATGTACGTTTTCCTGAGCCGCCGCCTTTCCGTACCAAGTGGCAGACGGCGATGCCAGAGCAGCCGGAGCTCGGCAAATTTAGAGGCGACGTGACCTACCTTCATGCAGCTGAACGGCTGGTTGGTCAGCGTTATCATATTGACAAGCTGCTCCTTCCGGGAGTAATGCACATATTCGGCTTGTCTTCTACCACAGCCGATCTGCCCTGCAGCATGAGTAAGTTCCCTTATCTTCCCGTTTGTTTTGTTCTAACTGATTTATTTTTTACTTTTGCAGCTGAAGTCATGTGGCGCGCCAAGGCAACCGAAAAGCTCAAGCTGAAAGCCGCTCAGATTGAGGCGGTGAAGAACAGGGAGGTCGTCGAGGGGGGCCTTGGATCCGCTGATCCGACCGGCGAAGCAAGTGAGGGGACTCAGGATGTCCCTGAAATCGTAGCAGCTACTACCTCTCACGACGAGGCAGCGGGCGGCACGGAACCCTCTACCCAAGCCGAAGTGGAGGGTTGTTCGGCCGATGATATTCCGCTACTCACTCGGAAGCGCCGACGACCGGAATCTGCGTCTACCTCCACTCCACTCGATGAGGCACAGCCCGAGCGGGGCGCGGATGCTCCGGTGTTGTCCGGGACGGTTTCCCTCGAGAGTACCCCGACCCCACATGGCTCTCCGAGGGCCAGCTTTGAGGTACCTCCGTCCAGCCCTTCTAGAACTCTGCGCCGTATCAGGCGTTTGGGCGAGCTTCCCTCCTCGTCCACCGGTAAGGCCGATGCCTCTCAGAGCGAGCCGAGCGGCTCGAATTTGATTAAGACCGTATACATGGCTGCTGCTGATCGGCCAGTGGTCCCCGAGCAGCAGATTACCTTGACGGGCCCTCTTGCAAAAGCTTGGGAGGACGCTCGGCGTCGCATAAAAGCGATGACTCCCGGGCAGCTCGGCGACAGCAACCTCCAACAGGCTACCGGGGTATGCTCTTTTTCTTTGTTCATATATTTGAACTAAGTTTTTAACCTATTCACCTTTGCTTGTAGAACTGGGTGGAGCAGATCGCCATCAGCAATCGGTTGGCCGAGCTGGAGGATGAACTGAAAAAACTTAAAGCCGCCGGGGACAACCAACAATCGACGACCGCTCTGGAGAAGGCCAAAAAATCATTGGAAGCCGAACGGACAAGGGCTTCCGATCTGGCGAGCAAGGTCGTCCGGCTTGAGGCGATGATCAAGCAGTGAGATAAAGAGATCAAGACGGCAACCACCCGAAAGCGCCAGGCCATCGATGATATGGACCGGATGAAGGTGGAGATCAGAGGGCTGGAGCAACGCATCAAGGATCTGGATGCTCTGCTGGCCACCGAGAAGGAGAGCCGCTCGGCCGATCTCCAAAGATTTGATGGAGACTTGAGGGATCTCCAAGCCGCCAGCGACGCTGCCCACGCCGCGCTCAAAGAATATCAAGAGGGGGAGTCGGCCCGTTTTGACGAAGTGAGGAAGGCATATCTCCGCTCGGAGGATTTCGGAGAGAAGTTCACCGACAAGATATCCCTCACTTTCGAAGAAGCGATCAAGGCGGCGGTGGATTATCTGAAGACCAAGGGCCACCTGCCCGCCGAGCTGGCCATCCCCTCCGAGGACCTCGCGACCGTGATGGGCGCCATCCCTGACACTCTTTTTGACTTTGACGCTTGATAAGCGTTTTTTCCTTTTATGAACTTTTTTTTGTATTCAGGCCGTTCGGCCCAACTTATCTTTGTAGTAACTTTTTTGGTTCACCCAGTGCATAATAGATAATCTTTTCTGTTCCTTCAACTCCTGTTTTGGCAAGAAATTTTTCTCTCGTCACAACTAAGTGTTCTTTAAAACTCTTCCGCTCGGCACCACGCTATGCCAGACAAGTCGATTGTCTTTAATGTCTTTTATCATGCGACTGAGCAGCCGCTCGGCGCACGAACGTCGCTCGTTCACTTGCTTGCATTTTTAATTCTGATTAACCACCTTTTGCTTCGTGCCTCACCTCAAAGGGGTTTTCGCTATATTTTCGCATGCGAGCCGCTCGGACGTTTATAGACACCGGCTCGTCTCTCGATATTTAACGTTGGAGCTCGACGATCTTCCGCTCGGACGTTTATAGACGTCGGCTCGTCTCTCGATATTTAACGTCGGAGCTCGACGGTCTTCCGCTCGGACGTTTATAGACGCCAGCTCGTCTCTCGATATTTAACGTCGGAGCTCGACGGTCTTCCGCTCGGACGTTTATAGACACCGGCTCATCTCTCGATATTTAACGTCGGAGCTCGACGGTCTTCCGCTCGGAAGTTTATAGACGCCGGCTCGTCTCTCGATATTTAACGTCGGAGCTCGACGGTCTTCCGCCGACGGTCTTCCGCTCGATATTTAACGTCGGCTCGGCGGTCTTCTCGGACGTTTATAGACGCCGCCTCGTCTCTCGATATTTAACGCCGGAGCTCGGCGGTCTTCCTCGGACGTTTATAGACGCAGGCTCGTCTCTCGATATTTAACGCCGGAGCTCGACGGTCTTCCGCCGGACGGTTATAGAGCTCGTCGCTCGATATTTAACGCCGGAGTCGACGGTCTTCCGCCGGACGTTTATAGACGCCGGCTTGTCTCGATATTTAACGTCGAGCTCGACGGTCTTCCGCCGGACGCTTATAGACGCCGCCTCGCCTCGATATTTAACGCCGGTTCGACGGTTTTCCGCCGGACGCTTATAGACGCCGGCTCGTCTCGATATTTAACGTCCGGAGCTCGACGGTCTTCCGCTCGGACGTTTATAGACGCCGGCTCGTCTCTCGATATTTAACGTCGGAGCTCGACGGTCTTCCGCTCGGACGTTTATAGACGCCGGCTCGTCTCTCGATATTTAACGTCGGAGCTCGACGGTCTTCCGCTCGGACGTTTATAGACGCCGGCTCGTCTCTCGATATTTAACGTCGGAGCTCGACGGCCTTCCAGGCTAATTTTGACACTGCCGATCGGCGGATCCATTGGCCATCCTTTGAATTAATTTTACTTCCTGCATTACAAGGACATGGGCGACTGATATATACAAAAAATTATTTACATTCGTGCACCTTTCACCCCGCTCGATAAGGCTGGAGATGATTTGCGCTCCACGGTCGATCCAGCTGCCGCCCGTCTTCATCCTCCAAGTAGTAAGCGCCTGAGCGGAGTTTTTCAATAATCTTGAAGGGACCCCCGCCCAAGGAGCTTCAAGCTTGCCGACGTCGCCGACCGGCTTGACTTTCTTCCAGACGAGATCGCCGACCTGGAATGATCTGGGGATTATGCGGCGGTTGTAGTTCTGCTTCATCCGCTGCCGGTATGCCATCAGCCGAATGGACGCCTTGGCTCGCTCCTCTTCGACCAAATCCAGCTCCATGTTCCTCCGTTCGGCGTTGCCATCATCATAACTCTGGATCCGGACGGACTCAACGCCGACTTCGACCGGAATGACCGCCTCGCCGACATACACCAAATGGAACGGCGTGGCGCCTGTCCCTTCCTTCGGTGCCGTTCGGATGGCCCACAAGACGCCCGACACTTCATCCGGCCAACTTCCTCCCAAATGGTAGAGCCGAGCGCGCAGAATACGAAGAATCTCCCGATTGGCTACTTCGGCTTGGCCGTTGCTCTGGGGATAAGCCACGGACGTGAAGTGTTGCTCGATGCCGTAGCTTTTACACCAATCCTCTAGCACCTTCCCTGTGAATTGCCGCCCATTGTCGGAGACCAATCGGCGAGGGATGCCGAACCGACAGATGATGTGTTGCCAGATGAATTTTTTGACCATCTGTTCGGTGATCTTGGCTAGCGGCTCGGCCTCCACCCACTTGGAAAAATAATCGACCGCCACTAGCAAAAATTTTCGCTGCCCGGTCGCCATCGGAAATGGACCGACAATATCCATTCCCCATTGATCGAACGGACATGAAACTGTTGATGTCTTCATTTCCTCTGTCGGTCGGTGGTTGAAGTTATGGTACTTCTGACATGAGAGGCACGTCGACACGGTCCGAGCGGCGTCTGCTTGTAAAGTCGGCCAAAAGTACCCGGCCAGGAGGATCTTCTTGGCCAACGATCGTCCGCCCGGATGCCCTCCGCACGATCCTTGATGTACTTCTTGGAGGATGTAAGCCGAGTCCTCCGAGCTCACGCATTTCAACAACGGGCGTGAGAAAACCTTTTTGTAAAGCTGATCGCCGATGAGTGTGAACCGACCGGCTCTCCTCCTCAGCAGCTGGGCTTCATACTCATTGGATGGTGTGGCACCCGAGCGGAGGAATTCTATGATGGGTGTCCGCCAGTCGCTTGGAAATGTGAGGCCTTCCATCCGGTCGACGTGTGCCACCAACAGTACTTTTTCAATCGGCTGCTGAATGGCGACCGACGTTATTGAGCTCGCGAGCTTGGCTAACTCATCGGCTGCTTGATTTTCTGCTCTGGGTATCTTCTGGACAATAACTTCTCTAAAATCAGCTTTGAGCTTCTCGAAGGCTTCAGTGTAGAGCTTGAGCCGAGCGCTATTAATTTCGAAAGTACCAGAGAGCTGCTGAGCGGCCAACTGCGAATCCGAGTGAAGAGTTACCCGACCGGCTCCCACATGCCGAGCTGCCTGCAAGCCAGCTATGAGGGCCTCATACTCTGCTTCATTGTTGGTAGCTTTATAATCCAGCCGGACGGATAAGTGCATCTTCTCTTCTTGAGGGGAGAGTAACAATATTCCAATCCCGCTTCCGAGCCGAGTGGACGACCCATCCACATATATTCTCCACATAGCTTCTGGCTCCGGCCTTTGCACCTCAGTCACAAAATCGGCCAAGGATTGCGCTTTGATCGCCGAGCGGGGCTGGTATTGGATATCAAATTCACTTAACTCCGTCGTCCATTTGATGAGCCGTCCGGATGCCTCTGGATTTAGTAGCACACGTCCGAGCGGGCTATTGGTTTTGACAACGATCGTATGCGCCAGGAAGTATGGACGAAGGCGCCGAGCGGCGAGGACCAGAGCGAAGGCTAGCTTTTCGAGCCCAGTGTAGCGAAATTCAGCATCTTTTAAAATGTGACTAAGGAAATACACAGGCTCTTCTCCGCTCGACCTCACTAAAGCTGAGCCGATCGCATGCTCGGTTGAAGACAAGTACATATGAAGTGGCTCACCCGCAGTCGGCTTGGCTAATACCAGGAGAGAGTTCAGATATGTCTTCAAATCTTCGAACGCCCGGTCGCATTCTTCGTCCCAATGAAATTTTGTAGCTTCGCGTAAGATCTTGAAAAAAGGAAGGCTCCGGTCGGCGGTTTTGGAGATGAACCTGGACAGAGCAGTTATCCGACCGGTCAAACGCTGCACTTCCCTTGTATTTCTTGGAGGCAGCATATCTTGTAGAGCTTTCACCTTGCTGGGATTTGCTTCGATTCCCCGCTCGGTCACTATGTACCCTAGAAAACGCCCTCCTTTTGCTCCGAACAGGCACTTCTGGGAATTTAGCTTGACTCCATACTTGCGCAGCGTTCGGAAGGTTTCCTCCATGTCTTTGAAGAGATCGGCCGCTCGGACGGATTTGATGAGAATGTCATCCACATAAACTTCTAGATTCCGCCCGATCTGCTCTCTGAATACTTTATTCATCAAGCGCTGATATGTGGCTCCCGCATTCTTCAGTCCGAACGGCATCACATTATAGCAATAAGTGTCGCTGACTTTTCTTGATCTTCACGGGCGAGCGGTGATAGCCCCGGAAGGCGTCGAGCATACAGATTAGTTCGCAGGTAGAGTCCACTAGCTGATCTATCCGGGCAGAGGATAAAATCTTTCGGCAAGCTTTGTTGAGATCCCAAAATCTATGCACACTCTCCACTTGTTGCCTGGCTTGCTAATACTACGTTAGCCAACCAGCTCGGGAACTGCACGTATATGGCCGGCCTCCGAAGTTTTTCCACCTCCGCTCGGATGATGGAATTCTGCTCGACACTGAATTTCTTTACTGGCCGTGCGTCCGGTCGGACATGTAGCTCGTGCTGCGCTATGCTCGGCAAAATTTCGGGCAGCTCATGTGTCGATCAGACGAAGACATCATGATTTTTTCGGAGGCAGTGGATCAGTTCTTCTTTCTGCTTCTCCTCCAGATCGGACGCAATAAAGGTTGTGGCCTCCGATCGGGTTGGGTGAATCTGCACTTCCTCTTTTTTTTCATAAATTAAAGAGGGTGGCTTTTCGGTGATGGCGTTTACCTCGATCCGGGGCGCCTTCCGAGCGGAATTGGCCTCTGCTCGGACCATCTCGATGTAGCATCGCCGAGCTGCTAGTTGATCTCCTCGTACTTCTCCCACTCTGTCCTCCACGGGGAACTTGATCTTCTGGTGGAAGGTTGAGACGACGGCTCAAAATTCGCTGAGAGCCGGTCGTCCCAAAATGACGTTGTAGGACGAGGAGAGTCGACCACCACGAAGTTTGTTGTCCTTGTCCTCCTGAGCGGCTCTTCTCCCAGCGAGGTAGCCAGCCGGATCTGTCCGACCGGCTGAACTTCGTTACCCGTAAACCCGTAGAGCGGGGTTGTCATGGGCAACAGCTCGGCTCGATCAATTTGCAGCTGATCGAACGCCTTCTTGAATATGATGTTGACTGAGCTCCCTGTGTCAACAAATACACGGTGAATAGTGTAATTGGCTATTACCGCTTTGATGAGCAGAGCATCGTCGTGGGGTACTTCAACTCCTTCCAAGTCCTTGGGCCCGAAACTAATTTCGGGTCCTTCTGCTCGTTCTCGGCTACAGCCGACCGCTCGCCTTTCTAGCTCGGTTGGAGTCTCCTCCGGTCGGCCCGCCAGCAATAACGTTGATCTCGCCTCGGGAAGTATTGCTTCTATTTTCCTCTTCCCGAGCGGACGGTCGGGACCGTTCTCTGGACGTTCGGCGATTCTCCTTCCTTGGAGAACGATGCTGATCGGGAGTCTGTTGCCGTGGCCTATCAGCTCGCGTCCGATCGGCTTCATGAGTTCTCTGTCGCCTGTCGACTGAGGGAGACCGTCGTCCGGCATTCCGAGGCACAGGATGAGCCACGAAGGGAAGACTTCGACAATCCCTTGTGTTGTGCGTATCCGTCCGGTGGAAGGAACAGAACATCGGGGTCCATCTCTTCTTTGGCTTGGGCCGGGCGGCAGCATGGGGGGATCGGATTGCTTCGGCCCTTGGTCCTCTAGGCGGCTGATGAGCGGCGTGCTGTTTCCGCTCGGCAGGAGGAGCCCGCTCGGTTGGAGTTTCTTTTTTCCGGGCCGCTTGCGCTTCTTCTACGTTGATGTATTCATTCGTCCGGTGTAGCATGTGATCATAGTCTCGGGGCGGCTTTCGGATGAGCGATCGGAAGAAATCTCCATCCACTAGGCCTTGTGTGAAGGCATTCATCATGGTTTCCGAGGTGGCCGTTGGAATGTCCATCGCCACTTGGTTGAACCGCTGGATGTAAGCTCGAAGCGATTCCCGGGCTTCTTGCTTGATGGCGAACAGGCTCACGCTCATTTTTTGATAGCGCCGATTGCTTGCAAAATGATGGAGGAAAGCCGTTCGGAAGTCCTTGAAGCTTGTGATGGATCCGTCCGGCAGCCTCCGGAACCACCGTTGAGCCGATCTCGAGAGAGTGGTAAAAAAAACTCGGCACTTTACTCCATCTGTGTATTGATGGAGGGTTGCCGTGTTATCAAACTTACCCAGATGATCATCTGGGTCGATTGTCCCATTATACTCGCCGATCGTCGGAGGCACGTAATGCTTGGGCAGAGGGTCTCGTAGAATAGCCTCTGAAAATTGGCGATTGATCTGCTCGGGCGATGCGTCCGCTCGGGGGGCTTTCCCCTTCCTGTCATCTCGTCTAGGCATTTCATCCGAAGAAGATCCCCTATCTCGGTGAGCTGCCACGGCTTCAGGGGTGCGGAACAGAGCCCGATGAAATGCGACAGTGGCAGGTGGTGGTGCTTCCGCTCGGCCGCCAGACGCTGACGTTGCTTGCTGCTCTGGCCACTCGGCTGCTACCTTCTGTTTTTGCTCCACAAGCTTGGCGGCCCTTATCTTGATCAGAGCGTCGAGCTCCTCCGTCGAAAGTGTCACCGCGTGTTGTCGTCCAGCCTCGTCCATTGTTTCCGTTCGGATGCAGGAGCGTTCCCACAGACGGCGCCAAATTGATCCTGTCCGAACAGCTGACTCAACGGACGCTGGGCACGTGACGCTCTCCGGTTGCTGATGCGGGTCTTCGACTGGTCGTACGAAGCTCCGGCGACCCTGCACAGAAGTCGGGCCGGGAAGGGGTTCCTGGCGGCGACCCTCCGACGCTCAAGTCAGGCACGCAAGTGGTAAAGAAAGTGGCTCCAAAGTTTGTAGAATGCGTACCTCCGGCGAAGTCTGCGGCTCTTTATATAGAGCGGTGAAAGAGCTACTACACGTCCACCGAGGCGCATACATGTCCACAGCCCATACCTCGGCACGTGCCTGTCAGAGAGCTTACCTGACGTCATACTGCTACAGTCCAATCACGTCTTCGATGGGACAACAGAACACCTCGTTGTCAGACTTGGAGTATGGCCTAGCCATAGGACTTAACGGCTGTCAGAAGATGTTCCTGTCCTTTACCCACCGCCCGGCTGGGACGTCTGTCCGACCGGCCGGCTCGAAGAGCATCATCCGGACGGCCTTCCTCTCCTGCGCCGGCCGGGCGGCACGCCCGTCATGGCCTTCCTCCTGCTGGGGAGACTTCCGGGCGAGTACTACGTAAGGACTGTTAGTAGTATGTTATCTTCTCTGAGGTCTTCCGCTCGGCTCTTAGCTATTGTTTCAACTGAGCGTCGGAACCCCGGCCCCTGTCAGGACACCTCTTATTGTTGGATGCTCATCGGTGGTCCGATCGGTCTTTTCTCCCAAGTCCGATCGGCTTACCCTTCGCCGATGGGCTCCCCGACCCTTTGATCTCCACGTGGCGTTGACCCCTCGCAATGGGGTCTTCTGCCTTGACCACCGGATCACAAGTAATATAAAAGAAGAGGTGAGGGGCTTCATGAGATACAACTCTTATTCTATTGCTTGGAGGTCTTTTGGTGGTTGGCCCTCTCCCTTCTCCTTTTCCCTTTGCTCTCTTCTCCTTGGTGGTGGTGGTGGCAGAATATTAGAGGAAGAGGAAGGACTCTTTTGGGTGGTGTTCATCTTGGAGGATCGTCGCCCACACGACGTCCAAGGCGAGGCGAGGAATACGGCAGAAGATTTCGAGGTCATTAGCTTACAAAGAGAAGGTATAACTAGTAATTTTCTTCCGCATCATACTAGTTATTTTCTTTGTAAGAATTCTAAATACAAGAGGCAATTAGATCTAGTTTATCAAATTTATTTTTTTATTTTGTGTTTTCTTCTTTTTCGAATTTGTGATTCGATTGTTCTTTTTGGTTAACCTAGAGTTATTTAAGGAAATAAATATTAGCTTTCCTTAAAAGGCTTTGCCTAGGCGGTGGTGGTTGCTCTCATATCCAAGAAGGTCATGTGCCTCGCCATGTAGTCCTGGAAGCCAATTTTGGAAATTAATATTTATGGAATTAATAACTTAGGTAGATTTGAATCAATAGTGTTAAGTTCCGCTTGCGATTCAAATCTAAACCATTAATATCAGATAAGTTAAATTTAGAATCAATGATGTTAAGTTCCGTCTGCAATTCCTTATTTAACTTCTAAAGAACATAATAGGTTATTTAAGAAAATGTTCGACACTTGTACAAAAAATTTTGTACAGTGGAACCGGTACGTTTTCCTAGGATTAACCAACAGTAGTCACTTCCCGCTTGGGTCATGTAGACAAGCCTTGCTTAAGCCCTGATATTGACTATCTTGACTTTAACCTACACCGTGATAATTGACCAATGACGGGTAAACTCCTCCTTATCGCTGTATTAATATCCATTTCTATTTTAATTTCTAAGAGTGAACCAAACAGCCACCTGAGTATTTGTGGTGTAATGATTACTGTCATTGACTCATTGAGACATTGTAGTTGAACAGGGGAGCTGGTGTTCATTGTTTTATAAGGCTTAAAAAGAAGTCATTCTCTCGTAGTGGGTGATACCTAGATTCTTAGAGCCTTAAACAACATTTTATTTTGGCATTCTCTCGAGCTTACAAGGACACCAAGACCCTGTAATAAAGAGCAAATACTATACAAAATTGGTCAAACTACAGATGGAGTTCCCAAAAATTTAAAATGCTAAGATGCTCTGACCCTTCCAAGACTTTCCTCTCAAAATTGATGAACAGAAGAGTCTTGATCTCACCTCAAGAGCGATAATGACCTCGAGATGTCAGGGAATGAAATGGAGTCGATTTGCAAGTCTTGTGAGGTTGATTCTGTGATACATGCTTATAAAAGAAGTGGAAACTATCTCCTTACCACCTTTGCACACTCGCAACCAAGTCTAGAAGAGGCACATTCGCTTGAAGAAGTGTGTTCATTTATCTAACATGCAGAAAAATCTTTCTCTGGTATTTTGCCAAATGAGGGTTCTTTGGCAATTAATTAGGATAAGAATGAACATATATTGGATGATTTAATTAGGAGCTTTTGGCATTATAGTAGTAAGCATCCTTTTAAACATCTTTTGCAATTTCTATTTATTTACAGTAGGGTATGTAATCCTTTCTATATGGAAGAGGAAGAAGTGACACAACAATTTGCAAATTACTAGTATCTTGAGATAATAGACTTCACTCCCCACAACAAGCTCTCTATCTTCTTTCCTCTCTGTCTTTTTCGCCACTTCTAGTAATAGGCCAATATACGAGACATCAAAGGTCATAGCAAGGATTTATGCTTGTGCTAGCTGAATGGTCCTCCACCTCTGCTGTTATTGTTCGACCATAGCATTCAATTCATTGATGATCGATATGAGATAATTCCCTTAAAGGCAATTGTCTCACCACCTTTTTGCCAAAGGACCTAATAATCTAAGTGCCAAGTATTTGTGAATAGTCATTGGTAACTAATCTAGCTTTCAATTGATGTATATATTGGCAACAAAAATGAAACCGTCACTTCGGTAGTCCCCTCCGGAAGAGAGGTAAATCACGGAGACTTCATCCAGTAACAACATTGCATGTAAGATTCAATTGATGTATATATAAACATATGGAGAAACATTGAACCCAGTTAGGGCCTGTGAGGTAAAGGAACTAGATCCTAGTGTCATTATAATGGAAGTTAAACTCTTCTCAAATTGTGAATTTGACATCTCATCAAGCACAGCAGCCTCCACCTCAGCTATGAAAGTATTTTCGGCAATTGGCAATTTAGAAATCAATCCACAATAAGATTATACAAAAGATATGGAGATAAAGCAGCATAGGTATGAAAAGTGGAAAAAGTAATTGGAAAATGAAGGTTAAAAATCTTGCATGGAATACTCAATAGTTTCTTTTGTGCTATGTAGGCCTTTGGTTGCCTTTTCTTAACTCTAATAGCAAAGATGAATACATTTACCCCAGATGTCCTTGACAGTCCGTTCTTAGATTAATTATGTGAAGGAAAGGTTAGCTTATAATCAATCGTCAAATGGTTAGAGTGGGAGGATTTGTTACCCTCTAACCAATGAAAAGGTAAAATGATGAATTGACCTTTATGAAAGAAACACAAGTTGACTATTTCAGTATAGCGATAAAATTTCTTCAAGTATGGCAATGGCAGTCTAAAAGCCTAAATTCCAATCATTGTTCTTAAACTGGAAGGAAACCCAAGTTTATTATTTCTTCATCGGCAATATTGTCTGCATGTTCTTGCTGGATCTTGATCCTCTTTACTTCTGATAAGAAACCATTCAGACCTCTGAACAGTAATAATCTGAGTATGAATCCATCAAGTTAATCTCCTTTCTCCTTGTCTCGTCCAATCTTTCCATAGGTATCTCCATTCAATATAAACTTACAATTTGGTTACGCATAATACTTTTTCTCTTTCACATATTATCCTGCACATCCTTATGTTATATGCTCATTTTACACTGAATTTTGAATCTCGTGATAGTCAATTACGCTTAATGGTGATCCTATGGCTCGGTCACTTTCCATTGAGTTACTCATTGATTGACAATGATTTTTTTTGTTTTGAAACAATTCATTAAAGAATCTTCTTTCTCCGTGAGAAATAAGGGTTGATTGATGATATCTATTTTTTGTCCTTTATAGTTCAAAACTTCTATGATAGTGATGACCTAACAAGTCTTGTGAAAGGTATCAAAGAATGAGTTTTAGAGATGGATCATAATCTTTATCTCATTTATAAGGGCGCTTGGAGTTTGTAGACATTGCAATTAAGAGAAACTATGACTTGATTCATTGTGTCTCTTTCTATTTCAACGTGTGGTCAGTTAATTTAAAATTCTGGTCAATGAGAATTGGGTGGACTGTCCTGTCATATCTGTAGAGATCAATCAAAGAGATCATAAGAGCTCATTACTTTGATCTGCTGTCTCCTATGCCATCTGGATTTCTGGAACTGCCTAGATTTTGTCCTTTCCGGTTCTTAAATGTACTAAACTGCAGATTTTTTATATCAACTGCTGCTTGCAGTGTTTGGTTCTGTCAAACTGTGAACAACAGCTAGTTAAACCTTGTGCTCTAATTTAACAACAGAAGTTGATTTTGCTAAAAAAATTAATTGGTGGTGCCGCGGCAACGATCATTGGGCGTTGGGCGTTGGGCGTTGGGCGTTGGACATTGGACATTGGACATTGGACGTTGAATGTGAAGAACATTCTTGAGCACAAATCAAGAGAAAAGTGCAACTTTACTTACTCCTTACTCTTACATACTTAGGGTTTTGAAACCCTTAAAACTCAGAAGGAAAAAAGACTTTTTTTTTTTCTTTTTAGTATTTCCATATTCATTTCTGCACACTATGAGTCTATAAGGTTGGCATATATCACATATTTATATTTTCATTGTGAATTTATGATTTATGAATGAGGTGAGAAGAAGCGAAGAATATAAAAGAGATAAATAAATACCCAAAGGCCAAATAGACATGATTCCATAAATTTTTGAGAAAAAAAATCTTAATATTCAATATTAGTATATTACATGACATGACTCTCCTTGTCCAGTACTTGAAGGTTGCTTTAGAATTTTTTTTACCAATGATATATGCACACACATGCGATTATACAAACATATTACATTATAATTGGTAATGATTCTACTATTTAGTTGCAGTGGACCTCTAACTTTGAAACAACAAATAGATACATAGTTATTATTTATAGCCTCTTTGTCCATGAGAATAGTCTAAAGTTCATAATTTTATTAGATTATTTGATTTTATTTATTTTTCTCCTTTTTGTTACACTCCTTGATTTTGTTTGCTTTTCTCCTATTGAAATGATTCATTTTAGTATTTTAATCAAATTTTGTGATTTTGGAAATTAAAGTATCTAAATGGCTAAATAGTTGAAGTTGAAATTGTTAATTTAATATTTGATAAATGATAAAAAGCTTGACATTTTTTTTTATGATGTTGTTATTATTCACTGACTTAATGTTTATTTAATATTTTTGTTATTAATTATTATTCACTTATTTGAACTAATTTTTCATTGCTAAAGGCTTCATATACTTCAAATGGGAAAATCTATTACAATTAATAGATTTTTTCAAAGGAAGACAGCAAATGAACTTGATCCAATTACTCATGTAACCCAACCCATTGACAAGATCAAATAACAATGATCTTCCATCTGAAATTTCTCTTAAAATATTCAAAAATATAGAAACTAAAGAAGTTGATCTCAATTCTTTAGAGCGTGATCTTGGATTACGTCGACAAATTTGGGAATATCATCCTAACCAATGAGAGGAGGTTCGTCGAGCTTATTTGACTATGAAGGCATATCAACCTATTCTTCAAGAATATCAATTAAATAAAAATATTAAACACCCTCGAAGATTTTAGTCTGCTTGGTATGGACAATTTTCTTGGTTGGAGTATTCACCAACTAAAGATAAAGCATATTGTTTTCTATGTTTTATCTTCAACAAGTCATCAGGATGCTCAAATCAAATTGCATTTATTGTTGATGGATTTGATAATTAGAAGAAAGTTCAAAATGGAAAAGCTTATGCTTTCCTAGGCCACATAAGTAAAGATAATGTATCTTCACCCATGGTAATATTGAAAAGGCATGTAAGGATTTGATGAATCAACCACAACATATATCAAGAATATTCAACAATTTTAATGATGAACAAATCGCAACTAATTATCTTCGATTAAAGGCTCATATACATGTGGTGTTGTTGCTTACACTTCAAGAAATTCCGTTTAGAGGTCATGATGAGAAATCTAGTTCATCTAATCGTGGTAATTTTCTTGAATTTTTAGATGTGCTAGCTATGTATAATGACGAACTTTCAAAGGAAATTGAGAAAGCTCCAAAAAAATGCCAAGTATACAAGTCATGATATTCAGAAACAAATACTTCATGTGCTTTCAGTAAAATGAAAAATACAATTCGTGAAAAAATTGGAGTTGCCAAGTATTGTATAATTGTTGATGAAGCCCAAGATAAGTCAAAAAGAGAGCAAATGTCTATAGCATAGAGATTCGTGGATACTAATGGATTCATTTAAGAACGTTTTTTTGACCTTGTTCATGTATCTGATACTTCGACTTTGACTTTAAAAGATGTTATATATTCTGCTTTGGCTCACTACAATTTGGATATTCAAAATATTAGAGGTCAAGGTTATGATGGGTGCTAATAATATGAGAGGCGAGTTTAATGGATTGCAATATTTGATTATAAAAGATTGTAGAAGTGTTTATTATGTTCATTGCTTTGCTCATCGATTACAATTGGCTTTAGTTACAGCATCAAAAAATGTGACACCTATTCATCAAATTTTTTATAGATAAACTTTTATAGTTAATATTGTTGGTTCTTCATGTAAGCGTAATGATGAATTGAAGAATGTTCATGCGGATGATATTGCACATTTGATCGCTATTAATGAGCTTGAGATAGGGCGTGGACTTAATCAGATAGGTATTTTACAACGAGCTGCTGATACATGCTAGAGTTCTCATTTGAGATTATTGAAAGGCTTAATTAAGATGTTTAGTGCATCATGTATGGTATTGCTCAAGGTTATGGATGATGGGCTTCTTTCTCAAAGAGCAGATGCAACATTTGTTTATGATGAAATGACTTCTTTTAATTTTGTATTCATTTTGCATCTTATGAAAGAGATTATGGGGATCATAGATATCTTTTGTCAGGCTTTACAAAGTAAGTCTTAGGATATTATAAATGCAATGAAGCTTGTATTATCTACCAAGAATTTACTTCAATAGATGAGGGATAATAAGTGGAATGATTTGCTTGCAAAAGTGAAGTCTTTTTGTGAACTTCGAAATATTGATATTCCTTATTTCAATGCTCTGTATATTAACAGACGAGGTCAAGCCCGTGCTTGTCAAGACAATTTTACCATTGAACATCATTATCATGTAGACTTCTTTTATGCTTTGATAAATTCACAGTTGCAAGCAATTAATGAGCGCTTTAGTGATGATGCTATGAAATTGTTTATTCTTAGTAATGTATTAAATCCTCAAAATGCAGTGGAGTTTTTCAGTGTTGTGGATATATGTAAATTAGTTGAAAAGTTTTATGTCCAAGATTTTACAAAAGATGGAAAAGAGCAATTGGAGATGCAATTAAAACATTATGAGTATAATGTAGTCAAAGGGCTCGACTACAAAAATTTATCAACCATTTCAGAATTATGTCAATGGTTGCTGAAGACTAACAAGTCTGTTACATACAACCTTATTTTTAGAGTGATCGTATTGGTGCTTACTCTTCTAATTTTCACTGCTACAAAACGATCATTTTCTATGTAAATATTGTGAAAATAAGGCTTCGGAGCAAAATCAAGGATGTTTTTCTCTCAGACGCATTAATGGTATATATTGTGAGAGAAATTGCCAGAAATGTAAGCATAGAAGCTATCATTGAAGACTTCGAAAATTTAAAAGAACGTCGAATTTCTTTTAGTTAGAGAATTGTATTTGGTACTTAAAACTTAATTGAGTTAGAAATCTCTTGAAGAAATCTCTGGCTTCCTATCTATCATTATTCCAATCAATATGATGCATGTCATCTTCAAAAGTTTTTATTGGAGGTTTAATAAAATATATTTGATAATATCTTACTGTCTTGCTTTTTTTATTTAAATATGTAACTAAACTGATTTATTGTTTTATACAAAATTGCAGTGGGATTTTGCAACACTGCATTTTTTTCTTGGAAATCAATTTCACAATTTCTGTTTAATTCATGTATATCTGTGACTGGTTAAAGAGTTCTTTCTGATATTAAGAATTCTGGAATTTTTGAATCTGATGGTTTGATCAAGGACAAGGTACAAACTTTTTGTTTGTTAACAATATGTTTTCATATCCTCTTAGATCCTTGATTTTCATTTTTCTTTCCTTTCTATTATATGCAATGGAAGATAGATGGCAACAAAAACTTGAAGTTGGTAATTGCATGTTTGTAAATATGTAGATGTTGTTGCATCATTCATTTTAAAAAAAACGTGAAAGTGACCGATGGTTTATGGGATGAATAGCACAAATTAGTAATCTAATTGCAAGGAATTTCATATATTGATTATATCATGCTATATTAGATTTATGTACTAAGGATTATAAATGCTAATTTAGTCATTATTTTTCTTTTTAAATTATTCAAGTGTTTAAAGTTATAGTTAGGCCCTTGATAAGTGCCTTTGGGTAATTTTTGAATTCAAAGGAGTAGATGATTTTTATTATACGACCCCTTTAAATTTAAAATTTTGGATATGCTCTTGGAATGACAGCCTATTCATAATATGCACATAAAGAAAAAAAAAGGGTGGAGTATAAGTTCCATTTTGAATTGCAAATTGTCTGGATTGTATGTGTAACTTTTGAATCAATGTCTGGCAGATATACAGTTTCCATTTTTCATCTTCCTATTAATTTCTTCTGTCTAGTGTATAGATGTTAAATTCCAAGATCCATGTCAGCTATACTATAAAGTCACTCCAAAGTATGCCATTAACATTAAATTATCCTAAAATCTTTAATAACATGCTCAACTTCTTTCTCGGTCCTTGTGTTAAAAAAATTTATGCTCACTGTTTGCATGTTAATTCTTTTTCTTGTAACTCTCTTTCAACTTCCTAATGTATATCGATTTATCTAATTATCTTTATTTTTTTTATGTACAATAAGTCTAAAATGAGGTATAATTTTTTTAAAAAATTTAGTACATTTAAACTATAACATAGTATATTTTCTATCAAATTGAATACAGTTCTTTTTCTGCTTGACTAATCGATCGATATACTTGTTGGTAGTTTTGAGAGCATGAAAACTTAAATGAAGTAATTAAAATAATAATGCGGAAACCATAAAACACTCACATTGATCTCCCGAAGAACCGCAATCAAAGACGCAGGTTGATGAAGTCGCCGATGAACCGCCGGAGACGTCGCTGCTGCTGTCGCCGAGAAGATCACCACTCGAAACCTTCTCGGACTCTTCCACAAACCAAATCCCGCTCTGGATGTTCTTCCTTTGCTCGACCAAATCACCTCACAGCTCTCTTCTCTGAACACCTTCGCATCAACCTCTACTACCTCCTGATTGCCTTGGACGCCTCTTATAAGAAGGCTGAGGAAGACGAAGGGGAAAGGATGCCCCTTCGTTTCCTTGGCGTTTCCAGCAAACTGCCGTTTGCGGCAGCGAAAGGGACGAACCCTTTCATCTGCCGAGTATAACGCCCAACATCTCCCACTCGTCCAAGTCAATCCATATGGTCACATAGACCATATCAGTCACAAAGACTACAAGGTGATCAAGTTACGAAGACTGGAGCGAAATTAGTCACAAAGACCAAATAAGTCACGAAGACTTTATGAGGATCAAGTCACGAAGACCAGAGCAAAATTTAGTCACAAAGACCAAATAAGTCACACAAACTTTATGAGAATCAACTCACGAAGACCAGATCAGAACATCCATTCCATACATTAGGGAAAATGGTTCGTGCGATAGCAAGCACAGTGAGCATTCAATTGCTAAGAAGATTGTCACACCTTACTTAGCTGCTCCATAGAACAAATCAGAGACATAAATGTCCATAGAACAAATCATAGACATAAATGGCTTGCCTTTACCCCAGATTAAATTATTTACATCATCATGAACATCTCTAATCCCTCATATTGACCATATGTCAAGAGCATGTTCAACACCTCCAATCAAACAAATTATTCACAATTACATTTTATGTACTGAACTAAAAATGTAACCGGTACCAGTGAATAAATATCGCAGATGTAAATCAATCTTAATCTTCCTTTTTAGCTAGAATCCATTCACTCTAATCAGTTGCTTTCCTAGTTATGCTCCATAGACCGAATCATTAATAGTCAATAGGAAACATGCTAAAGTAGCAGACACTGATCAGAACTTCAAGTAGACAGTTAAATAGTCACTTAGGATAAAATCGAGATTAACTTATAATCTCAAGGGTCTCACATAGTAGAGAAGCAGGGATTCATTCTCCTACAACCCTTCTTGTCGCCATAGCACATGTGGTATGAATCACATGCTACGATATTATTCTCTTTACCAAAAAGAGCGCATGTTTTTCCTAATTTTAACATCGTACAGATTATGATCTAGACATTCCCAATATCTAATCCTGAATTCAACATATGAATTCTAATCTGGCTTCAAGCAGATTCAGTAAATGGTGGGTGCATTTACTCCAATCATTACACAAATGATCTCATCTTGACACAAATATCAAGGCGACCTTAACTTATGGGTATGTCTCTATTCACAGCTACAAAAGTTATCCCATAAGCAACGGTCTTACCTCTATTCGTACTTAACAAATAGAGATGATTGTCCATGTGAGTGGACCAATCCCAATCTGCCAACATGCTTATCGAGACTTTTATTCGAATGTAACCAAGACATATACACTGAATAGATCATGAAATTTTTTATTTATCAAAATGTCTTTACAATTGTTACATTCTCCGAAGTCCCAAAGACTTCATATGACCATGAAATGACTCTTTAGTCAATGACTTAGTAAAAGGATCAGCAAGCATATTCCGTGTAGGGATGTACTCAAGAATAATCTTTTTCTTGTCAACAATATCCCTTACAAAATTATACTTAATTTCTATATGCTTGCCTTTGCTGTGATATTTGGGATCCTTGGAAAATGCTATCGCAGCTTGACTGTCATAGTACATAGTAACAGGACTCCCACTATCTTAACAATTTTCAGATACTTTAGGAACCTTCTCAACTAGATAACTTCTTGCACAACCACTGTGCAAGCCACATACTCAGCTTCCATTGTCAATAGCGCTACACAAACCTGTTTCTTATTATTCCATGAGATAATGTCACCATTTAGCAAGAAGGTATAACCAGATGTGGATTTTCTGTCATCAAGGTCTCCCGCTCAATCTGCATCTGTATAACCCTTTAGGTTCATATTTAATCCTTGAAAACATAGACAATAATTCACTATCCCTTTGAGGTATATGAATATCCTCTTAGCCATTTTCCAGTGTATCGATCCTAGGTTTAATTGGAAATGACTAACTAAGCCAACAATATAACTTATATCAGGACAAGTATACAATATAGTGTACATTAAACTACTAATGACACTGACATATAATTTTTTCTTCATTTCAGCTATTTCCTCAGGAGTCTTGGGATACATACTTTTGCTCAAGATAGTACCTTTCGCAATAGGTGTCTGTTCAATGTTGCAATCTGACATATTGAAGTGTTGTAACATCTTTTTGATATAAGCTTCTTGAGACAAACCCAAAAGCCTCTTTGATCGGTCTCTAACGATCTTCACTCCTAAGATGTACTCTGCTTCTCCCATATCTATTATGTCAAATTGTGATGAAAGTCAACTTTTGACTTCTATCACACACTTTATGTCACTTCCAGCTATTAGCATATCATCAACATATAATGATAAAATGACAAGCTTTCATTTTTCCTTCCTTAGGTAAACACAATGATCCTCATTGATCATTTCGAAACCATAAGATAATATTACTTCATTAAATCTTATGTTCCATTGTCTTGACGCTTGCTTTAGCCCATATATAGACTTCCGAAGTCTACATACTCTTTTCTCTTGGCCTTCAGCAACATAACCTTCTGGTTGTACCATATAGATTTCTTCGTCAAGATTACCATTAAGGAAAGCCGTTTTTACATCCATCTGATGTAATTCCATGTCATAGTGTGCTACTATAGTTAGGATGACACGTATTGACACAAACTTTACAACTGGGGAGAATGTCTCTTCAAAGTCAATACCCTCCATTTGGGTATATCCTTTTGCAACTAATCGAGCTTTGTATCGATTAATCGATCCATCTGCTTTCCTCTTTACTTTGAGAATCCACTTATTCCCAATAGCCCTTCGGCCCGGAGGAAGATCGACTAAATGTTGGATCGAGACCACGCTAGAGGGGGGGGTGAATAGCGTTCGTGGCTATTTCTTTCGATTCGTAAAACAAATGAGTAAAAGCGCAGCGGAATGAAGAAATAACAAACACAGAGAGACAAGGAGATTTACTTCGTTCGGAGCCTAAGGCGACTCCTACTCGAAGGCCCGCGATCCTTGATCGCTTTCCGTGGGCAACAACTATAAGCTCGTAAAATGTACAATAAGATATTACAATTGAAAGAACTAAAACAAATTATACCGACAACAATAAAGTAGCAGAATCTGAAGCTCAGGGTTGTCGGGGACTTGTAACAACACTTCTGGGTGTTTCTAGAGCAGCTTGTAGCGTAATGAATGCTTGGAGTTCGTTGTTGTTCTTGTGCTGCACCTCGACCCTTCTTTTATATGAGGTTTCGGGCGCCTGGATCCCTTCCGGGCGCCTGGAGTGTGACGTGGCCAACCAACCAGGATGCTCCACGTGTCAACTTCGCGCAGGGGATAAACTTTGGTCCCGGGCGCCCGGACAGCCTTTTTCCAGCAGGTTCCTCACCTGCAAACAAAGGTTAGTCCGAGCAAAATCCCCTGCAAGACAGTGTTAGAATAAGACAAAACATCGTAAAGAAGAATTGACAGTCTTCGGACTGTCCGAGTCTGACTTCGGATTTCCAACCGGAAATCCTAGGTCGACCCGACGCCTACTGTTCCCTCTACGGGGAACGCGTCCTCACCTACTCCACTCAGGAGATTTACCTGTTGCCAGTCCGGCCCTCCAGACCGACTGGACTTTCCGCCTAGGGTTACCACCCCCTAGGACCTAGGGTTACCGCCCCCTAGGATTTTTCTCCACCTAGGGTTACCACCCCCTAGGACCTAAGGTTGCCGCCCCTTAGGGTTTTCCTCCACCTAGGGTTACCGCCCCCTAGGACCTAAGATTACCGCCCCTTAGGGTTTTTCTCCACCTAGGATTACCGCCCCCTAGGACCTAAGGTTGCCGCCCCTTAGGGTTTTCCTCCACCTAGGGTCACCGCCCCCTAGGACCTAAGGTTACCCCCCCTTAGGATTTTCCTTCACCTAGGGTTACCACCCCCTAGGACCTAAGGTTACCACCCCCTAGGACCTAAGGTTACCCCCCCTTAGGATTTTCCCTTACCTAACCGCAGTTAGGACTTTCCTGAAACCTTATTTAACCACGTTAGATAACAAGGAATCTTAACTTTGAATCCCTTTGCCATTATCAAAACTGAGGTTCGATCGTCGGATGCTTACTGCACCAACAATCTCCCCTTTTTTGATTATGGCAACCGAAATTCAAAGTTAAGTAAAAATGCAATAAAGATACGCATAAATAAGCACAGGCATAAATAAAGCATAGGCACATTCACAACAAAATTTTCGTTTTAATTTTAATTTATAATATTCTTTGAATTTCTTCCTACTCTCCCCCTTTGCCATATATCAAAATACCCAAGAGAGTGAAGAAAATCTGGGCCTTAGCTTAACTTTCAAAGATAATTTTCAATCTTATCTTCCAATCTTTTAATTTACTTTTGATAAACACTTAGTTTTTCTTGTAAGTCTTTTAGATAGGTGAGATCATAATTTTGAAAGCAAAATTCTTCCTTTAGTTTGAGAGATACTTTTAGCTGAGATAAAGTTATTTTGTCTTTAAACAGTAACTTAGTAAATTTTTGTGATTTCAAAAAGATTTAGTTTTTTTTTAAAAAAAAAAAAATTGTTTTGATGAAATTTTGAGAATGCTTTGGAAAATACTTAGCATTTTCAGCAGAACTTAGCATTTGAAAACAATTGCTTTGAGAGATACTTAGCTAAATTTTTTTTGTTTGTTTTAAACACTTTAAAAGGTACTTAGCTAAATGTTTTTGAAAAAAAATTTAGCTATATTTGAAAATACTTAGCTATGTTTTCAGCGTAAAAATGATTGCGTTGAGAAAATATCTTGCCAAGTAGCTAAGTTTAGAAAATAATTTAACTAAGTTTAGTTAGAGAAAACTTAATTAAGTACTCAGCTTTGAAAACATTTAGCTTATAGAGGAGTTATAATTTAAAAGTCAGGTCATAAATAGTTTTAATTTTGAAGCTAAGTTAAAAATAGTTTGAATTTTTGAAGATATGCCAAAACTAGTTTTTAATTTTAAGGTCAAGTTAAAAATTTTAAAGAAAAACTAATTTAAAACCGACTCAAAATTACTCCCCCTTAATTAATGCCTTAATAAATTTTTGAGTTCAGGAGTTCAAAAAATTATTTTCCTTATTTTCCATCTCAGTCATTCTAGATTACCAAGCATGTTTAGCATATGAGTGAGTGTGAGATGGAGTTTACTTTAATTTACAACATTCCAAATAAGTGACCATTATTTTGAAGATTTTTCAAATAATTTTGAAATGAAGTTTAAAAAGATTTTTTCAAATAATTTTGAAATGAAGTTTAAAAAGATTTTAAAATGATTTTGAAGGATTTTTCAAATAATTTTGAAATGAAGTTTAAACAGATTTTTAAAATGATTTTGAAGGATTTTTCAAATATTTTGACATTAAGTTTTAAATGATTTTTCAAACATTTTGAAATTAAGTTTGAAATGATTTTTCAAAGATTTTGAAATTAAGTTTTAAATGATTTTGAAATGATTTTTCAAAGATTTTGAAATTAAGTTTTAAAAGATTTTGAAATGATTTTTAAAAGATTTTTCAAATAATTTTGAAATTGATTTTGAAAAGATTTTTAAATAATTTTGAAAAGATTTTGAAAAGATTTTTTAAATAATTTTTAAAATATTTTGAAAAGATTTTTAAATATTTTGAAAATATTTTGAAAAGATTTTTAAATAATTTTGAAAATATTTTGAAAAGATTTTTAAATAATTTTGAAATTGATTTTGAAAGATTTTTCAAATAATTTTGAAATTGATTTTGAAAGAATTCTTAAATAATTTTGAAGAGATTTTGAAAAGATTTTTTAAATAATTTTTAAAATATTTTGAAAAGATTTTTAAATATTTTGAAAAGATTTTGAAAAGATTTTGAAAATATTTTTAAATAATTTTGAAAATATTTTGAAAAGATTTTTAAATTAATTTTGAAATTGATTTTGAAAGATTTTTCAAATAATTTTGAAATTGATTTTGAAAGAATTCTTAAATAATTTTGAAGAGATTTTGAAAAGATTTTCAAATAATTTTGAAATTGATTTTGAAAGATTTTTCAAATAATTTTGAAATTGATTTTGAAAGAATTCTTAAATAATTTTGAAGAGATTTTGAAAAGATTTTCAAATAATTTTTAAAATATTTTGAAAAGATTTTTAAATATTTTGAAAAGATTTTGAAAAGATTTTTAAATAATTTTGAAATTGATTTTGAAAAGATTTTTAAATAATTTTGAAAATAATTTTGAAAAGTTTTTTAAATAATTTTGAAATTGATTTTGAAAATTTTTTAAATAATTTTGAAAGATTTTTCAAATAATTTTGAAATTGATTTTGAAAGATTTTTCAAATAATGAAATTAAGTGTTATTTGAAAAAGTAATATTAATTATGAATCTATTTTTGAATTAATTATAGTTACGAGTTTAATTCTGAATTTGAATTTTTAATTCCTTAGTCATCTCACCCGATCTAAATCTTCAATCAGGTAATCCTACGATTGTTGTGAGATGAATTGAGGTTCAATTTACAGGTTTAGTTTAACTTTGTGTTAGATTCAGGTTTAGCTTTGGGTTCAACAAGTAAGCATTCTTTGGATAAACTTCTGGGCTATGATGAGTCACAAGGAACTCATTAAAGTAACCATGCCTTCGAGGTTTTCCAAATAGTCCTACCCATTGAACTTAATATTAAACCTTGGTCTAACTAGTTAGGATCCATTTAAGGGTAGCTTCGGTCAGTTCCACTTGGCCAAATGCACCAGGTCGAAGCCATATCTTCCTAGACATGCGATGCCCAAGCTTCCCTAACGTACTATCATCCAAAAACTTCACCAGTACCATTGGTTAAGTTAAACCTAATCCATTTTAATCTAACCTAAATTACCCTGCCAGGTAATCTACTCTTGTTTACCCTTATCGGGTGTATTAATTTCGGAGGTGCCAGCTATTCTGGAGCCTCCTCCTATGTTATTGATTTACGTTTTATTAAGTTAAGTAAATAAAAGGTACTTGATTATAACTTGGTTTGTACTGTTTAAGTTTTACTTTAGATTTATAACCCAAGTCTAGATTTCGTGATTTGACTAAATTATTAACAATCTTATCTAATTTATCAACTTTATCTTTTAAAATATTATTTTGTATTTCTACTTTTCTAAGAGTTAATTTCTTATTTTTATTTGAATTAATTTTATTCATTACATTATTAGCATGTATATCTAATTTTGAAGAGAAATCTATACTAGAGCAAGTAGGATTAGTTAAGCTAGTGCGATCATGTGTTGCAAAAACTGGATTTTCATATAATGTAAATGTACTAACCTTGATTTCTCCCTCTGGATTTTTGGGTCTTCTTTCTGGGCATTGTCTTTTGTAGTGACCCATTAGTTTGCATTTGGAGCATTTGATGTATTTCTTCCCTCTCCTGATCATTTTCTCCTTCTCCTCCGATTGTGCCGGTCGAGTCTTACGAGTGGGGCAGTCGTTTCTATAGTGCCCTCTCTCCCTACACTTAAAACAGATTATGAGAGATTTATAATTTGAATTTACAATTTTACCTTTTAGATCCGTGATAGGATCCTTCCCCTTGACTGTTGCCATTTCAAATTCTGACTCAGATTCAGATATCTCGTCTTTGGCCATCGGTGCTATGATATCGGTTTGCTCTGATTTTTCTGAGTCTGGTTCGGAGGTTGACTCTGAGGATTCAATTTCAAATTCGGACTCAGGTTCCATTCGATCTTCTAACTCTGAAGGGATCTCATAAAGCTTGAGCACTTTCTCCCAAAGCTCCTTAGCATTGTTGAACTTTCCAACTCGATCAAGATCTGAATTTGTTAGTCCGCATAGGAGAATGTAAGTTGCTTTTGCATTTGCCTCGAATGTCCTTATTGTTTGTGCATCCCACTTGTCACAGGTGATGGGTACACCTTCTTTAGTGGGAAGAGTGAATCCAATATGGACTATGGTCCATATTTCTGCTTCGGTCTTTAATTGATGCTCCACCTGGTCTTTCCAGTATCTGAGGTTCTCGTCAGACAGCAGTGGTAGGCATGTTGAATTGTACCCATCTTCGTAGGCCATTAGAAGGAATCTCGTAAAATAAACACAATAAAATTTGTTCCAAGACTTGGTCTTGGATTAGTAGTGCGGGAGAGAAATAAAAATAGTAATTCAAGAATTTCGAGAGAAAATAATAAAATATTATTAAAATATTATTAAAATATTATAAAAAAAATATTACTACAAATTTTTGAAAACACGATATTTCACTAATTCCAATCAATGGTGAAAAGCCACGAAAAATGCTTGAATGGTGGTTGCACCAGTTCAAAGCGACCCCACTCTGATACCAATTGTCGGATCGAGACCACGCTAGAGGGGGGGTGAATAGCGTTCGTGGCTATTTCTTTCGATTTGTAAAACAAATGAGTAAAAGCGCAGCGGAATGAAGAAATAACAAACACAGAGAGACAAGGAGATTTACTTCGTTCGGAGCCTAAGGCGACTCCTACTCGAAGGCCCGCGATCCTTGATCGCTTTCCGTGGGCAACAACTATAAGCTCGTAAAATGTACAATAAGATATTACAATTGAAAGAACTAAAACAAATTATACCGACAACAGTAAAGTAGCAGAATCTGAAGCTCAGGGTTGTCGGGGACTTGTAACAGCACTTCTGGGTGTTTCTAGAGTAGCTTGTAGTGTAATGAATGCTTGGAGTTCGTTGTTGTTCTTGTGCTGCACCTCGACCCTTCTTTTATATGAGGTTCCGGGCGCCTGGATCCCTTCCGGGCGCCTGGAGTGTGACGTGGCCAACCAACCAGGATGCTCCACGTGTCAACTTCGCGCAGGGGATAAACTTTGGTCCCGGGCGCCCGGACAGCCTTTTTCCAGCAGGTTCCTCACCTGCAAACAAAGGTTAGTCCGAGCAAAATCCCCTGCAAGACAGTGTTAGAATAAGACAAAACATCGTAAAGAAGAATTGACAGTCTTCGGACTGTCTGAGTCTGACTTTGAATTTCCAACCGGAAATCCTAGGTCGACCCGACGCCTACTGTTCCCTCTACGGGGAACGCGTCCTCACCTACTCCACTCAGAAGATTTACCTGTTGCCAGTCCGGCCCTCCAGACCGACTGGACTTTCCGCCTAGGGTTACCACCCCCTAGGACCTAGGGTTACCGCCCCCTAGGGTTTTTCTCCACCTAGGGTTACCACCCCCTAAGACCTAAGGTTGCCGCCCCTTAGGGTTTTCCTCCACCTAGGGTTACCGCCCCCTAGGACCTAAGATTGCCGCCCCTTAGGGTTTTTCTCCACCTAGGGTTACCGCCCCCTAGGACCTAAGGTTGCCGCCCCTTAGGGTTTTCCTCCCCCTAGGGTTACCGCCCCCTAGGACCTAAGGTTACCCCCCCCCCCCCCTTAGGATTTTCCTTCACCTAGGGTTACCACCCCCTAGGACGTAAGGTTACCCCCCCTTAGGATTTTCCCTTACCTAACCGCAGTTAGGACTTTCCTGAAACCTTATTTAACCACGTTAGATAACAAGGAATCTTAACTTTGAATCCCTTTGCCATTATCAAAACTGAGGTTCGATCGTCGGATGCTTACTGCACCAACACTAAATCCCAAACTTGATTCTTTCTCATTGACTCCATTTCTTCATCCATTGCAACTTTCCATTCTTTTCTAACTGAGCTGCTCATAGCTTCCTCAACTGTTCGAGGTTCCTCATCGTCAACTGGGAGAACCATTAATGCCTCATTCTCAATATCAAACATTCTTCGTGGAATAATCTGACGACTACTTCTTCGAAGGTTAGACTATTGAGAAACTGACTCATTCAGTGGCAAATTACTCCCACTCGGTTGACTAGATTCAGGCATCTCCTGATTTGTTGATAAAGGAACATTATCCTCCTCCTCTATCTCATATAGAGGAATTGTCTTATCAACTTCACCTCGTGTTGGGAACTTAGTTTCTAGAAAAGTAACATCTCTTGACTCTATTTCAGAGATGGTTCCATCTTGTCGCTCACCAATAAAAACATAACCTTTAGAGGTCTCAGAGTACCTTATAAAGATACACTTCTTACCTCTAGGTCCTAGTTTTCCATATTCGTGAGTCTTATCATGAACGTAGGCAGCTGACCCCCAAGGTCTCAGATTACTCAAATCCGGTTTTCTGCCTGTCCAACGTTCATGTGGGGTAGATGGAACTGACTTTGAAGGCACTTTGTTAAGTATATAGGTCGCTACTAGCAATGCATCTCCCCAATAGGAGATTGGCAAATTAGCTTGCGCCATCATAGACCTAACCATTTCAAGAAGAGTCCTATTTCTTCTTTCAGCAACCCCATTTTGCTGTGGAGTTCCAAGGATAGTTAGCTGTCTAATAATCCCTTTCTCATTACACATTGTCTTGAACTGATCAGACAAATATTCTCCTCCACGGTCAGTGCGCAAGGTTTTAACCTTACGTTCCAATTGATTCTCAACTTCGTTCAAGTAACGAATAAAGCAATCCAATGCTTCAGATTTGTGAGAAATCAAATACACATGACCAAAACGTGTGAAGTCATCGATAAATGTAATGAAATAAGAACTCCCATTTCTAGCCTTCACATTCATTGGACCACAAATATCCGAATGAATTAATTGCAATGGTGAATCAGCCCTAATAGCCTTACCAAATGGTTTCTTAGTCGCCTTTCCAGCAAGACAATGCTCACATATAGACAAGTTAATCTTAGCATGAGTGCCTAATAGGCCCTCCTTAGCTAATCTATTCATTTGTTCTTGTCCTATATGTCCCAATCTAGCATGCCAAATTTCATCATTAACATCAGCATTACTAGTAAGAGCAATGTTTGAAAAACAACTATTATTATTTGGTTCTACATTAAGAACCATAAAACCATTTGTTACATAACCATATCCAATTAACACAGAGTTAATTCGAAGTTCCACACAACGGCTATAAAAATTTACATTGTAACCTAAATCAAGAAGACAAATAACGGAAACCAGATTCCATCGAATCTCAGGAGCGTACAGGACATCATGTAGAAACAATGTGCCTCACCACGTAAGTTGAGCTTGCAAGTGTCAATTCCTTTTACTTCTATTCTTGCATTATTTCCTACATATATCCATTTGTTGCCAGCTGGTACCCGACGGTACTCCACATATGTAGCTCGATCACGAGCTACGTGGTTCGTTGCTCCTGAATCTACAATCCACAAAGGATACGAATCAGCTAACAACACTATACTTGCAACATATTGCTCGTGGAAAGAAGACAAAATTGTTTTTACCTTTTTAGGCTCAGTACAATCCCGAGGAAAATGGCCCTTCTTGCCACAGTTGAAGCAGGTCAACTTGCTCCTAGGTTTTTGTCCATTTTTCTTTCCTTTCTTCTTGATTTGGTTTTTCGCAGCAACAGCATTAACCTCCTTTCCTTTCCCCTTTCCTTTCTTGAACCACTTGTTCTTATTCTTGGAACCAGAACCTTCAGCTACAAAAGCTTGACCCGAAATCCTTGCGGATTCTATCCTCTCCGCCTCAAGTTCTACATGGCGTGAGACATCAGTGAAAGTCTTGATACTCTCACTATGGGTCAGGTTCTGTTTCATCGTTTCCCAAGAATCAGGAAGGGAACGGATAACTGCCTGAACCTGTTGTTCATCGGTCAATGTATAACCTACAGTCTTCAGCTCTCGAATCATGTTACTCATCTCCCTGAGATGTTGGGCCATGGTAACATTCGAGCGCTTCTTACAACTATCAAAATTGATAGTTAGCTGACGGAGCTTACTCAGACTGACTCCACTGTACTTCTCTCTAAGGGCTACCCAGACAGCATGAGCCGATGGTAATGGCTCATACTCAAATACTAGGTCATCTACCATTGAACTAATCAATATGCCCTTAGCAATTGAGTCCTTCCTTTTCCATGCCTTATAAGCATCAAGGTCACGTCTGTGCTGTGCTGAAGAACTATCAACCGGTTCCTCCATAATTTGGTTTACAGCCTCCAAAACTTCTTGTTCCTCAAGAACATATTGTATCTTGAGGTGCCAGATTTTGTAGTTATCCCCATATAATTTCTCACCCTTATTGAGTTCAGCTATGATGTTTTTAGTTGCCATGATCTACATAAATAAACAAATTATTTATTATTTCAGTGTAATTCATATATGTGCAACTATTTATTGACTCAGAGTAAATTAGAGTTAGTTTACAAAATCAAGTGATAACATTGTTTCCACTCATCATTTGTATGTTCTAATCTAATCAACACTGATCAATTATATTACACATATCCCAACTAATGAACAAATCATTTTATATGAACGAATCATATTTATATGAACTAATCATATCATGAAATGAACTAATCATTTCCAAGTTAGTTAACATATAACATAACTTTTATTATATAATTATGTTCATACAAAACAACAGAAATTATTACATGACTCAAAATCTAGATGAGCTAACACTGCTCGTACATAACGACAGCAAATAGAACACTAATAAACTAGATAAGCCAGCACTACTCCCACTAGGACAAACACTAGTATAGCAGCCAACACTATCCCTATTAACCTGGACTCATTTGGGATAATTTCAGATGGGGTAGCTTCAGGATTCTCCATTAGATCCATTTCTGGATCTTCCTCGAGCATCTCCTGGTCCTCTTCAGACTCTTCAGGCTCTTCTTCACCCATATGGTGAAGTAGTTCCTCACACAGTACTGAATATGTGACACGCCCTTGATGACGCCCCCATACATAATCTGCTATTATCCTGGGATACTCTGGCAATGAATGCATCAATGCCCAAATCCTATAACTGTCCAGGACTGGAAACTCTTCTTGCTCAAGTTTCCAAAATAGTCTATCCAGCCGTCTAACATGTCCGTAAACTCCATAAGCAGACTTATACTCTATCTCCTGAATCTCCTCTCGGAGCTGGTTTCGCCGCACTTCGCGACGAGTCAATGTGGTAATCGTTCGTGCCATCTGAAAAATTGAATTTAAATAAGTCAGTACAAAACCGACTAACCAGTACAAAACCAGTTTAATTCAATTTATACAGGCATACCATCATTATAAATCAAGAAAAACAAATATTCTCGATTTTCAGGAGTTTAAGTCGACTGACCCATTAGACCGGTCAATCAGGAGTCTGGATGTTAAACTTAGTCTATTGTCCTCATTAGAACTAATCTAATTGGACCTATGTTCTGTTCTTATTTAAGCCCATTTGAGTCAATCATAGACTTATTAATCAAACTCAGGTTCGTTTGACTCGTCCAATTGCCCATTGGATTAAGTCTGACTCATTAGAACAAATCCAATGTTTCTGATCAAATTTGACACAACGGAACTAATCCGGTCATATTTGATCAGCCCAACTTCTAATCAAGAATACCCAATTAATTCAATAATAAACCGGACTGATTAAACCAACAAATAATTTAAACCAGCTTTAGGTATCATTGAATCAAATTGGTCTGCTTAAATCAATTAATAATTTAAACCAGACCTGGGTTTGATTGATCAAGTTGGTAGGGTTCTATTTTCGGTAAATCGAACCATAATTTAATTAAATATATATTTATTAATTAATAATACATTCATACATGTATTTAATTAATTAATAAAAATATTTAATTAAATATACTTACTGTTCGTGAAAGAAAAAAAATATGTGCATGCTTTTTTTTCTTACACGTTTTATATATATATATATATATATATATATATATATATATATATAATCGATTCAATTTATAATTGAATCGATTCAACAAAATTGCATGCCGCACTGTGCTTCGTCAAATTCAAGCACTGTTCATTCCGTTTTTATTCGATCTTTAATCGATTCAGATTTTGAAATGAATCGATTCAAATATCAAAAATATTACTATGCATGATTTTTAATCGATTGACGAATCGATTCAATAAAGCACTGTGCCGTCAATTGAATCGATTCAATTCCTTATTGAATCGATTCAAATATTTGAATCGATTGAACAATCGATTCAAACAAAAAATACATACTGTTAGCGATTTTTGAATCAATTGAAACGAAATTTCAATCGATTCAATTCACTGTTCATTTTCTTCTTCGCAACAGAAGAAGGAAAAACACGAGTTTTTCGACGTCATTTTTCACGCTTTCAAAACTATACATGCTCTGATACCATTGTTGGTAGTTTTGAGAGCATGAAAACTTAAATGAAGTAATTAAAATAATAATGCGGAAACCATAAACACTCACATTGATCTCCCGAAGAACCGCAATCAAAGACGCAGGTTGATGAAGTCGTCGATGAACCGCCGGAGACGTCGCTGCTGCTGTCGCCGAGAAGATCACCACTCGAAACCTTCTCGGACTCTTCCACAAACCAAATCCCGCTCTGGATGTTCTTCCTTTGCTCGACCAAATCACCTCACAGCTCTCTTATCTGAACACTTTCGCATCAACCTCTACTACCTCCTGATTGCCTTAGACGCCTCTTATAAGAAGGCTGAGGAAGACGAAGGGGAAAGGACGCCCCTTCGTCTCCTTGGCGTTTCGAGCAAACTGCCGTTTGCGGCAGCGAAAGGGACGAACCCTTTCATTTGCCCAGTATAACGCCCAACAAAACTCGATTTTAGTTAAATAATGTTGAATTTATAAAAAAATTATATATTATTTTAGGTTTTTTATACGTATAAAAAATAATGAGAATTTTTATTCATAAAAAATAATGATATAATTCTTCCTAAATTTAATACTATTTAATTAGAATCAAGTATATTAATTGATTGGTAGATGGAAACAAAAAAGTCATGTTCAATTTAATAAAAAATATACTAGATTCTAATTTAAATATATTAAATTTAAGAAGAATTATATTTTATTTTGGATTATTTTATTTTTAAAAAATAGGATAATTAAATAAATTAATATGCATGACACATGGACCTACTAAGAAGTTGAGTTTGCTAGGAGGAAGTTGAATTTGCTATTAGGAACGTTATGGCAATTTACCCTTGCATTAACTTTTTTATTTCAACTGTTTTTATTTTCTTTAAACTGGCATTAATAATGCTTGATTGACGATATGCATTATGTGAAGCCGTTGAAGTTTATCATTGTCAGCAATCATGTTGATCTTAACACGTTATCTATTATCTTTATTTTAATTGTGATTATTACGTGTATGAGAAGGGAGCGGAATGAGTAAGGCGCCGAACTAAGTTGTGAGGTATTTAAATTTATTTGATAAGTTAATTCAAGTTAAAATTGATTTAAGTTAAGTTGAAATTAACATAAATTAAAAGGTTGAAATAATTGTATTTGTTTTTTTATTGAGTTGATTCATTTAAATGCCATTAAATTTTTTATTTAAATTTGTTTGATTTTTTATTTAAAAATTATTTTATTAATTATTGAGTTTGATAATATAAATTTATTTATTTATTTAAAATTTTATTGATGATATTCAGTTGAATATTAAATTTGTCCGTGAAAATTCTATTCTTTGTTTACCTAAAAGTGAACATTCTATTCATCTACCTGTAGTTTGATTAATTTACAACAATGTGGAAGGGAAAAACAATCTTGCGAAATTAAAGAAGACCAAATGACAAATATATTGTTTGCATTATATAAAAGAAATTAATGCCCCGCAAGAGTTAAATAATATTTAAGCTTAATAATTAAGTCAGATGATATTTTCTAACGCCCTCGTCAATCTATCCCGGGGTCAATAACACGACGGAGAAAGTAAATCACGGACAATTACTAACCTTTGGAATAATGACTCACCATAAAAGACACATGACAAGTTTACATAACAATCGAAGACTTGCATACCATAATTTTTGTTTTTCACATGACAGGAAATCTAATTACTTTACGGGAGTGCTTAATTATTACAGACTATTGGTCGGCTGCTTCTCGGGTTCACGTCGGTGCATCGGCGCTGCCACTCCTTCGTTCCCGGCCAACATCATGTACTTGTCCCGCCGAGTCAACGCCGTGCACTCGAACCCCAGCTTTTCTGCCAGCTGCTTCTGGATCCGGTTCGCCACCTCCGCCGCGCTCCACCCCTCCTCTCCTGTCGTCATCTCCCTCGGCCGCACCGGCGGCAGGATATGCACCTCGTACCCCGGCGTCGGGTTCATCATGAACACCACCGGATCGAGCCACTTGTGCCCGCTCGCCGTGGTAGCGTACAGCATTCCCACCCGCGCGTCCAGAGCCACCGGCACCACCTCCTCCGCCACCTCCGCGAACAGCGGGCTGAACCGCAGCAGGTACGGCTCCCGGCACGTCGTCCCCTCCGGGCACACCGCCAGGCCCCCCTCCACCGCCAGCAGCCGCCGCATCGTCGCCGCGTCTCGTCCCCTGTCCCGGGTCAGCCGCACAGTCCGCATCGGCGCCAGCGCCTCCGACACCCGGCTCAGGCTGTACGTCACGGCCGGCACCGTCCTCTCCAGCGCCGAGCACAGCATCACCGGGTCCAACAGCGTCCGGTGCGTGCACACGTACACCACCCCCTTCTTTATCTCCCCGTTCGCTTTTCCATCTCCGGCCCTCCGGAATCGGATTCCGGTGACGGCGGCGATGAAGATGGATATTTTATAAGGGAAAACGATCCCCATCGCGATCCTGAACACGGCCAAAGGGATTGCCATGGGTATCCACATGAAGAACGCCATCATCTCGCATGGCGTCGGGAGAAAAGCCAGTCTTCCATCATGGAACACAAGTGGCTTCGGGTACTTGTTTCTCGTCATTTTACTGCTCTCACTCCTTGATTCCTCCTCTCTCACAACGTAAATTTCCTGAAAAATAAAACAATCACTTTTAACTCATCTTTTAAATTTCCTGAAAGAGACGCAGGTCCAAAAACCTTGGCCAAGAGGTGGTGGTGGTGGTGGACGTTGGAGAGGTTCACAATGGCCGCACCGGCCTTGACCATGTCCCTGAGAGCTCTCTGTTTGTCAGGCCAAGAGATGACCCCCGTGAAGTAGCAGCCCTTCACCACCTGCAGCTCCGCCCCCACCACCTCCCCCACCTCTAAGTACTCCTTCAAGAATCCCTCCACCATGAGCCTCGGCAAGGTGGTGAGCACCACAGCTCGCCTCCCTTTCAGCGCCTCGCATGCCTGCAGATGGAGGTTCTCCAAGAAAATTTTCGGCAGCACAGTCCTAGCGATCAGCCGCAGGTCCCCCGTCCTCATCCCGCAGAAGGTCACGAAGGCCATGATCCTCATCCCGAACTCGTGCTTCCCCAAGAGACACAAGGCAGGGGAGAGCGCGAGGAGGAGGAGGGCCCTCAAGAGGCTGCCGCCCTCGAACGCCACGAGCATGAAGTAAGGGAACAAGGAGTCGGGAGCCCTAAGGAGGGTGCCATGGAAGTCATCACACACAATCGTTTGGCCTTCTAAGTTAGAGCTAGAGCTGCACTCGGTGACACTGGGGTAGACAGTCTGGAGGCCTGATGCTGATCTCTGGTTGGAGGTGGTGGTCTTGTACTGGAGGAAGACATGGCCAAGCAGCTTCTTGGCCAGCTTGTAGCAGCTGTGCTCCCAACGTAGAGCTAGCTTTAGCAAAACCATGGTCGGAACTTGCTAGGAAGCTCTCGCAGTTCAGGAGGTCGGTCTGCTACATTCAAAATTTGGTCATGCTGTGAGAAGCCATAAGAAGGATTGGTGTTGATCGATTTGGAATGCAGTGTACTGAGCAGCTTGATGCATATATAGTAACTAACAGGAGAGGGTTGAGACGGTAAAGGTGCAATAAAGATGGATAGAAGAGGGGAGGGGGAGGTGTTGATTGGGATAAAGATCCTTAGTTTTCAATCTCACAAATATATAGTATTTTCTTAGATTGCAGATACGTATATACAACATGTGTAAGTATATATATAGTGCCTAAATGTGATAAGATATGATGATAAAGATAGGTCAGTAGGTGCACTAATTTAACTATGTAAGTAGGTCCAGGTCTATTAACTTTGTTACTTTACGAGTAAACATGTAAACATATACTAAAGAATATATAGATAGAATAATTTTCATTTGTATTTATAATACGCACCGGTTTGATAGGGATACAAGTCCATTAGCTTTGTGTTTCTGAATGCACTAGTTTCTAGATAGATATATATTACGTACGAACTAAATTCATCTGTTGAAAGTACCTGTGGCAAGAGCATGAGTGGAGGGACATTTATCGAGATCGAGTGAGGTGGTTGACCGCTTGCTCGGGACTCTGGAAGGCATTAAATTGGGAGCCCTAGTAGGGTTCTGTTATGTTGTGTTGGGGGTAGGAGCGAGGGGTTGAATTGGTGGGCATGGTCACACAGTGTGCATGCATGGAATATACAGATTTATATTTAGAGAATGGATATGAATGCAGATTATGATCGATAACTCAATCACTGCTTCATGCTAGTGAAGCCTGGGGAATAGAGCTTGCTTGCTAGCTGTGAATGTGATGCCTTCCACCGACTCATTTTTATTCATTCATTTATGTGTCTATAAGAAAAAATTGATAAAAATAGAGGTACAAGAAGACGTTATCTTCCATTTTTAAGCTTTTTATTAAGTTTGCATGGACATTTTACTTTTTTTTTTTTTAATAATCCATCCCAAAAATTCAGGAGCTAGACTATCTTTCATCTATTTGATAAATTCGAAAGCGTAAATGATTTTTTTTTATCAATGTCCCGGATTTTTTATCAAACGGGAGGAAACGATTCCTTATCTAATAGTCAACATTGTATATTTTTATTACACTGGAGAAAAATATTTTACAATACATTGCAGTGGAATTTGAATCATGTGACATTTTTTTATTCCTTTTGGAGCTTATATTAATAGTGGCGACACCATTATTATCAAAACCAGTTAATTAGTTCTGTTTTGTTTCTTGCCCAATGTCATAGTATACCTATTTGTTCTTGATATTGTTTTAATTGTGGAAATATGTTATGTTTTTTCATTATTATTATTATTATTATTATTTTCTTCTTGTCAGCAGTCCTTCCGTTCCAAGTCCTATATATCAAAAAATAGAAAATAAGATGGCACTGTATCCCATGTAAAAATTCCATATAAAACAAAAAAAAAGTGATGTCTGCAATAATTTATTTCTTTATCATCCTTTCGTTGCATTTATTTTGTTTTTGGAATTTATGTATTTATATCATTATAAATCATGTTTGTTGGCAGCTCGCCATGCATCATTAATGCATTTCATAATTAATTTAAATAAGTTCCTTTTAAAAAATAAAAAAATAAAAATTACAAGGCAACTAGTCACTCAAATACTACACAGTTGCATTTAATTCCTCAATTATTACTCTCTCAATAATTGGCCCGACGATCTCTGTAGACGGCAAGTGGTTGGGGCATGTCGTTTATATCTTTAAACTTATCTTCCCCGCCATAACAAAGGTGCCAATTGGATCGGACCATTTATACCCGATCGAGTCTGAGACTTAGGATGGAAATGACACAAACGATTGTGGGTCGATCAAACGTAATAAGTGAACCAATCTAATTTGGAAAGTCCAAGTAGCGATGTGCCAAGTTGATCGAGTCTAAGTAGTGGTTGTTCGTGTTTGAAAATGACTCGGTACGTAGTTGTATTTGGGTAAACCTAGTAGCTTAGATTCACAATAGAATCGTGTCGAACTAAAATTGTGCATAAATATAATAACGATATTTGTTAGAATTATGATAAAACTATTAATAAAATTAATTGAGTCCGCTGAATAACGCGGACAGTACGTCAAATTATGAATAATTTTATGAAGGTTGGGGGAATGCATTGTACCTCCACGTTGCAAGATGAATTGATCCCCACAAATATATAATGGTGTTACCCTGTATACCCGGTCGATGTATGACTTATGGACGACTCTATGAATCTAGATACTTAAATCACTTTTGGACGTCCCAAGTGGATTTCGACCACTCTTGGCTCTCGGGAGTAATCCTGGTGACTTGTGTCTGGACTCATAGAGAGTTGCCCATGATCGTCCACCGACCAGAGTGTACATGGTAACATCCTATTATATATATATACATACATGAAGTTACTCTGCTACGGATCATTCGTTGCACGCCCATGCATGACAGTGGTCTAAGGTGTCTAGATTCATGCAATAACTTTTGGGATATATTATTTGTATTTAGAATTCAAAATTTTAGGATTTAGAAGTTGGGTTATAATGAATTTTAGTCAATAAGATTTTTCGTCCAAGCTTCCCTCTTTAGTTATAACATTAAGATTAAAAATTTTAGATACTCATGAGGTACATTATATTTATTTAGGGTTTAAAATTTTAGAATTTAGGGATTGAGGTATAATAAATTTAAGCTAATAAGATTTTTCTTCTTAGGATTTAGACTTCCTTCTTGAATTATATTATTTAAAATTAAAAATTTTAAATGCTCATATTATATAGTATTCCTTTTTAAGGAAATGTTAGATACACACGTCACACATGGTAAGTGACGCTCACACTTGTTGAAAGTATTGATTTTTTTAAAATTTCTTTTAAGCTGCCAATGACATCAATAAACTTTTGACTTTAAAGATTAGGGATTGAATTATAATATTAAGTAAAAAAATTAAATCGAAAAAAATTAGGTGTGTAAGATAAGTTGTGTTAAATCCTAAATTCTAAACTCGAATGTATATATACACTTAATGCTTAAAAGATGAATACTATATATAAGATAAGGTAATCTTCTATTTTTATATATACTAATGATTGTGCACATGTTTTAATTTTTAAGAATTGCTCCTACTTTTAATTTAATATCATATTTGATCTATGCCAAAAAGATGAGAAAAGTATGCTTTTTAAACATTACCGACTCAAGATATTTATAGAAATTTCTCTACTCGTAGTGTTATCAATTCTAAAATGTGAGATTAAAGAGAACTCTGGATTTCTAATTAATTAATGAGAAGAATTCTTAATAATATGCCACAATTGAATTTTGAACTTTAGATCATTAATAGAAATATTTGTGAAAATTACTAATAAACCTTAGAATTATTTATTTATATCAATAGCAAAAACAACATTAATGTACTTATAATTTGGACTTCACCCAAGTTTGGGTTAGTTAGTAAAGGAGAAAGATTTTTAATAAAATAGTAAGATAAACGTATGAAAACAGTAAAGAGAAAGTAAGTGAATGAAAATTACGTAGAAATTACTTGAGAAGGATCATGTTACAAGCAATGAATGTTCCAAGTTCCCGACGAAATATACAAAACCTTAGAATTTTTCCCATATTGTTCTTTTTTCAGTAACTAAATCAAGAGCAGTTCTTAGGGATGGCAATGGGGCAGGGCGGGGGCGGGTTTGCCATTCCCATCCCCGTCCCGTTTTCATTTTTTCGGGTTCGGGGATTCCCCATCCCCGCCCCATCTCCATGATCTATCGGCAGCAACAATGTCAACCTGGAGATAATTTTTGTATGTCTCAAAGAAAAGGTAAGACTCAAACAGTGCATTCCAGCTAGTCTTATTCAGCTCAATTTCCTGCAAGGATTGCAAACAGGGAAATACAGAAGACATGGTTCTGAATAATAACTCAGGTAAATCATGAAGTACATACAGACCTCACAGATCTTGTTGCCTATTTGAAGTCAATAGATTAATATTAACACTATTATTAATATTTTTTTAAAAAATTATATTATTATTTATTAATAATAATAATATTCGGGGCGGGTTCGGGGATGGGGATAGTATTCCCATACCCGCCCCAAACCCGCCCCATCCCCGAAAAATCGGGGATCCCCATCCCCATTTCGGGTTTTCCCCGCGGGGCCCCAAACCCGCGGGGAAAATTGCCATCCCTAAGCAGTTGTTTGGCCCTATCCATGGATGCAAATAGCAGAATGTTTGGGAATCACCATTTCACAGATTTGACACAAAAAAAAAAAACATCCTCATTTTCATAATCATTGATGGAAAATTATCCGTCCCTGTTGCAAAGGTTTGATTTGATGATCAACATCCAGCAGTTCTATGCGGGTGGTCAAAATCTTTAAGAAAAACATTACATGTCAAATGGATACTCCTGGAATGTGAAGGAGAATCCATGAGATGCAGTACAACGTGACGCAAATGGTTGCTCCGGCAATGAAGTTATGAAAAAGGCGCTTGTTGTCTTTGCTAGGGATAAATGCCGTCTTCAATAGATTCGTCAGCCCGAATACTCTGTAGGATATCTGCCAATAATTGTACATTTTGAGTGTTTGAGCTAGAAATGTGTGTGGAATTAGGTTTAGTTTTTGCGGATTTGACTTACAAAGAGATAGATTGCTGTAGTGAGCAGGAAATTGAGCAAAGGGTAATTCGGGATGAAACAAAGAAGCCACTTTGGCTGGCCATTTGGCATGTTTGACCTGTAGAAGATGAGTGATGGATGTCAAGTTCATTGCAAAGAGAAGTTTTGGGGAATTGTAGTCTTTCCAAAAAAAATGGAAAACAGATTATATATCGAAGCAATCCAAAAATGATAAAGAGTAGGCAAAATCGAAACAACCTATGGTAGTTCCTACCTATCTAGTTTCGTTGCTCATTCCAACTTTAGTCTATTGTTCGTTCAAACATCCTAGTTCCAATATTCCTTCACTACACTGACTTTGTTTTCTCCCCACTGCTGCTATCCTTGTACTTGTTTTCTGCTATTATCTCTAGGAGAATTAATAAGTGCTCCTCTTTATCGATTTAGGAGACAAAACAAAGGATTTCGAGACATTAGATTAATTTACTCCTACATATTATGGCAATGCTAGCATCATAATTCTTAAACTACAGAAAGTCCAACAAGATGATCAAGTTTTCATTTTCATCTTCTAGGCAAGAGGCAATTTATTAGGATTTCTAGGTACAACAAAACTTAGCCTCAAAACTTCACAGGCCAACTATGTATTACTATTAAAACAAAATTTCATGTCAGGTTTAAGCAACCCAAGGTGTAACACCACATGATTTAACCTATTGAGTTGCAAGGTTTTTTCGAGAAAATAATGAGTTGGTAAACTAAACATGACTGTAAAAAGATCCAACAAGATGGGAGTAATAAAGTTAGAAGCAGTGAGATTAAACTTTCCATACCTTAGCCAAATATGGATCTGAGAAATATATGTCTCTAGGGTAACCTTGCCAAGCCATCTGCCCAATGGAAGAACAAGAAATGAAGTCAGAGTTAAAACATCTCTGTAGAAAAGGTCCGAAGCAAATTTAACTCACGCAAAGAGAGTGAGGGAGGAACTGCGAAGCTGCTGGGTGAAGTTCCGCAGGCAGATGTAAACACTACGATTAACACAAACTAAAGTCACAATGTGTTTGAATGAGTAATTTAGCAATTAAAGTATGACTGAAACTGTTATACACACCTGATTGGGATCCAAGATGTGTATGGATGGAGCTTGTTGTAGGTGATTTTATCTAGCTTGTAGATGTACTCATACCATAAATAACCAACCTGAAAACAAAGAAGATCGGCATACCTCAATATCTGCACAACAAGGTACACTCAAGAATATCAACACAAATTATCATGAGCCATGACTCACCAATAAGGAACCTGAAACTATGCTTGTTTTGACATAGAATTTCCTTTTAGTGTCAGATTCTTCGAGCTTTTCCATCCACCTTTCAACCTAAAATGGATATGAAAAAATAAGCAAGCAAGAGAAGCATAAACCAAATGCAGACAAACAGAGATTAAACAGAGTTTCAACAAGGGCACAACAGATTACAACAACATAGATTTAGGACTGATTAAGAATTAAAAGAAACTTACAGTTGGGTGGTAATATGCATATATCATCCCAATAATCCAAATGTAGCGGTCAAGACCTGATCTAAAATGCCACTCATGTAAGAGTGGTAAATTTGACTTGGAAGGATCTGGATCTTTGTATCCTGCAGAAGAAACCTTTAGAAACTTTGAAAGGTTGAGTAACATAAGGTAGCTGATGCATCTACAACTTACTAACCTATCAGAAACGTAAAAGGAGTCCACAGGAGATCAAATACCCCAGGTACTTCCCAGACTAAGATCACTACGAGAAAACAGCAAATTATCTTGATGGCCATAACAGGTCCAATCTCATTATACTTGCTAAAAATGCCAAGTGCTCCATACACCATGAGAGTAAAAAGGGTGTGCATAGGACAGATATAATACAGGGTGTAATCATTGTTTAGGACAATGCAACAAAAAGCCACAAAGAAATTTAACCGCCACATCATCTGCATTATAATAGAGTAAAATTAAGCCTCTAGGTTACCAAGAAAATATTATCAAGATTAAGTTAAAGTGCTTATTAAGAGATCATCTAAGCACCTGAGTAAACCGAGCAAGGCTAAAATCCTTCCTGACATAATAGTAAGAGAAGTTCCCAAAGCCAGTCATCCACACATAAGCAGCAATGAATACTCGTATTGCATTGTACATTTCAGTGGCAGCAAAATAATGGTACATTAAGAATAAAACCTGAAATGAAGGTGCATAAAATATGCTTATCAATAACAGTAGTGAGATAGTGTTTTGCCAATTTGGAAAAGTGAATTTTTGTGTTGAATACAAAGTTAGCAAGTGAATCATTTGAAATTGCCAGATACTATGTGTTCAGCACTGGTTGCGACTAAGAATTTAGGTATGCACAAATTCCAATTTAGAATCACCATTAATGAAAATAAAGATTTAAAGGAAATTTCAATAGGCAGAACTTTAATGGTTTGCTTTAGTAACAACAGGACGTTTCCAAGTCACCTATACACATTCTTTAAGTTATAAGAGCCTTGCTCATGCAAGCTGTGATTTGTAGTGGTCTATCTTCCTCAAACAAATATACAATATTCTGATGCAAAATATTTGGTTAGTTAATTTCCATCAAAATTCTACTCATTAGCTTACATTCAAGCTCATATATAGGCAGCTTAGGGTACTTCATTGTTATACCAAGACTAGGGGTCATCAAAGCAAATATGGTGTACATTTTCCAACAGATAGGAAATATGATGGAAGACATATAAGGAAGGAGACCCAGAGACACCAACCTGCATCCATCCTTTCCATTCTTCAGTTTGATGACGATTCAGGAAAAGTATTGATTTTCCTGTGAAAGCTGATTTGTCATGGTGCTTCTTTAGAGAAGTCAAGGCGGAAGCTATGATTAGAAGAATATAGAGGAAAAGAAATAGGTCCCGACTGTAACTCTGGAAAAATCAAGTAATAGATCAGGAAAAATACAAAAGGTTTAAAATTGAAGGAAAGAGATCAGAAACATATTTTTATTTGCAAAATGTAAATAAGTAATTGTGTTTCATATAGTCAAATCACATGCTAAAGCAATAGCCAGAGGAGAACATGAGGATTTAAAGACATAATATTCTTAAACCAACAAAATTAATAAGATCCAAACACGTATAGGTGTCGTTCCACTGAAGCTCGACCAGAATAAGCAGGTAATAGTTCAAATATTTTTATAAGAGATCCTTGCTCTATAAAAGGATAGACTTTGAAATCACCAATTTGTTACAGCATACTTGTCATTTACCATAGTGATAACAAAGTAGAAGGAGAGAACCTTGGTAGTTTGTGAAAATATATTTGTCCGATCACAGACGTAGAAGTATACAAGGATTGTTCCAAATTCAGCCCTGCATGATTTTAATAACATAAACAGGAGTCAAGATTCATACTGCCTAAGCATATCAGATAGATATACTTCATATCATAAGAACTCACATGGTCCTTAGCACTGTTCGATGTTCAAGCAAGAAAGACTCATCCAATGATATAAACCTAGAACATAATGTCAACATCAATGTCACAATGGAACATATGGAAGGCTCATCTAACCTGTCATCCCATGGAATCTTTAACTGACCTGATTAAAGTTGCTCGGGAAGATGAATTAGAACCTCTTGATGAAGATCTCGGCAAGCCTCCTTCAAGCAAAGCAGCTCGATCATCTTCCTTTTCAGCTTCTTTATCCAGTCCAACCAGATTCACATCTGAATGACTGGACAACACAAGATCAACTGGTTTGAGCATATGACTTTACACGTTAATGACTCATGTATACAAATAGAAGTTGCAAGTAATTTAATGGATATAACAAACTGTTATGGTCCAAAAGAAAGTCTTGGAAAAATGAAGAAATAGGCGTTCCATGTCACTCTAAGACTACATGTGACATATTTGTTACAGGAGTTGACTCGTTAAATGAATATATGTGATCCTCCACCAACATTGTAAACCAAGTTATCTTGTGAAAAGTTTCTTTGTGCCTTTCACATACAAAGTTTTATTGCTTTCAGGTCTCCTGGATATATGCAATTATCATTCTCAAAAACATTTGAGACCAGGAATCTACAAAATGTCTTAATTTCTTCTCCCATGGCAAACCTAGTTAACAAAGACCTCAAAAAAAAAAAAAATATTCCTCTTATGCAATTCCACTTAATAAGTGCATGATTTTAGATATAAAAATGAACTTGCTACAAAAATTATGCATAACCAAGAAGCCTAGGTAAATAATTTCTTCCATATGATATTTGACCATTCATGCCCTTTGTGTGCAACCTGTGTTTAAAAAACTTCTTTTGATAAATCAACCATTTCAGACAAAATGCTTACACTTTTGTTGGAGAGGAAGACTTTCGGTACTCCAAAATCTCTGAATATAACCATGCAATACAAACAGGCAAAAAACCAAGCAAAAATGACACCTGCAACATAAAAAAGAACCCATAAATAATTTATGATAAGCATGCAACAAATGTAAGTAAACATGCATTATCTCTATTTGCGTTAGTTGGGTGTATCAAGGGCTAGTTAGATGAAAAGTTTTAACTACCAATATAACTTGAGTACTATGTTTCTCTGCAACCACATTCAGCAAACAGATGCCTATGCTTGGTACGATCAATTATTTGCATTCAATATAAGACGCAAGTAAACTAGTCCAAACAAACTTAAAATGTGCCATAATGGATTTTGCATATTTACCAATACGGACCGTCCAAAAAAATTCCAAAAACAGTTAAAAAAAAAAACAAACAAACAAACGCTGTAGTTTGTTATTTCAGAATTTCATCTATTTGAAATCTAACTAAACACAAAGCCAGAATTCAATTGAGATTCAACACCACTAATTGGCACGGAACTCTACCCATAAAAAAAAGATGATAGATGTTCTGGATCTAATAGCGTGCCACAAACTATTAAGTGCGTCAATCAATCCAGTGCTAGAAAAAGCAAGCTTTGCATTCAAAATACCATCCAAGATAATTAGAGGATCAGAATGAATCCAGAAACACAAAGATTCCTCGTACCTGACCAGGGCTCACCGGGCCGGGGACCGCCATTCTCCACGGGAACTGAAACAAGAGCTGAGCCGAGGTGTCTAGATCAAATCCAAGGAAGATCGAAGGAGAATAATACGAAGTGGGCGGAAGAGGGTGATCTGTCGCATTCCTCGGTCCGAGGATCAGAGGGAAGGGTTGTGGGATTCCATCAACGACCCAACCACCAAGATGGGAGTTTGAGGGGATAGATGAGTAGAGGAAGAGGAGGAGGAGAAAGTGGAGGTATAATGGTAGCAAGTCTGGAGAGAAGTCGCCGTCTCCACGATATCGAGAGGTTGAAGGGAGGAAGGGAGCGGTTGGTGAAAGGGGGGAGGAAGAAGGCTACTTCCCTTCCATTCTCCGCCATATTATTATGTTACGATTATGATTATTATAATAATTATCATAAAGTTTCATTAATATTAAAGTCCGTAAACATTTCTATTTTACTCTGGAAATATTGTCTCTCTATCAGTAGGTACCATTTGCAAGTAGATACTTGTTTGTACTCAAATAGAACCATGTTTATATTAAAAATAGGTATATTAGGGCTCATTTGATATTATTTCAATTTCGAAAACATTTTTGAAAAAAATGTTAAAATAAGGACTAATATCGAAATAAGGAAAGTGTATGATGCTCCGTGATTTCTTTAAAGAGAAATTTTCGCCCCCAGGGCGTAGCGCAGACGATGGGTGCATGATATCTCTGGCGTAATGGTCAGAGGTCGATTTTCAGGAACTGACGACCTGGGATTTACCCCGCCATGCGCCTATGACATGTGTACCTGCATGAACCTCCCTCCATATCTGTGGGGCCGGCACTAGAGGGACCGCTAAGGTAACGGATTTACCTTTTTTTAAAGAGAAATTTTCAACGCACCCCTCAAGTTTGCTAATTTTGTATTTTACTCACAGAATTTGTTAGTGGAAGAATCGGGTGAAATGACAGTTTTCAAAGTTGTTGAGAGTATATTAAATCCTTAAAAAAAGTTAACACTAAATGTTCACGGATTATCCATAAATATATATGTAGTATAACAAAATTATATATGTTAACCTACACATCCCTTATGAGCACTATATGTAAATTTTTAAAAAATTCATTTAGCTTGAATACTATAGTTCAAACCTTAAACCCTAAATTCTAAATCCTAAGCTAAAAAAAAAAATTTACACATGGTGCTAGTGGTTGTTCTTTATCAATATTTTATATTCATTTTCTTGATAATTATCATTTAATCTTTTGTAATTAATATTATTTTTTATTATTCATATTTTTGCTCCGATCCTTTATTTACTATAAATGCTGGGCTCCTATGTCTAGAGGTGGATCTTTGGATTGCTCCAAGATTTAATAGTTGTTTAATATGCATAGTAAATTCTTCTATTTCACAGTTAATATATCTTAAGTCTTATGTCTTAATTGTAAGATCTGGATTTATTATGGATAGTTTACAATATACCTGATCTCTTTTCCAATATTTAGTAGGATTTTTCTCTATGATTTCTATTTTCTCTAGTATAGAAATTAGGGAGCCTAAGCTGGGTTGAGTTTTTAATGATTGAAGTAAATATGATGGAGAAAGTAAACCTATTGGGATGTCTAAATCTTCACAATTTTCTATTATTGTTTTTAGACAATGATAGGGACTAACACAACCAAATATTTCTAGTTTTCATGATATACTTAGATAACTAACTAGCTAGAAAAATCTTGAGTATTTATCAAACATAGACCTTTACATGAGTTTTTATTTGGACAATTGCAATTTTCTTTGCTTACTCTGATAGCTAGTGTAACAGCTATGGAGATTGAAGGAATATTAGAAGGATCAGTAGAGGTAGTAGTATTTGAAGGGGTATCACCACGCTTATGCATGATGGAAGGATAGTCAGAAACAATGGGGGAGATGATAGGAGTGGAAAGAAAAATAACATAATCCTTAGTAAGGAGGAGGGCTTGGTTGGAGCGATGGGAAAGTTAAGTTCCAAGATTTAGTGTGTATTGGGTGTAATAAGGTTTAATCCATAATTTAGAAGGGGATAAGAGAGTGCCAAAAGTATTACAATTGTTATAAAAATATAAATGTATGTTGGTAACAAATTTGGTATATGATAGTTTTTGACCATCAAACTAAGTAGTAACTTAAGGTTGTGCAACAGTTTTGATGAGATCAGGTGGCAAAATACCTAATATAGTAGCTTCATCAATCGTGGAACTGATTGCGCCACTGTCAAGGAAGGCATGAAGTGTAAATTCATGGTCATGAATATTTACTAAACATTGAACCCGTATATTAGTGGTTTGACTTGTATTGCAAATACTGGGTATTTTTATAAAAATCGTATCCATATCTGGATTTGGTTCATTTACCATTAAAGATTTTCCGTCATCCAATTGTGATGCAGAGGATATGTATGGCTTGAGAGTAGTCAATTCTATTTCTATAAGGTTAAGTCAAGTTTCTAAGACTAATACTCGTGTTTCAAGAAGTATATTTTGAGTACTACCTCTTACGTGGGATACTATGGGTATTATAATAGCAAAAATTTGTTCTAGGCATAAGTTACAAACTTGCCTTCAACAAAGTTTGCACGTACCTCGTTTGTCTATGGATGGATAAAATCCGCATAGAAAACATGGATGTTAAGTTCCACTTATGGAGGGATTTAGATTGGTCAATTTGTGTAAGTATAGACATGTGAGGTGGAACCTGTTGAAACATCAAGTCCAGGTCCTCATATGGGAGCAAGTTGTCCCATTAATCTTCTATGTCATTGAATTTGTACGGAAAGTCTTCATTAGATAGTCCATATTTTTCAACCGTCCTAGTTGGGGTATTTAAAAATGAATTGACTCATTTATAATCTGAAGGAAATCAAATTTCTTCTACATCATCTACTTACACAATGGAGTAGATAAACGAAGTGTTTGATACATCTGATTAGATTTCTATTAAATCTAAATTGGTACAAGTTACTTGTTTTTTTCCCTAGTATGTAAGTTTTTCTTAGTTGGACAAGCAAAGGACAAATGTCTAATTTGTTACATGTAAAACAAGTGATGGTATTTGCATATGTTTTCTTAGCTTGGGTTTAAACTGACTGTCTAACGTGTTTGCCTTTGTTTAGGTATGGTTTATTTTTTCTATTTTTTCTTAGTTAATTAGTTTTCTTAGGCTTAACTTTCTGTTTGTCCTGAATGGCAGGTCTATTGGGTATTCTTCTTTTTCTATGTTGATTTACTATGTATTATTGGTGTTGGGACCGAAATGTAGCTAGAGGAGGGGGGTGGGGGTGAATAGCTCGTCGCGATCGTCGTGCTCGTCGTTGCTCGCTTCTTGGGATGATGTACAGTGAAAATACAAGAAACACAAACAACAACGCTAACTCTAGGAATTTACTTGGTATCCACCTCAAGAAGAGGTGACTAGTCCAAGGATCCACACAATCACACACCCTCTACTATAAAAACACTCCTTCTCGGTAACTACCGAAGGCGGAGAAACCTTACAACCTCACAATACAACAATGAGAAAGAAAGAAACAAAATACAAATGAATTTTATAAGATTACAATGAAAACCCTAGCTTCTTCTTATTATTGTTGCAACTCGCCTCTTGACTTGGATGAGTCTCCAAGAACCTTCAAGAACTGGCGGTGAGGAAGAAAAGATCACTGTAGAGAGCTGCTGTGATCGCCCGTGGAGAAGAATCGAAGAAGTGTCGAAGACACGCTCGCCATCGGCTTTATCTGCGCCAACGGTCGAATCCCAATCGATTGGGGAGGCTTTGGATCGATCGGTTGATCGATCCAGAGTGCCTCTGTGCTCTTGGAAAACACTTGAATCGATTGGCCAATCAATTCAACGTGTCTCGCGTGATTTCCAGAGCTATCGCGTGATTTTCCAACCTCCTAATCGATTGCCCAATCGATTGGAGGTTTCAATCGATCAACGGATCGATTCAGAAGCTCACTATTCGCTCAAAAACTCTCCCAATCGAATGACCAATCGATTGGGGAAGTTTCAATCGATTATCCAATCGATTCAACCCATTTCTGCATGAATTCGCATCAACCAATCAATTGACCAATCGATTGAACCCCCCAATCGATTGGACAATCGATTGGAAAGTAGAAAACTAGATAGAGCTTGAAATTAGCTTCGTTTCACATCCGAGATCACCTCATTCCGATATCCGAGTCAAAAGTTATGGCCTTCGAAAGTTTACTACGTTTGAACTTCCTAGTTCCATGTCAATTCCCTATTGGACTTACGACCGCTAAGAATTCGGTCAACATTTGACCCATCTGGACTTTCTCTTTGCGCCAAGTGTCAGGTCAATCTTGACCCACTTGGACTTACCATCTCATGCCAAGTGTCCGGTCCTCCATGACCCACTTGGACTTCCAAACACCAGGTGTCCGGTCAACCTTGACCCACCTAGATTTTCACATGTTTGGCTTCACTCACTAGGTCTTTCCATCTGCCTAGCTTCACTCACTAGGACTTTCCATCTGCCTGACATCACTCACCAGGACTTTCACCTAGCTTTAACCACTAGGATTTTCACCTGGCTTTACTCACCAGGATTTTTCCACTACTCAGCTTCACTCACCGGGACTTTCCACCTGCATGTCTTCACTCACCAGGACTTTCACCTAGCTTCACTCAATAGGATTTTCCAACTGCCTAGCTTCACTCACTAGGTCTTTCACCTGACTTCACTCACCAGGATTTTTCTTTCTGCCTAGCTTCACTCACTAGGATTTCCCAGTCAAGTATCCGGTCAATCTTGACCTACTTGACTCTTCTTCAAACTCAGACTAGTCAAACCCTAACCAGAGGGGAATTGCTCCAACAATCTCCTCAATCGGATGATTACACCTGTAATCTCCACGTATTATCTATATTGTCAAATATCGAAACTCAAACATAAAGACTCAAGCTTGAGTCAACTCAAGCTTAATCAACCATATCATCCTTGACCTAGGGATATTGCACCAACAATTGGGAGTGTATATTTGACTACAGAAATTGTATTGTTGGTTTTTAGCTGTTTTTTATCTGAATATAAGTACAACTTTTATAATACTGAGATGATGTGTTCATACTCATATATTGTTATATTGGGGTGTCACTTTCATATCTGTCAATGCTTTATGAATTTCCTTATCTAGGCCTCCTCGTAATTTACTAAATAGTCGTTCTCCTAATTCAGTATTATAATAATTTTCTAAAATTGTTGTAAGTGCTAGGAAATATTACAAAATGATTTTATCCAGTTCTAATTAAAGATTTGGAGTTGTTCTAGATCTCTCATGACTTTTCTTTGCCTTAGATCTAGTCCTATATTGGCATCTCTCGTTGTTAAAAGTCTATAAACTATATAAAAGAAGTTTAAGATGTTATTTTCTTATGATGTTATGCGAGCTATTTCTTCTGAAAAGTTTATTTAATAAGCTTCCTATGCAACTCTTGTTACATCTCCTAAGTAGTTTTCTTTTATTCTCATCATAGCTTCTCCTGTTTCTATGCACAGTTCATGTCTAGCTTGATAATCTTTTTACCATAAAACTATGAGATTTAAGAATCAAGAACTTCAACAATTCACAAAGCTTGAGGATCAATTCCATTTCTCCTCAAGAGACAAACTTGATAATATATAAAATTGTTTACTTGACAACATTTGGAATATTCTAACAATACCAAGAAGTTCCAATTACAAGATTATTGTTATTAATGCACACTCAAATTGTAAGGAACTAGGGAGCTAAACACACTTAAGCGTAGCGGAAAACTTCTAGTTCCTACAGAAGATCCATGCAAAGGGAAAGACATGTTACAATCTATACTAAGTTTATATCATGATAGTATATTTTTGGTGCATGCACACGAACTCCAGACAACTTGGATCTCAGCATGATCGCGTATCTATAGTATCCACACGAACAAGTGTTCGTTTGTCTCACAAACTCGCAAAGTGGAGAAGGCAACCACCTAAGGTTGTGCTAGCAACCTTGATAGGAGGTCTCAGACTAGAGGAGAAGAGAAGAGGAAGGAGAATGAAGAAGTACACCAAAAATGAGAGAAAAAATACATAAGTATTTTCATCCAATGAAAATACTTAATGAGCATTAATTCAATTAATGAGCATTAATAAATATTTACACTCCATTAAAGACCACATTTGAAACTCTTCATTTTGAATTTAATTTCTAAAATTGAATGATTCATTGAATTTCAAAATTCAATAAATTAATCTCCATTAATCCTCTTAGTGAATGAATTCACTTGAGTCTAACTCAAGTTCAATTCAATCGAGTCTTACTCAATTGATCTCATGCAATTTCAAATATAATGAATCACTATTTCATTAATTCGTATTGACTCTTTGAGTCTATTTGAATTGAACTCAATCCAATAATTAGATCCAATTGAGTCTAATTCAATAAGTCCAATTCGGATTATACTTAATTCAATGATTCATCATATAAACCCATCTCCAAATCTATTTGTTCTTTATGTGTGACCCAATAGGTTCTCGTAACGTTGGCAATGTATCCAAATCAACATTTAGATACATAAGTAATCAGTGACATCTAGCAAGGCATCATTGCTACCCAAGTGACGAAAAAATCAAGATCGACCTAACCTATCCGTGGCTATTTTCTTGTATGACTTGGTCCCTCTATCTTTGATATCTAGATTGATCAATGAGGCATAGACCGTATCATCCTCTTATCAACCTTTTGTGTTTCTTGATCTCTAAGTAGACACACTCAATCAAATAACCTCAATATCTCATATTGACTTATTTGCGCATGATCATGCTTTCTTGTGTCCTACTAATCAAGGGGTCCACTGATATCACTTCTGTTATATGGAAGGAATAGATCCCATCTACATCACTCATATTCCTCCGCATAATTCATTGCATACCCAGTGATCGACTTTATTGTCCACCTTGTTACAAGTGACGTTTACCGATACCAAAATACACAACTCCTTATATAGGGAACCATAATAACTTCAGGTCTAAAGACTATTCATACCAATAGTCATATGAGAATGTTTATGATACTCATGATCCATGAAATATTCTCATGGTGGGTCATTCAGTATATATTCTCTAATATATACACATGTGTCAACCTGATATCTCATATTCATGACTTGTGAGATCAAGTCATCCGTTGACCTACATGCTAGTCTCAACGCATTAATATTATCCTTGTATATTAATGCTTGATTAGGAATAGTTAAGAGTAGTGTTCCATGTATATCTACAATATCTCACTATCAATTCAACCAATTGATATGTTGTAGATAAGAACCTACTACCCAAGGACATTATTATACTTATTCAATCGACACTGAATTGAAATAAATATAATAACCAACTTTACTTTTTATTAATAATGAAATATAATACAAAATGAATCATTTACAATTATCTCATAATTGGTACTAGGGCTAATACTAACACAAATTACTTCCTAATAATAATTCACAAACCAGAAGACAAGAAATACTCTTGCTATATTATTTTTTAAGAACACAATTAGAAATGTATTATGATTGGGAAGAAGTCAGAATAATCATATAAGGATGTGGAAAACCATCCTATAAAGTCTTTTACTCCTTAATGATCATTTACTTCGACCAAGGTAGTAATAGGCCAAAATTTCTTACTCAGTGCCTTACTAAAGGTAAGAGGAAAAATACAATCAGACAAAACTTATGCTCAAGCTACTGCTAAGCTTGAAAAAAATAGACAAACAATCTTCAGACCTAATCCATAAGCCCAATTATTTGACTTTAGCCCAACTTAATGCCAAAGTGATCAGTACGTCAGAATAATGAAATTCAGAATCTCACTATACCAAAAGGTATGACTATAGTTTATGACCTAATCCATAAGCCTAATTATTTGACTTTAGCCCAACTTAATGTCAAAGTGATCAGTACGTCAGAATAATGAATTCAGAATCTCACTATGCCAAAAGGTATGACTATAGTTTATGAAACTGAGTTCAACTATAAAGTGTCAAAAGCTCTACAAAATATGTGACCAGACCATGAATTATGGTTGTCTATGTCAATTACTTTACTCTTTCCGCGTGTGTAAGTGTTCAAGACCGAGAGTGATAAGTGTTTCAGTGTGTGCAAGTATTTCAACAGCAATATAATTTAAGTTGTCTGTAAGTATGCTTATGTAATGACTTTTAATATCTTTATGTAAAGCTTGTAATTAGCTACTATAACTTTCTGTTCAAGCACGGTTTGTCATGTTCTAAGCTTTCTGTATATTTCAATAAAAGCTTTTTCTTATAAAGAACTAACTTCTTATACTAGTTCATAGAAGGTTCTGCATTGTCTCTTTCCAAAAAGCTAATCTCATAAAACTTCCTCAATCTTTGTCTGAGTACCTTGACGAGAATAATAAATGTAAAAGAAATAAGCAGAATCCTGATTTGATAAATCCTGTGCAAGTTAAATAAGGAAAACATTCAGCCTACAAATTTTAAAGATAGTCAGGGCAGCAATTGACTATGAAATCATTTATAGGTGAACTCGACCCTGTATCCCATCCGGTCCGTCCCATGTTAGCTCGGGTGCTGCGATTTACCTCCCTCACAATGACCGTGGGTCCGGTCGATGGGGGCCTGGGGGCGAGGATTTCACCTTTTGCTACAATTTATAGGTGAACTCGTAAACAAATTAATAACAGGATAAGAAAAATAAGATATCCTCTCTCTTACCTAGAATCACCATAAACCCAAAAACACCCAACAGTGTTTTTATTCACGAGTAAAAATACTAAAAATCTTATACTTAACTCTAAACCCAACTTCTGCTTCGAAAAAAAACCACTCAACCTCTAAAAAAAAGTATTAAAATAATTGGTAGAGGGCGCGCCCCCAACGCGCAGGATAAAATTCCTTTGATTTTGGCTTAAATACTACTTGAAATTCATTATCTTTTATCTGTGACAGGTGAGGCACAGAACTGTGTCGGGCTCAATGCTCATCGGAAGAACGGCAAGGGCTTCAAGCTCATCCCACAGCTTCTCGACTAGTAACACTAAAGAAAAAGGTGAAAAAAATTAGGACTGCGATTGATTTGCAAGACAAATGTTGCAGAACTTGCTCACAAACTCAATATCATTCTATTTCAATCTAAATTCCTGTACACCCACTCGAATAACAGATAATAGAAAAATAATTATACATCTCAAAAGTTGTTGGCTAGAGTTTAAGAATATAGATACAATCGTCAGCTCTTTAACTATAGTAGCTAAGGAACAAGATGCCAATGGAATCTAAGAAAACTATTGAATTATATAAATATCATGTGTAGATTGCTTGTCAAAGGATGGTTTTCTGCAAGACTCGATGACTCGTAATCACGAAAATTGCTCGGCCTAAAAGAGAGTGCTGCTACTCCTTATTGCTCAATTGCTTGGCAATGATTGGACGGACGTCATCAACATCAACCAATGTCTCGAGGAAGAGAAGTAATTGGATTAGAGCTTCATCGAATGGATCACCAAACCAACTCTTGATTGGTATCCCATTATTGACTTGCAGACGAAACACCTGAAAATACAAAAGGAAAGTTATAAGTAGATTTATAGTTGCAGCTTGGTTTATCTTTGAGATAACAAGGCAAGAAAAATTTGTAATTAATGTATAATTTAGTGCATAAATTCTTAAAATGCAGTTGAGAATGCAATTTTTGTGAGGCCCATAACATAGTATATTAGTTATCTTTTGCAAAATAACATGCTTCAGAACTGATAGAAATCCTAAAAATATAGATGAGATTCAATACCTGTGGAGTATTGTCAACTATGGCAACTTTGGCTAGGTCAATTCCCAAAATGGTTAGATCCTTTGTATAATTGCCATCAGAGAAAACACATGATTCACGGTAAACACGCTTTGATATTATGTTCCTGTCTGGATCCAGTATGTCCAGTAGCTTTTCAGCATATATACTTTGGCTGGCAGTGAATATGATGATTTTGAACATTTGTGCCACCCTTTCGAGAAACAATTGAAGGAATGGTCTTCGTCTTACATATACTGTATGATGTTTCATGTCAAAGAAAATGGGAAAGGTGAAATCTGCATCATCACAGTGTTCCATGGTAGAATGAACCAAGGTTTCTGCAATAGACAAAAAGAACCAAGGTTTAAAAACTTTCACGGTTGATATTATGTTCTCTATAACAGTGTTTGAGGAAGGATTCACCTTCTAACAATTTCACCTAAAATTAAGAATAGTAAAGAAAATAGACTACAGACGCAGAAATGACACCTGAAGAATTCTAGATCAAGGAAACAAGAGAAAAGTAATGAAGGGTTCTTACCATCCAGATCAAGTACAAGAGTTACTTGCCTCTTGTTTTGTGCTTCGGGTGGTAATAAAATGGATGAAACTGCCTCTGGTAAACATGTTAAAGTTTTCAAAGGTAACTGTTGATTGCAGTAATCTATTTCTTCTAGATTGCCAAAGTCACAAGTAAGTTCATTTTCAGGATGAGTTGCTAAATACAAGCATGCTTCATCAAAGTTCATGTTCTCTTGAACTGATTCCGTTTCATGAATACTACCAGTTTCAACTGTTCTATAAGGGGAGGGCACTATCATGCATCCACCCACCATGTCAATCATTATGTCAGAATTCATAAATTCATAAATAGGGAAAGTGGAATTTAAGACATCCACAACTCCAATGCTACTGTCAAAGGGTAAGGTATAAAGGCTATCAGAATCATAGAAATTTGATAAAATGCAGGTTTGATATTCATCAGTGACAAAGATTCCGTCTTCACTTTCATCTGCAACAAGATGAGGCAATCTGGAGCATTCATATTTGTCTGCAAAACACAGAAAATATGTCTCAGTAACATTTTCTTTCATCATTTTAACAGATTCTTGTCACCAATGAAAGAAAAAGACAGACAAGAACATCATGAATCAAATAAGAATTGAGAAAAGTAATATCACTTCTCACTTCTTGCATTCCATCGACAATATGTCAATGAAGTTCCCAGGGTTTTTCAATCAACCTCATTTACATTATCCAATATCTTTCACTAACTGTAATTCCTTCTTCTTCTTCTTTTTTTTTTTACACACATTTGTAAAATCGAATACAATATAAATATAATGAAAGTTCTACATCATTTTTGTCGATCCCATGATAATCATGACGAGCTTTACAAGGTTTTCACAAAGAACGTTCATCTGTGCTTCCATGGCATACAACATTTCATGGCATGGAAACCCATTGTATTGTGATTCTTCTTCAAGCTCAGCAATCATGTAAATGACACCAAATACTTTAACAGGAATGTGAAGGTAACCGTGAAAACAATCTTACACACAGATATTTTCATAAACTGACGATGTTATTGTTATGTAAATGAATAAACTGGAGTCATGAGATGTCATCAAAAGGATAATGTGTCTGTTTAATGGAGTTAACAGATAGGCATGTAAAATTATGACATTAAACAACTCAATACCTTGACCACTGTGATTTAGTGACTTCATCTGGGATAGACCATCCTCAAGGTTTGGTGAGATTGCTTCTACATCAGGTAGACCAGAATCCTGCAATTGTAAATTATTACAAAAAAATCCTAACAGAAAAACTTACAAAGCATTCAAATATTTAGAAATAATGGCAGAGAGATGCCTTGAGTAACCATGAAATGAGTATATTGAAGTTCATATCAAAAACACACATATTAGCAGAGAAATGCCATGACAAATCATGGTTTTGGAATCCCTCAGAGAGAACAGCAATAAGCAAGAGTATCACACTCACGGCTAGCTACGCAAGCTAGGAGGGCCATCTCATATAAACCAATTTAACATGACAGGCATGACATTAGAAGCAATGTTGTAATGGAGGCATGGCAACCTCCTCTTATAATTATGTGAGAGCCTCTTAGACATGCTTACGTATAATTATAGAAAGCAACGACCATGCGAATTTGGAAGGACACCACATATTGGTCATATATGGCATATCTAGCATGCATATATGTAATTAAAAAATGCTCATTTGAACTAGTTTACACTAAACTAAATTGACTTAAAACCCCAAGGTACCTTATATTTTAGCTTGTAACTTGCAAGCATAACCTTTAACATTTATTGCAAGTGGTAAATACTTTATATATGTGCTACTTATATATATGAATTTGTTTTACATTGTTATTATTATTATTTTTTAATATTGATCACACATATGCCCTTGCATACAACATATGGGTGGTTAGATCAAGTGCATACTGCCTTAATATACTTTAAGAAAATTTGTCTTTTAGCGTCAAAGAAACACAATTTCGGTGGTTTGCCACTTTGGATAAGATTGGGCATTTCCTTGAAATCTTACATATTCATTAGTGAGATATAAATGTGGGTAAAATTATTGCAAACTCGAGTGATTTTCTAAAGCAGATCCTTTGTTTGAAGCTCATATCACCATTTCACCAAGAATATTAGCCTAGATGAATACAATATAATGTATAATGTGATTAAATGCCAAATTATGCCCAATAAATTGATCTTCACAACAAACTGACTGCATAATACTTTTAAAATAAGCATGCCATATGAATGGACACTCAAATGATAGATAACTCAATAATAGTGTAAGATAAAACATATTAAAAGATAACTAGTACCTGTTTTGTCATTGATCCAGGATCAGACAAAAATGAGGGCTTCAGTGATTGAATAGAGGTTCCATTAAGCTCAGCAGTTGTTGACTTGCATATAGATACTTCAACATTGATAGAAGCTGCAGTTTCAGACTTAGAATGCAACTTTGCACAAGCTTAGCCATAAATATAGGCAAGATAGGCCCGCAAAATAAAGGAAAGAACATTCTATACTACAAAAGTAGAAATATTTGACAATTCAGATCTTGAAGGCTTAAATCTTATTTTCACCACAAATATTCCCATTTATAACCCCCTATCCATTCCTTCTCGTTTCCCACTTCATTGAAGTGGGAAACGAGAATTGCATATTTGAAGAAACTTGAGTGAATAGCTATCTTTGCGCTATTCTCTTGCACAAGTACGGCAAGAGCAAGAAGATTTATGTGAGCGTGCACACAAAAAACAATGCTTGAAATAAAAAAGTTATATGACACCGAAACTTAAAAGAATGCATATATAACTTTACTATAAGTGTTATTTGAGAAAGGTAAATTAGAGAATACTGCTATATGCACTGATGCTTGATTATTTAAATATCAGTTCCTTTAAAGAATGCATAAATACCTTTACCTTCTAATCAGTGTTATTTGAGCAAGGTAAATTAGAGAATACTGCTACATGCAATAGCACTGGTGCTTGATTGTTTAAATATCAATTCCTTAAAATTCAAAGAGCTGATCCGTGCTTCTGAATCACACGAACCCCTCTCTTATAAACAGACAAATAATTAAATAAAATAAAACTTCTGTATAACTTGTTTGCTTTCTATTTCAAAAGTCCATTACAAACGTGGCTCACCATCATGATGGGTTTGGGAAAAAGTATCCAGTTGTGCTCCTTGTTGAAGCGCCTTGAATTGCTTTTCTGAACTTTTTGATATTTTAACAGATTTACGACTTGTGTGAAGATCATACAACCTTTCAGTGTTTGATTTGCTTTTTATTCTAAAGGCGGGCATTTGAGCTACACATATAATTTAACTTGAGAAAAATCAACTGCAAGAAAGGACAAGATACACATCTTTAGGATGGATTACTTAAGCCAAAAACCTAAAGTGCAGTTGTAAAAATATAATTAAAAATGGAAAGGAAATTAACATTATGGGGACAGAAATACAGTTATAATTGCTTGTAACACAAGCCGAAAAAGTGGATATAAACCTTAAAAAGAGATGATTGAAGTAAAAAAATTGCAAGATTACATGTTTAACACTGATCAGTTTTATAAGATAAACATAAGATACAACTCGTTCTTAAACTATAAGTCTCAAACGAGTAGCTTTCTACCAAGACATGGTTAAACATTGAAAACATGTACTATGGTATTAGAGGCCCTTAAGCCATTAAAATGATCAAAGAGAAGCAATTAAGGTAAATACAAATTGCTCAATCATAAAGTGGTGATTAATTATCCTAACAGTCATATACAGCAAGAAAAAAGAGACAGTATAATCATCAACTGATGATGTTTCCAGAAGGTTGTCACAAAAAGAAAAAGAAAAAACAACAATAACAATGATGATCTCCATCTCGATGAGTTGATGCTTATATCAATAGCTCAAGTTAGTAATAGAACTACCACAGTGCAACGACGAGAGGGTGCTGAATTACTTCTGAAAGGGTAAATTAAAAACAGATCTAAGAAAATCTACGCCAGCACTAGTTGCAGCTTACCTCAGCAGACAAAATAATAGGTTCTACGGCCGTCAATATTCACATGTGGAACTCCAGCTAAGTCTACAATTACCTGATGGAAAGAATCAGCAACAAGAGGCAGTCAAGTAAACCTGGAAACGCATTAAAACACTAATAGACATACTCAACACAAGAATTAACATAATTATAGAAAAATAATAAACAAGAGTTATCGTATAATAAATTAAGAAAAAGCTACGGATATCACTGTTGTGTCTGTTAATCTCGTTTGTCTCAATATAAACAGTAAAATCCTTCGATTAGACATTTGACTTGCTTTAGTACCAGAACAGTACTTGTTGTGACTGTACCGACGACGAAGGTAGTTTAGAACAAGGACGGAAGGCCCATGATAAAAGTGGTTATAACTAATAAGCGTTTGTCAGAAAACCAAAATACTAACCATTATGCACTTTTCCTTATAGAATTAAGCATGAAAATTAGCGTCTAAACTATCTAAAAGCAAACGCAGGATTCTTTGAAACCAAAATTGCAACTAAAGGAAACAGCGCGAGGATCAGAATAAGTGTCCACCGGGTCAAAAAAAAACCCTCAAAAAATAGAAGGGTTCGACACGAAACAAATAGATATTTAAGGGGGAAAACTATAAAGGAGCAAATTTTCTCATCCTGCTGGAAATTGAAGGAAATAAAGAAGAAAGACCAAGATTTTTCAGCTAAGGAGAGTAATTCCCATCCACCAAATATTCAAAGATCCTCAATCCAGTACCAGAAGGAAGACGCGGAGAGGCAAATCCACACGCAACCAAACATCAAGAACAACCGACGGCGAAAAGGCGCACAAAGGAAGCATCATCTTTAGGTCTCCTAGTCCTAGCGCGAAATAAAAGAGATCGAGATCGAGAGTTCATACCTAACTAGGCAGCAGCTTCCTTCCGCAAAAATTGTAGCTCCTTTGCGCTCTCTTCCTCGCTCTCCCTCCTCGATCTCGGATCAGAAAGGAATTTGCCTGCGAGGAAGAGGAGGAGGAGGTGAGCGAGGGAGAGGCGAGGGATAAAAGAGAAGAAAAAGGGAGGATTCGAGATCCAACAAGCATCTCTCTCGTTATATAAAGAGACCTTCCGTCGGCGACTAGCGAGAAGACGACGACCAGTACCAGCGAGATCACAAACGAACGGCCGTGATGCGACCTTCCCCGCTCACTTCCCACCTGTAGGCGCGTGACGCGTGGATTTCTACGATCCGAGTCAGCACCAACCCCAGTCGGTCACGCGTCAAGTTAGGATTGGGCGTATTTAAAATTTTCAAAAAATTCATTTATTTATCACTTTACCCGTCCCATCACCCATGCAGTGTTTGCATCCAAAGACAATCCAATTGTAGCGTTGAATTTCAAAAAACAAGCATCATCACTTTAATATTGCATTAGTCCTAAAATCAATACCAACGCTCTATTTTGAAAATCAACATCACCCATTTTTGAAATCTGATATTGTTCTTTGAATGCAGCACCTAAGTCATTAGCAGGACGAATAAAATAAAAAATATATATACGCCTTTTAACTGCGCCTGATTTTAAAAAACTAAACCCATTTCATAACCATTCCACATTTCCATCGACCACAACTTCTCACGGGTTGTCTCCATCGATCATAATTTTCACATTTCATTATCAATTATATTCTTGATCATCTCCGTCGGCACAAGCCCTTCAGTGCGGATGGCATCTTTACTAGGATCAGGGCTGATAAAGTACAAAGTTGGAAGCCCTCGAACCTGTTGTCAAACCAACTTTCACGTCACAACAGTTTGAAGAGATCAAAATTTCTACAAACGCTCCTCTCCATAGCACAACGATATTTACCTGCATGTCCCCGGCAAATTCATATTCCTCATCAGTGTCCACCTTCACAAAAAGTACATTGTCTCCGTATTCCACGGCCAGCTGCAAAAATACAGAAGTAAAAATTGGACTTTAAATGATAAAAGAGTATCATCGTGATGGAGATACACGGATAGTTTTATCTTTTGGAAGTCGCAGTTTCCTTTCAACCGAACAACTACTTAGCGGTAGTATTGCATTCAGGGAGAGAACAGAGTGAAGTATTGTGTAGTTCTAGTGCAACCTAGTGAGGCAAAAAAGCAAGATAATAAAGATCTAAAAAGGTAACTTATGGACGCTGCAAAAAGTTGAGATTGGTGTGCATTTGTGCTGCTTGTATACAACCCACTCATTGCAAGTGTAGAAACTCATTAATCAAGTTAGGGTGGAGGTTCCTAATCGATTGAGAAAAGAAATATGGTACTTTCAGGCCAATAATCAATGGATTTTGGTATCGGCTATTCGTACCGTGTAGATGTTGGTGAAACAATGAGAACTTAAATTGGGTTGCAGTGAGTTTTCACCACCCAGGGTGGCTTTTGACAGCCTCTTCTTCACACAAGGTTTTTCATCCTTTTCTCCTGCTTAGGATGGGAGGGGAAGTAGCAGCAAATGCTTTCATCTTAGCCCCCAGACTCAAGCTCAGGTAAGGCAAAAGCAGCAAATGCACTGTGCACTAGTTAATAAAGAGAGACTGTTACGACATTTCAACTCGGAACAGAATCAACGGCTGCTGAAAAGTTCTCAGATTCCAACAAGTTACACTAAATCTCTTGCATAATTAGTAAGATGTTTAGTTTCAGCTGAAGGGAAAAGTTCATGGCCCTGTTCTCTTGCTTGAACAGATTGGGGAGTTGTTGAACTCTTACAATAGGTTTCGGGGTAGAAGGCAGCCGAGTGCATGAAGCTCTCACCAATATGGGGTCCCGGGGAAAGGTCAAAACGCATTTGGTCTATTATACGCAGAGCTGTTTACACGACTCGAACCCATTGCCGCAAGGTCACAGGGCAGAAACTTTAATAAGCTTCCACAGCAAATTGATATCCTGGGCACCCAAATTGGACGATATAAAATTATGGGATAGGAATGTTGGAAGGGACTATTGATGTAGCTTAAACAATAAGCCGATACTAGATTTACTGCTCGATTTCGTGCTTAAACAGCGTGAAACTCTCTAATCAAATTCCATAACTACATGAACTAGGGCAGATTGGATTCCTACTTTTCTTTTTCAATGAATTAATAGGGCAACCAAGCAGGTTTACAGATCGAGAAAAGGGGAAGCGGTTGTAGGATTACCATTTCAAGCTCCTGGGCCATCAGAATGCAAGGCCCGCACCACGTGGCGTAGAAGTCGACGACGAGGGGGACGCTCCTCTCGCCTTTCACCAGATCCTTCACCTCCTTGGACGAGACCTTCTTCTGCACAACCACCGAGCAAGGCAGGAGCTAAGTGAAAAAAGAGGGAAAAGAACTAATAAACAGATAGAAAGAGAATAGTCGGAGTGAGAGCCATACCACGAGGTAGTCTTCTCTTATGTATCTGCCATTGGGGAACTTGGTAACCATGCTAATGGTACCGCGCCGCCGCTTGGTAGTCGAAGTAAAGGGTTTGGAAGTGATAGTGGAGTTTCCGAAGCCAGAAGAGGAGCCCAAGAGGGTCGGTACGGAACGAATGCGACAAGAGAAGATCGCCGGAGGCGATGAGAGAAAGGTTGTTGCCGCCATCATCCTGGGTTGGTCGACCGCCGGAGGAGGGCGAAGGCACAGCACGCGGTTGCTTCTGTGGTCTATCCATGCGCTTCGCCAAGTTGGTGTTTTATTGGGCCAGTCATTAAATGGGCTAGCAATAAGCTTCGGCCCAAATGATTCTCATTTTCGTTTCCCTCCTAACCATTAACTCTATTTTGTTAAAAATCTTGAAAATTCAAAATTATTTAAACATCTTATCAAGGTAACAACAATGCTAGCGATTAAAGTTATAATGATAAAAAAATCAAGAGTATTTTGATGGTTTTAAAGTTCTAGTAGCAAAGAACATCGAACACAACTTTAAGAACAAAACAAACGAACTCTTAAACTATATAGAAGATTTTTTATTGGTGCTAAAACAATCACTATTACAACAAAACGTATAAAAGCAGCAGTAATAATTCATCCAGTAAACACAAATCTGATAAACTCACTAGATCGATGAGTTTCACCTTGTATAATATGTTACTCCAGTATATCAAACGGGAAGATCGAGAAGACAGACCATTATATTTCAAGATGAACAACAACCAGCTTTCTTGACAGCTGATACATCGTCGCTAATGTTTATTGTTTGCCCCTTGGGTAAGTTTGCTTGATCATCACTTGCTTCTAGTGCCTTCCTGCTTGTTATATGGTATATCTGAGTGAGCACTTCTGTGAAGGCAGTCTCGACATTCATTGACTCGAGCGCGGAAGTCTCCATGAAGAAAGTATTTTCGTTCTCAGCAAAAGTCTTTGCCTCATCAGTTGGAACTGCCCTAAGATGGCGCAAGTCCTCTTTGTTGCCCACAAGCATAATCACAATGTTGGAATCAGTGTGATCCCTGAGCTCTTTCAACCACCGTGTCACATTCTCAAATGTTATGTGCCGGGTAACATCATACACCAAAAGTGCACCAATTGCTCCTCGATAGTATGCACTTGTGATTGCTCGATACCTATTATAGGTAGGAAAAGAGACAATGTTAAATCAAAGGAGCATGAAGTTCTTTTACCATGAAAAGAAACACAGTCCAACCCAGAAGTGGTTCTTTATCTAAACCATAAAATGTTGGCTGTTAATATGGAAAATAGAACAGTGTATTAGGGTAGAAAAACTGGAAATATAAATATAATATTACATTTAAAAAGTGCAAAAAAACTACTGCTGTAGTTCCTGATTTGTAGTCATTGTTAAAAATGGACACCTATAACCATAAACATAGTAGAGATAACCTCAATTGTATATAGGATTACATGAACAGCAACTTGATTCATATTAGAGTGGTATTAATGAACAAGATGACATTAGTGAACTCATCATGCCAAAGAAAACTCTAGCATAATTATAAGTGATATAAGAGAATATTAAGTACAGAGGTAGACATACTTTAAGGTGATCCTTGACATATCAATACTTTAAGGTGATCTCTTGTATAATGGTCAGGGGTCGATTCTCAGGAACTGACGACCTGGGATTTAACCTACTATGCGCCTAACGCCTGTGTACCTATATTTATTTCTCTCCATATCCGTGGGACCAACACTAGGGGGGTCGTTAAAGTAGCGGATCTACTTTTTTTTTTTTTTTTTCAAGGTGTTTTCTTTTTTTTTTTTTTTTGCCCCAGGACTGACTCAGTTGGCATGAGATAATGACTGTAGTGGTCATGGACAAGTCTCGAATTAACTTCTAAGAAATGGAAACTATGTCATGCTTGTGACCATGGACAAGTCTTCCAATATATTGCTAACCAGGAATTCAATAGCTAAAACATTAAGAACAAACATAAGTTTTCTATTTGACTAGCTATCCTTTTTGCTTATTCATTTGATTTTCCTAACCCAGCAATACAAGAATCATGCCCCACTCGGGTATCTGCATGATTGGCCCAGCAATTTGATTGCTATTGAGCATATTGCTTCCGCTTTATAGGTTTGTATCTAATATGTAAAATTCTCAATTACATTAATAAACATACTTTTTAAAGACAACGCCAAAAGCCATCTCCAGTCGCAATATTAGGAACTTGCAAGTGAATATATGCATCACAAATGTTAGATATATTTATTGAATGAAATTACAAAAGGACAGCAGGAAAAAAAAGAATAGCAATTATTATTCACTGTGCTTAACAGATATGGAAAGAAGGAAAAAAAGATGATATGTGAATATGAAGAATATCTGGGTTAAAGAGTTAAGGCAGTCTTGTTATCTCTTCCTAAGAGAATGAACAGACATTAAACATTAGTAGAAATGCCAAGACCCTCTATCAACGAAGATATTACTTGCTATTAGCAGTTTTTGAAATTTTATAAACCCTGCGAATTAATGGGGTTTGCATGCCATATCCCTTTAAAAGTCAGTGGAGCAAATAATAGATAAAGCAGCACAATGAAAATTTTCATTATACTGATTCTTAATAGAGGCCTTGGCAGATTCGAGAAGGTTCCACATAAGAAATCTAACTTGACTAATGACCAACAGGTGTCTCTGCAGCAAACTGCTGATAGTTTACAGAATCAGCATATGGCCTACAATGTTAAGAAATAGAACTCTGCTGCAAAATGCTAATTACTCTGCTCAAAGTTAACTGATCCCTTCTTATTACATCCTTTTTTTCAAAGGAGGAACAAACATATGATTCACAACCTTCAAATCAAGGACCACATATACCGTGCATGGCCAGATCAAAATGATTTAAGACCACAAAGCCATGGCCAACTTCGATTACCGATCTGTCATAATTATATGGCTGGAATATGTTCAATCAGCACATGATAGGAATCTATAAGCCACCTACCACAAAAGGAGAGAGATGGTTTAACATCCAAAATAAGGATAGCTTCGCCCTCCCACATGTTTAGTTGAGCATCATGATAATGCTAGACAACTGCAGGATTCAGTCTCAACTTCTTAATCACTCTAAAAAAAACAGTAGATAGATTCACGAGAACTGGCATTACAAACTGCAGTGTGTAGGTATAGATATTTCCAGATGATGGATCACGAACGCCCCACAGGTATTTGATTAGGCGGTCCAACGTTGACAACAAGCTCAACGAAACGATTTGCGATGCGAACTTATCTAACAAAACCCTACTTTGTACAAATCGAAATTAGCGCGCTCAAGATTTCACCAGAAATATAATCTAAGTCTTAAATCTGATCTGAAGCATTATTGTCCTAAAACGATTAAAACTACAAAAAATCGAAAATACAACTGATGGAAACATATCGATCGACTAAAATAACACTAAGTAGGGTTAAAGATCAAACCTTTCTTGCCCTGCGGTGTCCCAAATCTGGGCCTTGATCACTTTATCCTCGACGCGGATGCTCCGGGTGGCGAACTCGACCCCGATGGTGGACTTGGACTCAAGGTTGAACTCGTTGCGAGTGAATCGAGAGAGAAGGTTGGATTTTCCGACGCCGGAGTCACCGATGAGCACCACCTTGAAAAGGTAGTCATAGTCGTCATCTGACCTGTACGCCATTCCGCGATTGCCACAGCCACGACCACCTCTGCAGACGCAGCCCCGACGAAGTCTTAGCCGTGAGAACGAGATCCACGTCCTCTTAGCGACCGGAGCTCCCGAGAGATCTTGGTCGGCGGCGCCTCCGACTCGGAAACGAGTAGGAACGATGGGAACGGACTTTCGATGGAGAAATGGCAAACACTTCGAGGCGGGCGGCGTGGCGTTTCCTTTTTGGGGCTTAAATATGGCAAATAATAACATGCTGTCATCGTTATTATTTATTAACAATATTATTACTCATTAAAAAAAGGCTTTCTTTAGTGCATTTTTGTTCAACAAATAACCATTTATTGCCTAAAATAAATTGCTGCAACCATAATTATATAAAAAAAGAATGGGAAATGTTTCGACTTTTAAGCTAATTAGTTGAACCTATCCTGATTTATTAATCACTTCAATTATGTAATTACTAAAATAATATTAGATTTGTCGATCCACATCAATTTCTCTATCCAAAATATATAATTTAAGATAAAAAAATTACTTTATTAAATTTAAATACTCACTTTTCAATACATCATATATCAATTTTTCTATTTCTTCTCTCTCCTATATAATGTTCAGGAATGAAATACATTCTCTAAATTTAGAAAAATATTATTCATAATTTAGAAAATTATTTTTCTAAATTTAGAGAATCGATAGGATAACTGATATAAAAATTTTTTAACTACCCTATCTAAAATTTAAGATAAAATTTTTTAATAAAATATTTGATGTGGATGCTCTAAGTGCCAAACAAATATCTTAATCAAATTAAAAACTTCGATAGAGTTAAAACTTCAAAACGAATTTAAAGACGAGCATTGTACAAAATGGAAATGGACACAAACATAAATTGATAGTTTTATGCCAGAGGTAAGATCAAATTAAACAAATATGAATTCAACGGGATTGAGTCGGGCACGTTTGCAATTATTATTTGCCAAAACAGTTTGAAATTAAATCCAAATATTTTAATTTGAATATTCAAATTAAAATAAAATGTATTCCTTTCGTTACACTTTTACTTTATAAGCTAAATCGATTGATAAATAAAATGATTCTTAAAGTTTAACCAGTTGATTAGACCCCACAAAAAAACAAACCTATCAAAATGATCATACGAGTGAATTCTTTCTCAAAATTTAAAGGGGAAAAAAAGGAATTCGGCAATCTTATTTAAGTTTAAAACCACCTTTAAAATGGATATCAAGCCAAGATTTAAAGACCATTTTGACGATCACCTTTATACCGATTAGTATACTGGAAATCAGGTAGTCCGTGTGCACAAGAATTAGCTGGTATCTGTTTGGATACAACCAACAAACAAAAAGAAAATTAGTTTGGCGATGAAAAAACTATAACCATGAGTACATGTCTAAGTAGTACTTGTGTTTAGAAGCATGTTGTAATAGTTGACTCAAAATCGTTCGGCCGTCATAACAAGTGGCTGGGCTTCCTGGCGCTCTTTAGTGAGATATGGCCCCCTTCTAACGGCTCCCTGCAACTGAAACAACAACAGAAGACCAACTTCAACGTCTCTGCACCTCGTGTTTAATCTATAGTACAAGAACTCTTTTATTTATAGCACAAGGACTCCGAGTACTAAAGCATACCTTTCCTGCTATGTCGGCAAAGGCAGCATCATGGAGCAGATTTGACGACAACAGAGCTTTGCTGATAGAGGCACAACATTCATATCGAGCATCCATGCCTGAATGATTATTGTAAAATACAAAATTGGAGAATAATTTTCCATTCAATCTTAAATCATATTAATGCAACCACATTGAGATGAAGATGTTAATCTATGTAGGAAGACAGACCATTTTTTGCAGTCTCAATCTTTGCATCAGTCACGATATCAATAATCTCTGGTTCTGAGCAAACCTCTGTCAAACTCCAACGCCGAGCAACCAAGGCAGAAACCAATCTATATCCCTGTGGTTGGTTAATGAGAAATATTAGTGTGGAATTAAAATTAATTATTTCAGCATTATCATAGGTTCCTATAAATAGGAATAAAATGCAGCGACTACAAGATTACACAAGGGTAAGGGCAAATCAGACAAGTTGTACTGTTTTCTTGTGCAAGAGGGTAAAAAAAGAAGAAGAAAAACACTTACAGCCAATCTGATTTCTGGTTCCTGTTTTAGTGCGGAGAGAAATAATCCCTGCCAGCCAAATTTTAAATAGTGACTAAATTTCAACAAAACCAAATTAGTAGATGACACAGGCAACTAAAGTAAAATGTATCTCAGACACCATGTTGTGCGACTATGGTTGAAAAATGTTTGTGAATAAGTATAGTCCCAATATACAAATAACAACCACTCGGAAGCATCGCTTGGAATTCTGCTCCACCACACCTTAAAAGAAAATTAGAATAAGTGTGATACAATATGAAAAATGTGAAGAAGAAACTAACTGATGGTTTAAGTTTTGGTGTGTTTGCAGCAGCAGTATAGATGAGACGCCTAAGATTTTCCTCAGCCTTATCATCCAGTACCCTGCTATTTTCTGATCGGTCAGCTCCACATATGGTAGCCAGAGCATGCAGACCAGCCTGAGCAACATATCCACCTCATGATGAAATGAGGAAAAAAAAAACAAGACAAGCAAAGGAAGCAATTCAGACATAAGCTTATCACTAAGACCGGTATGTAAATGGCTAAAAATAGGTAATCAAACAAATCCTTTTCTTGCAATTGATAGAAACTACAAGATATCATGACCAGTGCACCAATAACTAACTGGCAAATCAAAAAGAAGGGCAAAAGAGGAACCAGCTAAGCAGATGCAACTTATTATAGAGTAGCCTATAGTTTACTGAGGTATTTTACTCAGACTGAAATAGGATGGGAAGGAAAAAAAAAAATAGAACCGTTTTCAGTTTTCTGATTGAAAAAATTTGGAAATCCAAAAGAAAACTTAAAAGACATCTGCCAAACTATAACCATTTAAATTATTTTTTCTAATTCATCGTTTCAATTTACCAGTAAGGAAGAAAAGAGGATACCAGAATTTAATTACTTCCAAGTCATCTATTTTATTTCAACTTGAATCAATCAGAAGTAAACACAACACAAGCAAGATTACCCACTCTCTATTCTGTCCAAGTAAAAAAAATGTACAGAAAGGTGGAAGAAAATAGTGTAGTTTCTTTCTTTTCTTTTTCCTTAAGATAATTGTTCCAAAAAGGTACCCTTAAAAAACAAGATATGAATATGCTTATGGGGGGAGTGAATTTCTTACCAGCTGTTTGCCTCTACTATGACGGTCAAAAGCAGACTCTACCACATGGGCTGCTACAGAAGATGAGCTTGCCAGTAAGAGGTTTGCTCCTTGATTTGCTGCAAAAGTTAAAACAGCATATAAGACTTCACACATTGAGGTGACAATCTCTTTTTCTTTTCTTTACCAACAAAGAATCAGCACCAAGTCTCTGTTCTGCATCTATTGTCTATGCCAATTTGGTGCTACTCGGCACTGACTAGAGGACACGACTGTAAACTTGGTGCTTTCTTTGCTTGATAAGAGGAATGCCGAGTACCAAAATAGGCGAGAAAATAGGTGATATAGCATGAATATGACTTCAACTTCTTTACACGACAAGAGGAACTTGGAGGACCAAAATTGGGCAGACAATAGATGATATAGCATGAACAAGGTTCATGATTGAAGATAAAAGTAATGCTGATCAAATTAATGAAATCAGCTTAACCTAAAATATAAGCATCAAGTTATGAACATCAAATTTTCTGAATTACAGAAAGCATCTACTTACTTGCTCCCGTCATGCCCAATGCTTCCAAGGCACTTTCAGACTCATCAGTATTTTGACTACCAAGTACTTTTAGTCTTCTATCAATGGCCTCAAGAAGGGCTGTAACACCTGAAAGCCAAGTTCAGGAACAAGATTAACAAAATTGTCAGATCTTAAAATTATGGGCTGCTTATGTTTGTCCTCCCAGATAGATCTATATGAGCACAACTAATATGAAGAGCGATTAAACAAGAATAAATCATCATATCTAACAGGAATGAGGAAAGTGTAACCCTAGGCCTAGCCATAAACATAGTAGAAATATAACAAGTTTACCAATGGTACAGAGTAAGGTGTTTTACTTGATATATTAACAGCTGCATAGGCCTCGGATGAAGAAAGAATCCTTCCACTAATCAAAGCTGCTCTTGATCGTAAGATTGAATCAACTGATGAATTGCTGATGCAAAGCTAAAGATTTCAGACGAAGTAATGACGACTAAAATCTAAAGGAAAAACATACTACTCATACCTGATCATATTAGTTAATAACTGAAATAAAGTTGTCCTCAATAAGAACATGCTACTGTGAGGAGACTCCACTAACTGAGCAAACAGAGAATCCAATTAATATCTGACTAAACAGCTACATGCACTAGTATGGAACAATGAAACATCAATTGACTTTGGTACAAACTAGAGTTGATTGCATAAACACCTCAACAGTCAACACATAGGCTTCTTTTCTACAACTATTAATGTATGCACAAAAAGAAGTACAAATCTATTTCTAGTTTAATATAAGACACGAATCAAGGTTAACATATTCAAGCATAAAAGAGAGAAATTATGACAAGGAAATAAGTAGAGGAACCCTGATATCCGAGTTTTCAATCATGACACATACCTCATTCAAAATCTCCAAAGCACTCAGAGTTGCCAACATATCATTCCCATTGTTGATTTCTATCTCAAACAAGTTAAGTAGGTTTGAGCTGTAAATTGCAGATGCTACAGTACTAGAAAGAGAGAATAGCTTTGCCAAGAGAGCTAAGATTCGTGTTCGTGCCTAAATCATGGAACAAAAACCAATCATAAAAAAACACTTGGAGAAAAATTTATGAAAAGTAAAAATATCAACAATGTACCATTCCATCACGATAGGAAAAGAAAGGAAATGCTAGATTTCAAGCTATAGACAACTTATAGCATGTACCACAAAATTAGTATGAGATCAGAATTTAATAACTAAATAAGAGGGAAAAAGTCATCACAGAAAGAAATTAAAGCATCTAAATTAATAGATCACTCAGCGACCAGTGCTTTGAAACATTATGTTGTAAAATTTAATTTTTGGACAAGATGATAGGATTGAAGCTGAAATTCAATGTGATTACGACCACACTAAAATAAGTTCATTGTTTGTATTAATACTCATCAGATTAATGCTTTGATCCACATGCAGTTGAACATCAGTATCACCTATCATTGATTGGTTTTGTACCTCGTTAGTAGCATATAGTAATTTCTAATTGATTGAATTTGTAGCTCAATAGTACCACATAGGAATTGCTATTTGGTTTATCTCAGATGATGAATTTTCATCAGCCTTGGTGCATCCAACATTTTAGCTTCTCTTCTCTGGTGCTAATTTAGTTTACACTAGCATTCTTCTATTGCTGATATTGAGAAGTAGGTGATGAGTAAAAACAAATTACCCTTGCATCATGGCTACAGATAGTTGTCGATCTAGCACAGATTCAATTGGGAATCCGAAATATACATGGTTATATAATAAAAGACTGAATAATTTATACTTTTCAAGGAAATTATAATTTTTTAGTTTTGATAATTGGTTCTGAAAACACAGAAACAAATCCCAAGCAGACATGATTATAAGGTTTAAGGAACATATCAGCTATATTATAATTGTGATAACTGTGAGATTAAGAGATAATGTGAAAATATCATGAAAATTTTAGTGAAGAGCTGCATAAAGTAAGTGACTAGAAAAAGGACACTCAAACTAACATAGAAGAAGAAACTTAACTATATATTAAGAAGACAATGTAGCAATACTCTGAAGTAGAAAAACCTCATATCTTGCTATTGAGCATATGAGATTATGAGGTACTGCTGTTGTATTTGATGTTCAAACTAACAAAGAACAAGAAATTTCTCTGTACAGAAAGAAAAAAGTGGAATACCACTGAAGAAGACTGGGCAGCTATATTCTTGATCAATGAATACTCTTCACCATCCGTTGGAAAAATGATGCTCTAGGCAATTCATGCAATGAAAATGAAAAATCATGTGCGTTCCTAATAATATGAACATTTAACTTGAGTAACTAAATTCAATAACTGCTTAGCTTACAATGCCCTCAGGAAATTTAGCAATACTTTGAATTGCTCCAAGAGAAGCTGCTGAAGTTTTTTCATCTCTGCCTTAAGGAAATGTGTGTTAGATGAACGTCACAAGGGCAGACCGTGGAAAATGGCATTTCACCATGCATCAACAATGCAAGCATACATTAATGTTGTATAAAACCAAGCATTTCAAAACAAAAGGAACAAATAAGAGTATATAATTAAATTAAATTCTCCTGTCATGCATATCTTAGCTGGAGAGATCCTTTCACTATTTTCATATTGTGTTTTCTCTTTCATCTTTGTGTTACACCAAACAAACTCACAATTGTCAACTATACAGCCTTATTAAGGTACAGTCACAATTATGAACTATTCAGCCTTATTAAGACTATACTTACAAAAAGTCAAAACTATGTATTAATAAATAAGCAAAATATGATGTGAATGGCTTAAATTTCACAGATGCTTACCAGTATAAATCAGTATGAGATTCATGTCCATACCATGCTAGCAAGAATCATGAAATTCTAAAAATAGCATTGATTTATACCAATACTCTCCCTCTAAAATGGTATACTAATACAGACAGTCAATTCATACCCAAAACATAAGCGTCTACAGCAAGTATTGTATCAAAATACTATCACAGTAAAATTATGACATTGAAGAATTGAAAGTTATGATAAAGAATAAAAAAGAAGTTGAATTCATAAGTCAATTTTCAAAAGAGAAAAAAAATCAGGTGATCAATTTTAAAGGAAACAAAACAAAGAGTATTATCAAAATAATGTTCCATCTTCCAAGCCCCATGTTCAAGTCATCATAACCCAGTTTCAGAACAAGTAAGAAAATGACAAGAAAATCAAGGAAGGTTTAAATATGCTTACCCATGAACTAAGCACGTAAGCAGAAGTGGATAGATATTGTACTCAATAATAACCTGTAGAGAAGAAACCACATTGCTGCTGTTCTCCAAAAGATAAGATACCTGGTAAAAGTAGAGGGTGGGTTATTACTTAATTCGTTCCATGTAATTTAGCAGCGGAATAGACAGGAAAATGATATGATCCATATCAAGTTTAGTAGTAAAAATACGAAGTAATATAAAGAAGTAACAGCAGAAGGATATACATTATTCCAACAAACTCTGAAGGATACACTCTTGTAAGGCAAGTATGCCTATAGTGATTCCAAATTTTCAATATAGTTTGCCTTAATGTTTTATCTTTAATGACTAGCTTTGCTTTCTATTTTCATTTGAAGCAGCACTTTATAATAGGTTTTAGGATCAACGCATATCATAACTTAAGTACATGGAATTGTCAAAATATTTTTTATGTGAATGTTAATAGCACCACAAGAATAAAGAAATAGGAAGAGGTACATTCATTATTTCCATAGATGCCACAATGCAAAGACAAGAATAACTTATGTGATGCAATAGAGTTTCAATTTTTAAACTTTTAAATGATTATTATAGGTGTTTCAGTAATTGGGAATGTTCATAAAGTTGAATTAACCAATAGCACCTAGTCTAATTCCCATAAAACAAGATCTTCATTGGATATGATTTGTCCAACCTCTCTCCACTGTTCTCTTTCTCTCTCCCTACTGCATCAGCATTGTTAATCACAATCTGAAAAGTTTCAGTAACCAGTACTATTTCTACAATAGGTGAAATCCGTCACCCTAGTAGCTCCCACGACTGCCCTACACCATTAGGAAAGAGTAAATCAGGTACCCTGCCACCACGACTGCCCTACACCATTAGGCAAGAGTAAATCAGGTACCGAGCAAGCCCCATGTGGGAGGGTATTTCAAAGGCTTTGCAAGGATTCGACCCTTGCTCAATTCTACAAATCTACCACATAGTTACCGGCTCAACTATGCCATGAAATCATAAAGGTGGAGAAGCAGATTATGAATTAACAATTTATATTATGCTTGGTGCAGAGTTTCTGCAGGAGCATCCTCTCTATTCAGGTTCAAGAGAGACATTTAAATGCATGAATCATTATAAACAAAAAAATATATATATATGCTTCTAATCAAAATTCTTGTTCGTACTTTCACATATCAACTTTAAGAGTGTGTTAGCAAAAAATATGCATATAAAATTTCAAATGCGACAAGGGAAACAAATTGTTTTCTTTAAAAAATGTAACAGAAAATTGTTCCCTTGCTTTTTCAAGGCAAATTAGTAACAATAATAGGAAGTGAATTGTTATACACGTACTGCTTTGCAAGACAAACATCTAATAAACTGTGAATTTGCCTGAAGCCCTGCTTGTATAAATTGCTGAAAAACAGAACATGTGAAAGAGAAAATAATTAATATGTAATTATAAAACTAAAACAACATATAAATGTAAATTTTAATGAGAACATTTGCATTAACCTGCCAATCATAGTGTTGTGAAAAACTATCAAAGTTTTCTGATATGAAAAGCTAATAGGAAACATAGATGATTTAATCCAACACAATTTTCAAGAGTCATTGGAGATGCTTCTAGAAATATCTTCCTTAGTTAATCAGTTAAAGCAACTAAGCAAGTATTGTTTCCTAAAGCGGAATCAGCTTTAGTGTTTTATCACTGGCTCCCATTATCTTTTTAGTGTATCATGTAATATAGACAATAAATAGCAATGTAATAAAAAAAATGAAATTTGATTAGCAATAACTCCAAATATTGCATAAATCCGAACGAGATTGTATTGTTCTGATTACATAGCACAATCACGTCTAAACTCAAGATATAACGTCTAATATTTAAAGCTCTTCCACGTACATTGATAACAAATATGACAATCAAACTGTGAGATCAACACAAACGCAAGGCGTGCCAAGGTAAAAAAGACATGAGTCACTACTTACGGAGTAGTCCGGGAGCAGAGAAGCTCCGTAACTTGTCCTGAATATTTTATCCAAACAAGAAACAAGAGTATCTTCAACTCCATTAACATCTGCATTCCTTTGCAAAACACTGCAGAGACGGAAAGGACAAGGTTATTCAAAGCTAATATGTGCATATTCACAACGACAGCAAGATAACGACCAACGTTCACCGAATACAATTCAACGCTAAACCCTATCACCCAAATGAGACTCCCAAACAAAAATAAAATAAAAACGACAACATAGTAAACAATCACAGGAAAGAAAGCCGACAGACCAACCTTAATAATACATGAAGGGGGAACCGATCGAGGAATTCCTTGACAGAAGCATCGTTTTGCAATCCTACAGCAGAAACCAAATCGAGAGAAATCGAAACATGATCCGCGCGAAATGAGATGAATAAGAGAAGATACCGGGATAGGAAGCGAACTCGGAGGCCGCGTGGAGAAGAGGAGCGAGATCGGCAGGCAGATCCACTTCCATAGCCGCACGGATCGAAGAGGAGAAGCTACTTGGGGAAGAAGACACGGCGAAGTGAGAACCGAGACTCCATTACCCTCAACCTGGTTTATATCGACACCCCCAGGCAGAACCGACTCGCAGCGTGGCAAAGACATGGGATAGCCACGTCAGATACCACATCACTGTGGAAGAGGTAGACGAGCCGGACGGGCCGGAATGCCTCCTTACTAATCTTCGCTTAAGCATTAATACACTGAAGCTAAGATCTGCGTGATTACTTAATACCGCAAGCAAAGTTTTAAATTAATCGAAGAATACATTTTAGAATGTCAAACTATACGATGAATATTTAGTTTTTAGAATTGTACTCTTCTGAAAAATGGAATACAGTATTGTGCTTACACAAACACAACCCACGAACAAACTGAAGAGCCCAAAGAACGTTAACAAGAGTAGGCATACAAAGCCTAAACAGATTTAAATTTGTCTGGATAAAATAATAGCTAGTCTGAGCTGACTTTTGAGCTGCATGTTTGCACAACGCTTCACTCCTTTTTAACTTTCAGTTTGTTCCCTCAGGCGACGGATAGTGCTCCTCACAGTCACGGCACTAGCAGTGCTATCAAAGAAGAAGAATGAAGTGTGAGCAAAGGGAAATGCAATGACCAAACCATGCAAGAGTAGGATTCTCATACTCACTTCAATGTATAAGCACCTCCGGCCTTGACCTTGCCACAGTCCTTGCAGCCCCAAATTCCAACTGCCTTTCTTTTCACAGCAAACTATAGAAAAAGGAGAAATGTGACTAATCAGTCAATGGAATGATGCTGCATTCTAAGAAATAATCAGTCAGAGGTTTATACCCAAGAGGGCAATCAGCAGCTAGCGTGATCCTATAATACAGACATGATACGTTGATCTCATAAACAAGAGGAGTATCATAACTTTCAGAAATGAAAACCTTGAAACCGGTGGAAGAATAGATCCCCTTTTGTGTGAAATATTTTCATGAACTTTCTTATAATTTCACCAGAATGGCTTGCGAGAGCTGCCAGAGAAGTAAAAGGGCTTGCAGGAGCTAAAAAAAACTACTTTAGCAGGTTGCAAGGGCTGGCAAAGGGGCTCACATGATTACGAGGGGGTTGGAGGTCATTAAGGAGAGAGTAGCTCGTGAGGAAAATGAGTTCCACTCCAAAGGAGAGCATGGGGAAAATTGACTTCCGCTTTGTCTCGAGTGGAACTCATTTCCCCTCAATTTTCCATTGATTACACCAAGCACATGAAAATGAGGAAAGAACTTTAAAAAAAACAAATAATTTATGCAAAACATACAGATCCTAAGTGTAACATTCACAAATTTCTTATGCAATATGAAGAATAGAAGATTTCTTCTTGGGAATGAATTTCAATGCATAAAAAGAACATAAATAGGATGGTTGAGCAGAGCTAGTTACATAGTGGAGTGAATTGATCATAAAAATATTATATTTGTGCCTGAGACTGCAAATTCAAAATATATTAGTCGCAGAACATTTTCAATGAATTGTCTTAATATATGATTAAGATTTCATCAATATGAATTGCCACACCCACTTAAAAAAAATTATTGGATGCATCACTGTGCTCACAAGAATGATACAAATACCACTAACAACTATGTTTCAAAATCTAATACACAAGACAAAATTCAACACCTGAATGCTAAAATTAGATGCAATGATCACAAAAATAGCATCACTCAGCTTAATCAGTGTTGCAACTTATCCACAAATAGAATGTAGATCAAGCTTTTATCCAGCAAGTCAGCATGAGATAACTTAGCAAGCTGAAAGTCAAAACAAGAAATTGTACCTTCCCACAGAATTCACAGAAGTACTTGGCGTGCTGAGAAACCTCCATTTTTTTAATTTGCTTTCGCAAACTTGCACCGTATCTGGTACCTGAAAGCCAAAAAGGCCAAATCAGAAACAACCTTCTTGATGAACAAAGATAGAGCTACTGAACTATTGGACTACCATATTTCCCAACAATTCCAGCCTTCTTGGTGCGCTTAGTCTGTAATCAGATGAAACAAAAGTGACCAGTCAGTGGAAAGAATGAAAGCCAACAAGACTTAACAGTTGCGTGGATAGTCATAAAACATAGAAGCAGGTTGCGAGAAATAAGGTGATCACCAACTAGAAAAAAAAACATTTGCATGTAGTTTTTCACAAAAATTGGGGGGTAGACCAAATAATGTACCAATATTAACTATACACGGAAGATACCTATAGTCTAAATGTTGAAACAGAGTAGCGCCGGAGAGGAAATAACACAAAGCTTGAACAAGAACAATGAACAAGAATTGAATCTAAGGCGTGTAAACACTTTCAAACCTGTTTTGATGTCTTTTAACTGTTACAATGCAAACTAACCTTCAACATTCTCCCACTTAGTTTGCAATGTAACTCCAAACTAACACTTATTGATATTACACATAAAAGAAAGTGATTTTCATCTTAAACTCTCTTAGTGTAAATAAGTCACAAGTCCATGTCAAATGATTGGTGGCTCATTGCTTAAACCAATATTCAACTATGTCTTAAACTTATCACACATACGAACCATCAATTTTATCTATGATTCACACACTTTTAGCAAGTTTACTGGCCATGTGCTCATCCTAGTATCATAACCATTTACAAAAGCTTTACCCCAAACTTTTGTTAGAAGCGGCACTTCTTATGAATTCATTATCTCAATTCTTATTAATTGACCTAATAAAACACTTCTGAGAAAATTGCATTAAGAACCTAAGTTCAACCTACTCACTTAAGAGTAACAAAGTATGGATCTTGAACTTGGAATGGTACCCATGAACCAGGGGCTCACAATCATTTAATAACTTATTTTTACCCTTTAAACCCCTCAATCTAGGATGTACTAGAAGGAGGTTGGGTTCCCATCATTAAATGACTTTAGATTAGGAGTTTCAATCCCATTCTGGATGTTGTCAAACTCACCAAATCTCTTGCTAGAGATTTGGTAAGCGGATCCGCTAAATTCTTATGTATTCTAACAAACACAATAGAGACAACATCATTATTAAGTATTTCTCTAATAAATGCATGCCTAAAACTAATATGTCTAGACATAGTAATTTCACTGTCACAATACATGGTTATAGGTGGCATTGACTTAGTCCAAAAATCTATATCAAGTAATAGATCTCTCGGCCACTCGACTTCTTTACAATCTGAGGCTAACGCCACAAACTCAAATTCCATTGTGGAATGAGTTATTAGTGTTTGTTTCTTTGAGATCCAAGAAACATCTCCACCACCAAGTAAAAAGATAAAACCACTGGTAGGTTTTTGATCACTTATGCTAGTGATCCAATTAGCATCCGTAAATCCCTCTAGAACACAAGGAAAATTATTATAGAAAATGCTTAAATCTCTTGTCCTTTTTAGATAACCAAACACTCTAGTCACGCTTTCCAATGTTCTTTACTTGGATTCTTTGTATATCTAGCTAATTCGCACACCGCATAAGGTATATCAGGTCTTGTACAACCCATTCCATATATGAGACTTCCAATAAGACTACATACTCAAGTTGTGCTACCGGATTACCATCATTATCACAAACTTTGAGGTTAATCAAAAGGTGTACTCGCTTCTTTCACATTCAAATATTGATATTTCTTTAAAATCCTATCAACATAGTGAGTTTGAGAAAGAGCAAAACCGTCACTATGTCTCTTAACTTTTATCCCTAAGATAGTATGAACCTCGCCAAGATCTTTCATTTTGAACTTAGAAGATAGATACTCCTTAGTTTCAACTATGTCCTTTGTAGTGTCACTTACAATTAGCGTGTCATCGACATAGATACAAATTACAACTCTACTTTTACTAGTGAATTTAGAGTAAATGCACTTATCTGCATTATTATATCTAAAACCATTAGAAAGTAGAACACCCTCAAACTTTTCATGCCATTGTTTTGGGGCTTGTTTTAGACCATACAGAGATTTTACTAGTTTACACACATTAGTCTCATTTCCAGGAAGCACAAAGCCTTCCGATTGATCCATATACATCTCTTCATCTAAATCACCATTTAGAAAGGTTGTTTTCACATCCATCTGGTGAACATGAAGATTCAAAATGGAAGTCAAAGCTAAAATTACTCTTATAGAGGTTATTCTAGCTACGGGTGCATATGAATCAAAGTAATCAATTCCTTCTTTTTGTCTAAACCCTTTAGCTACTAACCTAGCTTTGTAGGTGAGAATGGTTCCATTAGTAGCTAGTTTTTTTCTAAACACCCACTTGCAACCAATAGGTTTTGAGCCTTGTGGTAGATTAACTAGAACCCAAGTACCATTAGATAGTATTGAGTCCAATTATTCATTTATAGCTTCTTTCCAACAAGTTGCATCCCTAGAGTCCATGGTTTCTTTATAGGTCTTAGGGTCTTCCTCAACACTAAGCAAAAATAGAATTTTGTATAATAGAGAATCCCTGGTACCTTCCATAAGAAACACACTGTTTTGTGACCATATGAAATCTGAAGAAAGATGTTCATTCTTTCTTTGTCTTTGACTTCTTCTAGGTTCACTAGAGATGTCAACTTCATTGGTTCTTGACTCACTAGAAGTCTTTTCATGGAAAGAACTTGATGCACTAACTGGAATCATTCCCTCTTTTAAGTCCTTGAGAAATTGACTTTCTGAAAATTGCACATCTCTTGATCCCACCACTATGACATTGTTCTCAATGTCAAGTAATCTATATGCCTTTGAATTTTCAACATAGCCTACTAGCACACTTTTGAATGCTCTAAGTCCTAATTTTGTTCTTTTGTTGTCAGGAACTATAGAAAGCCACATCCCCAAACCCTTAACTATGATAGGTTTGGTTTTCTTCCTTTCAATAACTCATACGGACACATTTTAGTCCTTAACGAAGGAACTCTATTTTGGACATGACTAGCAGCCAACAATGCCTCACCCCACAAATTAGTTGACAATCCTGAACTTAATAACATGGTATTAACCATATCATTTAAAGTTATATTCTTTCTTTTAGCCAAACCATTTTGTTGTGGTGTGTATGACGCACTAGTTTGGCGCACTATGTCACTTTCTTCACAAAATTTTGAGAATTCACTTGAGAGATATTCACCTCCTCTATTACTTCTCAAAAATCTTAATCTTTTGGCACATTTGGTTTTCTACAGAGCTTTATATGTCTTAAAAGAGTTAAATGCTTCATCCTTTGATTTCATCAAGTACACATAAGTAAATCTTGAAAAATCATCTATGAATGTGATGAAGTATTTATTACCCCCTCTTGTTAGTAACCCATTAAGTACACACACATCCGAATGAATTAACTCAAGAACTTGATTTGTTCTTTCAACTTTAGGAAAAGGCAATCTAGTTATTTTTGCTTGTATGCATGTTTCACACTTATTTAGTTTATTATGATCACTATAGTTGATTAGTCTATTTTTAGACATAAATTTTAACACTTTATGACTAGCATGTCTAAATCTACCATGCCATAAACAATAAGAAGAGTCGAGCATATAAATAAAAATATTATTTATTTCATTGATACTCAACTTAAACATACCATTACAAGCATATGCCTTTCCTATAAAAATGTCATTCTTAGACAAGATTAAATTGTTGGACTCTATTACGGCCTTCAATCCTTTCTTGTTAAGGATATCCGCGGAGACAAGATTCTTGATTGGGACATGAAGTACATTGGTAAGGATCAATTTCTTTAAGGATGTGAATTGAAGGTGCACATCACCCTTGCCAAGCACCTTGGCTCTTACACCATTTGCCATAATCACTTCATGTCCTTCAAGCACTTCATATGTCTTGAATTGATCTTTGTCACTGCACACATGTATGGCTGCACCCGAGTCATACCACCAATCCTTTGATGAGGAAGGTGTTGCCATGTGGAGTTCGGTTGACACACCAAGTGTAACCATTGCTTCCATTTCTGCACTTTCAATAGTATTAGCACTAGGAGCATTATTATATTTTTGTTTCTTTTTGGCCCTACATTCATTCTTGTAATGCCCCGTTTTGCCACAATTGTAAAAACTCTACTCTTCTTCTTCTTGTCACTAGAAAAGGCATTTTTAGGTTTTTTTAGTAAATCTATTCTCCGCAACCAAATTCACTCTAGGACCACTTTTCTTTTCTTTCCTATGCAAGACCCTAGTGCCTTCTTCAATTCTAAGGTGTTTCAACACACTAGATATGGTCAAAATTTCAGAAGTATGAAGTAATTTCTTTTGATAATCATTCTATGAAGATGGCAACTTCGCAATTATAGCACCTACTTGCATAGATTCTGAAATTTCTACACCATAGTTCTTAAGTTTTCAAACTATCACTTGTTGATTATGAATTTGATCCATTAGAGGAGAATTATCATCTAACTTAAACCCAAAATATTTTTTAACAAGAAACTTATCTTATCCTTGTTTTTGGATGACATATTCACGCTCCAAAGTTGTCCAAATCTCTCTTAGATTCTTCACCGCAGTGACCAGATCATAGAGTGTGTCCGAAAGTGTGTTGAGAAAGCACTTCATCCTCCTCCCGCTTGACCCGTTGCTTCATTAATTCTTCCAAATCATCATCAGTGGGTGATGTGATCGCAAGAAGATTAAGGTTGAGCGCACAAGCGATCCTCAATGCGGTGAGAAAGAACATCAACTTGTCTTTCCACCAGTTGAAGTTTGTTCCCGTTCCATCAAGCCTATCTAGTTTGACAAAGTTTGGAAAAAAAACCCCTAACCGTCTACTCCCCGACTCTCTCTTTTTGGGCGATTTGGGCGGTGACCCTCTCACCTACGGCGCTGGCATGCCGTCGGCACCGGATCCATCACACTTCCCCCCTCTTCCTATCTCCACCTGGAGTCAGCCCCTACCAAGGTCTCCTATGCTGCCCCTTTGAAGCCACAGTCTCCATGCACCTCGAAGAAGAGCTTCGCTGACCTTGCAGAGGAGTGCAATCCTGCAACGATCTACAACAATAAACTAGGTATATTTTACTCTGAGGATGAGATCGCTAGTATGGCTAAACCTTATGAATTCACATTAATTGGAAAGTTTCCTGGCTGGAGGCCAAATAATATGGTTGTTTTACAAGCTTTTGAGAATTTGGGATTGTCTAGCTTTTATAATGTTCGGTTTTTGCATTCCGGGTACATTTTATTGCATCTTACTTCAAACGAGGATATGGCTCGTATTTGGGCTCGAGATGTTTGGTTCATTGGAGGTGTTCCTTTGAGAATTTTTAAGTGGTTTCCTCATTTCTCCTCTGAGGCAGAATCCTCTATTGTTCCTGTTTGGATTCAGCTTCCAGATCTGCCTATTCATATATAAGACAAGAGGTGTTTGTTTTCAATTGCTTGCATTATTGGGAAACCGATTAAAATCGATGAAGCAACTGCTGATGGAACCAGATTGTTTATGGCTCAGGAATGTGTGGAAATGGATCTCTTAAAGTCAAAGGTAGACGATTTTTGGATTGACATTGGTGAGGAAAAGAGGCTGCAAAAAGTGGTGTTTGAAAAACACCCTAAATACTGTGTAGATTGTTTGCATCTGGGCCATTTTGTAGATGATTGTTATGCTAATGGCAAGAAGCCAAAACCTATGTGGAGGTCTGATAAGATGGAGACTAATGTTGATAATGAGGATTTAAGAGTGATTATAAATTGAAGGAGGAATGCTGGGAAAGAAAAAGAGAATCCTGCTGATTTAAAGGAGACACATCTTGATGCTTAATAATAAAGATGTGGCAAATCAGGTTTGGATTCAGAAAAAGGTGAGTTCCAATAGAATGGAAATGGCGGCCAAAGAAGTTAATGAAGGTGGAAACAGATTCCAACCTCTTTGTGCTTTGGAGGAAGTTGAGCAATGCACCATGCAAGAAGACGGAAAACTGAACCAGGATGAGGTGATTATTAGTACAGATGGTATTGCGCAAGAAAGGAATAAAAATAGAAGTTCTGATGGGAAGACAAGTAGTGAACAGATGAGGGAAGAAGTCTTGGTGATTGGAGATTTAGTTGAAATTTTGGATTCTAATTCTGATTTAAATGTGGCTGGTGGGCATCAAAGTCAGAAGGATATGAACTTAATTGAAGATAGTGTTCTTTTGTGTGTTGGATCAGAGCAAACAGTGGCTGGTCAGAATGAAAAGGTGAAGAATTCCATTTGGGCAGAGGTGTTTACAGTGAAAAAGGCTGGCTCAGTTTCTGAACACAGAGAATTGTTAAAGTTGGAGCTTCTAGCTGTGCCGACCTTGTCTGTGAAATGCAGAATCACCTACAGCATTTGTTTCATCTACAGGAAAGCGTTTAGCAGTTTGTCAATTGAATCAAATGGCTGATAATGTAGAGCAATCAGGAGGTTCTTCTTCCTTTAGAGATGCAGGTTGGAAATGTTGGTGTGGGAATGTCCAAATCTTTTGTGGATACGAATGAGTCTGATACATCTGTTTCTGTGCATTTACAAAGAAGCTCTTCTCTTTCAGATTTTTCAAGTGTGATCCTTGAGAAAAATGATGTCTTGCATAAGGATTTGGTCATCCAACAACATCCGGTTGTTAATCAAAGGGTAACTCGAAGCAAAGCAAATGCTCAAAGAACTTCTTAAAAAAAAATTAAATGTCTAGGATAATTCCAATCTCTTAGGAGAACACTGTTCTTGAAAAAATATCATCATGCTAATTTTATGGGTATCCTTGAGCCTGCCTTTTGTTTCTTTTGATGCATCTTTTTATCACTAGGAGGTTGGGTTTTAATCATGGTGTGATAAACTGTTCTGGGAAAATTTGATTTCTTTATGATAATAATGTAGATTGTACTATATTGATGGATCATGAACAATTTTTACATCTTAAATTACAATCTCATATATTCCCTATTAGTATGTTGGTGACTGTGGTTTCTACTAAATGCACAACAATTGAAAGAAATGTTCTTTGGGGAAAGCTTTTAGATATCAAGCCTGATGTTGATGATTTCTGGTTAGTGGGTGGAGATTTTAATGTTATAATGAGCATTCTGCAAGAATTCTTCCTAAGTTGGGTATAGTGGATGATTTTAATAATTTTTCGATGTTAGCTGGTTTATTGGATGCTGGTTTTATGGGAGACAGATTTACGTAGACTAATAATAAAATTTGGAAGTGTTTGGATAGAATACTTATTTCTCTATCATGGAATAACCACAGGTTTCAGTTCGGGTGGAGATTTAAGTAGAGATGCTTCTGATCACTGCCCTTTATTTATTTCATTTCCTGATTTTCTCAACCGGTGTCATCATTTCGATTTCAAAATATGTGGATTAAACATCACAATTTTTTTGTTCACGGCTAGACTGAATTGGATGTTGCCTTGTGATGGCTTTGGACTTCATAAACTGCAATTTAAACTTAAGAGGTTAAAAGCTCATTTGAAATGGTGGAACACAGATGTGTTTGGGAACATTCATGACAAGGTCAAGCAAGCTGAAGAGGAATTTTCTATTGCTGAAAAGTCTTTTGATCTGGATCCCATTGAAGTGAATAAATTGAATATGGCTAAGAAGCAGACTTCTTTGTTTCAAACTTTATATACGGAGGAGACTTTTTGAAAGCAAAAGGCAGCTATTAGGTGGTGGATGGGTGAAGATGACCGAAACACTAAATTCTTCCATAGTATGGTACAAAAAAGGAGAATGGCAAATAGGATCTTTCGGATATGGAATGAGGGGATTTGCTTGGACAAGCCGGAGCTTATTCAAGCTTCGGGTGGAGATTTTTTTGAGGACTTGTTGATGTGAGAGGAATTTGATTGCACCAAAATAGATAGGGAGCATATTCCTTCATTGATTAGTGCTAATAAGAATTCTGTTTTATGTGCATTACCTTCTATGGAGGAGATTAAGCAGGTTATTTTGGATATGTGTGAAGATAGTGCAGCTGGTCCAGATGATTTTTTAGTGGCCTTTTATGTTGCTTGTTGGGAGATTATTAAGGAAGATGTATATCAAGCTGTTTTGGACTTTTTCAGAGAGGGACATCTTCCAAAGGGAATGGTTGCCACTACCATTGTCCTTTTACCGAAGATTGATAGTCCACAGCAATGGCAAGATTTCAGGCTAATTAGTTTGTGTAATGTCTCGAACAAGATTGTTTCTAAATTGATTTCTATTAGATTGAGACAAACACTAGAGAAAATTATATCTCCCTTGCAAAGTGGCTTTGTGTCAGGTCGTTTAATATCAAATAATATTCTTTTGGCTCAGGAGCTTAATCACAAATTGAATTATCATGTGAGAGGTGGTAACTTAATTCTAAAGCTTGATATGGGTAAGGCTTATGACAGGTTCAATGGTGTTTCTTATTTAAAGTAATGGCGGCTTTTGGGTTTTCTGATTCTGTTATTGATCTTATTAGAAGATGTGTTGATGCATGTTGGTTTTCTGTGCGTATTAATGGTCATTTGTCTGATTTCTTTCATGCAAAACGAGGCCTTCGACAAGGGGATCCTATTTCCCCACTATTATTTATTATTGTTGCTGAATTTCTTTGTAGGGGATTGGATTCTCTTTTTAATAAATGTCCTCAAATGTTCTTTGAATCTGGATGTGGGGTTAAGATATCACATCTTGCGTATGCAGATGATATTATGATCTTAATGAATGGATCTATTAATGGTGTGAAAAGAGTTAAAGATTTTTTGAGGACATATGAAGCTTGTTGGGGTCAATTGATTAATGAGGCTAAGAGTCAGTTCTTTCCTTCTAAAGGAATATGTGTCGGGCGTAGAAAGTTGATTGCTACCATTTCCGGGTTTCAATAAGGGCCGTTCCCAATTATTTATTTGGGGGTTCCTATATTTTCTTGAAATAGAAAGTCGGTTTATTTCCAGCCTCTTTTAGAAAAATAAGGAAAAAGCTTCTTGGATGGAATATCTCGTGGCTCTCACATAGGATCAATTACTTCTTATTCAGAGTGTGTTGTGTTCCTTGCCTTTTTATTTATTGCAGATTATACTTCCTCCTTTAGTAATGCTTCATCAGATTGAAATGATGTTTGCTAATTTTTTTTGGGGGGGATCTTTGGGTTCAAAAAAGAATACACATTGGATTTCTTGGTCCAAAATTTGTAGACCAAAATTAGGAGGATTGGGGTTGAGGAGACTTTCAGATGTAGCTACTGCATTATCAATTAAATTGTAGTATCGTTTTAGAGACCAGAAGTGGGATTTATTCTTAACTAATATTTATTTTGGTGTTAAATCTCCTATTTTGGTTGAGTTAAAATGTAATGCTTCTCCATATTGGCAATGACTTGTTAAAATTCGCAGCATTGCAGAACAGCATATTGGGTGGATTATAGGCAATGGAAAAATAAAATTTTGGTATGATTATTGGCTTGATAGTGGTCCATTATTTCGGTCTTATACTGTTTTAGGGATTCTAAATGTTTTGGTTTCAAATTTTATTGATGAGCAGGGTTGGAATCTGGTTAAACTTTGGGAAGCCCTTCCGTATGTTATTGTGAAAGAGATTGGTGAGTTACCTATTTTCATGAATGAGCCAGATACATTAGTGTGGAGACCTTCTAAAGATGGCCAATTCTCTCTAAAATCTGTATGGAATTGTGTTAGAACTTCACATCACTCCCATTTAATTTGGAAGGCTTGTTGGAGTAGATTGTTGATTCCAAATATCTCTATATCTTTTTTTCAATGGGACAATTGCTCTAGGTATGGTCCTATTTTGCACATCTTTTTCAGGTTAGAAATTTTATTATGTTCGAGAGTTGGATGGTTGGAGTTGGATGGTCTCATCAAGGCAATGTCCATGAGGTGATACCTTTCCTTATTATTTGGTTTTTGTGGGTGGCTCGGAATTATGCTAAGCATCGTGGTATTACCTCATCGGTGCAAAAAATTATTAGGAATATTATGCAATATATCTGTCATGGTAGTGTTGCTGAGTTTATTAAGAATTGTCATTGGAAAGGTTACATTTTAGTAGCTAAGTTGCTTGGGATACATGCTGAGATTAAGTCAATCGATATAGTTACTATGGTGAAGTGGCAAAAGCCCGAAGTGGGTGTCTATAAGCTCAACACTGATGGGTGCTCAAACAATAACCCGGGTCCCTCTTCTTATGGGTCTATTGTTAAGAGCTTCTAATGGATTGGTTATTAGAGCTATGCAGGGATCTATTGGTATGGAAACAAATGTTAGAGCAGAATTATTTGCCATTTGTAAAGGTTTGCAATTTTGTGTTGATAACTTTTATTTTCCTTTATGGCTTGAATCTGATTCCATGGTTGCTTTACAAATTATTCGATCTCCTTTTGTGTGCTGGGAGTTTAGACATTTGGTACTGAAAATTAAGAACCTGATTGGTAAGTATAATGTTCATTGTTTCCATGAAAATAGAGAGGCAAATGCGGCGGTTGACCACCTTGCTAATAGAGCTTTTGGCTATTCTGAGGACATTGTTTTATTTAGTCACTCTATTAACAAGGAGCTTTCTGGAATCTGTAAATTGGAGAGGATTGGTCTTCCTTATGTGAGACTTTCATGTAAACCTGATACATAGGGGAGTGTGGAGTTGGACATGAAGACAGCTTTTATTTTGTTGAAATGTGATGTTATTAGAAAAGTAGATTTGTGGTGTTTCATGAAGATTGGTTTCTCTGATATGGGTTTCTGAATTTTTATGGATCTGTTCTGGTATGGGTTTATGTTTGTTTATATGGAGTTTCTGATATGGCTATTTCATGGAAAACCTCAAGGGTGCATGTCTAGCTTTTGAAGGCATGGATTTTGAGATTTTTGGTTTGTGTGTCACAAGCACAGGGGTTTTGTATTTTGCTACAGGTTTCCTTCTTTTCATATTGTGAAGCACTTGTGGAATGGTCTTTTTGGTGTTTTGCCGGCTGGAGGTTCCCAAAATGTGAGGGTTCTGCTGGTTATGGGTATTTCCCAGTTTTAAAGGGGTTTCTTTTGGAGTTGATGACAGAGCTTGGCATGTTTTCTGGTGCTTCGGTTAGGTGATTACATTAAAGGAATTTTGTACAGCATAAAGGAAGTTGAGGATCTTTTGGATTGGCTTCTGGGAGGTTTTCTTTGAATATTTTTGTAAAGGGTTTTGCAAGATCTTTGTGATTTGGTGGCTTCTTTGTGTTGTGGATTGGTGGTTATAGTAAAGGGTTTTCTTGGGCCAGGAATTCAAACTTTTCTTTGCAATGGTGTAGTTCAGTTTGGATTGGAGAAGTTATTTCTTTTATTTGGTGGTGGATTCTTGTTTCTTGTGATTAGGAAATGTTCTTTTAAATACCCTGAGGCTATGATTTGTTTTGATCAGAAGTTGATGAGGTTTTATTGGTGATGTTGGTAAGTTTGTTTTGATAGCTTTGATATTTAATGAATCCAGCATCTGTTTAGTGCAGTTTCATTATTACCATGGAGTTTTGATTCTCAACTTCTGATATGTGGTAATTGATTGATGAGTGTATGTTTAAACCTGCAAAAATGATGATGACTGTTAATGCTATTGTTTGTTTTTGGAATGGGGGAGGGCTGCTGTTATTCGAATTGTTTCGGCAAAATTGTGGAGCTGCAATTAGTTCAACGTGTCTTTCTCCTTGTGATGTTGTAAGGAGCTGATGTAATTCTATTGGTGGTATTGATATGGAAGCTGGTGTTTTTTCTGATGGGTTTTTTATATTGGTGAAAGCTTATGGATGAGGATACTTGTTTGGTGCTTGGATGTATATTCTATTGATTTGATATGGTATCACAAATCTAAAGTGTGTTTGGATGGTTTTGGTTTCGAGAAGTTGATGCAAGTCTTTTTGGTACCTGATTTTTATTGGTATTCCCATAGGTACAATTGTTTCAGCTTCCTCTATCGGTGATTCGGTGATGTGATAATCACTTGTAATTCTTGCACTTCTGATGTGTGCAAGAATTGGAATGGAGTAGTCTGTTTGGAGATCATGGTCTGGACTTATTTTTGTGAGCTTGGAGGCATATTCTCAAGCGTTCATTGTTGGTGATTATTTGGAGATACAAGTCTTAAGGAAGTGGAAGAAACCTCTTTGGTATGTTGGTGTTATTTTGTTAAAGAGTTTGTAAGTGAAGTCTTTTTGTTTTGAGATCTTAGAATGTAAGTATCGAGAGGAGTTATCTTAGTTTGAATATACATGTAAATCTTTGGAGTCCTTGTAAATTGTAGTATGAGGTCAGGTTTGGCCCCCTCATACTAGGGTTTTTCTTTTCACATATGAAATTTCCTATTGAATTTTTTTAAAAAAAAAATCTTGATGGCAAATTCTTGAGTGGACTCCATGGTTATGAATGAATTAACTCTTTAAGATGGTTGAAACAGAGTAGTGCCAGAGAGGAAATAACACAAAGTTTGAACAAGAACAATGAACAAGAATTGAATCTAAGGCGTGTAAACACTTTCAAACCTGTTTTGATGTCTTTTAACTGTTATAATGTAAATTAACCTTCACACTAAATTCACTAACCTAACACAAAAATACCTTTTTGATAGCATTTTTACAGTCTATTAAACTATTAGAAACTAATATTCATAAATTGTTGCTTATTACTTCGGACTGATACAGTGAAGTCTAGAAAATTTGATACCAAATTTGAATACAGCTATCAAACAACAGAGAACAAGGGGGAAAGCCAAAAATTCCAGCCACGTTCACTTTCTCATAATCTCTAGGAAGAATTTAAACAAAACATCCACCAAGAAAGGAAATCTACACAATGAATCAAATCGTAACGAGCCGACGCTTACCATTTTGCCCGGGGTCGAGCTGCTAGATGCCGCCTTGCTCTGCCAACCTACGCAGCAAGGAAGAAGTCCAAAGAGGAGGAGCGAAGGCAGGCCTCCATTTCGACGTAGTTATCGCTGAAGCCCTGATTGGAACGGAAGAGGATCATTTGGAACAGGCGAACAATGAATCAGGACCGTCCAATATCCTATGGACCCGACTTCTACTTGGGCCCAACTTCGGTAATCTGAATCTGAATTCTATTGGGCTTTTCTAGAAGTTCATCGATGGCTCAAACAAAAATATTATAATTATTGAATCAGAATATAAATTATTTCATCAATGTCTTAAATTTGTAATTAAATTTACAAAATATCGTTAAATCCACGGCAGAGATTCAAAATATAGTATAAAAGGTATTTAGCCAAAAAAAAAAAATCCAGTAAAAAATAACACATTTTTTAAAAAAACCGACACTTCTTCAAGTAGCCACCATCTTTCTTCTACAATTGTTAGGCGCCGCCGCTCTCTCTTCAGCTACGTACTTGTTTGGCTCAAATGCGTGGCACTGCCGGCAAGCCGCCGCAAGCATCCCCAGCACCCCAACTCGCCGCATCTTCTGCCCGCCGCCTCCCTTCTCAGGCACACCAATATTCCTCACTCTTCCAATTCCAATCGATCCCACTCTCCTCACGCCTGATCCACCACCACCAACACTCCGGCGGCCGTGCGCATCGCACAACTTGAACGACACCCGCTTCGCCGGAGAGCTGATCATCCTCTTCTCACTCCCATAGCTCCTGCTGCTCTCGGTGAAAAACCGTCCGCTGGAGAAGAGGAGGTCGGCCGGCTCCTGCGGAGGAGGATCGCCGATGGCTTCAAATTTGAACGAGAAGGAGAGTGAGGCGTCGTCGTCGGATGAATCCATGGATTTGTTTTGGTTCTTGGAAGGCCACATATATATCAGTGTATCGATGATGATGAGAACTAAGCTCTATTTTTGGGTTTCAATTGAAATGACGAAGGAAGCAAAGTTGTTGAGCCTGTTTGCTTCTGCAATTTAATTTATCGTCGTCCTCTCAGGACGGTCGAGATACGGTGATGACGATGGATGGTTGGGTAGGCAAACTCAAAGTCAAACGAATTCAGTTTTTTAAAAAAAAAAAAAAATACAACCTGATCAAGTGGTAAGGACGGGACACCCACGTCGACGGAGGTCAACGATATGTGGAGATAATTAGATGTGGCTCCAAGGTCCCATCAAGCAGACCGGCTAGTAGCCCGGTCGGCAGGATGCCCTCCAGGCCGACCGGAATATAGTTCGACCATAGATCGAGCTTCCGACGCTTAAGGTAAAGGAGCTTATGGGCCGAGCGGACAGACCGCTCGGGCGAAGCACAGATCACTGAGGTGTGATCCCATCCGAGCACAGGACTGAGGATCTTCTCGCTCGGTTCAATACATACACGTACCCGAGTGCTAGGAGCGCCGAGCGGCCGGACCACTTGCCCCTGGAACCGACAAGAGGCACAAAAAGACGAAAGGGACAGCTGGTAACATCATCCTCGAGACGCCTGCCACCGACAAACAGCATGGTCGGCGGTCGGACCGGACAGAGTATCGTACGGTGGAAACTTCTACCGTCACGTCAGGGATATGCTCGGACGATTGTGGAATGACGTCAGACGTGCTTTTCTGACACACTCATTTGGAGGTATGTTTGGGGAAGCGGGCAAGCATCGAGAAGCGTGTCCGCGCCCCTCCCCCCGGGTCCTATATAAGGACCCCAGACTTTGATGGAGGTATAGAGAATTCTCATCACTGTAGTCACAGTTACTCTGCCTCTTTTCTTTTTCGCCTGACTTGAGCGTCGGAGGGTCGTTGCCGGGAACCCCCTCCCGGATCGGCTTCTTTGCAGGTTCATCGATCACCAGTCGGAGTCAGCGGAGAGCGCCACGCCCCCAGCGTCTATCGACTCAACGCTCGGACAGGATCAAATTGGCGCCGTCTGTGGGAACGCACCTGGATCCGAGCCGAGAAAATGGAAGAAGTTGGACGCCAACTCATGGTAACACTCTCTCCCGAGGAACTAGAGGCACTCATTCAGGCACGAGCCGCAAAAATGGTGGAGCAACAACAGAAGGCTCAAGCCGAGAGAATAGTGCAGCAGGCCGCCTCGGTTTCTGGAGGCCGAGCGACAATGGAGGACCGACCGGAACAATATTCTACCTGGGCTCAGAACAAGGGGCAGACCGGCATGCAAGGGGACGCGCAGGCCACCCCTATTCCATTCCATCGAGCATTGTTCCAAACTCCGTCGGAATTGGCCCTAGCCAACCAGGGATCGTCCGATGAAGCACCCGTACGGGACGCCAAAAAGAGGAAGGCACCACGCGCGGAGTCATCCCTCGAGCGGGTTAATCGCCAGTTCTCGGAGGTGATCTTGCAAGACCCTCTCCCGAAGCATTATGCTCCAATATCGATCGGGGAGTATAGTGGTGTGATCGATCCGGGCGACCATCTCGGTAAGTTCGATAACGCAGCCACTCTTCACCAATACACCGATGGGGTCAAATGCAGGGTTTTCCTTACTACGTTATCCGGTTCGGCTCAACGCTGGTTCCGGAGGTTGTCGGACGGATCAATTAAGAACTTTAGAGATTTCCGAATGGCCTTCCTCCATCATTTCGCGAGCAGCAGGCACTACCAGAAGATCAGCGTCAATCTGTTCGCCATTAAGCAAGGTTTGAAGGAGCCACTCCGAGCCTACATCCAGCGCTTCAACCAGGTGGTCATGAACATCCCAACGGTCACTTCAGAAACTATGATGAACGCGTTCACATAGGGGCTTGTGGGCGGTGATTTCTTCCGCTCGCTCATCAGAAAGCCGCCTCGCGACTATGACCATATGCTGCACAAGGCCAATGAGTATATCAACGTAGAGGAAGTGCAGGCGGCCAGAAGGAAGGAAGCACCATCTGAACCATCGGCCTCTGGCGAGCGGAAGCGACCTACTAGCTACCATCCACCTAGAGGACCTCGAGAGGAAGTAGCCCGGCCTCATCAGCAAACAAGACCGCACGCCGTTCAACAGGTAGCGGTCGATCGACCTAAGCCCAGGGGGAAGGTATGGACTCCATGTTTTGTTCACTCCATCAGTCAGCAACCCACAACACGCGCGATTGTCGGAGCCTCCCCCCAGACACTCATCCTACGCCAAGGAACTATCGCCGCTGATCACCTTCGCCGGACCGGCGACATCGACACCAGAGCCCTGGTCGGCGTGTAGAGAGAGGATCCCCTGAGTGACAACATCATCAGCAGCCCAGGACTCAACCTCGGGTATCGCACAAGCGTCCCAGACCATCCACTCGAGAGGAAGAGAATAGAAGCAACGTGTCCCGAGGAGAAATTAACATTATCGCTGGTGGACCAACCGGAGGTGACTCCAACAGGGCAAGGAAGGTGCATGCAAGGCAGCTCACGATCCATGCGGTTGGTTGCAGTCAGGAGCGAGCGAGCGGGCCCGAGATTAGCTTTGGGCCTAGGGACCTCGAGGGAGTCAAAGTCCCACATGATGACGCCCTCATCATCTGAGCGGTAATAGCTAACTACACTATTCACCGCATCTTTATTGATACAAGCAGCTCGGTCAACATAATCTTCCAGAAGGCCTTCGACCAATTGCAAATCGACAGAGCCGAGTTGCTGCCGATGACAACCCCCCTCTACGGGTTCACCGGTAATGAAGTTTTGCCGGTCAGACAGGTCCGGCTGGCTATCTCGCTGGGAGAGTTGCCGCTCAGAAGAACACAGACTGCTAACTTCATCGTAGTCAACGCCCCCTCCGCGTACAATGTGATCTTGGGGCGACCGGCTCTCAACGAGTTCCGAGCGGTCGTCTCCGCCTTTTGTCAAAAGGTCAAATTCCCCGTAGAAGATCGGGTTGGAGAAGTCCGCGGAGACCAACTAGCAGCCCGGTGATGTTATGTGGAGATGGTCCAAGCTGAAGCAAATGCTACTCGGAAGGCACCACGCGTCGTGGTAAATACTATAACCGAAAAGTCACCTTCTTTAATTTACGAAGAAAATGAGGAAGTAAAGATCCACCCTGTCCGACCGGATGTCACTACGTTCATCGCATCCGACCTGGAGCCGAGCCAGAAGGAGAAGCTGATCAGATGTCTCCAGCAAAACTGTGACGTCTTCGCTTGGTCGACCCACGAGCTGCCAGGGGTCTCGCCGAGCGTAGCGCAGCACGAACTTCATGCCCGCCCGAACGCTCGGCCGGTGAAGCAGAGGAAGAGGGACTTCAGCGCCGAACAGAATGTCATCATCTGCACTAAAGTTGAGAAGCTTCTGGAGGTTGGCCACATACGGGAGGTGCAATTCCCGAGTTGGCTCGCTAATGTGGTGCTGGTCTCCAAGCCAGGCAATAAATGGAGAGTCTGCATCGATTTCTGGGATCTAAATAAGGCATGCCCGAAGGATTTTTACCCTCTACCCTGGATCGACCAACTGGTAGACTCTACTGCTGGATGCGAGCTGATATGCATGCTGGATGCATATCAGGGCTACCACCAAGTGCCACTCGCCCGGGAAGATCAGGACAAAGTGAGCTTCATTACTGCGGACGACACTTACTGTTACAACGTGATGTCGTTCGGACTAAAAAACGTCGGAGCCACATACCGGCGGCTAATGAACAAAGTGTTCCGGGAGCAGATCGGGCGCAACCTGGAAGTCTACGTGGATGATATACTAATCAAGTCACTCCGAGCGGCGGATCTTTGTACAGACATAGAGGAAACCTTCCGAACACTGAGGAGGTATGGAGTCAAGCTGAACCCCTAAAAATGTTTGTTCGGAGCAAAAGGCGGACGCTTCTTGGGATACATCATGATCGAGCGGGGCATAGAGGCGAACCCTAGGAAGGTGAAAGCACTGCAAGACATGCCGTCTTCTAGGAATCTGAGGGAAGTGCAACGCCTCACCGGCCGGATAACGGCATTGTCGAAATTCATCTCTAAGACAGTCGACCGGAGCTTGTCATTTTTCAAGATCTTGCGCCGAGCCACAAAATTTCAATGGGACGAGGAGTGCAATCGAGCGTTCGAGGAGCTGAAGATGTACCTGAATTCTTTACCTATGCTGGCTAAGACGAGCGTACGCGAGTCACTCCGTATATACCTGTCCTCCACCGAGCATGATGTCGGCTCGGCGTTAGTGAAAGGAAGCGAAGAAGAGCATCCCGTGTATTTCCTGAGCCACATTTTAAAAGATGTCGAGTCTCGCTACACTGGCCTCGAGAAGCTTGTGTTCGCTTTAGTCCTCGCCGCTCGGAGACTCCGCCCTTATTTCTTGGCACATACGATCATCGTTGTGACGAATAGCCCATTGGGAAGAGTGCTCCTGAATCCAGAGGCGTCCGGGCGGCTCATCAAATGGACGACGGAGCTCAGTGAATTCGACATCCAGTATCAAGCCCGCTCAGCGATTAAGGCGCAATCCTTGGTAGATTTTGTAACTGAGGTACACAATCTTGAGCCCGAAGCTTCGTGGAAAGTATTTGTGGACGGGTCATCCACTCGGCTCGATAGCGGAATCGGTATTTTGCTGCTTTCTCCTCAAGAAGAGCGGTTGCATCTATCCGTCCGTCTGGATTACCGGGCAACAAATAATGAGGCAGAATATGAGGCCCTCATAGTCGGCCTACAGGCCGCGCAACATGTGGGAGCCAGCCGGGTGATATTATATTCTGACTCTCAATTGGTCGCTCAGCAACTCTCGGGGTCCTTCGAGATAAACAACGCAAGGCTCCGGCTCTACGCGGAGGCCTTTGAAAAGCTCAGGACTAACTTCATCGAGGTTGTCATACAGAAGATCCCCCGAGCAGAGAACCAGCCGGCGGACGAGCTAGCCAAGCTCGCTAGCTCAATATCGTCGATCGTCATCCGGCAACAAATTGAGCAGGTGTCCTTGATAGCACACGTCGACCGGATGGAAGACCTCACATTCCCAAGCGATTGGAGAACAACCATAATAGAATTTTTACGTTCAGAGGCCACGCCGTCCGATCGGGAGGAAGCCCAGCTATTGAGGAGGAAAGCCAGCCGATTCACACTCATTGGGGACCAACTTTACAAAAAGTCATTCTCCCGCCCGCTGCTGAAGTGTGTCAACTCAGAAGATGCAGAATATATTCTCCAGGAAGTACATCAAGGATCTTGCGTTGGTCATCCGGGCGAGCGATCGTTGGCTAAGAAGATCCTGCTGGCCGGATACTTCTGGCCAACTCTACAGGAAGACGCCGCTCGGACCGTCGCCACCTGCCTTTCCTATCAGAAGTTCCACAGCTTCTCTCAAAGGCCAACGGAGAGGATGAAGGCGTCTACTGTGTCCTGCTCGTTCAACCAGTGGGGTATGGATATAGTGTGACCTTTCCCTATGGCGACCAGACAACGGAAGTTTTTATTAGTGGCGGTCGACTATTTCTCCAAGTGGGTCGAAGCCGAACCACTGGCCAAAATAACCGAGCAGATGGTCAAGAAGTTCATATGGCAGCATATAATTTGTCGGTTTGACATTCCTCGTCGGCTCATTTTGGATAACGGGCGGCAGTTCGTTGGGCAGCAGCTCGGAGAATGGTGCAAGGGATACGGCATCGAACAACACTTCACTTCCGTGACGTATCCGCAGAGCAATGGTCAAACCGAAGTAGCCAATCGGGAGATCCTGCGAATGCTTCGGGTTCGGCTCGATCACATGGGAGGAAGCTGGGTGGACGAGCTGCCCGCGCATGCTATGGGTCATTCGCACAACCCCAAAGGAGGAAACGGGAGTAACACCGTTCCATTTGGTATACGGGGGCGAGGCGGTCGTCCCAGTCGAGGTCGGAGTCGAGTCCGATCGGATCCAGAACTACGATGGGGACAATGCCGAGCGGAGACTACTGGAGCTGGACCTAGTGGACAAAGCGCGAGCTAAAGCAGTCGTTCGGCTGATGGCATACAGGCAAAGAATGAAGCAGAATTACAACAGGCATGTAATTCCAGAGCATTCCAAGTCGGCGACCTAGTATGGAAGAAGGTGAAGCCGGTCGACGATATGAGCAAGATGGAAGCTCTCTGGGCGGGGCCCTTTAGAGTCGTCGAGAAGCTCTGATCGGGTGCATACTACCTGGAAGACGAGGATGGATGGCGGTTAGAATGACCATGGAGCGCAAACCACCTCCAGTCGTACCGAGCGGGATAAAAGATGCGCCAGTGTAATTTATTTCATGTATTCTCCGTTCGTCTGTATCCTGTGGTTGCAGGAGTAAAAATTAACAAAGACAAAGGATATGAGCATTTGGTGCCGAATGGTAAAACTCCAGAAAGACCGTCGAGCGACGACGTTAAACTCTAGAGTCGAACCGACGATTATAAATCCCCCGGCTTGAAGACCGTCGAGCGGCGACGTTAAATTCTAGAGTCGGACTGGCGACTATAAACCCCCCAGCTTGAAGACCGTCGAGCGGCGACGTTAAACTCTAGAGTCGGACCAACGATTATAAACCCCCTGGCTTGATGACCGTCGAGCGGCGACGTTAAACTTTAGGGTCGAAGTGGCGACCATAAACACTCCACTCGAAAAGCCGTCATGCGACCGCATTAAAGCCCGACACTTAAGGGCAGGCGAGCGACTATCCTAAATCCCAGAAGGGACCAACGAATAGAAGCATTTTGGGCATAGACTCCGCTCGGGCCATAAGGTTACTAATGACAAACAGGGGAAAACAAGCTAACAGAACAAAAGTTGCATTCAAAAGTAGCAGTTAAAACAAAAGTTGGTCGACCGAGCGGCATAAATACAAAAATGCAAAAGACACTTCATTTGAGATAATAAAAAACACTCTTCGGTATTTTGGTAAGAAGCGCTGCATGCTCCCGAACGGGGATGACAAAGGACTCCTGCAAATGACCTTGGGCCTTCAGGTGGTCCGCAGTGGCGGTGATGGCCAACTCGAATGCGAGGACGAGTCGGTCGCACACCTTCTGAACAAACTCAGCCGAGCGGATGTACTTCTGTCTTAGTGCGGCGAACCGGCCTGGCTCAACCTCTTGATACTCCTTAAGAGCAGAGCGAGAGGCCTCGAGGGCCTCTTGCAGGGTCTTCAGCTCGTCCTTGAGAGTCGCCGCCATGACCGAACGACCCTTCTTTTTGCGGTCCAACAGATCCGCCAACTCCTTTACTCGCTGTTCCAGGGCGCGGGCCTCCACATTCTTCGCTTCCAAATCGGCGATAGCGGTATTCTTCTGAGTGGTAGCAAGTTATATCTTGCGGTCATAAGTTTTGACCTGCTTTTCAAGCTGGTCTAGCATGTAGGCCTGGTCGGCCGTCTTCTTTCGTTCGGCCTCTAGCTGCTCCTTGGTCTTGGCTAGTTCCTTTTGCAGCTCGGCATATGAGGGGCCCTGAGAAGAGGACGACCCGCTAGAAATCTTGAGATGCTTCAGCTCATCTTCCAGAAACGGCAGACGAGCGGCAACCGCTACGTCTTCCACCCATCGCTGACAAAAAAAGGAGCTTTTTACTGCCGAACAGAGGGGCGATACAAAAAAGTTTGAGGGGACAGAAGACTTACGCCGGTGGCATGCTTCATGTGACTGTTAGCCAGCAGGTCGGGAGGCATTGTGGCGACGCGGACTCAGGCATCTACCCATACCTCGGTGAGTGGCCCCCGGATGGCGATCATGTGCTCATGGGCCTTGAGCCGATCCGACTCCGCGAGGTAGTCCTCGGTAGGAAGATGCAGAGTGGCCTTAATGGTGCGGCGCCCGCCCGACGTCGTGTGAGCAGACGCGGAGGGTTCAGATGCGGGGGTGGACGACTTGGAAAGTATGGTCGAGCGGCGAGGCCTCTGAGACACCGGAGGCAGGGAGCTAACTGGCTGCGCGGCGATGGGGTCCTGAGAGGGCTCTAGTTGTGACGGGGTCCGATCGGAGGACAGGGACTTGACGGAAGGAGCTTGGCCGCGAGGGGACATAGGGCCCGTCCGCTCGGACGCTTGCACCGCGGAGGTAGCTGAACGAAGTGGCATCTCAACACGTCGTCTTTTCCTGTTAAGTGGGAGCTCATACTCCGGATCTGAGCCTTCCTCCTGAACGATCGGTTCCCTGCTGGAGGCTGCGTCGCCCGTTAATTCCACGGGAGAAGTCTGAGCAGCTGACTCCCCCACATTGGTCTCACTCTCACCCTCCTGAGAGCCGACCGGAGCAATACCCATCTGCTCTATTTCCTTGGCCGCTGCCGCCTCGATCACCTCCTCCTTTTTCTTCAAAATCCCGAACAACACAGATTCCATTACGATGTTCGCTGCAAAGAAAAGAGAAGTAAATCAGTTAGAACTCAAGGCAAATGCACAAGTAAATTTCTTACCAAAGCTGCTCGGGAGTTTGGTTCAACTCGGACTCAAGCCGAACATGTACATCACTCCTTCAGGGAGGAGCTTGTTGATGTCGAGCTTCAGACTGGCTAGCATATTCGCCGCTTGAAGGTAGTCCGGTCTGGTCTTATACCTCTTCAGTTCGGGAGAGGTGGGCGGTCCGACCTGCCACTTGGTTAAGAAGGGAAGCCGTCCGGGAAAACGGAGGAAGAAAAAGTATTCCTTCCAATGTTTGTTGGAGGTGGGCATTTTATCAAAGAAGACCAAGCCGATCCGAGACTAGAAGAGATAAGTGCCCAACTCGGATTGCTTGGGGTAATAGAAGTAGTAAAAAACCTCCTGACGGAGGGGAATGTTGTGGATTTTAAACAACACAACAACTCCATACAGAAGGCGGAAAGAATTTGGCACCAGCTGGCAGAGCAGAATACCGAAGAAATTACAAACTTCGACGATAAAGGGATGGAGAGGAAATCGCAGACCGACTGTGAATTGATCGCGGAAAAAACAAATAGTGCCGCGCGACGGTTTGTGCGGCCGAGCGGAAGGCGAGGGTAAAATAAGTTCGAAATCAGAAGGGAGATCGAAAGCATTAATTAAGCTCTCTGCGTCACGCCGATCGAACCGTGACTTCATAGTAGTATACCATGGGCCAGGAGTGAGATCAGCGGGCTGGGAAGAGCTAGTCATCGCCGGAACAGTGCAGAAGGCAAAGGTCGAAAGAAAAGGTAGGAGGCTTGAAGAGAAAGATGAACGGAACAATAACCGAAAAACACGACTACGGCGAGCAGTGCAAAGGAAAGGCAGGAATCAGGGAGCAAAAGGCAAAGGATCTTACAGAGAGTATGGCGGGTGAAAGAAGAAGACAGAAGATCGCCGGAATGCCGAGGAACAAAGTCGCCGGAGCACTGAGCGCAAGAGAAAGCTTCTGGACACGCGAAGGCGAAAGTGCGACGGAGGAGAACGACGAAGGCTTTATAAGGTTGGGCCCGATCGCCCCGAACCGTCGGATGCAGGTCGCGGGACCGAGGCCCGTATCTGGCCGCTCATTTCGAACCACCAAAGGTCCCATCGGACGCGACGTCGTCGTCATACTGTTGGAGTGTATACTGAAAGCCTAAGCTTTGTAAATATTCATTATGAATAAAGAATCACATTTGGTCAAATTGTCTACATTTAGTTGTAGTTGTTCAATTAATTTATACTGTAGATAACATAGTATGTGGTGCCACATGCAGAAAATGATGTTATCAGTACCTTATAAATTATAAACAGTAGCTCACGACCAAAATGGAAAGGAACAAACCATTAGAAGGTCGTAGTGTAATTAGGTATCAGTTTATCTTGACTGTATAATTACACTAGTACACTTAGAGTGTATTGAGTAGGACCATTTGAGGTCGTTTCTTTTATACTGATTTTATAAAGAAACAAAGACCTCGGTTATTATGGAAGTGTGTGCTCTTAATCCTGATATAATAACAAGCACATATATTTGATATTTATTTCTTTAATTTATCAATGGGTGAGATTTAGTTCGATGAATCAATAAGCCCGATAAGTTGGGAAATGGTATCACTTATAGTGTGTGTTGTTGATTATAGAAGGAAACTGTGTCCTAGAGATACTAGGTTGATAATGTCCCCAAGAGGAGCTCATAAGGATTGTCATGTTAAACCTTGCAAGTGGACTTAGTCCGACATGACGATAAGGTTGAGTGGTACTACTCTTGGACTAAGATATTAATTAAATGAGTTGTCAGTAACTCACTTAATTAGTGGACATTCGATATCTTAAACACAGGGAGACTAACACACTCATAATAAGAAGGAGCCCAAAAATGTAATTTGGGATTGGTGCGGTAGTTCAATAATAGTTCTCTAGTGGAATGAATTATTATTGATAAAATTAAGTTGTGTGTTCGGGGCGAACACGGGATGCTTAATTTTATCGGGAGACCAAAATCAATTCCTCCTCTCGGTCCCTATCGTAGCCTCTTAATTATAGAGTACCATACCCACCTATACCCACCTTCTTACCCATAATATAGGGGCCGGCCAAGCTAGCTTGGAGACCAAGCTAGGGCCGGCCATGGGTATGTTCATGGGTGAATTCATGTGGCCGTCCCTATTAAAATAAAAAGGAATTTTAATTTTAAAATTTTTCTTATGTGGATAATATAATTTAAAAGAGAGTTTAAAAATTTAAATCCTTCCTTTTATAAGATTCTACAAAAGATTAAGAGAAGAGTTAAAATCTCTTTCCTTATTTGTAGATTAAAAGGTTGATTTTAATTTTGGTAAAAACTTTCCTTTTAATTATATTCATGATTTAAAAGAAAGTTTAAAAATTAAAAATTCTCTTTTATTAGTTTCTACAAAATATTAAGAAAAGATTTAATATCTTTCCTTATTTGTAGATTGAAAGGAGATTTTAATTTTTAGAGATAACTTTCCTTTTTGGAAATTATCCACATGTTTAAAAGAAAGATTTTAATTTATAAAATTTCTTTTATTAACCAATCATGAAGGATTAAAATTATTGGAGAAATTTTTATAAATTTCTAGAAACAAATTAGGAAGTTTTAATTTTGTTTTAATTAAAACTCTCCTTGTTTTGGGGAAAGAGTGGCCATTATAATTTGAAAGAGAAAATTATTTTAATTAAATAAATTTTCCTTTTCAATGGCAAAAGAATTAAGGAAGTTTTTATTAAATTTTCCTTATTTGCCAAGACCAAGGATTATAAAAGAGGGGGTAGAGGAGGCTTCAAGGCTAGCGATTCTATTCTATTTTCCCTCTCTTTTCTCCTTGGGTGTGGCCGGCCCTTTCTTTCCTCTCCTCTCCTTTGTGTGGCCGAAACCTTCTCATGGTGGAGATAGTTTTGGTGGCCGGATCTAAGAAGGAGAAGAAGGAGAGAAAAGAAGCCTCTTTTCTATCATCCCTTGGAGCATGGTGGTGGTGGCCGAACCTCTTCATCCTAGGAGAAGTTTTGATGGCCGAAACTTGTAAGGAAGAAGAAGGTGATTGGTGGTTCTCATCTCGGAAGATCGTTGCCCACACAACGTCCGAGGTTAGAAGAGGAATACGGTAGAAGATCAAGAGGTCTTTCTAAAAGGTATAACTAGTAATTTTTGTTTCCGCATCATACTAGTTATTTTTGGAAATAATACTAAAAACAAGAGGCTTACGATTCTAGAATTTCGAATATGTTTTTCGATGTTGTGTTCTTTTGTTTTATTTTTCCTTGTGATTTGATTGTTCTTTTCGGTTAACCTAAAGTTATTTTAGGAAATTAAATATTAGCTTTCTATAAAAGGTTTTGTCTAGTCGGTGGTGGTTGCTCCCATATCCAAGAAGGCCATGTGCCTCGCCACGTCAGTACTGGGAACCAATTATGGAAATTAATATTTAATGGAATTAATAACTTAAGGTGATTTGGGTCGAACGTGTTAAGTTCCGCAGGAGATCCAAGTCTAAACCTAAAAGAACAAATAGATTAAGTTTTGGATCAAACGTGTTAAGTTCCGCAGGCGATCCAAAATTTAATTTAAAAGAACACATGGTAGCTAGGAAAGGGTTCAGATCTTTGTACAAAATTTTTGTACAGTGGAACCTCTAGGTTTTCCGAGTAGCAACCAACAATTGGTATCAGAGCTAGGGTTTTGCCTCTGTGTATTTGGTATTAGTTTAATTATGCACATGTCATACATAATTTAGGCAGGATAATAGTAGGATGTGCTAACTTTGTGGATGCAAGATCCAACTATTATGGCTTTTAGTTATTATGTGTGTGATTGGACCCTTGGACATGTCAAGGGCATTTATATGTGTGTGCATGATTGTATTATAAAATACAGCAGGAGCTGTATTTAGTTTTATTAGGATTTTATTTTTGATTTAGATACATGTACATTCCTTTTATGGAATATAGGATAAAAAATGTAAAATTCTATTTATGTCGCGGATCGAATCTTGCAAAGTGTGGAACCTTCTAAGGACCAGAGGCGCAGTGGAACTAGGAGCAAGATGAATGCGACAGCTAGACCCAGTGGCGGTGGCCAAATATGGCAGCAGCTTGGGATGACAACACACGAAGGACAACTAGAGATAAAAGTCATAATAGTTGAAAATTAGATTTTCTATTTATTGCTTTTATATTGTGCTGTGTGTGCATGTTGGTTTACATATTTAGTAGGCTAGCATAGTTAAAATTCCTCATTTATAAGTAACTAAGTGGGAGAGGGATTTTAAGTAAATCCATGGTCTCCATTACTGGTTTGTAAGTGATGCAAACAAGCTTGCGTGTTGGCTCTGAGTGCCTTCCTCCATAACGGATGAGCTTGTTTGTGGATCACTAGAACAGACTTCCATTTTTGGATGACTATAGGAAGTTAATTAAGAGCGTGTGATCTTCCCCAACGGAAGGGGCATAATCTTATTAATGGACTTAGTGTCAAGTAATGGTATACACTTAGACACATTTAATAGTATCCTCCCCAACGGAGTCACTACTATCACTTGTGTGACCAAAGGAAACCAACTATTGATTTGTCATAAAACTAGATTGGCAATATAATAAAATTAATAAACCCCTCTTACAAATGTTTGAATTTGTATACGTCCACACTAACGTGGCATACAAGATTCATGGTGTTTGAGGTAATTTTATTTGTCAAAAGTTATATTGACAAGATAATCAATGGGTAAAACCCTCCTCTTACAAATGATGAATTTGCATACGTCCACACTAACGTGGCATGCAAAATTCACGGTGTTTGAGGTGTTGGTGAATTTAAATAATATTGTTTGAGGAATCAATGTTATTTTAAATTCAAAGAGTTTTGACCAAATATTTGATCAAAGATAGATCAACTATTAATTTTATTCGTCATAAAGTAAAGTTGACGAGATAATAAAATTAATGAATAAAATCTCCTCTTCGATTTTGTATACACAAAATTCATGGAGATTTTAAGGAGTTGATCTTGACCAAATATTTTTGTGATTCTTAGGATTTAAAATGTTTGTCAATCCCCTAGTAGTCATACTATAAGAAAGACTTAGTAATCCCAATTGTAATGATTGGAAATAGGACTTGGACATTAAGGTAGACTGTCTTCTTAGAACTAAGAACAATATAGGTGTATTTAATTCATTAGTTGAAACATGTTTAGTGGTGTTTGATCCGGCGGTAAGAATGGGGGGCCCACCTTCTGAAGGGTCCCAGCCTAAGGACGGATGGAGGGCTGGCCAAGCGGGTAATGGTCCGAGCGGAGCTAGAGATAACCCATCCATGGGCTTGGGTTTCCGACGCCAAGGCAGGAGGATCGAAGGGCCGAGCGGGAGTCCGCTCGGCTGGGACCGAAGGGCCGAGCGGGTTGTCCGTTCGGCCAAGATAAGGGCGAGGGTACAAAGGTGGCCGAGCGGCCTAGGCGCTCGGCTCGGGATATGGGATATCAGCAGAAGCATGTCTGATGATTAGGCCGTACACAAGATCGCACGATGGAGGATCTTGCCGTCACATCATGGAAAGGTTGATACAGTAGCAGTATGGCCTCTTGGACGTCTTTCTGACAGATCCATATCTGGGCATGGCCCTTCTGACAGACCCATACCTGGGCATGGTCAAAAGCAGGTGGTTGCTTTGATTGGCTCGCCCAGGCTTCTTCGAGAGGTTTATATAAGGTCTCCATTTCTTCACCGGAGGTACACAAGTTTTCATTCTGCAGCCACTTTCTTCATCCATTCCTCGCCTGACTTGAGCGTCGGAGGGTCGTCGCCGGGACACCCCCCCCCGGCTCGGTTTTGTTGCAGGTTCGCCGGAGCACTCGAGGATCCAGCAGGGAGCGCCACGTCCCCAGCGTTCGTTGACCCCTGGTTCGGACAGGATCAGTGTTATCTACCAGAACCTGGAGTGTAGATACAGATGTCATTAATCATGTCCGCAATTCATTGCAGGGTTCCAGGAAACCCGGCAACTAAATGAAAATTAAAACACCGTCTACATGGGCACTACTGTAAAAATGGTAGCTGTTGCAGTGGGAAATGTTTATCTTTTGATAAGAATAAAACATGGATTTTTGAGTAATTGTCTTTACGCACCAAGTTTAGAAAGAACTAGTTTTCAGTTTCTAAACTATTCAAAGAACTTGATATTCTGCCTCTTTTAATAACAAAGTTGTTATTAAGAAAAAGAGGGAAGTTATCTGTTCTGGTTGGCAATTTATAAATCCAATAACTCTCACGATGCAACAAATGGAAATTAGTAACACATCTTCTAACTTTAAGAGAAAGTAACCTTCGAAAATGAACCAATTATATATTTGGCTTCTAAGGCTAGGTTATATTAACTTGAATAGGATTCATTGGTAGCTGATGAACTTTTGGGTTCATTAGTAGTGGAAATCTTTCCAACCTACGAGTCTTACTTGGAAGGAAAATAACCAAGAAGCTTTTAAGTCTAAGGGGTAAGGAATCAAAGATATATTGGAATTGGTTCATTCTAATTTGTGTGATCCTATGAGCATCCATGCAAGAGGTTGTTTCAAATATTTCATCTATTTTATAGACAACTATTTGAGATACGGATATATTTACTTGATGTGCCGCAAGTCTAAGTGCTTTGATTAGTTCAAAGAATACGAGGCTGATGTGGAGAAATGACAAAGTAAAAGTATCAAGACACTACGGTAAGATCGTAGTGGCAAGTACCTCTTGGGAGAATTTAGGAGTCATTTATCAGAAGTAGGGATTCAATCTCAACTAACTGCACCTGGTACACCCCAACAGAATGGTGTAGGAAAAGGAAGGTATAGGACTCTTATGGAAATAAGTAGATTGATGAGTTATTAAGAATATTATCAAAATCATTTTAAGGATATACTCTGGAAACAGGAGTGAATATAGTACCTTCTAAAGTCAGAACTCTCTACTCATATAGAATTGCTGAATAGGCGTAAGCCTATTTCGAAGCATATTCGGATTCGGGTAGTCCAGCACATATGCAGAAGAGAGACAATGATAAGTTGGACAGGAATTCACTTGTTTGTGGGTTATCCTAGTGAAATGAAAGTAGGTTTATAGTCTTAAAAATCAGAAGGTCATTGTTAGCATCAATGACCGATTTTTAGAAAAGGACTATGTAATAAACCATGTGCCCATAAGAAAATTTGTTCTTAAGGAAGTAATAAAAGGCATGTCTAATCTAGTACCAACTGTACAAGATGAGATACCACAAGGAAACTGCAACACGTATCACAAATGATACACAATTAAAAAAAAATGTCTTATCATAGTGGGAGGGTTGTTAGGCAACCTAAAAATATTCATGTTTTGGGAGAGTTTTTGGACTCGATCCCTGGAGGACATGAACCTGATCTCCGGACATATGACGAAACACTCCAAGATAAAGATGCAACATCTTGGCAAAGAGTAATGAATAACAGAATTAGAATATATGTATTCTAATAAAATCTGGAAGCTTGTAGAACCACCAAATGGTGTAAAAGCCTTTGAGTGTAAAAAGGTCAATAATAGGAAAAGAGGGATAGAAAGGAAGGTAGTAACTTTCAAAGCAAGGCTTGATGAAAAAGGAAACTTTTTCACTGGTAGCCATGCTTAAGTCTATCCGGATTCTTTTATCTATTTGGCAAGTGGATGTCAAGACAACATTCTTTAATGGAAGTCTTGATGAAAGCATCCATATAAAGCAACTAGAAGGGTTCATTGCAAAGGGCTAAGAGCATCTTGTGTGCAAGCTCAATCAGTCTATGGACTGAGGTAAAGCTTCAAGGTCTTGGAACATCCGGTTTATCAAAGTAATCCAGACCTATGGATTTATTGAGTAAACGGATAAGTCTTGTGTATACAAAAGGTGTGATGGAAACATGGTGGTATTTCTTGTACTATACGTAAATAACATTTTTGGTAGTTGGAAACAATATCAAAATGTTGTCAGAAGTAAGGGTATGGTTGTCCAAATAATTCGATATAAAGGACTTGGGAGAATGTATATATTTTTTAGATCAAAGTAATAAGAGATCGAAAGAAAAAATATATTTTACTTATCCCAAGCTTGATACATCGGAAAATCCTTGCTCGTTTTAAGCATGCAAAATTCCTCGACAGGTTTCTTACCTTTTAAGCATGGAGTGTCTTTTTCTAAAGAGATGTCTCCGATGACATCAAAAGAGATTGAGGACATGTAGGCAGTTCTTTATGCTTCGGCAGCTAATGTATGCTATGCACGAGATCAGAAATCTGTTTTGCCAAGGGCATAGTTAGCAGATATCAAAGTAACCCTAGACAAGGACATTGGACTGCAGTAAAGCATATATTAAAGTACCTTAGAGGCGCTAGAGATTATATGCTAGCTTACAAGGCAGTTAATTTGGTCCCTGTGGGTTACACGGATTTTGACTTCCAATCGGATAAGGACAATAATAAGTCAACCTCGGGGTTTTGTGTTTACTTTAGGAGGTAAAGTCATAACTATGGAAAAGTGATAAGCATAGGTGTTTTTCTGGACTCCACCATAGAAGCTTAGTATATGGCAAGCCTCTGAGGTAGCCATAAAAGCTGAATGACTCAATAACCTCAAGATAGACTTAGATATGATTTCTGGTTTGTCCAAAGATTATTACAATTTATTGTAATAATGTTGGTGCAGTAGCAAACTCGAAGAAACCATAAGTCTATAAGGCAAGTAAACACAATAGAGCGCAAGTACCACCCAATACGAGAAATCGTATAAACGAGGAGAAGTTGTTGCCGCCTAGATTGCATCAGGTAATGACCTATAGATCCTTTCACTAAGGTCCTTAAGGCAAGAGCTTTTGATGGGCATGTTGAAGGGTTGAGAATCAGATGTATGGCAGTAGATATGGCAGCTTAGTCTTTTAGTATAAGTGGGAAATTGTTGGAGTGTATACTGAAAGCCTAAGCTTTTGTAAACATTCATTATGAATAAAGAATCACATTTGGTCAAATTGTCTACATTTAGTTGTAGTTGTTCAATTAATTTATATTGTAGATAACATAGTATGTGGTGCTACATACAGAATATGATGTTATCAGTACCTTATAAATTATAAACAGTAGCTCACGACCATAATGGAAAGGAACAAACCATTGGAAGGTCGTAGTGTAATTAGGTATTAGTTTATCTTAACTATATAATTACACTAGTACACTTAGAGTGTATTGAGTAGGACCATTTGAGGTCGTTTCTTTTATACTGATTTTATAAAGAAACAAAGACCTCGGTTATTATGGAAGTGTGTGCTCTTAATCCTAATATAATAACAAGCACATATATTTGATATTTATTTCTTTAATTTATCAATGGGTGAGATTTAGTTCGATGAATCAATAAGCCCGATAAGTTGGGAAATGGTATCACTTATAGTGTGTGTTGTTGATTATAGAAGGAAACTGTGTCCTAGAGATACTAGGTTGATAATGTCCCCAAGAGGAGCTCATAAGGATTGTCATGTTAAACCCTGCAGGTGGACTTAGTCCGACATGACGATAAGGTTGAGTGGTACTACTCTTGGACTAAGATATTAATTAAATGAGTTGTCAGTAACTCACTTAATTAGTGGACATTCGATATCTTAAACACAGGGAGACTAACACACTCATAATAAGAAGGAGCCCAAAAATGTAATTTGGGATTGGTGCGGTAGTTCAATAATAGTTCTCTAGTGGAATGAATTATTATTGATAAAATTAAGTTGTGTGTTCGGGGCGAACACGGGATGCTTAATTTTATCGGGAGACCAAAATCAATTCCTCCTCTTGGTCCCTATCGTAGCCTCTTAATTATAGAGTACTATACCCACCTATACCCACCTTCTTACCCATCCTATAGGGGTCGGCCAAGCTAGCTTGGAGACCAAGCTAGGGCCGGCCATGGGTATGTCCATGGGTGAATTCATGTGGCCGTCCCTATTAAAATAAAAAGGAATTTTAATTTTAAAATTTTTCTTATGTGGATAATATAATTTAAAAGAGAGTTTAAAAATTTAAATCCTTCCTTTTATAAGATTCTACAAAAGATTAAGAGAAGAGTTAAAATCTCTTTCCTTATTTGTAGATTAAAAGGTTGATTTTAATTTTGGTAAAAACTTTCCTTTTAATTATATTCATGATTTAAAAGAAAGTTTAAAAATTAAAATTCTCTTTTATTAGTTTCTATAAAAGATTAAGAAAAGATTTAATATCTTTCCTTATTTGTAGATTGAAAGGAGATTTTAATTTTTAGAGATAACTTTCCTTTTGGAAATTATCCACATGTTTAAAAGAAAGATTTTAATTTATAAAATTTCTTTTATTAACCAATCATGAAGGGATTAAAATTATTGGAGAAATTTTTATAAATTTCTAGAAACAAATTAGGAAGTTTTAATTTTGTTTTAATTAAAACTCTCCTTGTTTTGGGGAAAGAGGTGGCCATTATAATTTGAAAAGAAAATTATTTTAATTAAATAAATTTTCCTTTTCAATGGCAAAAGAATTAAGGAAGTTTTATTAAATTTTCCTTATTTGCCAAGACCAAGGATTATAAAAGAGGGGTAGAGGAGGCTTCAAGGCTAGCGATTCTATTCTATTTTCCTCTCTTTTCTCCTTGGGTGTGGCCGGCCCTTTCTTTCCTCTCCTCTCCTTTGTGTGGCGAAACCTTCTCATGGTGGAGATAGTTTTGGTGGCCGGATCTAAGAAGGAGAAGAAGGAGAGAAAAGAAGCCTCTTTTCTATCATCCCTTGGAGCATGGTGGTGGTGGCCGAACCTCTTCATCCTAGGAGAAGTTTTGATGGCCGAAACTTGTAAGGAAGAAGAAGGTGATTGGTGGTTCTCATCTCGGAAGATCGTTGCCCACACAACGTCCGAGGTTAGAAGAGGAATACGGTAGAAGATCAAGAGGTCTTTCTAAAAGGTATAACTAGTAATTTTTGTTTCCGCATCATACTAGTTATTTTTGGAAATAATACTAAAAACAAGAGGCTTACGATTCTAGAATTTCGAATATGTTTTTCGATGTTGTGTTCTTTTGTTTTATTTTTCCTTGTGATTTGATTGTTCTTTTCGGTTAACCTAAAGTTATTTTAGGAAATTAAATATTAGCTTTCTATAAAAGGTTTTGTCTAGTCGGTGGTGGTTGCTCCCATATCCAAGAAGGCCATGTGCCTCGCCACGTCAGTACTGGGAACCAATTATGGAAATTAATATTTAATGGAATTAATAACTTAAGGTGATTTGGGTCGAACGTGTTAAGTTCCGCAGGAGATCCAAGTCTAAACCTAAAAGAACAAATAGATTAAGTTTTGGATCAAACGTGTTAAGTTCCGCAGGCGATCCAAAATTTAATTTAAAAGAACACATGGTAGCTAGGAAAGGGTTCAGATCTTTGTACAAAATTTTTGTACAGTGGAACCTCTAGGTTTTCCGAGTAGCAACCAACAATTGGTATCAGAGCTAGGGTTTTGCCTCTGTGTATTTGGTATTAGTTTAATTATGCACATGTCATACATAATTTAGGCAGGATAATAGTAGGATGTGCTAACTTTGTGGATGCAAGATCCAACTATTATGGCTTTTAGTTATTATGTGTGTGATTGGACCCTTGGATATGTCAAGGGCATTTATATGTGTGTGCATGATTGTATTATAAAATACAGCAGGAGCTGTATTTAGTTTTATTAGGATTTTATTTTTGATTTAGATACATGTACATTCCTTTTATGGAATATAGGATAAAAAATGTAAAATTCTATTTATGTCGCGGATCGAATCTTGCAAAGTGTGGAACCTTCTAAGGACCAGAGGCGCAGCGGAACTAGGAGCAAGATGAATGCGACAGCTAGACCCGGTGGCGGTGGCCAAATATGGCAGCAGCTTGGGATGACAACACACGAAGGACAACTAGAGATAAAAGTCATAATAGTTGAAAATTAGATTTTCTATTTATTGCTTTTATATTGTGCTGTGTGTGCATGTTGGTTTACATATTTAGTAGGCTAGCATAGTTAAAATTCCTCATTTATAAGTAACTAAGTGGGAGAGGGATTTTTAAGTAAATCCCATGGTCTCCATTACTGGTTTGTAAGTGATGCAAACAAGCTTGTGCGTTGGCTCTGAGTGCCTTCCTCCATAACGGATGAGCTTGTTTGTGGATCACTAGAACAGACTTCCATTTTTGGATGACTATAGGAAGTTAATTAAGAGCGTGTGATCTTCCCCAACGGAAGGGGCATAATCTTATTAATGGACTTAGTGTCAAGTAATGGTATACACTTAGACACATTTAATAGTATCCTCCCCAACGGAGTCACTACTATCACTTATGTGACCAAAGGGAAACCAACTATTGATTTGTCATAAAACTAGATTGGCAATATAATAAAATTAATAAACCCCTCTTACAAATGTTTGAATTTGTATACGTCCACACTAACGTGGCATACAAGATTCATGGTGTTTGAGGTAATTTTATTTGTCAAAAAGTTATATTGACAAGATAGTCAATGGGTAAAACCCTCCTCTTACAAATGATGAATTTGTATACGTCCACACTAACGTGGCATGCAAAATTCAAGGTGTTTGAGGTGTTGGTGAATTTAAATAATATTGTTTGAGGAATCAATATTATTTTAAATTCAAAGAGTTTTGACCAAATATTTGATCAAAGATAGATCAACTATTAATTTTATTCGTCATAAAGTAAAGTTGACGAGATAATAAAATTAATGAATAAAATCTCCTCTTCGATTTTGTATACACAAAATTCATGGAGATTTTAAGGAGTTGATCTTGACCAAATATTTTTGTGATTCTTAGGATTTAAAATGTTTGTCAATCCCCTAGTAGTCATACTATAAGAAAGACTTAGTAATCCCAATTGTAATGATTGGAAATAGGACTTGGACATTAAGGTAGACTGTCTTCTTAGAACTAAGAACAATATAGGTGTATTTAATTCATTAGTTGAAACATGTTTAGTGGTGTTTGATCCGGCGGTAAGAATGGGGGGCCCACCTTCTGAAGGGTCCCAGCCTAAGGACGGATGGAGGGCTGGCCAAGCGGGTAATGGTCCGAGCGGAGCTAGAGATAACCCATCCATGGGCTTGGGTTTCCGACGCCAAGGCAGGAGGATCGAAGGGCCGAGCGGGAGTCCGCTCGGCTGGGACCGAAGGGCCGAGCGGGTTGTCCGTTCGGCCAAGATAAGGGCGAGGGTACAAAGGTGGCCGAGCGGCCTAGGCGCTCGGCTCGGGATATGGGATATCAGCAGAAGCATGTCTGATGATTAGGCCGTACACAAGATCGCACGATGGAGGATCTTGCCGTCACATCATGAAAAGGTTGATACAGTAGCAGTATGGCCTCTTGGACGTCTTTCTGACAGATCCATATCTGGGCATGGCCCTTCTGACAGACCCATACCTGGGCATGGTCAAAAGCAGGTGGTTGCTTTGATTGGCTCGCCCAGGCTTCTTCGAGAGGTTTATATAAGGTCTCCATTTCTTCACCGGAGGTACACAAGTTTTCATTCTGCAGCCACTTTCTTCATCCATTCCTCGCCTGACTTGAGCGTCGGAGGGTCGTCGCCGGGACACCCCCCCCCGGCTCGGTTTTGTTGCAGGTTCGCCGGAGCACTCGAGGATCCAGCAGGGAGCGCCACGTCCCCAGCGTTCGTTGACCCCTGGTTCGGACAGGATCAGTGTTATCTACCAGAACCTGGAGTGTAGATACAGATGTCATTAATCATGTCCGCAATTCATTGCAGGGTTCCAGGAAACCCGGCAACTAAATGAAAATTAAAACACCGTCTACATGGGCACTACTGTAAAAATGGTAGCTGTTGCAGTGGGAAATGTTTATCTTTTGATAAGAATAAAACATGGATTTTTGAGTAATTGTCTTTACGCACCAAGTTTAGAAAGAACTAGTTTTCAGTTTCTAAACTATTCAAAGAACTTGATATTCTGCCTCTTTTAAATAACAAAGTTGTTATTAAGAGGGAAGTTATCTGTTCTGGTACGTTGGTTGGCAATTTATAAATCCAATAACTCTCACGATGCAACAAATGGAAATTAGTAACACATCTTCTAACTTTAAGAGAAAGTAACCTTCGAAAATGAACCAATTATATATTTGGCTTCTAAGGCTAGGTTATATTAACTTGAATAGGATTCATTGGTAGCTGATGAACTTTTGGGTTCATTAGTAGTGGAAATCTTTCCAACCTACGAGTCTTACTTGGAAGGAAAAATAACCAAGAAGCTTTTAAGTCTAAGGGGTAAGGAATCAAAGATATATTGGAATTGGTTCATTCTAATTTGTGTGATCCTATGAGCATCCATGCAAGAGGTTGTTTCAAATATTTCATCTATTTTATAGACAACTATTTGAGATACGGATATATTTACTTGATGTGCCGCAAGTCTAAGTGCTTTGATTAGTTCAAAGAATACGAGGCTGATGTGGAGAAATGACAAAGTAAAAGTATCAAGACACTACGGTAAGATCGTAGTGGCAAGTACCTCTTGGGAGAATTTAGGAGTCATTTATCAGAAGTAGGGATTCAATCCCAACTAACTGCACCTGGTACACCCCAACAGAATGGTGTAGGAAAAGGAAGGTATAGGACTCTTATGGAAATAAGTAGATTGATGAGTTATTAAGAATATTATCAAAATCATTTTAAGGATATACTCTGGAAACAGGAGTGAATATAGTACCTTCTAAAATCAGAACTCTCTACTCATATAGAATTGCTGAATAGGCGTAAGCCTATTTCGAAGCATATTCGGATTCGGGTAGTCCAACACATATGCAGAAGAGAGACAATGATAAGTTGGACAGGAATTCACTTGTTTGTGGGTTATCCTAGTGAAATGAAAGTAGGTTTATAGTCTTAAAAATCAGAAGGTCATTGTTAGCATCAATGACCGATTTTTAGAAAAGGACTATGTAATAAACCATGTGCCCATAAGAAAATTTGTTCTTAAGGAAGTAATAAAAGGCATGTCTAATCTAGTACCAACTGTACAAGATGAGATACCACAAGGAAACTGCAACACGTATCACAAATGATACACAATTAAAAAAAAATGTCTTATCATAGTGGGAGGGTTGTTAGGCAACCTAAAAATATTCATGTTTTGGGAGAGTTTTTGGACTCGATCCCTGGAGGACATGAACCTGATCTCCGGACATATGACGAAACACTCCAAGATAAAGATGCAACATCTTGGCAAAGAGTAATGAATAACAGAATTAGAATATATGTATTCTAATAAAATCTGGAAGCTTGTAGAACCACCAAATGGTGTAAAAGCCTTTGAGTGTAAAAAGGTCAATAATAGGAAAAGAGGGATAGAAAGGAAGGTAGTAACTTTCAAAGCAAGGCTTGATGAAAAAGGAAACTTTTTCACTGGTAGCCATGCTTAAGTCTATCCGGATTCTTTTATCTATTTGGCAAGTGGATGTCAAGACAACATTCTTTAATGGAAGTCTTGATGAAAGCATCCATATAAAGCAACTAGAAGGGTTCATTGCAAAGGGCTAAGAGCATCTTGTGTGCAAGCTCAATCAGTCTATGGACTGAGGTAAAGCTTCAAGGTCTTGGAACATCCGGTTTATCAAAGTAATCCAGACCTATGGATTTATTGAGTAAACGGATAAGTCTTGTGTATACAAAAGGTGTGATGGAAACATGGTGGTATTTCTTGTACTATACGTAAATAACATTTTTGGTAGTTGGAAACAATATCAAAATGTTGTCAGAAGTAAGGGTATGGTTGTCCAAATAATTCGATATAAAGGACTTGGGAGAATGTATATATTTTTTAGATCAAAGTAATAAGAGATCGAAAGAAAAAATATATTTTACTTATCCCAAGCTTGATACATCGGAAAATCCTTGCTCGTTTTAAGCATGCAAAATTCCTCGACAGGTTTCTTACCTTTTAAGCATGGAGTGTCTTTTTCTAAAGAGATGTCTCCGATGACATCAAAAGAGATTGAGGACATGTAGGCAGTTCTTTATGCTTCGGCAGTTAGACAACCTAATGTATGCTATGCACGAGATCAGAAATCTGTTTTGCCAAGGGCATAGTTAGCAGATATCAAAGTAACCCTAGACAAGGACATTAGACTGCAGTAAAGCATATAGAGGCGCTAGAGATTATATGCTAGCTTACAAGGCAGTTAATTTGGTCCCTGTGGGTTACACGGATTTTGACTTCCAATCGGATAAGGACAATAATAAGTCAACCTCGGGGTTTTGTGTTTACTTTAGGAGGTAAAGTCATAACTATGGAAAAGTGATAAGCATAGGTGTTTTTCTGGACTCCACCATAGAAGCTTAGTATATGGCAAGCCTCTGAGGTAGCCATAAAAGCTGAATGACTCAATAACCTCAAGATAGACTTAGATATGATTTCTGGTTTGTCCAAAGATTATTACAATTTATTGTAATAATGTTGGTCGAAAATGAAAAGAAACCATAAAACCATGTCTATAAGGGTAAAGTAGTAGTGCAATACGAGAAATCGTATAAACGAGGAGAAGTTGTTTCCGCCTAGATTGCATCAGGTAATGACCTATAGATCCTTTCACTAAGGTCCTTAAGGCAAGAGCTTTTGATGGGCATGTTGAAGGGTTGAGAATCAGATGTATGGCAGCAGATATGACAGCTTAGTCTTTTAGTATAAGTGGGAGATTGTTGGAGTGTATACTGAAAGCCTAAGCTTTGTAAACATTCATTATGAATAAAGAATCACATTTGGTCAAATTGTCTACATTTAGTTGTAGTTGTTCAATTAATTTATACTGTAGATAACATAGTATGTGGTGCCACATGCAGAAGATGATGTTATCAGTACCTTATAAATTATAAACAGTAGCTCACGACCAAAATGGAAAGGAACAAACCATTAGAAGGTCGTAGTGTAATTAGGTATCAGTTTATCTTGACTGTATAATTACACTAGTACACTTAGAGTGTATTGAGTAGGACTATTTGAGGTCGTTTCTTTTATACTGATTTTATAAAGAAACAAAGACCTCGGTTATTATGGAAGTGTGTGCTCTTAATCCTGATATAATAACAAGCACATATATTTGATATTTATTTCTTTAATTTATCAATGGGTGAGATTTAGTTCGATGAATCAATAAGCCCGATAAGTTGGGAAATGGTATCACTTATAGTGTGTGTTGTTGATTATAGAAGGAAACTGTGTCCTAGAGATACTAGGTTGATAATGTCCCCAAGAGGAGCTCATAAGGATTGTCATGTTAAACCCTGCAGGTGGACTTAGTCCGACATGACGATAAGGTTGAGTGGTACTACTCTTGGACTAAGATATTAATTAAATGAGTTGTCAGTAACTCACTTAATTAGTGGACATTCGATATCTTAAACACAGGGAGACTAACACACTCATAATAAGAAGGAGCCCAAAAATGTAATTTGGGATTGGTGCGGTAGTTCAATAATAGTTCTCTAGTGGAATGAATTATTATTGATAAAATTAAGTTGTGTGTTCGGGGCGAACACGGGATGCTTAATTTTATCGGGAGACCAAAATCAATTCCTCCTCTCGGTCCCTATCGTAGCCTCTTAATTATAGAGTACTATACCCACCTATACCCACCTTCTTACCCATCCTATAGGGGTCGGCCAAGCTAGCTTGGAGACCAAGCTAGGGCCGGCCATGGGTATGTCCATGGGTGAATTCATGTGGCCGTCCCTATTAAAATAAAAAGGAATTTTAATTTTAAAATTTTTCTTATGTGGATAATATAATTTAAAAGAGAGTTTAAAAATTTAAATCCTTCCTTTTATAAGATTCTACAAAAGATTAAGAGAAGAGTTAAAATCTCTTTCCTTATTTGTAGATTAAAAGGTTGATTTTAATTTTGGTAAAAACTTTCCTTTTAATTATATTCATGATTTAAAAGAAAGTTTAAAAATTAAAAATTCTCTTTTATTAGTTTCTACAAAAGATTAAGAAAAGATTTAATATCTTTCCTTATTTGTAGATTGAAAGGAGATTTTAATTTTTTAGAGATAACTTTCCTTTTTGGAAATTATCCACATGTTTAAAAGAAAGATTTTAATTTATAAAATTTCTTTTTATTAACCAATCATGAAGGGATTAAAATTATTGGAGAAATTTTTATAAATTTCTAGAAACAAATTAGGAAGTTTTAATTTTTGTTTTAATTAAAACTCTCCTTGTTTTGGGGAGAAGAGTGGCCGGCCATTATAATTTGAAAAGAGAAAATTATTTTAATTAAATAAATTTTCCTTTTCAATGGCAAAAGAATTAAGGAAGTTTTTATTAAATTTTCCTTATTTGCCAAGACCAAGGATTATAAAAGAGGGGGTAGAGGAGGCTTCAAGGCTAGCGATTCTATTCTATTTTCCCTCTCTTTTCTCCTTGGGTGTGGCCGGCCCTTTCTTTCCTCTCCTCTCCTTTGTGTGGCCGAAACCTTCTCATGGTGGAGATAGTTTTGGTGGCCGGATCTAAGAAGGAGAAGAAGGAGAGAAAAGAAGCCTCTTTTCTATCATCCCTTGGAGCATGGTGGTGGTGGCCGAACCTCTTCATCCTAGGAGAAGTTTTGATGGCCGAAACTTGTAAGGAAGAAGAAGGTGCTTGGTGGTTCTCATCTCGGAAGATCGTTGCCCACACAACGTCCGAGGTTAGAAGAGGAATACGGTAGAAGATCAAGAGGTCTTTCTAAAAGGTATAACTAGTAATTTTTGTTTCCGCATCATACTAGTTATTTTTAGAAATAATACTAAATACAAGAGGCTTACGATTCTAGAATTTTGAATATGTTTTTCGATGTTGTGTTCTTTTGTTTTATTTTTCCTTGTGATTTGATTGTTCTTTTCGGTTAACCTAAAGTTATTTTAGGAAATTAAATATTAGCTTTCTATAAAAGGTTTTGTCTAGTCGGTGGTGGTTGCTCCCATATCCAAGAAGGTCATGTGTCTCGCCACGTCAGTACTGGGAACCAATTATGGAAATTAATATTTAATGGAATTAATAACTTAAGGTGATTTGGGTCGAACGTGTTAAGTTCCGCAGGAGATCCAAGTCTAAACCTAAAAGAACAAATAGATTAAGTTTTGGATCAAACGTGTTAAGTTCCGCAGGCGATCCAAAATTTAATTTAAAAAGAACACATGGTAGCTAGGAAAGGGTTCAGATCTTTGTACAAAATTTTTGTACAGTGGAACCTCTAGGTTTTCCGAGTAGCAACCAACACATACGATGACGACAGAGGTGCCACGTGGCGTCAGGTCATAGGAGTACATTTAATAAGCCCCATTACGACGCACATCTCGCGTGCTTAACCATAATGGCGGGGATTTGCAGGCATTCCAAGAGAATCCTGAAGACGTCAGCGGTGACAGGCGGCAGGCCGACCGGGCCATCATTAGTAATAGGTCGAACGACCCCACTTGACATCATACCGACCGAGCGAAAGGGCATTTTAAAAAGCGGCAGAGCGGATGCCACCTAGCCAGACTCATAGTCCAGTCAGTCGGACTTAGCGCCTCCTTCGACTAGACTTGAGGGGAAGACATGTGATCCGGTGGTAAGGACGGGGCACCCACGTAGGCGGCGGTCAACGACACATGGAGGTCAAAGGTCAATAGAGGTGACCCCAAGGTCCCACCAAGCAGACCGGCTAGTAGCCCGGTCAGTAGGATGCCCTCCAGGCCGACCGAAATATAGCTCGACCATAGATCGAGCTTCCGACGCTTAAGGTAAAGGAGCTTATGGGCCGAGCGGACAAGCCGCTCGATCGAAGCACAGATCACTGAGGTGCGATCCCATCCGAGCACAGGACCGAGGATCTTCCCGCTCGGTCCAATACATACACGTACTCGAGTGCTGGGAGCGCCGAGCGACCAGACCACTTGCCCCTGGAATCGACAAGAGGTGCAAAAATATGAAAGAGACAGCTGGTAACATCATCCTCGAGATGTCTGCCGCCGACAAACAGCATGGTCGGCGGCCAGACCGGACAGAGTATCGTACGGTGAAAGCTTCCACCGTCACGTCAGGGATATGCTCGGACGATTGTGGAATGACGTCATATGTGTTTTTCTGACACACTCATTTGGAGGTATGTTTGGGGAAGCGGGCACGCATCGAGAAGCGTGCCCGCGCCACCCCGGGTTCTATATAAGGACCCCAGACTTCGACGGAGGTATAGAAAATTCTCATCACTGTAGCCACAGTTACTCTGCCTCTTTTCTTTTTCGCCTGACATAAGTGTCGAAGGGTCGTTACCGGGAACCCCCTCCCGGCTCGGCTTCTTTGCAGGTTCGCAGGAGATCCACATCACCAGTCGGATTCAACGGAGAGCGCCACGCCTCCCAGCGTCTATCGACTCAACGCTCGGACAGGATCACAATCAATGTTAAATAATTAATTTTTTATTTGATTCTTACAAAATATTTATACAGTATATATAAGGAATATTTATTTGATTAGTTTATGACGCCTTAACTGATAGTCAGGAATCAATGTAAGAAACTCAACCGTCCTCTTCCCAATCAGTATCTTTCTCATCAGTAAGATCGTCGACATCCATAGAAATTGGAAACAATGCATAGCTACTGAGGAATGCGAAGAGGAATAGGTCGATCTTCTGCTCCAGAAACAGCTACTGGCACATGTTTGCAATCGACCGAGAGCACCTGTGTGGGGGTCCTGTAGTTGCCGCCATCGATGGCCCTGTTGATGAGCTGAAGAAGGATCAACTTCAGTTCCTCCCCATTGCTCCATTCATGCACTTCAGCTTTAAGCAGTTGGCGATTGCCAAGTATGAGATTCCACAAGGGGTAGTTCTTCCTTGGCATCACAAAGTCGCCTTGATTTAGCTTGAGGGATGGGCAGTAGTCGCCCTTGCCATCGCCCAGGTAGATGAATCGCTTTTTTCCTTCGGTGGAAGAGGTTGATTGGATTCGATCAATGATCTTTCCCTGCATTCAGGAAAAAGACGACTGAGTGCATAAAGCTGATTAGATATGTTGCACCCATATTTTGACTGGGTAACTCTAACTATGAACAAAATACCTAATTAATTCGAAAAAGCCAAAATTAATCTGCAATACAAATTTGAAATGCATAAATAAGAACTACGATATGAGAAAAAAAGTTGAAAATTTTGGTAGCAGAGAAATAACAAGGTCCCAGCTTATGATCTCATCCTTTGTGCCGTCCCAACAATTTGAATCTACTACTCCTATAAACTTGCTACTAATATTCAATTTGTTTGATTTTTTTTCCCATGATTGAAAAAAGAAAATACAAAACCACTAAAAGCATTTGATTAATTCTTTGTCTAATCTAAATGGCCTAATTCCAGAACTTAGGTTGGAATCATATTGTGAAGTTGATCGCTTAGCTAAAAGTTTCTTTTAATTTGTTCTTAAAAACTAAGTGAAATAACTAGTTATATACCTTTGATCATAGGATCTCCTTTAACTCTCATCATATTCCAAAACAACAACAACAATAATAAGCCATGGAACAAGCTATTGTCTACCAATTACAATTATCCAAGCAACTTTAGGGGGAAATAAATAAGGGAATAAAACGAATTTACCTTGCACATATTGGCAGGGCAGAGACTGCAACCATGAGAGGAAATGATAAAATCATGGCAGGGTAAGATCCTTAGCCTCCCTTCCTCATCGACATAGCTAGGGTTTGTGTTAATTTCAGAAAAACACTCCAGCAATCCATGATGCTTGAGTATTGTCTCTATGAAGAACAGATTGGCATCACTCACCACCCTGAGCTCACACCTGAACCACAAATCGTACGTAGATCAGGCAACAACCACTGGGTCATCGATGAACGATTGGTTAGATTATCTATGACAATAGCTAAGAATTTATGAAAGACCCAATAAATAGGTGCAGAATAATAAAACAGAAACACGAATAACAAGGGCAAAGAGATGAATGAAACCCTAGAGAATAAGCTGTCTTGATGGCTTCGATGACATGGGGATCCACAGGCGCTCTCCTCAGGCACTCTGCGATAGCTTCAATGGACTTGCCCCGCGAGTGCAGCACGCTCATCATCCTACCCTGGCATTGATTCACAACAAAACAACATGAAAAGGGATCGACATATCAAGCTCAACATCCACGCACGAGAAACGATTTTTCATCTAGCAATGCAAACAAAAAAAAAAACGAATAAAGTCGGTCGATGACGAACCATGAGGAGATTCCACTGCATCGTGGGAAGAAGCAGCTCGAAGACGTCCCTGAGCCCCAACTGGTTGACGACCCAGTCGTCGCTGTCGCAGTCGATGATGGTCTTGTCGAAATCGAATACCACCACTACCGTAGCGCTGGCCATCGCCCAATCCTTCTTCTTCACCTGCACGGCGGAGATCGGAGAGAAAGGGCTTTATACCGAGCGATGATGTGACGGCTTCAATGGCGGCAGGAGAAGGATCCGGTGAAGGCATATTTGAAGAGACAAACACGCGTAGGTAAGCGGCGTCTACGGAGGTGAGAACCAGACGGAATATTCCATGTGCGTTGCGATGCCATCTTTTTAGGGCAATAAGTTTGGCTCAAACTATTTTCAGCATTGTTTTATGCTAATATTAATTAAAATGGTTTAAATATAAATTAAAATTGCTCTGTCACGTTCTATTTAAACATTTTCATAGATGTTTTGAACGAAAAAGTGGGTTAAAATTAGTGAAAAGTTTAGTGTCATGATTTAATTGCGAGCATCATGTCAAATAAGTTCTGTGTGAAATAAAAATGCTTTTAACATGCCGGGTTTCTGACGAGTAGGTTCCTATAGAGTCGGCTCCTATGGGGTCAAATTCGGATGAGTTCTCTTCTACCGAGTCAATTTATCATGAGTCGGCTCCTACTGGAGCCATAATCGGACAAAGTCAACACAGATGTCCCGATCAAGTCTAAGCATCGGGACTCCAGGTACCCAGATCAATTTAGTATCGAAGATGCATCTTATTTTCCAGATGTTACTGTAGATAAAGTTTGGGTTCATGCTAGTAACAGTCCAAACACCTAGATCGGTTCAAGCGCTCGAGTACCGATAAAGATTTATCATCACATCGTTGAAGAGTCGTTGCGAGCAGATAAAGTGTATCGTTAGGAGTGTCCAGATCCACTCCAAGCACCTGGAGATGCCATGTCAGCTAATGGACACTTTTGATCAATAGGTTATAACTAAAACCTTGGTCCACTTCATTTGAACCATCCTTAGAATAAGAACTTCTAAATTCTGGTTTCATTTTCTAAGCTGCTAATCATTATGCGAGACTTCTCCACCTCTGATCTTGATCGAAGAAGGAGTTCAATAATACGCTTCACTTGTCTTAGATTAGCAATTTTCCTGGTTACAAATCAAATAAATCCGGTAGCCTCGTTTTATTAGTTTATGCAATTAATTTCTTTTTATTAACAAGTGGTCTTAGTTAAGGTCAAAAGAATGAGAAAGTATAATTGTAATTTCAGAGCAATTCATCCCCTTTTGCCGGTCTAACTGGGATCAACAATTTATATCAGAGTCCAACCGCCTCAGAAGGATTAACCGTCGACTGAAGCAACAAGACGATGACCTATTCAGTCATTCATCCACCGAAGTTCGAAAGAGAATTTGCGCTTTGAAAGTGTAAAATGAAGATATACTTTAAAATCGATTTTGATATATTTCTAACGTTAAAAAATAGTTTTGAAGTAAACAGGGATGAAAATGGAGAACAAAAAGAGGAACGACTTTGGAACAAAAAGCAGTAGGTCGACTTTGTGGCCAACGACAAAGTAGAATTTCATCTGCTAATTGTACTGCTACCGCAAAAAGTTAACCAAATTGGCGTCTATAACTCTGCCAAAGATCTCATGGAGAAATTTTTGGAGCTCCATGAAGGCACCTTGAAAGTCAAGCTAGCGATACGGGACACCCTTTGGAATTAGCTAAGAAACCTCCGGATGATCAACAAGGGAGAGAAAGTTAATCAACTCCATGCAAAGATCAAGGAACTCATCACCCAACTCAGCAACCTCAAAGAGTCAGTAACGAATCGGGACTCAATCCGATACGCTTTCAATGCTTTTCCAAGAACATAATGGTCAATTGGTCATCTTTAGTAGATGTATACTACATCTCTAAAGACTTAGATGTAAGTACTCTAGAAGAACAATTCTCAACTTTTGAATTATACAAGTCTAGATGTGTAAAAATTAGAGCCATCAATTTGGATTGGGTCCGTCGGGTTGGCCCACCCTGCCAAACAATTTAAGTAGATTGGGTTTGAACTTTATCAGCCCAAGCCCGCCGTGGGCCAATCCGCCTAGGCCCGTGACCCGTGCAGATCGATCCGCGATGAGCTTGGATTGGTCTGCGTGTTGAGAAACATATGTAAATTAAATTTTGTGTCATTTTATTATCTTTGTTTGTTATAATTTTAAAATAATAATAAAATTATTATTATTACCTCTGTTCAAAGATACTTACGAAGAGAACTTGTTCCTTGCGGGGAAATAACTGCATGCACAAATGATGCAAAGAAAAGCAAATATTTAAAGTGGTGGAGATGTTTAATAAAAAGGAACTCGTCATCTGGATCAAATAACTATTATGATTCAGTTAAAAAGCCAAAAATATCAAAATCGGTGAGAACAAAAGTTTTTCTGTACAAGAAAAAATGCATGGAATTCACGGCACTCTACTTGGGTCAAGAAATTCAAGCACAAAAGGGCATGACAACCACCATGGAATTTTCACCAAATGGAAGGTATCTTGCAAGTGGCGGTGAAGATTGTGCTATACATGTTTGGCAGATTGTTCAAGTAGAAAACTCTTACAGATTTAACAGCGCAATGGATCACTATTCTCACCCAAATTAGTGGATAAAATTAAAGTTATTAACATGTTTGTAGTAAAATGTCATAATTCACCTCTTGTTTTCATTCCAAAGAAGATATTTAAGATTGAGGAAATCCCGTTACATGAATTGAAAGGGCACACGGGTAATAAAATTATTATTATTATTTTTCTTTATATCATTCGTGCAGTATCTTTGTTTATTATAATTGATTAAATCTTTTCGAAATAAAACGTTGAAAATATGAAATATTTTTTATTTTTATTAAAAAATTTTGATGAACCCGCGGGTTGACCCGTCAAACCCGCAATCCGTCTTAGATTGGGCTGGGTTGGAAATTTCCCAACCCACTATATTGACGGGTCGCCCCGTCCCGCCCCGCCAAATGGTTGGCCCGCCACGGGGCGACCCGCCCCGCCACGGGTTGGCCCGTCTGACAGCTTTAGCAGAAATTACAAAAGAAAAGGAGCTGACCCAGAATTTAGCATTCAAAGCTGAAAAGATTGAACCAGACTCTAACACATCACTCAACGAAGACGAAACAACTTTTATGGTAAGAAAGTTTTCAAAAAAAATTTAAGTTTAATAACTTTGGTAAGAAACGAGCAACGAAGCTTCTTCAAGGCAAAAAGAAAATCAGATGCTACTATTGGATCGAGACGCACGTGAGGGGAGGGGCGTGAATCACGTGGTTTTAATTATTTTTTTTTTTTGAATTTGAAAACAGAGTGTGCAGCGGAAAATTAAACTCGAAAAATAGAAACTCGATTAGTTTTACTTGGTTCGAAGCCTTCGGCGACTTCTACTCTAAGACTCAGGTCTTGCGGGCCTATCGACGAGTAATCTACTAATAACCTCTTCATGAACCAACAAAAGAGGGGATTAAGTATAAAAAGAATAGGAAAAAAATGTAACAGACTACACTTTTTCTTTTGCAATAATTAAGTACAAAACTAAACTTCGTTACCCAACACTTTCAAAGATGATCGAATTATGCTCTGTGTTGGAAGGCTTTTCTGCAGTAGTCGGGCGCAGAAATGTCGTAGCAGAGTAGCAAGAAGCCGGAGCAGTCGGAATGTTAAACGAACATGTAGAAAATCATAGATGAGATGTGTGCGAAGCCTTGGTTGAATGCCTCTTAAGGCGCCTTTCATAGCACTGAAGGCATCTTCCATTGGCAAACTTTTATCCTGACAAATCTGCTCCTTATCATTGACTAAGCCTTCTACCTCAAGCTCCCGAAGGTGCCTTCTATGAATAGTATTCAAAGCGCTTTCTGTACATAGAAAGCCCCTCAGGTATTGTTCACCTGAAGCCTTTTGTGCTTTCTTTGCCCTATAAAATATGTTAATTCAACACAAAAATATTTAACTTGCAAAACAAATTTAGCACAATAATAATATGATTAATTTATGACTTAGACTCTATCCTCTAGACCAGAATCTAGTCAAGGGTCTAAATTTAGGTTTTCAAAATTGATCTAAATTGGATCGATGTTTACTATCCCCAAAATCGGGATACATTCTCACTGAGTCACTCTCCTCCAGTGACTTATCTCCATTTACCAAGTATCAAGTTACCTCCTTGAATCCAATTGACCCACCAGGTCTTCCTGCTGGAATTGCACATCCGGACTTCACCTATCAGGAATCGAACATCCCGACCTCCTGCCAGAATAACACATCTGGATTTCCACCCGTCGAGAATAGAATATCCCGACCTCCTGCTAGAATCCCACATTTGGACTTCGTCAATTGGGAATCGTACATCCTGACTATACTTCATGTCTGGTGTCAGGTCCTCTTGACTCATCAAGTTAGTCAACCCTGCACACTCAGTAATAAGGTTAGATCAACAACACATCCAACTTTCATCCACTTATCATTCATCAAAACTCAGATTTGATCATTGATGCTAGCTACACCAACAATCTCCTCCTTTTTAATGCAATGACAACTTGGATTAAAGTTAAAAAAAAATATGCAAAAAGAAATGACTTTAAGAGAATATTTATCATTTTAGTGTTAAGTTTTTCAATTTTTCATTGATTTTCTTACTTAAAATCTAACCTTCCCTTTTGCCATTCATAAAAAAAATACGCAGATAAATGTACCAAATTATAAAAAAAAAATGTAATAAAACTTAAGCAAGCATGACAAGTAATAAAACTTTCAAAGTGATCACAAAAACCTGTAGGGTTATTAGAGGGATAAGTTAAAAAAAAAAAAATCCTAAAGTGTTTTAAAAGAATCTTTCAAAACTATTTTTGCAAAAAAAAATCATTTGTAAAAATAAATTTTGCAAGAATTTTATAAACTATTTTTCAAGATAGATTTCAAAACACTTGTTAAAAAAAATAGTTTGTTGTAAAGTAATTTGTAGTTTTCAAACATAATTTAAAAAGTTTGTCAAAGTATGAATTTTATAAAACTTTTCAAAAATTTTCCAAAGTGTTTTCGAAAATATCTTTTAAAATATTTTTCAAAATATGTTTAAGCCGTTCAATGTAATTTTCAAAGCACTTATATTTTATTTTTCAAAATAGATAATGAAATTTGAAAATGTGTCAGAATATTTTAGAAGTAAGTTTTAGTAAGAGTTTCAAAAGAATTTTTAAACCAACATTTTTAAAAAAAATTAACAAAAAATTGAAATAAAACTCTTTTGAAAGTGGTTTTTAAATGCCCTCCTCCTGAATATGATATTGTTAAAAAAAATTTAAAATTATCCTTAAATATCTAAACATTAGTTATTAACTAACTATCAGAATATAGTAATGTTCACTTGGTTAGTCAAGTTAGGTAATAATATCCAGTTAGAAATTTACCAAAAAAGCACTACTTAACTTAATCAAAGTACTGTTTGTATTTTTCGTCCAGATTTACGTTGATGTACAGATATAAGCATCTAAAGTTCAGACAGAAGACCTATGTATCTCACGTCATTCTAAGTGTTTGAATACACAATCATTGTAGACTTAATGTATTTGTGAGATGCTCATTACCTAGATTTATAGGATCATACTTCTATGGGTTAAATCTAGGCTAAGGCCAACATAAATTTTGAAAAACTAGGGAAATGAGAATTTTTAGAAAACATAAGTAATAAATTTTCCTAGAATTTTTAAATCACTTGAAAATTTGTTTTAATGAAAAACATATCTTACTATTTCAAAAAGAAATTTCCTAGATTATCCAAATAAAGTGGTTAAAGAATAACTGACTATATAGATCAAGTCAAATAGATACATAATATATATAAGTACACTGAATACAATCAAGTTTGGTTATCATCAACAGGTGGAGGTGGGGGCTGATCAGTCACTTGTAATGCCTGAAGTATCGACTATATTTGTAGGTCAAACTGCCTGAATCTAGCAGTCATCTCCTCCCGGAGAGAGTAAATCTGGTGGTCATCTCCCCCTGGAGAGAGGTGAATCCCTCCAAAACTGACTGTCAGATTTGTATGGAAGACTCCTCCAGTCGAGCAAGTCGGTTCTCTACAAAAAGCAAGGTCGAGAGCTGGGTCGAGGTTGGAAGAGGTCCAACGAGCTCTTCTATCATAAATGTTGGTATCTCCTCCCCCTTGGCCAGAATGACTAGTGGGATATCATCCTTGGCCTCGTTTAGAATGTTTGGATGAGGGCCCACTCTCCAAGCTAGTCCCCCCTTAAGCGGTAACATATATATGCACTAATGTAAGCTAACTGTAAAATATAAAAAAAGGGTGAATAACCATAAGGGAATTTTTCGAAATTTTTAAAAAAAATTCAGGAATTTTTCGAAGCCCGTATGGCTTAGGTTACGGGGATAAATATTGGATCCCGGGGAAGCCTGTTTAGGCTACCCCATTTAAACGAGGAAAAGTTTGATTTTTTTAAATCTTTCTTTTTCTTTTCATCTTCCTCCGTCGCCGTGCCCTATTTCTCCCCCGCACCGAACACAACTCTTCCCCTTCTCCTCTCTTCTTCGACATCCCCACACCCGACGGCGACGCCCCTCCTCCTCTCCCGATCTGTCACCGGTGTCGCAACACCCCTTCCCCTCTTCTCATCTCTGCCCTAGCCTCTGGCGCGATTTCCCTTTCTCCGCGTCTTCATTGCCACCGACGAGCAAGGAGTAAAGCCAAGCGAAGTTTTCCTCCCGTGCCCTAGATTTGGTTCCTCGCCACTGCGTCTCTGCTCGGGTTGGTGTCGGACAGGAGCAAGGAGTTGAGCCCTCTTCCCATCGGCTGATCGTTGACGCCGTGCCCTATCCACCACCGTCAAACAGAGCAACGCCGACCACCAGATCCGACCCAGTGGCGCTGTCCTTGTGCCCTAGTACAGTCACCGATTCCTACTTTCTATCTGGCTGTGGGCGATTTGGAGATAGGCGCTTTGCCCTAGTTGATCTAGGTGTTTGATTGGGAAGCAAAGGATGTTGTTGCCAGAGGTAAGTGGGGATGTGAATAGATTTTTCTGGTGGAATGTTTTGTTGAATTCTGATATCTTCTTCTTGATCTAGTTGGTGGACAGCAACTTGATTAGAGCAGTGAGGTAAGGTTCTGTTCTGTGAGATCTTTTCTTAGTTCCGGCCAGCACTCCAACCAGCAATAACCACCTGGTTCCAGAATCAACAGCAGCTGAGACTTGAGGTAAGGTATAGGGCTTTTGATCTTGTGGTCGATGATTGATAGATAGGTTAGTAAATATTGTTAACCTAGGTATATGTGTTGATTAGGGGTTTGCCCTAATTTAGTGTTAGAGATTTTATTTAGCTACTTATTTGAATTTAGCTGAATAAAATATACACATTGATTGGTACAGGACTTTGATTCGAGACGGTGTCTCGACGAGGGATCTATTTCGTATTGGACCTTTCTATTGGAGGTGAGTACCTTGACCTATCTATTTTGATATGTCTTGTTGATATGTTTAGTAGATTTTAACAAGTAGTACTAAATATGTTTATATCTGCATCGGCATGTCACTATTTATTTTCCGAGCATATTTTGTTTGTTACTTGTTTAGAATTCATGCCATGTTTACTACTTATGTTATAGAGGTAGTGACATGCCATGCTTTATGATATATCGGACTGGTTAAATACCATACCTGACCTGTGTACCTAGATCATATTATTTGATCCACGTATTTGGTACATGTTTTTATAGAGGTAGATAGGATCAGGATATTTCTATGCTTAGTGTCATGCATCATTACACATGATTGCATGTTGAGCGATTGACAACTCCATTATTATTGAGCACATCGCCAGTTACATGGATCTGCACACACAACCACTCATGGGTTAGTGATTTTTATTCAGGCAGGGTGTGTTGCAGCAGGTTGCTCTGTTTGGCTCCGTTGGTCCGCTCATGGGTAGTGTGATGCAGCGTGGTAGCCGGCACAGATCCCTCCTTTGGATTGTCTCAGGGAGATGAGAGCATTGCGCTCCCCCACTTATGATTTGCGGTAAGAGGATAGGTGTACTCCGACAGCATCCCGTCCACTCGGTCACTCATCAAGAGCAGTGACGACAGAGTGCACAGTTGTCACAGCCCTACCCACTCGGTCTCACCATCATGTGTGAGATGGCTGACTGGCGACATGGGTGAACAGGACATGCCATTGGCATCATACGCATTAATGCATTTATTGCTTGTGTTTGTTGCACTTTGTTTGCTACATATTGGATGGATGCATTTGATTGACATGTATACAGGATATGATACTTCTCGGTCTGACGACCTTGCTTTTCCTTGTATCCAGATCCTGGTTAGTACAGATACTCTCTTACCTTACAGTTTTTCATTTTCCATATGATATTTATTCAGGAGACTGTACGCATATTTATTACTGCTGGTTATTATTTACTATGCATGCCAACTAGGTATCCGCTGAGTGTTGGACTCACACCCCATTATTACTATTTTCAAGTTGAGGCTGTTCAGGAGGTTCCAGTCTCTAGTCCCCCACCACTTCGCGTCGTGACGAGTTTGCACATTTTGGTTTTTCTTATTATGTTATTGTCTATGATTTCAGACTTGTATCTTTTGGCATTTGGAATTTTTGTACGATCCCTTATTATCGATGGGTTTTTGTTTGGATGTATGTTGGTGATTTGTGTTTTATGAGTGTAGTTGAGTAGGATATCATATTTGTGTTTTATGGGTGTAGTTGAGTAGGATATTTGAAATGATTTTTCTTATCGTTGCTATAGTTTGGTTATTATTATTAAACTGTGTGGGTGCTTGCTTATTTTCTTTATTGTATTATTCCGACCGTATTGGCCGAGGTATATGTGGCCCTGAGGGCATTGTAGGAAGTTTCATATTATCACCCATACAGGGGAGATGCTGCCGAAATTTCTTCTGGCAGGGACTACCTGGGGCGTAACACTGACGCTAACCAATCTTATCATATGCGCTAAGGGAAGTAGACGTACCCTGGGTTATATCCACCCCTATGGTCGAAAATATGAAAGTCAAAATGTGACAATAGGATATATGTGTTGGGGTTGCAAGGTTGCAAACATAGTCCCATATTGGAAACACATGGGAAAGATCATGGGTTTATAAGAGAAAAGATATCTCCATTGACATGAGGCCTTTTGGGGAGAGCCCAAGAGCAAAGTCATGAGGGTCTAGGCCCAAAGTGGACAATATCATGTTATTGTGGAGATATCTAAATTCTTTTCGATCCTACAATTGATATCAGAGCCCAAACTGCCAGAAGGTTTAACCGCCGACTGTGTACAAGAGCTGTGGTCTGATTGAGCCATGTGGATACAATATTGACCTCGAACAAAGAAAGTAGGGGCTCCTATGTTCGGATCAAGAGGACCAGACACTAGGCAGGAAGTCCTAGTAGGTCGGGTGGACCGAGGGGCAGGAAGACCTGGTGGGTCGAGGATCGGACGTGGGAAGCCTATGGTCCTTTGTTTGAGGGAGGGATTGTTGGGGTTGCAAGGTTGCAAACATAGTCCCATATTGGAAACACATGGGAAAGATCATGAGTTTATAAGAGAAAAGATATCTCCATTGGCATGAGGCCTTTTGGGGAGAGCCCAAGAACAAAGCCATGAGGGTTTAGGCCCAAAGTGGACAATATCATGCTATTGTGGAGATATCTAAATTCTTTTCGATCCAACCCGTTGCCTAGTGATGAGACTAGATGCATGAATGACATTATGAAATATATGTAATGCAATGTCGATGTCTAGTCGCTGACATAATATATAAAGGAAGAAAGAGTAAGAGGATCACATCATCGCAATATCTCGAGATGTGATCAGCAAAATGTAGGTAGTCAGAACTCTATACAGGATATAGTCTTGAATCCTGAGAGAGATAGACTTGAAGTCAGTCACAATGGGTATTCTCTCCTCCCCCAAAAAATACATATAGATAGTATTCAATGTAATATGAGAGTAGGGTTCACCAAATGACAAATCTCTACTAGGATAATATAAAAAGAGCATGCAAACCTCCTAAATCCTAAACTATCATACAATAAAGTGTGTGAGAATCTAAAGTCCTTACCACCTACTCTAGTGGAGTATGGCAAGTCATCAATTTTAACTAAGTTGTTTTAAAATTGGGCACATAAGTTTAAGTTTACTGGATGACTACAGTAAACTAACCTATCTAACTTATAATAATCTATAACTTCTATAATAGGGGCACAGTAACATGTAAAGAACATTCTACTTAGAAACCTAGATTTTAATATAATATATGAATACTCTAGGAAGTCTAGCTTACAACAGTCGGTAGGAAATTTGGCATCACAAGTGTCGAATCTTTCCTAAACAACCTATTGTGTTATTTAGAAGTTAAATTAGGAATAATAAACAGAACTTAACATTATTAATTCCAAATTTAACTTATCTGTTCTTAATGGTTAAGACTTGGATCGCAAGCGGAACTTAACACTATTGATCCAAATCCACCTATGTTATAAATTTAATTAAATATTAATTTCCAAAATTGACTTCCAGGACTGCATAGCGAGGCACATGGCCTTCTTAGGTATGGGAGCATCCACCACCGCCTAGACAAAGCCTTTTAAGGAAAGCTAATATTTAATTTCCTTATATAACTCTAGGTTTAACAAAAAAAAAGAAGCACAAATTCGAAAAATAAAACAAAAGAAACACAAATTTGAAACAAATCCGAAAACTCTAGAATCATATGTCTCTTGTGTTTGGTATTTCCAAAAATAACTATACAAAGAAAACTAGTATGATGCGGAAAATAATTTCTAGTTATATCTTTCTTTGTAAGCAAATAACCTCTTGATCTTCTACCGTATTCCTCTTCTAATCTCGGACGTTGTGTGGGCAACGATCTTCCGAGACGAGAACCACCAAGGTCCTTCTTCTCCAAGCTAGATTTGGCCACCAAGAATTCTCCATGAGAAGTAGAGGTCCGACCACCACCACCAAGCTCCAAGGGATGCTAGAAACAAAGTCTCCTTTTCTCCTTCTTCTCCAAGCAAGATTCGGCCACCTTCCAAGCTTCAAAGGTTGAAGAGATTCGGCCACCAAGGAGAATAAAGAAAAAGGAGAGGGAAGAACTTGAAGGGTCGGCCACACCAAGGAAAAGAGGGAGAGAAAAATAGAATAGAGTTCGTCTCCATGAAGGCACCTCTACCCCCTCTTTTATAATCCTTGGCCTTGGCAAATAAGAAAATTTAAATAAAAACTTCCTTAATTCTTTTTCCATGAAAAGAAAAATTAATTAATTTAAAAATCAATTTTATCATGGCCGGCCACTTTCTAATCCCAAACAAGGAGAGTTTTAATCAACACAAGAATTAAAACTTCCTAATTTGATTTCGGAAATTTATAAAAAACTTCTCTAATAATTTTTCCCTTCATGGTGGTTTGTAAAAAGGAAATTTTATAAATTAAAAATTTTCTTTTAAACATGTGGATGATTTCCAAAAAGGAAAGTTATCTCTAAAAATTAAAATCTCTTTTCAATCTACAAATAAGGAAAGATATCAAATCCTTTCTTAATCTTTTGTAGAAACTTATAAAAGAAATATTTAATTTTTAAACTCTCTTTTAAATCATGAACATGGTTAAAAAAGGAAAGTTTTCTTAAAATTAAAATCCACCTTTCAATCTACAAATAAGGAAAGATTTCAAATCTTTTCTTAATCTTTTGTAGAAAACTATAAAAGGAAAGATTTAAATTTTAAACTCTCTTTTAAAACCATGATATCCACATTAAGAAAAGATTAAAAATAAAATCTCCTTTAATATGATGTGGCCGGCCACACCAAGCTTGGGTTCAAGCTAGGGCCAGCCACACCAACTCAACTCATCCTATTTACTTGGCCGGCCCCAATAGGATGAGTATAAAGGTGGGTAAGAAGTGAGTATGTGGTGGGTATAAATCTCTATATACAAGAGGCTACGATAGGGACCGAGAGGAGGAATTTGTTTTGGTTTCCCGATGAAATTAAGCTTCCCGTGTTCACCCCGAACACACAACTTAACTTCATCAATAATAATTCATACCACTAAAGAATTATTATTAAACTACCGCACCAATCCCAAATTACATTTTTGGGCTCCTTCTTATTATGAGTGTGTTAGTCTCCCTGTGTTTAAGATGTCGAATGCGCACTAATTAAATGAGTTAATGACAACTCACTTAATTAATATCTTAGTCCAAGAGTAGTACCACTCAATCTCATCGTCATGTCGGACTTAGTCCACCTGCAGGGTTTAACATGGCAATCCTTATGAGCTCCTCTTGGGGACATTATCAACCTAGATTATTAGGACACAGTTTCCTTCTATAATCAACAACACACACTATAAGTAATATCATTTCCCAACTTATCGGGCTTATTGATTTATCGAGCTAAATCTCACTCACTGATAAGTCAAAGAAATAAATACTAAATATATATGTTTGTTATTATATTAGGATTAAGAGTACACACTTTCATAATAACTAAGGTCTAGTTCTTTTATCAAGTCAGTATAAAAAGAACTTACCTAAAATAGTCATACTCAATACACTTAGAGTGTACTAGTATAATTTATTAGTCAAGATAAATTAATACTTAATTGCACTACGACTATTCCAATGGTTTGTTCATTTCCATCTTAGTCGTGAGCAACTGTTTATAATTTATAAAAAACTGATAACATGATATTCTGTGTGTGACACCACACACCATGTTATCTACAATATAAATTAATTGAACAACTACACTTAACAAATAAATGTAGGTATTTGACCATTGTGATTCTTTATTTCTAAATAAATGTTTATACAAAAGCTAGACTTTTAGTATACACTTTAACACAGGCAAGGCAGCGAGGAGTCTTTATTTGGTCAACATCAGAGTCACTCTCCCAACCAACCATTTTCTCGGCTTTTAAACAAGATCATATTTGGTGTCTTCTATGTGAATCTCACCTGTATCTAAGACATGAGGATGGTAAACACCCGAGCTTCTATAATGGTGCAACGACAACAAGAGACAACCGAGAGTTGTTTGTTGAACGACCTAGCTATCTTAATGACTGAGCGACCGACTGAACACGGAACCCGAGTGGTGGGCTCGATCAGGTTCTAGCCGACCCAACCTCCCTCGGGTACATATCATCAAGTACTTGTTCTACTGACCTGCCTGCCTCCAGTGCCTCGATCACCAATTGTATATCACATGACTTTGTTTCAAATGCCCTCAATGATATGGGTCGAGTGGAGGGCCTCAAGGGCCATCTTACCAAAATGGCCCTGCCAGGGATAATTGTAAAGGCAAAGCATCTATGGTGAGTGGTTCTCCCGAGTGGATAGATATGCCATTTTCTCAAGAAATCTTGAAGGACAAACTACTAAAACATTATCGACCCCTTGTCAATTGGGGAGTACGCAGGAGCAACCGACCCTGAGAACCACTTACTAAAATTTGAAAACATGGTCATACTCTATAAGTATACGGACAGAATCAAGTGCCTAATGTTCCTCACTACTTTGGTGGGTTCAGCACAAAGATTGTTTAAACAACTACTGTCAGTCCATCTGTAGTTTCAAGGACTTCCCAACGATCTTCCTTCATCACTTTGCCAGTAGTCATTGTTACCACAAGACTAAGGTGAATTTGTTCTCACTAAAGTAGGGGCCAAAGGGGATGCTGAGGGCTTACATTAAGCGATGTAATCAAGTCGTCATGGATATCCCCTTGGTCACCTCAGAAATTTTGGTGAGTGTCTTCTCCTAGGGACTTATAGATAATGACTTTTTCTAATCCCTCTTTAGGAAGTCTCCGAGGGATTTCGACTATCTTCTCAGATGAACCACCAAACATGTTAATGTTGACGAATCTCAGTTCGCTCGAAAAAAAAGTAGTTCTTGAGCATGGTGTCCCTCCTGAGTGTCGATCAGACAATAACAATTTACCTCTAAAAGGTCCCGACTAGGCCCTCTGCCACAACAACACGAGTCGAGGTCGTACACGGTCCAGCATGTGGAAGCTAATCGACCGTGAGTCCCTGAGTCTCGATCATGGACTCTAATGTTTTGCATCTATCATTGCTCGGGGACTCACGACACAAAACATTGCTACCACTTCAACCAAGGCCCGTGCCAACAGACACATCAAGAATTCTGCCAGCAATCTCCTTCTCCCAGGCCCCAATGTTATCGTCAACCGAATGAACCCCTAGGTTGAAACAACGTGCCAGTCGATTAGAACCAACCATTGCATCTATAAAGGGACAACCAGAGACCTACACAGATGTCAGTCGAGTGGTTGCCATACCAACCGACTTGGGAGGAAGAAAATTGTGGCAATACTGCTCGAGAGGACATAGGTATGATAGCGGGTGACCCAATCGACGGTGATTCCTACCGGATAAGAAAATCACATGCACGATGACTAGAAATTCATGCGGTCAAGTGCAGTAAGAAGAAAACATAGGGATCCAAAATTAGTTTTGGTCCTAAACACTTCGAAGGGGTAGAGATACCCCGTGATGATGCCATCATTATTAAAGCTGTATCGCTACTCTAGTATTCATGAATCTTTATTGACACACGCAGCTCGATCAACATCATCTTCAAAAAGGCGTTCAATCAACTTCAAATAGACAAGAATGAGCTTCAGCCGATGACAACACTGCTATATGGGTTTACAAGAAATGAAGTACAACCGATCGGGCAAGTCCAGCTAACTATCTCTCTCAGGGAAGAGCCACTTATGAGGACCCATCGAACGAATTTAATTGTAGTTGACGCACCCTCAACATATAATGTGGTACTTGGTCAGCCGACGTTGAACGAATTTTGGGTTGTCATCTCTACATTCTGTCAAAAAATTAAATTTTCAGTAGATGACTCAATCGGCAAAGTCAGAGGAGATTAACTTGGAGCCCGTAAATGCTACGTGAATATCGTGAAGACTAATCTTGGGCCCCTCGAAAAATTCAGTGGCTCAAAGTTAATATAATCTAAGAAACTCCCCCAACTCTAATCTATGAAGAAAAAGGGAAAGTACAAATCCATCCTAATCGATCAGAGGCTACTACTTATATTGCAGTCGATCTGAGCCCTGAGAAAAAGGCAGAATTGATTGCCTGCCTAAGTCACAATAATGATATTTTTGCATGGGCGACCCATGAGCTATCGGATATTTTGCCTATTGTAATGCAACATGAGTTACATGTTTGATCGGACGCTTGCAGATAGCCGATCGGCTAAGACTTGGGATGTGCTCGTCCCTCCAATTGGGTCCTGTGACAGTTTACGCTCATGACTCAATTGGGCCAACTGTTGGCATATGGCTAAGCCATCTACCCAAAACTGTTAAAATAAAAGAGTGGTTAACTAGAGAGCATGGAGAAGTATAAATGTTTGAGTGACAAGCAAAATTACCCCAATGGAATGTTGACTAAAGTGGTCAGCCAGCTCGCCAAGCGAGCTCATTGCCACTTAGGCACAGGCATCCGTCCAAGTTTGGGCCAAGGTGTGGGTACAATCGACCTAGGTTTGATCAAATACGAACATGATTTTGATGTGTTTGTCAAAGAGTTTAAGTTAGATTTCATATTAGTTTGATATGTGTGTTTGAGTCATGCATGTTAGGACCCTTAGCGGCCGGCTAGAGGAGGATGAATAGTCCTGCAATGAAAAATAACCTTCCTCAAACTTTATACCTTTAACAAAATTAACACTTGCACATAAAGGAATAAAGACTAAATAACGAAAGGAAGAGGCATAACAAATTACTTGGTTACAATTGGGGAGGTTGTTAATCTAAGGAAGTGGAAAGCACATTAATTTCTCCTTCAGGAGGAGAAACCTCTTTACAGCAGTTGAAGTACTAAATGTTGGTTGCTACTCGGAAAACCTAGAGGTTCCACTGTACAAAAATTTTGTACAAAGGTCTGAACCTTTTCCTAGCTACCATGTGTTCTTTTAAATTAAACCTGGATCGCCTGCGGAACTTAACACGTTTGATCCATAGTTTAATTTATTTGTTCCTTTTGGTTTTGACTTGGATCTCCTGCGGAACTTAACACGTTCGACCCAAATCACCTTAAGTTATTAATTCCATTAAATATTAATTTCCATAATTGGTTCCCAGTACTGACGTGGCGAGGCACATGACCTTCTTGGATATGGGAGCAACCACCACCGACTAGACAAAACCTTTTATGGAAAGCTAATATTTAATTTCCTAAAATAACTTTAGGTTAACCGAAAGGAACAATCAAATCACAAGGAAAAGAAATAAACATAAGAACACTACATCGAAAATAAATTCGAAATACTAGAATCGTAAGCCTCTTGTATTCGGTATTATTTCCAAAAATAACTAGTATAATGCGGAAAGGAAAAATTACTAGTTATACCTTCTAGAAAGACCTCTTGATCTTCTACCGTATTCCACTTCTAACCTCGGACGTTGTGTGGGCAACGATCTTACGAGATGATAAACCACCAATGCACCTTCTTCTCCTCCTAGCTAGGTTCGGCCAAAACAAAAGAGCTTTACCAAGGATGAAGAAAAAACCACCAACCAAGCTCCAAGGGATGCAAGCTTTCTCTCCTTCTTCTTCTTCTTCTCCAAGTAGTATCCGGCCACCACAAGAGCTCCAAGCAAGAGGAAGGATTCGGCCACCACAAAGAGGAAGAGAGGTTGGCCGGCCACAACACCAAGGTAAAGAGGGAGAGAATAATAGAAGTTGTCACCCATGAAGGCACCCCTACCCCTTCTTTTATATTCCTTGGCTTGGGCAAATAAGGAAATTTATTTATAATAAAATTTCCTTAACTTTCCTTGACAACAATTAATTAAGAAAAATTAAATAAAATTTCCTAATTAATTGTATGTGGTCGGCCACCTCATGTAGAGCAAATAAGATAATTTTTAATCAACAATTAAAACTTCCTTATTTGTCTTTGGAAATTTAAAAAAAATAAAATTTCCCTTTAAAATCCCTTCATGGTTGATAAAAAGAAATTTCTATAATTTTAATTTTTCAACATGTGAATAATTTTCAAAGAGAAAAAATAAAATATCTTTCCAATCTACAAATAAGGAAAGAGATCTAATCTCTTTCTTTAATCTTTTATAGATCCTTTTAAGAGAGATATTTTAATTTTAATTCTCTTTAATAAATTATATCTTCCACATAATAAAAATTAAAAATTAAAAATTAAAAATTAAAAATTAAAATTCTTTTTAATTTAATGGGGGTCGGCCACCTAAGCTTGGGTTCAAGCTAGGGCCGGCCACCCATGAATCAAGGCTTGGCTGGCCCTAGCTTGAACCACAAGCTAGCTTGGCCGACCCCCTTATCATGGGTATGAAGGTGGGTATAGGTGGGTATAGTACTCTATAAATAAGAGGCTACAATAGGGACCGAGAGGAGGAATTGGTTTTTGTCTCCCGATAAAATTAAGCATCCCGTGTTCGCCCCGAACACACAACTTAATTTTGTCAATAATAATTCATTCCACTAGAGAACTATTATTGAACTACCGCACCAATCCCAAATTACATTTTTGGGCTCCTTCTTATTATGAGTGTGTTAGTCTCCCTGTGTTTAAGATATCGAATGTCCACTAATTAAGTGAGTTACTGACAACTCATTTAATTAATGTCTTAGTCCAAGAGTAGTACCACTCAACCTTATCATCATGTCGGACTAAGTCCACCTGCAAGGTTTAACATGATAATCTTTATGAGCTCCTCTTGGGGACATTATCAACCTAGTATCTCTAGGACACAGCTTCCTTCTATAATCAACAGCACACACTATAAGTGATATCATTTCCCAACTTATCGGGCTTATTGATTTATCGAACTAAATATCACCCTTTGATAAATTAAAGAAATAAATATCAAATACATGTGCTTGTTATTATATTAGGATTAAGAGCACACACTTCCATAATAACTGAGGTCTTTGTTTCTTTATAAAGTTAGTATAAAAGAAACTACCTCTAATGGTCCTACTCAATACACTCTAAGTGTACTAGTGTAATTATATAGTTCAGATAAACTAATTCCTAATTACACTACGACCTTCCAATGGTTTGTTCCTTTCCATTTTGGTCGTGAGCTACTGTTTATAATTTATAAGGTACTGATAACATGATCTTCTGTGTGTGATACCACACACCATGTTATCTACAATATAAATTAATTGAACAACTACATTTATCATAAATGTAGATATTTGATCAATGTGATTCTTATTTCTAGATAAATGTTTATACCAAAAACTAGGCTTTTAGTATACATTCTAACACTAAAAATACGAAGCTAGACAAAAGAAATTATTTATAAGTGTTCTTCAGTATTCTTCCTATTCTTTTTTAGACTTCTGGGACTGAGGTTGTATTTATAACCCTAGTCGGGGCGCCTGGAAGGGTTCCAGACGCCTGGAGGGGATAAAACTTTATTCCCATTACAACGAATAACGTTTGACGTGATCTGCATAAGTTTCATCATTTAGACACCCGGACCCAAGTGAACAGCTTGTTAACTTGTTTGGTCCGGGTTCTTACTTCGGCTCCTACTTGCTTAGGTCCGGGTCTTTCGCTCCGGCTCCGGCTCCACTTGGGTGATCTTGACCTCTCGGAATAGAACTTACCAGAACCCAACTTCTGATCTTCGAGCAATCTTCTACTCCAGCTTCTCATCCCTTGAAAATATTGTGCACCTCCTTCTCGTTCGCCCGCATACTCTTTCGCAGCACCTCATCCCTCTGACACACTGAACCCGTCAGCTCTCTCTCGTGTCGTTCTTCTCGCTAGCTATGTCTTTCGCTCGACTTTCTGTGATCATAAGTTCCTGCACACTTAGACACAGGGGTTAAAAACCAACAGGATCTAACTTGACTTGGTTGATCACATCAAAACTACCTTCAGGTACTAATAATGAAAGACTTGGAGAACCACAAATGAGAAGCTTGGTGTGACCAAGTTTAGGAAGTTCATCCTAGGGCTCAAGTCCTTGAGATCAATGAAGGATGATGTGGAAAACATCCGAGGGATCGCCGGGCGAGTAGCAGTGGAGTGAAGCCGAGGGAAGCAGACTTTGAGGCAATGTGAAGGATGACATAGAGAGGAACCGCAAGCTCGAGTGCATTTGAGGGATAAAGGCTAAGGAAGAGGGTTTTAAAGGGTAACTCCAAAGAGGAAAAGAGTCTGGAGTGTTGGTGCAACCTTAGGTCAAGGTTGACCTGGTTGACCTGACTCGAGTTGACCTGACTCGAGTTGTGTTTTGATGTTTGACGATGTTTGACGAGAAGAGAGTTGTATTCTTGATGTTTGACAAGAATAGGTGTTTGGGAGATTGTAGGTGCAACCTTAGGTCAAGGTTGACCTGGTTGACCTGATTCGGGAAAAGTCCAAGCAGGGAACTTGGCACTGAAAAGTCCAAGCAGGGAGCTTGGCACGCGAAAAGTCCAAGTGTGGAGACTTGGCACGGGAAAAGTCCAAGTATGGAGACTTGGCACTGGAAAAGTCCAAGTATGGAGACTTGGCAGGGAGAAGTCCAAGCAGGGAGCTTGGCACGAGGGAAAGTCCTAACTAGGATGTTAGGCAGGTGGAAAGTCCTGGTGAGTGGAGCCAGGCAGTGGGAAAGTCCTAACTGGGATGTTAGGCAGTGTGGAAAGTCCTGGTGAGTGAAGCCAGGCAGTGGGAAAGTCCTAACTAGGATGTTAGGCAGTGTGGAAAGTCCTGGTGAGTGAAGCCAGTGGAAAGTCCTAACTGGGATGTTAGGCGGTTGGAAAGTCACGTAAGTGAAGCCAGCAGGAGAAAGTCCTAAGCTGGATGTTAGGCGGTGTGGAAGTCCGGTGAGTGAAGCGGGCAGGAAAATCCAGATGGATCAAGGGTGATCGGACATGGTGTTGAGAAGGTCAAGTAGGTCAAGGGAGGACCGATACTTGACAAGAGGAAAGTCCAAGTGGGTGAAGGATTGACGGACACTGGTAGGGAGTCTTAGCAGGTCAAGGGTGACGGATGCTAAACATGATGTACCAACAGTCAAGGTTGACCGGATGTTGGTTTGGGAGATTTGGGACTTGGTTTGGGCAAAACCAAGCTCGGATCGGTCACCGACCGATCGATGATCGCTGTGTATTTGATGCGTGACCGATCGATAACAAATGAGGCATCGATTAGATCGACGGGGACCGATCGGGCGATATCTGATCGATGCGCGGCCGATCGGGTGACGATCTTGAGTGCGAGGAACCGCACTCAATAAGCCTCGATCGGTCGGCAGACCGATCCTCTGGACCGACGACCGATCAGAGCACGATCAATAGCTAGCGGAGTTCAGAGAAAGCGGATCGGTTTGTGGACCGATCAGGCACACTCGATCGATGCGGACCGATCGGAACTAGCTGCGACTAGATTCCCGTGTTTCTTCGCGGTATAAAAGACGCTAGGTTTCGTTGTTGCTCGCTTCCTTTTAGAACTTCGTTCTTGTGCTCTAGAGCTTTACCGCCATCGAGCTTTCGAGCTCCTCGCTGAAGCTTCGCGTGAGCTTCTCGATTGGATTCTCGTCAGCTGCTGCTTCATCACTCCAGTCAACAAGAAAGGCAAGCAAGTGTGTCATATTGTCTTTTGCTTTCTTGTATCTGTTGTACTCCTATCTTGCTTGTGCAAGAAACATTGTGGCGAGGTTTCTCCACCCAGAAGGAGTATATTATATTAGCCGGTTCTCCGGGGACTCATCCACCGACGGATTGATAGGGCTCGTCCACCTTACGGACACGCCGAGGAGTAGGAGTTTATCTCCGAACCTCGTTACATCGACGCGTTGAGGTTTGATCTTCTTGTTTTCGTTTCTTGTTCTTATTTCCGCTGCGCTAACCCTAGTTTGTAGAAAGAAACGCGAACGATTTGGGGCGGCTATTCACACCCCCCCTCTCTAGCCGAGATCCCAACAAGTGGTATCGGAGCGAGGCCGCTCTTCGACGGATCAACACCCGGGGGAGCACGGGCTAGAGATGGATCTCTATGGAGAAGATGTCACGATTCAACCCTTCTACGAGTCTCACGACAACTTCACATATTGGAAGGTAAGGATGATGTATTTTCTTAGGACTAATATGTTAAATTGGTTTTGTGTACAAGAAGGGTTTTCCCCTCCGATGGATGAGGAAGGAAAACCTATCAAGAAGAAGGAGTGGACGAAAGAGCAAATCCGACAATCCGAAATCAATGATGAGGTAACGAAAATCATTGAATTTTCTTTACCTAATGATATTCTGTGTAAGATAGGAGGATACAATAATGCCAAGGAGTTGTGGAACAACTTGGCCAAACTCCATGAGGAGAGCCCCACTTCAAGCCATGAAGAGGAGCCTAGTGAGCCAAGTAGCTCACATCGTGGAGGTGAGGAATTAGAAGTTGAGGGCTACTCAACATCTAAAGAAGAAGAGGAGGTGAGGTCTTCTTCAAGATCGGAGCACGAAGAAGAAGCTTCTACCTCCGGGAGGGATGAAGAAGAGAGCATCCATCCATCCTCAACCCTAGGTAACTCAAACACTTTAAGTTCAAGTAAATTGCGTATAATGTGTTTTGAGTGTAGGGAATTTGGACATTACAAGAGTAAATGTCCAAAGAAGACTAAGAAGACTTCACCGGCGCCAAAGATCAAGGAAGCCGGAGTCCCGACATGCAAGAGCAAGAAGCACGTGGTGTGCTTCCAATGCAAGCAACGGGGACACTATAGGAGTCAATGTCCAAGGGGAGGCAACCTCGCAAGGACAAGAGACAAAGCACGTGTATAGGGGGAGCTAAGGCAAACTCTAAGGTAACATTTAAAGCTCATTCTTGCAATTCTAGTAGGATGCATGCTAGTAGTCTTATAGCCATTGTCAATAATGATAAGCATGTTAACACTAGAAATCGATACATGTGTTTAGGAGCCAAGCATGTTAGCCTAGATAATAACAATTCTAGAAATGCTAACCCTAGAATTAACTCATCTAAGGCTAAGGAAAATCTAGATAGAAATCCCAAATCATCTAGACACATGCCTAGGAATACCTCAAAGAAAAATGATAAATCAAAACTTGAGGTATTAGAGAAAGAAAACCAAGTCTTGAGGTCAAGACTTGATTCTCTAGAAAAGGCTCTTAAGGACTTGACTCTAGGGTCTAGGGGTCAAAAACCAATGTCCAAGGACAAGAAAGGTTTGGGTCACAAACCTAAGTCCCAATTGGTCAAGCACACTTATCATAATGTTTCATTCGATTATGGAACAAAACCTAGGGCTAGGAAGACCATTACCAAGGTCACAAAGGGAGTCACCCCTATAGTTGACCTTGATGAGACCCAAATGACCAAGGCTTTAAAGCCTAAGAGGGTCATTAGGAGGGTTGCTAGGGAAGTTATCCCTAGTGAATATTTAGTGAACCCAATGAGCTCTAATAGGTATTGGGTTCCTAGGAGCATCTTCTCTACCCCATAGATGGGTTAGAGAGTGTCAACTCTGATTAGAAGGGTAGTTAACCCAACTTTGAGGAAATTGACACTCAAGGAGCATTTTCAAGGTTTTGAGAACTTTTGAAAATGAAATAGAATTATCATTTACTCCTTTGAAGAGTTAAATGTGCCTAAAGATTGAAAATTTCATTTTTAATCTCAATTGGCACAATTTGGGAAAATCTAGAGAACTCTCGAAAAAAAAAAATGAAACATGCAAAGTTTTGAGGATAAATTTGATCTTTAAGTGGCATGAATTAATCTAGAGTTCAAGAAGTGTCAAAATTAGGATTTTGGCATTTTGGGGCAATCTAGGATTAAATTTGAAGTTAGCCAAGTGGTTAAGGATACTTAGATAGGTAATCTAGGTATATTTATTTATGCTAAATCTTGCCATGATTGTTTGCCCTCACATGTCATGACATCATGTTTACTTTTATTATCATTTGAAATGTCATGATAATGCTTAGGCTAGTTTTTATGTCATGTTTATTTAAGTTTCAAACTTTATGTCATGACATCATGACATTGGCACATGTTTTCATTTATGATACCATTTTATGCCATGTCATCATCTCTTGCATTAATAATCAATTGAATTGATTTAAGGATGAAAAACACATTTTGATATTGAGATCAAATTTGTATTTAGAAAATGCATGAGACCTTAGTCTAAGATACCTAAACCCATATCTCACATTAAAATTGTCATGGATGTGTTTGATACACTTTAGATGTGTGTGAGATATTAGGATCATGAATTAGGATCAAGGTGCATAGTTCTTGTACCTAGATGAGCCTAATTCAAGAAATGGAGGATCATAGGGAAAGCTTGTGTACAAGTCATGTACATTTAGCCCTAAGATTATGGTCCTAAATTAAAAAGGTTTAAAATCATTTTGAAATTGATTTGGAAAACCTTGATGAAGCCATCTTAGTGATTGCATTCATCATTGAACATTGTGATACAAAGTTGAGTTAAACTTGAACTATTTCAAAGTTTTTGAACTTTGTATCAAGTTTGAAAAATGAAAGTTATTTTCATAGAAAACTATTTTTCCTTGATAGTATATGGTATGAGGAATGTATCCTCAAAATTTCATAATTTTTGGAATTTTATGGAATTTATTAGGGGTTTCTGAATTTCGGGAGAAGAAAAATCAGAAATCCCTGTGATCAGAGTCTGGATCGGTCACTGGACCGATCCAGGGAGGGCTGGATCGGTCACAGGACCGATCCAGAGTGCTGTGGATCGGTCTAGTGACCGATCCAGTGAGGTCTGATAACGTGCCAATGTGCTGAAATTCGACTGGATGTCTGAAATTTCAGTTTTTGGGAGTTGAGTTTCGGGTTTCTAAAGGTTTGAAACTCTCCAAGACATTGTTGGTGCAATGGTCAAGGGGGAGTTAACCTTTAGGGGGAGTCTTAACTAATTATCAAGGGGGAGTTGACTTTTAGGGGGAGTTTTTACTCCTTAAGACTTTTGAGGATTAGTGATATGGGAATGTCACTAAGTTGAGTGTTGAGTTTAGTATCAAGGGGGAAATTAAGGGTTTCAATGAAAGGTATGAGACTTTCATTAGGAAGAAACTTTTGACCTTGATTCCCTCTTTTTGATGTGTGTCAAAAAGGGGGAGAGATGTCCCAAGGGGGAGAGTGTAGGTTTTGGAAGAATGTTCAAGGAAGAACATTGGAAAACCTAAGTTAGGTTATCGGGTTATGTTCAAGGAAGAACATTGGAAAACCTAAGTTAGGTTATCGGGTTAACCTAACTTGATTTTGGATTTTGTCAAACATCAAAAAGGGGGAGATTGTTGGTGCAACCTTAGGTCAAGGTTGACCTGGTTGACCTAACTCGAGTTGACCTGACTCGAGTTGTGTTTTGATGTTTGACGATGTTTGACGAGAAGAGAGTTGTATTCTTGATGTTTGACAAGAATAGGTGTTTGGGAGATTGTAGGTGCAACCTTAGGTCAAGGTTGACCTGGTTGACCTGATTCGGGAAAAGTCCAAGCAGGGAACTTGGCACTGAAAAGTCCAAGCAGGGAGCTTGGCACGCGAAAAGTCCAAGTGTGGAGACTTGGCACGGGAAAAGTCCAAGTATGGAGACTTGGCACTGGAAAAGTCCAAGTATGGAGACTTGGCACGGAGAAGTCCAAGCAGGGAGCTTGGCACGAGGGAAAGTCCTAACGATGTTAACATGGAAAGTCTGAGTGACGGTGATAATAAAAGTAAAGATTCCTAACTCGCGATGTTCACCCCCCCTCCCTGCCCAGTCTACTGTGTGTTCTAGCCTTTAGTAGGTTAAGCAATAACTAGAGGTTAGGCAGCGAAAAGTCCTACTTGGATGTTAAGAGGAAGCCCTAAGTGAAGAGTAGGAGAAAGTCCTAACTGGATGTTAGGCAGGTAAGAAATCCCTAGTGACTTGTCCTAACTAAGGTTAGGTAACGGAAAGTCCTAATTGGAAGTTAGGCAAGGGGAAATCCTAATTGGAGGTTAGGCAAGTGAGAAGTCCATCGAGTGACAGTTCTACTTGAGGTAAGTCTTAGCGAGTCAAGGGAGTGACCGGATGCTAAGCATGATGTACCAACAGGTCAAGGTTGACCGGATGTTGGTTTGGGAGACTTGGGACTTGGTTTGGGCAAAACCAAGCTCGATCGGTCACCGATCGATCCAAAGGATACGCTAGGTATTTGATCGGTCCGTGACCGATCGATAACAAATGTAAGCTGCATCGATTGTGAGAAGCCATCGACGGTGGGACCGATCAGTGATATCTGATCGGCCGCGACCGATCGTGACGATCTTGAGGAGTGCGAGGCGACTCAATAAGCCCGATCGCGCCAGACCGATCGAGACCATACCGATCGGTCGGCCAGACCGTGAGCACGATCGCAGCTAGCGGAGTTCGAGAGCGCCGATCGCCTGCGGACCGATCAGACACTCGACGGCCCGTCGGACCGATCGATGGGAACTAGCTGCACGCAACCGCCAGATTCCTTCGTGTTTTCTTCGCAGTATAAAAGACGCGGGTTTCGTTGCTGCTATTGCTTCCTTCTTAGAACTTCGTTCTTGTGCTCTAGAGCTTCGCTCTTACCTTCCATCGGAGCTTTGCTGAGCTCCTCGCAGCTGAAGCTTCGCGTGAGCTTCTCGATTCTCGTCAGCTGCTGCTTCATCACTCCAGTCAACAAGAAAGGCAAGCAAGTGTTTCATATTGTCTTTTGCTTTCTTGTATATGTTGTACTCCTATCTTGCTTGTGCAAGAAACATTGTGGCGAGGTTTCTCCACCCAGAAGGAGTATATTGTATTAGCCGGTTCTCCAGGGACTCATCCACCGACGGATTGATAGGGCTCGTCCACCTTACGGACACGCCGAGGAGTAGGAGTTTATCTCCGAACCTCGTTACATCGACGCGTTGAGGTTTGATCTTCTTGTTTTCGTTTCTTGTTCTTATTTCCGCTGCGCTAACCCTAGTTTGTAGAAAGAAACGTGAACGATTTGGGGCGGCTATTCACACCCCCCTCTCTAGCCGAGTACGAACGATCCTAACATGGAGTACGAGAGTTAAATGTGTAACCGAGATCAGTCGACTAATGGAATTGGCAACCGACTAGTCCAGCTGGCTGAGTAATCGACTAGGAGCCAATAGAGGTATTTTGTTTGCTTAGCCAGCAATTATCTGTCAACTAGTAAGTGGCTGTTGGTGACCGTTGGTAGAATCTCTGATTCTACGAAGTAGTCATTGGCTATAACCAACGATAGCACCGGTCGACTGATGAGTTTGCTAGTCGATTGATACGTAGAAATGAGTTGATTGGGATCAACTCTTTCCACTCTATTTAAAAGAGCTTTGAGGGATGAAAGAGGTTACCGATTCTTGCTAAAATACTCCAAGTCATTCTCTCAAGCTTTTAAGCCAATTCTCTTCCTCCTAACCTAAGTTTCCATCTTGTAAAGAGGAAGAGAGATTTGTGAGAGGTTCACTCCATTCAGAAGGAGTAAGATTTAGCCGGAGATTGCCGAGGACTAATCCATCGAAGGATTGAAGGATCATCCAGCTCAAGGGCAAGCCGTGAAGTAGAAGCTGTTGGTTGCTACTCGGAAAACCTAATGGTTCCACTGTATAAAAATTTTGTACAAAGGTCTGAACATTTTCCTAGCTACCATGTGTTCTTTTAAATTAAATTCGGATCGCCTGCGGAACTTAACACGTTTGATCCTAAGTTTAATTTATTTGTTATTTTAGGTTTAGACTTGGATCTCCTGCGGAACTTAACACGTTTGATCCAAATCACCTAGGTTATTAATTCCATTAAATATTAATTTCCAAAATTGGCTTCCAGGAATGCATGGCGAGGCACATGGCCTTTGATCCGGTTGTAAGAACAGGGGACCCCCGTCCGGTGGGGTCAACGCCACGTGGAAGTCAAAATGGCAGGTGGCCGGCCGGAGAGGGGGTGGGCTGACCGGCCGGCCGGCCGGTGTCTAGGTGATGGTTATAGGCGCCCTGTCGAAAGTCAGGGTTGTTGGTTGCTACTCGGAAAACCTAGAGGTTCCACTGTACAAAAATTTTGTACAAAGGTCTGAACATTTTCCTAGCTACCATATGTTCTTTTAAATTAAATTTTGGATCGCCTGCGGAACTTAACACGTTTGATCTGAAACTTAATCTATTTGTTCTTTAAGGTTTAGACTTGGATCTCCTGCGGAACTTAACACGTTTGATCCAAATCACCTAAGTTATTAATTCCATTAAATATTAATTTCCATAATTGGTTCCCAGTACTGACGTGGCGAGGCACATGGCCTTCTTGGATATGGGAACAACCACCACCGACTAGACAAAACCTTTTATGGAAAGCTAATATTTAATTTCCTAAAATAACTTTAGGTCAACCAAAAAGAACAATCAAATCACAAGGAAAAGAAAAATAAAAGAACACAACTTCGAAAAACATATTCGAAATACTAGAATCGTAAGCCTCTTGTATTTGGTATTATTTCCATAAATAACTAGTATTATGCAGAATGAAAAATTACTAGTTATACCTTGTAGAAAAACCTCTTGATCTTCTACCGTATTCCTCTTCTAACCTCGGACGTTGTGTGGGCAACGATCTTCCGAGATGAGAACCACCTAGCACCTTCTTCTTCCTTACAAGTTTCGGCTATCAAAACTTCTCCAAGGATGAAGAGGTTCGGCCACCACCACCATGCTCCAAGGGATGCTAGAAACAAAGCTTTCTTTCTCTCCTTCTTCTTCTTCTTCTCTAAACTTGATCCGGCCACCATATGAGTCTCCACAAGAAGGATGAGGTTCGGCCATCAAAGAGAAGAAAGGAGGAGAGGATGGCCGGCCACACCAAGGAAGAAAAAGAGAGAGGAAAAATAATAGAGTTGTTAGCCATGAAGGCACCTCTACCCTCTCTTTTATAATCCTTGGCCTTGGTAAATAAGGAAATTTAAATAAAAAATTTCCTTAATTCTTTTTCCATTGATAAGGAAAATTTATTTAATTAAAAATAATTTGTTCTCATCAACAATGTGGCCGGCAACTTTAAACTAAGCAAAGGAAATTTAATTCAATCAAGAATTAAAACTTTCCTAATTTGTTTCCGGAAATTTTATAAAAAATTCTCTAATAATTTTCCTTCATGATGGTCAAAAAAGAAAATTTTATAAATTAAAATATTTCTTTTAAACATGTGGATAAAAGAAAGTTATCTTTAAAATTAAAATCTCTTCCAATCTACAAATAAGGAAAGATATCTAATCTTTCTTAATTGTAGAAGCTTTATAAAAGAGATATTTAATTTTAAACTCTCTTTAAATTATGAACATGATTAAAAGGAAAGTTTTACCAAAATTAAAATCAACCTTTAATCTACAATAAGGAAAGAAATTTAACTCTTCTCTTAATCTTTGTAGAATCTTATAAAAGGAAAGATTTAAATTTTAAACTCTCTTTAAATCATGTTATCCACATAATTTTAAAAATAAAATTCCTTTTATTTTAATAGGGGCCACCTAAGCTTGAGTTCAAGCTAGGCCGACCACATGAATTCACCCATGAATTAAAACATGGCCGGCCTAGCTTGGTCTCCAAGCTAGCTTGGCCGGCCCCTATAGGTGGGTAAGAAGGTGGGTATAGGTGGGTATAGTACTCTATAATTAAGAGGCTACGATAGGGACCGAGAGGAGGAATTGGTTTTGGTCTCCCGATAAAATTAAGCATCTCGTGTTCGCCCCGAACACACAACTTAATTTTATCAATAATAATTCATTCCACTAGAGAATTATTATTGAACTACTGCATCAATCCCAAATTACATTTTTGGGCTCCTTCTTATTATGAGTGTGTTAGTCTCCCTGAGTTTAAGATAACAAATGTCCACTAATTAAGTAAGTTACTGACAACTCACTTAATTAATATCTAGCTCCAAGAGTAGTACCACTCAACTTCATCGTCATGTCGGACTAAGTCCACCTGCAGGGTTTAACATGACAATCCTTTTGAGCTCCTCTTGGGGACATTCTCAACCTAGTATCTCTAGGACACAGTTTCCTTCTATAATCAACAACACATACTATAAGTGATACCATTTCTCAACTTATCGGGCTTATTGATTCATCGAACTAAATCTCACCCTTTGATAAATTAAAGAAATGAATATCAAATATATGTGCTTGTTATTATATCAGGATTAAGAACACACACTTCCATAATAACCGAAGTCTTTGTTTCTTTATAAAATCAGTATAAAAGAAACGACCTCAAATGGTCCAACTCAATACACTCTAAGTGTACTAGTGTAATTATACAATCAAGATAAACTGATACCTAATTACACTACGACCTTCTAATGGTTTGTTCCTTTCCATTTTGGTCGTGAGCTACTGTTTATAATTTATAAGGTACTGATAACATCATCTTCTGCATGTGGCACCACATACTATGTTATCTACAGTATAAATTAATTGAACAACTACAACTAAATATAGACAATTTGACCAAATGTGATTCTTTATTCATAATGAATGTTTACAAAGCTTAGGCTTTTAGTATACACTCCAACAAGGGTTTCGGCGCTCAACGGACAATATCACATAGCCGAGCGGATCGCTTGGCCGAATACACGAGGTAGCATACTGCTAATAGTCTCTACAAAGCACCCCCACCGAGAATCTTCCTAGACCGTTATATGTATGGGCCTGGTCGGACGTAAGGCCGATACGAGCCGGTCGGACGCTCGGAGGCCGGCCGGCCGGACACTAGTTCGGGAACCAAGTGGAAAAGGACAAGGGACATCTTTTTCTGACAGTGGGTATGTTCCACATGTAGGCCATACTTCAAATCTTATGACAGGGGGTTCCGTTGTCCCATCAAGGACATGCTTTGACTGTAGCAGTATGGGTCAGGTAAGCTTTCTGACAGACACATACCGAGGTATGGGTTGCGGACACGTATGCACCTCGGAGGACATGCAGGAGCTCTTTCACCGCTCTATATAAAGAGCCTCACACTTCGCCGGAGGTACGGGTGAGACACCTTTGGAGCCATCTTTTTCACTACTTGCTTACCTGACTTGAGCGTCGGAGGGTCGACGCCGGGAACCCCTTCCCGGCCCGACTTCTGTGCAGGTTCGCCGGAGGTTCGTGCAACCAATCGAAGATCCACGTCAGCAGTCGTGGAGCGCCACGTGCCCAGCGTCCGTTGATTCAGCATTCGGACAGGATCAATTTGGCGGCGTCTGTGGGAACGCTCCTGCATCCGAGCGGAAACAATGGACAAGGCTGGACGACAACACACGGTGACGCTTTCAACGGAGGAACTCGACGCTCTGATCGAGTTGAGGGCCGCCAAACTTGTGGAGCAAAAACAGAAAGCAACAGCCGAGCGGCCGGAGCAGCAAGCAACGTCAGCATCTGGTGGCCGAGCGGAAGCACCACAGGCCACTGTTGCATTTCATCGAGCCCTATTCCGCACCCCCGAAGCCGCAGCAGCTCATAGAGATCGGGAATCTTCTTCGGATGAAATGCCGAGACAAGACAGAAAAGGAAAAGCCCCTCGAGCGGACTCATCGCCCGAGCGGATTAACCGCCAATTTTCAGAGGCTATTCTACGAGACCCTCTGCCCAAGCACTACGTGCCTTCGACGATCGGCGAGTACAATGGAACCACCGATCCGGATAATCATTTGGGCAAGTTTGATAACACGGCAACCCTGCATCAATACACAGATGGGGTGAAGTGTCGAGTTTTCCTCACCACCCTATCCGGATCGGCTCAACGTTGGTTTCGGAGGCTGCCGGATGGATCCATCACAAGCTTCAAGGACTTCCGGACGGCCTTCCTCCACCACTTCGCAAGCAGTTGGCGCTATCAAAAAATCAGCGTGAGTCTGTTCGCCATCAAACAAGAAGCCCGTGAATCGCTCCGAGCTTACATCCAGCGGTTCAACAAGGTGGCAATCGATATTCCAACGGCCACCTCGGAGACCATGATGAATGCCTTCACACAAGGCCTCGTGGATGGGGATTTCTTCCGATCGCTCATTCGGAAGCCGCCCCGAGACTATGATCACATGCTACACCGGGCCAATGAATACATCAACGTGGAGGAAGCGCAAGCGGCCAGGAAAAAAGAAACTCCAACCGAGCGAGCTCCTCCTGCCGAGCGGAAACAGCACGCTGCTCATCAGCCGCCGAGAGGACCGAGGGCCGAAGCAATCCGCTCCCCCCATGCCAGGTCTCATGTGCAAGAGGTAGCTGCCGCCCGGCCCAAGCCAAAGAAGAAATGGACCCCGATGTTCTGCTCCTTCCACCGGACGGATACGCACAACACAAGGGATTGTCGAAGTCTTCCCTTCGTGGCTCATCCCGTTCCCCGGAATGGTGGCCGACGGTCTCCCTCAGTCGACAGGCGACAGAGAACTCATGAAGCCGATCGGACGCAGGCCGACAGGCGACAACAACAGACTCCCGATCGGCATCGCTCTCCGAGGCTGGAGAATCGTCGAATGTCAAGAGAACGGTCCTGACCATCCGCTCGGGAAGAAGAAAATAGAAACAATACTTCCCGAGGCGAAATCAACATCATAGCTGGTGGGCCGACCGGAGGAGAATCCAACCGAGCAAGAAAGGCAAGCGTCCGGCAGCTCCAGATCCATGCAGTCGGCTGCAGCAGAGAGCGGGCGAGTGGACCAGAAATCAGTTTTGGGCCTGGGGACTTGGAAGGAGTTGAAGTGCCCCACGACGATGCTCTGCTCATCAAAGCGGTAATAGACAACTACACTATTCACCGCATTTTTATTGACACAGGAAGCTCGGTTAACATAATATTCAAAAAGGCGTTCAATCAACTACAAGTTGACCGTGCCGAGCTGCTGCCTATGACAACCCCACTCTACGAGTTTATGGGCAACGAAGTCCTGCCGGTCGGACAAATCCGGATGGCTATTTCACTGGGAGAAGAGTCGCTCAGAAGGACGCGTACAGCAAATTTCGTGGTGGTCGACTCTCCCTCATCATACAACGTCATTTTGGGACGACCGGCGCTCAGCGAGTTCCGGGCGGCCGTCTCCACCTTCCACCAGAAGATCAAGTTCCCCGTCGAAGACAAAGTGGGAGAAGTACGGGGAGATCAACTGGCAGCTCGGCGATGTTACGTCGAAATGGTCCTAGCAGAAGCAAATTCCGCTCAGAAGTTGTCACGGATCGAGGTGAATGCTATAACTGAAAAGCCTCCCTCTTTAGTTTACGAAGAAAAAGAGGAAGTGCAAATACACCCGACCCGATCGGAGGCCACGACATTCATCGCGTCCGATCTAGAGGCAAATCAGAAAGAGGAGGTGATCCAATGCCTCAGAAGAAACCATGATGTCTTCGTCTGGTCGACACATGAGCTGCCCGAAATTTCACCAACTATTACAAAGATGAGCTCCACGTCCCGGACGCCCGCCAAGAAAGAGAAAAGATTTCAGGTTTGAGCGTAATGCTATCATCCGGCGGAGGTGGAGAAGCTCGAAGCCGACCATACGCTGAGGTATGCCTCACCGGTCGGGCGAACGAGTATTAGTCTCCAAGCCGGCAACAAGTGGAGAGTATGCAGATTTTCGGATCTCAACAAAGCTTGCCGAAAGACTTTTATCCTCCGCCTAGGATAGATCAGCTAGTGGACTCTACTACCGATCGCGAATTAATCAGATGCTCGACGCTACCAAGGCTATCACCAAGTGCCGCTTGAAGATCAAGATCATTACGACCGACGGCACCTATTGCTATAATGTGATGCCGTTCGGATTGAAGAATGCGGGAGCCACATATCAGCGCTTGATGAATAAAGTATTCAGAGAGCAGATCGGGCGAAATCTGGAAGTGTACGTGGACGACATTCTCATCAAATCCGTCCGAGCGGCCGATCTCCTCAAAGACATGGAGGAAACCTTCCGAACGCTACGCAAATATGGAGTTAAGCTAAATCCCCAGAAGTGCCTGTTCGGAGCAAAAGGAGGGTGTTTCTTAGGGTACATAGTGATCGAGCGGGGCATCGAAACAAATCCCAGCAAGGTGAAAGCTCTACAAGACATGCCACCTCCAAGAAATACAAGGGAAGTGCAGCGTTTGACCTGGCGGATAACTGTTCTATCCAGGTTCATCTCCAAAACTGCCGACCGGATCCTTCCTTTTTTCAAAATCTTGCGCAAGGCTACTAAGTTTCACTGGGGTGAAGAATGTGATCGGGCGTTTGATGATTTAAAGGCATATCTGAACTCTCTCCCGGTATTAGCCAAGCCGACCGCAGGTGAGCCCCTCTATATCTACTTGTCTTCAACCGAGCAAGCAATCGGCTCGACACTGGTGAGGGCGAGCGGAGAGGAACCTGTGTATTTCCTTAGTCATATTTTAAAAGATGCTGAATCTCGCTACACTGGGCTCGAGAAGCTGGCTTTCGCTCTGGTCCTCGCCGCTCGGCGCCTTCGTGACTTCAAGGTCCTAACATTATTGAATCCAGAAGCGTCCGGGCGGCTCATCAAATGGACGACGGAGTTAAGTGAATTTGACATCCAATACCAGCCCCACTCGGCAATCAAAGCACAATCCTTGACAGATTTCGTGACTGAGGTGCAGAATACAGAGCCGGAAGTTATGTGGAAAATATTTGTGGACGAATCATCCACTCAGGATTGGAATATTGTTGCTCTCCCTCAAGAAGAAAAGATGCACTTATCCGTCCTACTGGATTATAAAGCTACAAACAATGAAGCGTAATATGAGGCCCTCATAGGCGCAGCAAAGACGCATGTGGGAGTCACCGTATCGTCATTCCGATTCCCATTATCGCCACAGCCTCCGTACCTTCAAATCACTCGCCAAGCTCTACCAAGCCTTTGAGAAGCTTAAAGCCAATTTTAGAGAAGTCACCGTCCAGAAAATACCGCAGAAAATCAAGCGGTCGATGAGTTAGCCAAACTCGCGAGCTCAATAACGCCGATCGCCATTCAACAGCCAATTGAACAAGTATTGTTGGTGGCACACGTCGATCGTATGGAGGGCCTCACGCTTCCGAGCGATGGAGGACACCCATCACGGAGTTTTTGCGCCGGAGCCACACCGTCCGATCGTAATGAAGCCCACCGCTAAGGAGGAGAGTCGGTTCACACTCATCGCCGATCGCCTTTATAAGAAGGCTTTCACGCCTGAAATGCGTGAGCTCGGAGGACTCGCACATCCTCCAAGAAGTACATCAAGGATCATGCGGAGGACATCCGGGCGAAGATCGCTAGCTAAGAAGATCCCGCCGGGTACTCGCCAACCTTACAAGCGACGCCGGATCGCGGTCGACGTGCCTTTCGTGCCAGAAGTACCATAACTTCTACCACCGACCGGCAGAGGAAATGAAGGCATCAACAGTTTCATGTTCGTTCGATCAGTGGGGAATGGATATCGTTGGTCCATTTCCTATGGTGACCGGACAGCGGAAATTTCTGCTAGTGGCGGTCGATTATTTTTCCAAGTGGGTGGAGGCCGAGCCACTAGCCAAGATCATCGAGCAGATGGTCAAGAAATTTATTTGGAAGAACATCATCTGTCGGTTCGGCATCCCTCGACGACTTATTTCCGATAACGGGCGGCAGTTCACAGGAAAATTGCTTGAAGATTGGTGCAAAAGCTATGTCATCGAGCAACACTTCACATCTGTAGCCTATCCCCAAAACAACGGTCAAGCCGAAGTAGCCAATCGGGAAATTCTTCGCATTCTGCGCGCTCGGCTCGACCATTTGGGAGGAAGTTGGGTGGATGAAGTGTCGGGCGTCCTATGGGCCATCCGAATGACTCCAAAGGAAGGAACGGACGTCACGCCTTTTCATCTGGTATACGGCGGCGAAGCGGTGATTCCCGTCGAAGTCGGTGTCGAATCCGTCCGGATCCAGAATTACGATGAGGGCAACGCCGAGCGGAGGAACATGGAGCTGGATTTGGTCGAAGAAGAGAGAGCCAAGGCATCCGTCCGGCTGATGGCGTACCGTCAAAGGATGAAGCAAAACTACAACCGCCGCGTAATCCCCAGATCGTTCCAGGTCGGTGACCTTGTCTAGAAGAAAGTCAAGCCGGTCGGCGACGTCGGCAAGCTGGAAGCTCCCTGGGCGGGTCCCTTCAAGGTTATCGAAAAACTCCGCTCGGGCGCTTACTATTTGGAGGATGAAGACGGACGACAGCTGTATCGGCCATGGAGCGCGAATCATCTCCAGCCTTATCGAGCCGGATGAGAGGTGCACTAATGTAACTCATTTTTGTGTATATTCTAGTCGCCCATGTCCTTGTAATGCAGGAAGCAGAAATGAATTAAAGGATGGCTAGTGTGTTCGCCGAGCGGCTGTGTTAAAGATTAGCATGTAAGGCTGTCGAGCTCCGACGTTAAATATCGAGAGACGAGCCGGCGTCTATAAACCCTCCGAGCGGAAGATCGTCGAGCTCCGACGTTAAATATCAAGAGACGAGCCGGCGTCTATAAACCCTCCGAGCGGAAGACCGTCGAGCTCCGACGTTAAATATCGAGAGACGAGCCGGCGTCTATAAACCCTCCGAGCGGAAGACCGTCGAGCTCCGACGTTAAATATCAAGAGACGAGCCGGCGTCTATAAACCCTCCGAGCGGAAGACCGTCGAGCTCCGACGTTAAATATCGAGAGACGAGCCGACGTCTATAAATAATCCGAGCAGATTAAAGCAATAAAAAGTACGGCCAATGTCCCGAGGCACGCGATTTCGATACCGTTCGATCGTCTCTACGCTCCGATTGGCCCAGTATCCAAAAGTACTTGGCATTTGGTAAACGAGCTCTACCATCAAAGAACACGATATATTTCGCCGAGTGGGGAGATCACGACGATTACTTTGTTAAAATCCCTTTTGGGGAGCACGAGAAATAATAATGGGCGAACGGATAAACACACATTTTGGTTATGAAAAGAGACAACAAATACAAGGAAAACATTGCATTAAAGGTAAAGCTTTAGGCCGAGCGGCCTAATTACAAAAAAGGATGATATCTGGGCTAGTGGCCGAATTACAGAAAACTACTCAATATAATCATAAAGGGTCTTCGGGATGTTATCCAGAAGCGTCACCTGATCGCCGGCCGGAATATTAGTGGACTCCGGAAGAAGACCTTTCGATTTCAGATAGGTCATGGTGGCGGTCATTGCCAGATCGAAGGCGGTGTACATCCGCTCGCAGATTTTTTCCGAGAATTCGGGCGAGCGGATGTAGCCCTATCTTAGAGCTGCAACCCGACTCGGCTCGGCCTCTTGGTACTCTTTGAAGGCCAATTGAGATGCAGCGAGGGATTCCTGCAAAGTGGCCAGCTCGTCCTTATGCTTGGTGGCGTCGGCCGAGCGGCCCACTTTCTCTCTGTCAAGCTGCTCCGTCAGCTCCTTTACCTTCAGCTCCAGGCCCCGAGCCTCCACGTTCTTCTTTTCTAAGTCAGAAATGGCCGTGTTTTTCCGAGTGGTGGCCAAGGTTATTTTTGTGTCGAGCGACTTGACTTGTCGCTCAGACTCGGCCAGGGCGTGGGCCTGATCGGCTGTCATCTTCTGCTCGGCCGCCAGCAGATTTTGAGCTTTCTTCAGCTCCTTTTGCAGCTCGGAATATGAAGGGCCCTGAGGGCCGGACGAACCAACTGCTGCCTTCAGTTGTCGCAGCTCTTCATCCACCAAGGCCAAGCGGTTGGAAACCGCAATTTCCTCCACCCATCTCTGACGAGAGAAATTAGAAGCTGTTAGTGGCCGATCGAAAGGAATGAATACAAAAGTTGGTAGATTACAAACTTACCCCCGTGGCCTGCTGCATATGGCTGTTAGCCAAATTCCCGATGGGGATCATGGCGGCGCGGGCCCGAGCGTCGACCCACATCTCGGCGAGAGGCCCCTTCAGGGTGATAGTATGCTCGGGCGCAGTCGGTTGGTTGGCCTCCGGCAGCAGCTCTTCAGTCGGGACATGAAGAGTAACCCGAATCGTGCGGCCATGACCGGGGGTCGTCCGACCGGCAGTCGGAAGGGGATCAGGAGCCGGCGCGGAAAATTGCGAATGAATGGTCGAGCGTTAGACTGAATGACGAGTAGGCGAAAGAGTGCTCACCGGAGTAGCCTCGATTGGAGCAGCCGGTTCGTCCCATTCAGAAGGTGTCCGGTCAGACGAAATGGCTTTGATCTCAGGCGCCTTGCCTCGAGCGACTGCGGTGGCCCGGTCGGAGGGTTGGACCGCGGAGGTAGCCGAGCACAGCGGAGTCTCCACTCGGCGCCTCTTTTGCAGAGGCTGCTCCTCCTCCCGAGCGGAACCTTCCTCGGGGGCAGTTGGTTCTCCAGGAGGGGTGGCTCCGCTGGCCATGTTTTGCTGAGAAGCTTGAGCGGCCGACTCAGCTTGAGTCCCGCTCTCTCCTTTGGATACCCAGCGCTTCCATTTCTTTGGCCGCCGCGGCTTCCAGAGCTGCCGCCTTTCTCTTCAAAACGCCGGCCATCACCGAATCCATGACGATGTCCGCTGCAAAGGAAAGAAAAGAAATCAGTTAGCAATCAAAACAAATGCCAAAGTAAAATTCTTACCGAAGCCGGTCGGAAGAGGAGTCCGTATGGGACTCAGGCCGAAGATGTACATCACTCCTTCGTGAAGAAGCTTATTGATGTCAAGGCGCAGACCGGCTAGCATATTTGCAGCATGGAGGTAGTCCGGTCGGGTCTTGAATTTCTTCAGCTCGGGAGTGGGGGGTAGGCTGACCTGCCACTGGGTCGGGAAGTTGGCCCGATCGGGCATACGGATGTAGAAAAAATAATCCTTCCAATGTTTATTGGAAGTAGGTAGCTTGTTGAAGAAGACTAAGCCGGGTCGAGCTTGGAACATGAAGGTGCCCGGCTCGGCTTGCTTGGGGTAATAGAAATAAAAAAAGACCTCCGGTCGGAGGAGGATGTTGTGAATCTTGAACAAAACAACAACACCACATAGGAGACGAAAGGTGTTGGGTACCAGACTGCCGAGCGGCACACCGAAAAAATTACAAACATCTATGATGAACGGATGTACAGGGAAGCGCAGACCGGCGGTAAACTGGTCGCGGAAGACACAGAAAGCTCCGCGCGGCGGCTTGTGCGGCCGAGCGGAAGGACCGGCTAAGCAAATTTCGAAATCATCTGGGATTTCAAAATTGTCTGTCAGAACATCGAAGTCCCGCTGTTCGAATCGGGATTGCATGGTAGTGTACCATGGACCGAGGGACTGGTCTTCAGGATGAGAAGAACTAGCCATGAGCCGAGAGGGAGAAATCAAAAAGGCAGAAAGGTAGAAGAAAGACGGTATCAAGTGAAAAGAGCACCCGGGAAGCGAAAGCTGGGGAAAGAAATGCGAAGAAAGTATCGAAGACGAGAAAGAAAAAGGGAGAATCTTACGGAAAAGAGGATCGAGGGAGGAACACCGAAGATCAATGAAAGCAGGAGAACACGATCGCCGGAGCTCTAGAACGAGACGAATAACTGGGGGCACGCGTGAGGAGGAATGAGGCAACGGCAGAGCAAACGAAGATTTTATAGGGTGGAGGCCGGGCGGCCTCCACCGTTGGATCCAGGTCACGGGAATCAAAGCGCGCATCGTGCCGTCCATTTCGAATCGCTTCGATCACATCAAAGCACCATGCCACCGCCGCTGTACGGTGATGGCAGTACGCCACGTGGCATTCGACCATTCGAAGCATTTAATGAACGCATGCTCAGCCTTAATGTCGAAGATTGGCGCAGAACACGAGGGGATCCAGTGAATGTCATTGTTGATTCACTTTAAGGCCATCTCTGCGGCAGGCCGATAGGAGGATACTAGCACAGAGGATCAGCCCGGCTAAATTCGCAGTCCAGTCAGTCGGACAAATCGCCTCCTTCGACTAGACTTGAAGGGGAGGCAAGTGATCCAGTTGTAAGAACAGGGGACCCCCGTCTGGTGGGGTCAACGCCACGTGGAAGTCCAAAATGGCAGGTGGCCGGCCGGAGAGGGGGTGGGCTGACCGGCCGGCCGGCCGGCCGGTGTCTAGGTGATGGTTATAGGCGCCCTGTCGAAAGTCAGGGTTTCGGCGCTCAACGGACAATATCACATAGCCGAGCGGATCGCTTGGCCGAATACACGAGGTAACATACTGCTAATAGTCTCTACAAAGCACCCCCACCGAGAATCTTCCTAGACCGTTATATGTATGGGCCTGGTCAGACATAAGGCGGATGCGAGCCGGCCGGACGCTCGGAGGTCGGCCGGCCGAACGCTAGTTCGGGAACCAAGTGGAAAAGGACAAGGGACATCTTTTTCTGACAGCGGGTATATTCCACATGTAGGCCATACTCCAAATCTTATGACAGGGGGTTCCGTTGTCCCATCAAGGACATGCTTTGACTGTAGTAGTATGGGTCAGGTAAGCTTTCTGACAGACACATACCGAGGTATGGGTTGCGGACACGTATGCGCCTCGGAGGACATGCAGGAGCTCTTTCACCGCTCTATATAAAGAGCCTCACACTTCGCCGGAGGTACGGGTGAGACACCTTTGGAGCCATCTTTTTCACTACTTGCTTACCTGACTTGAGCGTCGGAGGGTCGACGCTGGGAACCCCTTCCCGGCCCAACTTCTGTGCAGGTTCACCGGAGGTCCGTGCAACCAATCGAAGATCCACGTCAGCAGTCGTGGAGCGCCACGTGCCCAGCGTCCGTTGATTCAGCATTCGGACAGGATCAGCCTTCTTGGATATGGGAACAACCACCACCGCCTAGACAAAGCCTTTTAAGGAAAGCTAATATTTAATTTCCTTAAATAACTTTAGGTCAACTAAAAGGAACAATCAAATCACAAGGAAAAGAAAAACAAAAGAACACAACATCGAAAACTAATTCGAAATACTAGAATCACATCCCTCTTGTATTTGGTATTTTTACAAAGAAATAAAACTAGTATGATGCGGAAATTAAATACTAGTATACCTTTTCTTTTACAAACAAAAACCTCTAGGTCTTCTACCGTATTCCTCTTCTAACCTCGGACGTTGTGTGGGCAATGATCTTCCGAGATGAAGAACCACCAAAGCACCTTCATCTCCTCCTTGCAAGGTTCGGCCACAACAAGAGCACCTCCAAGGATGAAGATAAACCACCACCAATGCTCCAAGGGATGCAAGTTTTCTCTCCTTCTTCTCCAAGCTAGAATCCGGCCATACCTTGATCTCCAAGAGAGAAGAGAGTTTCGGCCACAAGGATGGAGAGAAGAGAAAGGGAAGAGCCGACCACACCAAGGAAGAAAAGAGGGAGAAAATAATAGAGGTTGTTCACCTTGAAGGCACCCAAAACCCCCTCTTTTATAATCCTTTAGCCTTGGCAAATAAGGAAAATTTAATAAAAACTTCCTTAACTTTATTGCCATTGAAAAGGAAAATTTTAATTAATTAAAATTAAAATCCTTTTCTTAGTGTATATGGTCGGCCACCTCATGGAGAGCAAACAAGGCAATTTTCAATCAACAATTAAAATTCCTTATTTGTCTTCGGAAATTTAAAAAATAAAATTTTCCTTTAAAATCCCTTCATGGTTGATAAAAAGAAATTTCTATAATTTTAATTTTTCAACATGTGAATAATTTACAAAGAAGAAAAATAAAATATCCTTCCAATCTACAAATAAGGAAAGAGATTTAATCTCTTTCTTTAATCTTTTGTAGAAACTTATAAAAGAGATATTTTAATTTTTAATCTCTCTAATAAATTATATCTTCCACATAAGAAAATTTTAAAATTAAAATTCTTTTCTAATTTAATAGGGCCGACCACCTAAGCTTGGGTTCAAGCTAGGGTCGGCCACCCATGGACCAAGGTTTGGTCGGCCCTAGCTTGGTTCTCAAGCTAGCTTGGCCGGGCCCTACACCATGGGTATGAAGGTGAGTATAGGTGGGTATAGTACTCTATAACTAAGAGGCTACGATAGGGACCGAGAGGAGGAATTGGTTTTGGTCTCCCGATAAAATTAAGCATCCCGTGTTTGCCCCGAACACACAACTTAATTTTATCAATAATAATTCATTCCACTAGAGAACTATTATTGAACTACCGCACCAATCCCAAATTATATTTTTGGGCTCCTTCTTATTATGAGTGTGTTAGTCTCCCTGTGTTTAAGATGTCGAATGTCCACTAATTAAGTGAGTTACTGACAACTCATTTAATTAATATCTTAGTCCAAGAGTAGTACCACTCAACCTCATCGTCATGTCGGACTAAGTCCACCTGCAGGGTTTAACATGACAATCCTTATGAGCTCCTCTTGGGGACATTATCAACCTAGATTACTAGGACACAGTTTCCTTCTATAATCAACAACACACACTATAAGTGATATCATTTCCCAACTTATCGGGCTTATTGATTTATCGAACTAAATCTCACCCATTGATAAATTAAAGAAATAAATATCAAATATATGTTCTTGTTATTATATTAGGATTAAGAGCACACACTTCCATAATAACTGAGGTCTTGTTCCTTTATAAAGTCAGTATAAAAGAAACGACCTCTGATGGTCCTACTCAATACACTCTAAGTGTACTAGTGTAATTATATAGTTAAGATAAACTAATACTTAATTACACTACGACCTTTCAATGGTTTGTTCCTTTCCATTTTGGTCGTGAGCTACTGTTTATAATTTATAAGGTACTGATAACATTATCTTCTGTATGTGACACCACATACTATGTTATCTATAATATAAATTAATTGAACAACTACAAACAAATGTAGATAATTTGACCAAATGTGATTCTTTATTCAAAATAAATGTTTACAAAAGCTTAGGCTTTCAGTATACACTCTAACAGAAGCAAGTTATCTCCGAACCATGTTACATAAGCTTGTTAGAGTTTGTTTTCTTTTTTTACTTTATTTTTATTATTCCGCTCTGCAACTAGCGATTTGTAGAGAAACAAACGATTTGGGGTGACCAAGCTATTCAACCCCTTCTAGCCGACCATCGATCTGTAAGTATTTTGTGGAGGTTTTGATGTGATCAACCAAGTCAAGTTAGATCTTGTTGTTAATTTGATGCCTTGTGTCTAAGTGTGCAGGAACTTAGGAGCACAGGAAGTTGAGCGAAAGACGTAATTAGCGAGAATGATGGCACGGGAGAGTGTCGACGGGCTCGGTGCATCCGAGAGATGAGGTGCTACGGAAGAGTACGCTGGCGGATGAGAGACACACAATGTTTCCGAGGGACGAGAAGCCAGAGCGGAAGATTGCTCGAGAAGGCCAGAAAATGAGTCTGGGTGAGCCTTATTCCGAATGGCCAAAATCACTCAAGTGAGCGGAGCTAGAACGGGAGAAATTGGGCAATCAACAAACTGTTGACTGTCTAACCCAGTTTGGGCACCCCGGGCTCGTGCCCTGGCCCTGGGCTAGTTCAGCCTGGTCTGAGTGCCCAGACCTGGTCCAGGCGCTCGGACTAGAAAACTTATCTACGTCATGCCGTCGTCGATCAGTTGTGCCATTGATAAAATTTTATCTATACCCCAGGTGCATTGATCAGGTCTATAAATACAGTCCTGATTTCTATAGTTAAAACATCACTTGTAAATGAATTCACTTTCTGTTCTACTACTTTTGTGAGCTGTCAACGTTGTAAAAAATCTACTCCACCTAAAGGAGATTTTAGTGAGTTTTATTTGTCTAGGATTATCAATCTTCTAATTGCAAACCTAGTGAACTCTCTTGCCTCTCTTTTTAATTTATGCATTTGTTTTTTTGTTGTTATACAAGTGTTTGTCTAACTTAGTTTGAAGATCGAAAAGGATATTCGTGTCTTTTCGGGGCTATTCACCCCCTCTAGCCGACCGTCAGGGGACCATCATGATCTCCAACATAAGGGACCTTGAATCTTGATTTTGTGATCTGGAGCGCATGACTCATTAGGGCCAGGGTACCACCATTCATTGGTAGGTAGTTTAAGGATGATAGTGATCCACCTATGTGTGCCCGAGTCACTAGGTTCTGAGTTAGACTTGGCATGAGATTGGGAAGCAGCAATTGAATGTATAGTCGAGACGGGCAGCATAGGTTGGGCTAAGGGTGGTGGCAAGTAGGTGACCGGCTGGGTCGGGATAACTCCAGTCGGTAATTCAGAAAGAGAAGGGGTCTGCTTGGAAGAAGTAACAGTAGACTAAGCAATTATGACCCCAAGTATTGCAAAGGTTGAGCTCTCTCCATGCTCAGAAGTAGGCCGAGCAATTGACGCAATGCTAGATGTTTGGGAGCCGGGGTCACCAATCGGACTGGTGCTTCTGCTCGTCGCCTTTTGCGGCACTGATGCTGAATCAATGGCTCTGTTGAAGTCATAGACTCAAAAGGAACAACGATAGAGAGCATGGAAGGCCGGGGTGGAGGCATCTCTCGAGTATTTATTGTTGCGTCACTCCTAACAACCTAATTGGCCCCCTCATTGTTGATGGGCTCCTCAAATAATCCATCCTTAAGTCACCAGCTTGACCTCTCCTCAAGTTTCTAGCTCTTCATCCATTAATTTTGTGGCTCAGTATAGCTTTCCACATTATTTTGGTTGTAAAACAGAAAAGAAAATTAGTTAGATCCAAAAACAACAAAGGGAAGAATTTCTCACCAAAAGAGTCAAGTAGCCGATTGCGAACAGGATTTAGCTCGAACATGTATAGCACACCCTCAAGTAGCAGCTTATGGATGTGATATTCCCGGGGCTATGGTGCTATGGTAGGACATCCAGGTTGTCACTCAAGCATCCGCAGTTTGATCTCCAGCTATGGTGTTTTTACAGGAATTTTTTTCTCTACATGGAGGGTGCAACCAAAGGATAATACGCTTCTGGGCTGGCCGTCATGTGCACTTCTCGATTTACCTAGTGGTTGGTGGAAAATTTTTATGGGGCCAGACCGATCACCCTCAGAGATAATCAATGAGATTAATTGGGATTATCATTTTTTATGGATGTGATATTTTAAGCCAATCAACTGAGCAGCAGATTGGAGGTAGACTGACTCCCATCTATATTTACCCAACTTGGGAGGATTAGGTAGCTCCATTTGTCGGGCGGTCAGGAAGGTGGGCATATCAGGCAATCGAAGGTAAAAATAATGGAAATTTCAGCCCTTGTTAGATGTGTGCATCTTATCAAAATATACATCACCTACTTGGGCTTGTAAAAGAAAAACATTTGACTTAGAGTTTTTAGGGTAATATAAATAGTGAAAAACACAGGGGTGTAAAAGCAAAGAAGTACAGTTGCGGGGTCTACCTCGTGATTTGCTTGATTTTCAAGAAGTACAGATGACATCAACTTGTGCTACATGTAGAAGCGAATGCTCGATCTAGAATATTTCATCAGCCTAAGCCGATCAACAATACTAAACCGATTGGTCGGACATGGGGATCTCAAAGATACAGGAGAATAAGGATTACGAACAACACCAAAGGTCCAGTCTGTCGGACTTACAGTCTCCTTCGATTAGACTTTAAAAGGAGGCTTATGATACGATGATGTGGGTCAAAATCTAGGAGGCCTGCTGACGAGGCAATCAAAGTCAAGAGGTAGTCAATCTTCTAAGTCATCAACAAGGAGCTCACCTCGACTGACCCTAGGCTCAATCGAACCCAATGGCCGATCAGGCCTTCAATCCCAATCTACCATCTCCTTACTCATAGGTGAAGTTTTAGATTGATCAAGAATTCATCCAATCGGAATTGCTAGCTGAGCAAACAAAGCCTGATGCCAGGAATTAACTAAGCTCGATTGATTACTCTAGTTGATCTGACTCATGGGCCAATTGGGCACATTGTGCGCTCGAACCAAATAAAAAGCCGAATGAAGACCGAATCGCCGACTATGCTCAACAAGATTGAGTTGGTGATTCTCACGAATGATTGCCGGTTGAACTATAGTAGGGAGTTGATTGTCGGACCAGGAGAGCCTATGATGAGTCTAGTGGGCCAACAACCCTCTTTGGCATTTTATGCCACGAAAAACAGAGGATATTCTGTAGGTAAATCCTTGAGGGTCTCCTTCTACAGATGCAGGTACACAACACTATATAGTTCCACACGCTTGTTGCTGTTGTTCCTTTTACTATTTTTCTCCAAAAAAATCGATCACTAACTTACGTGTCAGAGGATCAATGCCGAGAACCTTTTTCCTGCCTCGACAACTAACACTCTTTGTGACGCACAAGATATTGAGGAGTCTTCATCCGATCAACATTAGAGTCACATTTCCGGCCAATCTTTTTTTCAACTTTAAGACAAAATCACATAAACATATACACTCAAATAATAAATATTTATTTATTTAATAAATAACGCATACCATAAACAATTACCTTACAAGCATCTCTCATATCAAGGTGTTTCGTGACGGGGCTCCTCCGACGTTCAATTCGAAATGTTTACCTTACGAGCATCTCTCAGATATCATATCAAGGTGTTTCGTGACGGGGCTCCTCCGACATTCAATTCGAAATTAGAGGAGAATATATATCAAGTAAAAATGGCGGGACTGCCGGATTATTCTCTTTAATATCATCGACACTATTACTTTCATATAGAGAGGGAAGAGCGCAAAACATTTTTAACGCACATATCATTGAAATTGTAATCGGTGCATATCCTTTAATTGGCATCATTATTAATGATAACATCAGTCCGTAACATGTGCCTCCCAGTATCTTCTTTGCAATCGGTGCCTCTAACTGATGAGAGCTCACTCATCTTGTTGAATTAGCTCGGCAAGAACCATCCGATCGGATCCAAGCTCCTTACGAGGTAGACCGATTTGAACTGAGCTCTTTTGGAAATGAACTCAGGGGGATCGGTCCGACCTGACCCGGGGTTAGTCCAATTTGGCCGCATTCCGTACTGACTTGGACCAATCAGTATCCACGTTGACCGTGTCATGTACATCAGGTGGTTCCCGCAATGCCCTCCGCATCATTAAAGCTATTTCCCCACTAAATGAAATGCTTCATGAAAGTTCAGGAAATGAAGTTAACGAAGAACACAATGGTGCAACAAGTCAAGAACAAGTTCTAATTAAGCTTGGAGAATCTACACGCCTCTCTTTCTCCACATCTCAAATCGCAATTTCGCCTCACCAACTCAGCGATCAATCAATCCATGGCCGCTTCACTCGCCGCCATGGGAGACCTGCCATGCTTACTCCCTGCCATAAATGCGCCATTGGAATCCTCCTCCATAGCCTTCCTCCACGACTTCACCTTCGCCACCGACGAAGTGGTCCGCGCCATGTAGTTCGGAAAGCTCGTCGGACTCATGATGACTTGGTGCAGCTGCATTGCTGGAGTTCCGGGCCGGACAAGACGAGGAGTATTGTGCTGTGTCTTGGGACAGAATTGGCAGCAGCAGCAGCTGCTTTCGCGGTGACCGTGAACAGAGCGAGGAGAGGGAACCCTGCAGAGAAGCACCGGCGAGGATACCGGCGCCAAAAGTTCCTCCGGCGAATTCGCTCGCCGGAATGATCTGGATTTGGGTGGGATGGAATTGCACTTGGATTGCCCTGCGTCAAATCGTTCCTGCAACAGAGCAAGATCATATTTTTCTTGATCCTATTGCGTGGAAATTAATTAGTTTTGGGGAATTATACAAATGATCTCCGGTGGAAGCGCAATTCTGCTGGAGGAAGTCGAGATCTTGCCACGGATTGAGCTCTGACGAGCGCTTGGAGTCTGCGGAGGGTCAACGCGGCTTGTCTCCTCACGAGGAAGCCTCTCACCAGCGCTTGCAGCTTGACCAAGCCTCTCAGAGCTCGAAGAGCTTTCTTCGCCTGCTTAAATAAAAAACACAATTTTGCGATCAGATTCGACGCCAAGATTAATTTTTTTTTAATGAAGATTTAGTGGGTTTACGATTACCAAGTGGCATCGGAAGGTTGTCTGGATCTTGACAGCGGCCCGACACTGCACCGCGATCTTCTTCTTCTCTCCCAGGAGGGCCTTCAGCCGCATCACCGCCGCCGCCACCGTCGCATTGGCGGCGGTCGCGTTGGCCACGGCCACTGCGATCGCGTGCTTACTCCCCTCCTCCACTTCCAGCACTTCTTCGACGTCCAACCTAGGCCACGACAGATGCAGCGCCGACGTCGGAATGTGGCGGCCGCCGGAGTTCTTGGGAGAAACACTTTCCCGCAATGGTCCAGTGAAACTCCGCCGTCTCTTCTCCTTCTTTTCAACATCCTTCTTCGCGCCGCCGAGAAGGCTCCTCAGCAACTTGCTCGCCCAACCCATCGCCACCCGCAAAATTGAGACGCTGAAGAGCCTAGCTACCCACTCGAGCTCTTTAAAGGCAGAAGAGGAGAGAGGGAAGGAGGGAAAGAATCAAAACAAAGATTGAATATTCTCCATTCAAAGCTCGTTAAGGAAATCTCTGCAAGTATATTTTTTTTATCTTCTCCTCTATCTATCTGACTCTGCTATGAGCTTATCTGTTGGTTCTACTCGTAGAGTAGGCTTCTTCATCTTTCACTAGGCACAGCTAGAAAACACGACGCTCTGTTCTCGCTCAGCAGCTGCATGAAATTGAAACCCACCTCAAAGAACGGAAAAGTTCGGATCTTTCCTCCTCTTCTCGGCAGGCAAACCTCTCATAAAGCAACCAGCAAGAATTAAATCATCTCACCTCATTGCTTACACCAATGTCGGATCCTCTCTCTCTTCCCTCTTCTCTCTTCGGTTTGACTTAGAGTTGGCCGGAGAGTAAAGAAGTGCGACCTGTACCAATTACAGAGTCGAGTCATGATGATGAGGGTGCTCTGGGATTTGGAAGAGAAACATTTGAAATTTCTACAAATGGAGATTTTGAGCTCACAAACCACGAGCAGAACACTGCGGCAGGTGATGATGGCGGTGCGCGGTACGGCGGATCGAGAGCCACCTCAAAAGCGCGTTGAAATTCCCAAGATTTAGAGTGGAAATTTTAGCTGCTAGCGGGGAATCTTGCGTGGACTTTCTCAAAAGGTTGTTTGCGACATGAACTGCAACAAACAATCTGTCTGCTAATTAATTCGATCCTACAGTTGTTCCTCGACGACCTCATCAGGTTTCTTCAGATTAATGGTGGTTTTGATTACGATCAGCAGCTGAAAAAGAAGCTCATCATTTTATGGTGCTTGCAGCTACGCTGTAGGCTTTGATGGAATGGAATGGCCAATCCGAAGAACTTTTCTTATTATTTTTCATGCACTGCAATATAATTTTAACTTATTTGAAGTTGTGAACACATGGCAGGCACAGGGCTAGAGGAGAATGGGTAGAGGAATGGCACTCCAGTAGGGCACCATCAAGTGAGATCAGAAAGGAATAACACACATTGGGATTCTCTAAAAGATAGATATTGCAAAAAATTAATAATAATTGCCTCTTTTCTAAATTTCTTACCTAAATGTGGTTATTCCTCTTAAAAAAAAAAAAAGGAGAGAGGTAACTTTAGATTTGTTCTTACTCCTCGACACATCATGGAATTTGGATTGACATGAAGGCCAACCAAGGCCAATGAAAGTGGTATTGAGATGCTGCAAAGCATGATATCAAAAGAAGGCAAATTTATCATAACTCTTAAAATTAGATAATTGCCATAGTCGAATCTTTTATATCATTGGCAAAAGGTGAAACCCTCGCCCTCAGGACCTCCACCGTACCCTGCCCAGGGTCATCACGAGGGAGGTAAATCACGGTAGCTCGGTGGCAAGTACGCAGTGGGCCGAGACTTTTTGCACAGGGATAGGGAATAAATCCCCGTTGCCCTGCGGACTCGAACCCATGTTCTCAGTGGCAAACTTCCACGTCTTTACCAGCCGAGATAACCCCGTGGGGCCGAATCTTTTATATCATGAATGAGGGTGAAGTGGATGCCTATATTAATTCCTTGATGCTCTTTGCTACTATGGATTTCATTTATTTTATTTGTTTATTTGTTCTAGCCCATATGAGTTATACTTGGATGGCTAAGGGGCAAACAAGCTTTTGAGCTGGCCTTTGTGACCTATCTTTGATTTGGAACAAGATTTAGAGCATAAATGGAGGTCATTTCGGATCCTATAATAAAGCAATTAGATTACAAACTGTTTATTTGTATAATTAAAAATTTTGATTTAGAGAGAATAATAGGAAAAGTTAGGATAAGAGTGGAAGCTTTGTCAATGATTTCTCGTAATAAAAGAAGGTAGGAACTTCTTTGATTTTTGTCCTCTGCCTCCATGCCAACCAATTCAAGTTCCATGTCACGGAAGAATCTCCTCTCCCTCCAAGATCGTTCCTTTTCCACTTCTCGTTGCTAATCAGGCGCCAGAGGCTCGAGATCCTACAAAATTGCTTGATGTTGCTATTGTTGGATTAGTATTCCCATCCAAAGGTTGCATTTTTGTGGGGGGGAAGAGGCCGGAGGCTAGGCCGTCCAATCGTCCCGGGACCTCGTCGGCAGAGTACCTTCTGCGCAATGGGGAAGGTAGCGTTCGCGACGGCGGTGACTTGCGCCGCAGCGGCGTGCGCGGTGACGGCTCTCGTTGTGCGGCAGCGGATGCAGAGCTCCGTCCGCTGGGCCCGCATCGACGCGGTGATGGCCCGCGTCGACGTGGTGATGAGGGAGCTCGAGGAGAGGTGCGCCACAACCGTCGGGAAGCTGCGGCAGTTGGCGGATGCGATGGCAGTGGAGATGCACGCCGGACTCGCAGCCGAGGGCGCGAGCAAGTTGAAGATGCTTATCAGCTACGTTGACAACCTTCCAACTGGGTAATTTGCTCCCTTTTTTTCTCAATCTGTGAACTTTCTGAATGGATTTTTGATGCAATTCAATGATTTCCTTACAAAATCTGGTTTAGATCGGTACTTATTCTTGGCACCTTAATCCACCTATGACGCTCACCACCATCGAAGCTTCTCTTCTTCTGTTGCCGAAGAGCTGTTTGTCATTTTTCCTGTTAGATTCATGCTCGCAATAGAACAGCTGACGATTTTACTTCTTTTCTTTTTCAGCCACTGCATACCATTTATTTATTTTGAAATCAAGATACTTTCTTTGTATCCATTAATAAACTCTGTGAGGTAAGACGTTAAATTCTGTCTATGTTATGTTTATATATGAATATTGGTTCGAAGTGTGTTGGACATTAAACTTTTTCTTGTTGAACTTATTTCTCTATTTTATAAGATCTTTTCTTAGCATATCACTCCTTTTACATGAAACTCCAATTGATCATTGTTTGATTTCAATTATGGACTGTGTCTGTATCAGATGCAAATTTACAAGCATGCATTTTACTCCAAGGCAATACTGAACTCCTAGAATATCACTTTCGCAGGGACGAGGAGGGATTGTTCTATGCTTTGGACCTTGGAGGAACCAACTTCCGCGTCTTGCGCGTGCAACTTGGAGGCAAGGAGGGACGAATCGTCAGGCAAGAATTTGAGGAGGTTTCCATTCCACCACATCTCATGATCGGAGGCTCAGATGTAAGTTAAAAGCTTCAACCTTTTGTTGTTTATCCTTTCTTCCTTTTGTGGAGCTCCTAAGTTTCTTCACTCCATGTTTTTAGGAACTGTTTGATTTCATTGCTTCAGCTTTAGCAAGGTTCATTGCATCTGAAGGTGAAGATTTTCACCTTCCTACTGGTAGGCAGAGGGAACTTGGATTCACCTTTTCTTTTCCGGTGAGGCAAATTTCTATCGGATCAGGCACTCTTGTTAAGTGGACAAAAGGTTTCAATATCGATGCCACGGTAATCCAAACCTACTTCTACTTAGTTTATTTTTTGAGAAAAATATGTCATTGAACTCATGACGATGCCATCGTTGCTCTTTTGCTTGAAGGCAGGTTGGTGAAGATGTGGTGGGAGAATTGAGTAGGGCCATGGAGAGACAAGGCCTTGATATGCGAGTGTCAGCTTTGGTGCACTCTTTGCAGCATTATCACTCGTAGCTTTGTTGCCTTAGATGGAAACAGCTATCAATTTTTTTTCGCCATTGATTTTCTTTATCTCAGGTTAATGATACTATCGGAACATTGGCCGGGGGAAGATATCACGATAAAGATGTAGTTGCTGCAGTGATATTGGGCACCGGCACAAATGCTGCTTATGTGGAACGAGTCGAGGCGATACCTAAATGGCAAGGACTCTTACCCAAATCAGGAGAGACAGTAAGAAACATTATGAATAGAGCACATTGCAAAGCAAGTTACATTGTTTAACTTCTTGTTTCTCATCAAGGTTATCAACATGGAGTGGGGGAATTTTAGGTCGTCTCACCTCCCTATAACGGAATACGATCAAGCATTAGATGATGAGAGCTTGAACCCGGGGGAACAGGTGATACATTACATTTCCTAAACTGTTTTATTGTAAAATCTGAATGAATGCTATTGACAGATTTATGAAAAATTGGTCTCTGGAATGTACTTGGGAGAGATATTCCGAAGAGTTCTCCTGAGATTGGCTCGGGAAGCTGCACTCTTTGGAGAAACTGTGCCTGCAAAACTAGAAATTCCATTTTCACTAAGGTATGCTTATGATTGTCATGAACAGATTCCTTCCGTTCGATGAACAAATTCCAAATGTGAGACTTGCAGGACTCCGATCATGTCGGCTATGCATCATGACAAATCACCCGATCTTACTGTTGTCAGTACTAAACTGAATGAAGTATTGGGGGTATGATCTTTTTGTTTCTACAATACATATATGGCAGAAATTATCATTTCCACATCATTCTGAAACCTATGTTTGCCTTTGAATTCCAGATATCAAACACCTCTCTCCAAACAAGAAAAGTGGTAGTCCGGATATGTGACATTATTGCGAAACGCAGTGCTCGTTTGGCTGCTGCTGGCATAGTTGGCATTGTGAAGAAGGTTGGCCGTGCCCGTGATAATGCAAGGGAGGGAGGAAGTCAGCTACCGAGGATGGTTATCGCCATGGACGGCGGACTTTATGAACATTACATGATATTCAGTGAGTCTGTGCAATCCACCATCAAGGAGATACTCGGAGAAGAGGCCTCAGATTCTGTTGTCATCAAGATGGCGAATGATGGGTCTGGCATTGGAGCAGCTCTCCTTGCGGCCTCGCACTCTCATTATCTGGAGCTGGAACAGGACCTATGAAGCTCTTATGCCAAGATGCTGTTCTTGTTTTGTTCGAATCGATTCTATAATAATGGAGGAAGCCATGACCTCCCGAAATCCTCGCGCAAGGAAGAAGAGAAGAAACTATACTGTATTGCAGCCACTTAATTTGTACAATGCAACGCGATTGCATTGGTGTTTCAAGTTTTGTTTTGTTTTATTGCTTCCATGTGTTCGATAAATAAGGATGGTGTTATGACCTTTCTGGTTTTGTCGATTGGTCAAAATTTTCAGCTCCTTGTGCTAGAAATCTCTCTGTGAAGGTGATCGCTTTTACCATCTGATTCTGTGAAGGTGATCGCTTTTACCATCTGATTCTGACTTCATCTTGTGAAAAAAAGTACTAGATTCAGGCCTTGTTTACATGAAGTTAGGGGCGATGATAGAAGAACAAGACTTTCAAAGTGCTCTTCCTCAGTGAAGTTGAAGGGGAAGAAGATCGAGCTCAGCTTGTTCAATCTTTGATCGAGCTTAGGACATTACACGAGGGATGTGTCGAGGTCAGTGTTCGGTAAGGGACACAATGAGATCAACATCAAGTGAAGAGCGAGGCAATGTGACGTTGCACCAAGAATCTGTTGGTAGTGGGCTGCAGTTGCAACTGCATATTGCAGCTGCAGTGCAATGGAAGGGGTAGATTCAGAATTTTAGATTGAGAGGACTGCATATAAAGTGATGAGTACTATCAGACCAACTATATATATTTATCTTCGGAGGAACCAGAGCGGATTTTAAGAGATGAATTGAAGGGCTTCTGCTTACAAGGCAGACAACTTCTGCTGTTCTGCATTTCATCATACTTTTCTTCCATGTTTGTTGATATCATGCCTTTTGTTTTCTGTTCAACTGTTATGTCATGAAAAAAAGATTTCAAAATTTTGTTTTTGCATTTTAGTGACATTGAGTGTAGTTTCAGTTTGAGAAATCAGGAGGAAGAAAAGTTTTCATAGCAAATTAGGATAGATACGTATCTACAAATTAGATTGGAGGAAGTATTGTGGGGTTTGAGGGAATAAATTATGGATTCTTTGTTTGACATCGAATATTTCTTTCTTCTTGATTGTTAAATCAAAAGTAATTGCTCTTTCATTGTAATAATAAAAGTGATTACGCTCACCTCAAACGTCCTTTACAGTCCGTCCTTAGATTATATGAAGGAAGGTAAATCAACGGGTCAATTTATAGTCGACCGTCAAATTAGCTAGGGGTGAAGGGATTTTTTTCTCCGAGGGTATGAGTCTATCGAAAATTGATCCCTACTCTATTATAGTAAATCTATCATCCTCTAGTTAACTAGACATTTCATGGGGATAAGTAATTACTATTTCTTAGAAGAGAAGAACATCCAAGATATTCATGGAATCAAAAGTACTGTTTGTTTTTGTAATTGTCCTTTAGACAACGAGCACGAAGAATGAGATCGACAAGGAATCACAATAAGAATTTACAAATTTTATTTATGCATTTAAATCAATAATAGTATCATAGTAGTTTGTTGTCACTTTTTGCGAAATATCACTATCTGTTGTCACAAAATGACAATTGAACAACGACGGAAATCTTGCTGCTGAGTGATATTGGCACTCGACAACCAAGTGTTGACTAGCACTTGGCTCAAATGAAGCACTCAATGCGACGGAGGCACTCAGTGTTGCCTAATGTATACTCGGCACTGCCAAGAGGGTGCACACTCGGCACATAGGCCCTTGGTTCCTATCCTGGATAATTACTAGATTTCGGCCTTGGTTCAATCGTTGCCAATACACCTCGTTGAAGTAGCACATCATATATGGGGGCGCTATGAAAAGTACATCCATGTGTTGAGTTGGGAAAAGAGCTACTTCGTCATCTAAACCATGTAGATGGCGATGAACCACTTCCTCGAGATAATCTCTATACGATTGAGGAGGACCTAGATGAGGATCTAATTGGAGATTCTGCAAAGAATTCCGATGTCAATTTACCTCAGATCAAGGTCCCAACTGAGAATAGAAAGATAGGATTTGTGTTGATTACTACTGCGTTGTGTTTGTACTAGTGAGAATAACAATAACCTATCTACTACAACCTTAGTATCAATCCTAATGGAAGTAGTAGTGACATATTTAATTTCTTAGAGTTGTTTAGTCTTATGTTATGTGTTCACAGACTTGAAACAGTTATGTCATGTGCTGAAAGAAATTATTGTGTTAATAGCATATTTATTATAAATAATATACTAGTTTGTTATAAATTTGATGGGTTGTTTACAATATGATTAATTAATATTAGTTAGATTAAATCATATAAATGATAAGTGAAAATATACTTATCACTTGATTTTGTAAATCAAATCAGATTAACATTGAAGTAATCATGAATTACATATATATGAATTACACTAAATTACTAAATGATGTGTTTATTTATGTTAGGTTATGGCTGTTAAGAATTTTATAATTGAACTCAATAAAGGAGAAAAAATAAATAAAGATAACTACAAAATATACACTTTAAGATGCAATGAGGAATAAAAAAATTCTAAAGGTTGTCAATCAGGTTATAGATAAACCTATTGATGGTCAGAGAGCACAACACAAACACATACTGATTAATTCTATGGTTGATGACCTGATGTATGAATATGAGCAGTTTCTATTAGTTCATTTTGTCTCGGTTGTCATTAGAGAGAAATATAGTGGAGTGAGTATAAGGCAAGCTTCGATAGCTGACTATTAAGTTTGACAATTGCAAGAAGCACTGAATGTTACCATAGGCCAACATCTAAGTGAAATGACAAATATGATTTGGAAGGTAAAGGCTATTAGTCATGACTTGACTAATGAACAACAAATTTAAGCAATAATCTGTTCCTTTTCTAATTCTTGAAGATGATGAAACAGAATCTAACACACAGTAAAAGTATCAAGACTTTCGCCGATATCTCACACCATGTTGAACTAGAGGTGGAGAGAATTGAATTCGCAAGAATTTCTGAACAAGTTTTTGTGGTTGAAGGTTCTGTTAATGCATCTAGACCCAAGAATAAGAGTAAATGGTTTAAGAAGGGAAAGGAAAAGGGAAAGGAAGCTGGGGTGCTATTGCTGTTGCTTGGCTAGGCCCAAACAAGAAGAAGCTCAAAGGGAAAAATTATGGAAAGAAACCTAAAAGAGAGTTTGCTTACTTTAACGGTGGTAAGAAGGGATACTTCGCTCGGAAATGTGTTGAACTGAAAAAGTTAAATCCATGTTTAACTTCCATTCATGAGCATTATGTTGCTAGTAAAATATTGTTAACTGATTCTTATCCTTTATGGATTATAGATTCGGGAGTAACAAACCATATAACTCGTGAGCGAGCTACATTCGTAGAGTACCGTTAGATACCAACTGCCAATAAATGAATATATTGAAGATACCTACATTCGTAGAGTACATTGTTTTATATATATATATATATATATATATATATATATATATATAATAATGTAAGGATTGATGTCAAAGGAATTGACACTTGCAAACTCAACCTTCGTGGTGTACCTTGTTTCTACATGATGTCCTTTATGCTTCTGAGATTTGGTGAAATTTGATTTTTGTTAATCATCTTCTTGAATTGGGATATTGTATAAAGTTTTACATTTTGTGTATGGAACTTCGTATGCACTCTGTGTTAATTGTATATATTTTTTTAACAAATAGTTTCATGGTTCTCGATGTAGAACTAGATAATGATTATGGAATTGATGATTGTTTTTTAAACATTGCTCTTACTAGTGATATTGATGTTAATGATGAAGTTTGACATGCTAAATTAGACATATTGGACAAGAACACATGAATAGATTAGCTAAAGAGAGTTTGTTAGACACTCATGCTAAGATAAACTTGTCTGTATGTGATCATTGTCTTGTTGGAAAAGCAACAAGGAAACTATTTGGTAAGACTATTAGAGTTGAATCACTATTACAATTAATCTATTCAGACATTTATGGTCCAATGAATGTAAAGGCTAAACATAGAACTTTCTATTTCATTACATTTATTTGATTTCTCAAAAATTTAAAGCATTAAATTGCTTTAAACGTTACTTAAATGAAGTTGAGAATCAATTAAATGGTACGGTTAAAACCTTACACACTAATTATGGTGTCGAATATTTATCTAATCAGTTCAAGATAATATGTTGATAAAGTGATTATTAAATAGTTAACAATCCCAAGAATTCCACAGTAAAATAGGATTACTAAAAGAAGAAATAAAACTATTTTAGATGTGGTTAGGTATATAATGGCGCAAGCTAATTTACCAATTTCCTAATACAGAGATGCATTATTAGCAACAATATATATATTTAATCGAGTACTTTACAAATTTATTCCATCTACTCTATATGAATGTTAGACAGATAAAAAAAATCAGATTTGAGTAATTTGAGACCTCTAATTTATGATAATACTCACAAATATAGAAAACTAAGACCCAGGAGTAAAAAATGTATCTTTGTAAGGTAATTTGGGACCTTTAAGGGTTGTGTTTTCATTAGTGAGCAATAAGATGAATCCATCTATAAAATAGAGTCAAGAGATGTAACTTTTCTCGAAATTAAGTTCCTAACAAAAGGTGACGTTGATAAAACTATTTCACTATTTGAGGAGGATGGTACTTTCTCAATGAAATAGGTATCACAAGAGATGCATGAATATAGTCAACCAAGTAAGAGTGATTTATCAATTAATGAGATGATTTCTTAATAGTTTAACCTATGAAGAAGTAATTGTAAGATTATTTCTTAGAAAATGTTTGACATTGAGAATGAGACATTAATGATTCTCCCAGTTGATGATGAAAAACTTCAAACTGTTATAGAAGCATTGAGATATCCTGTTAGACAAAAGTAAAAAGTTGCAATGTATGAAGAAATAGAGTCTATGAAAAAAATTCAAGTTTGAAAATTAATCGATCTTCTTCTAGGCCGAAAGGCTATTAGAAATAAGTGAATTCTTAATATTAAGAGAAAAGCAGATGGATTAATTAATCAATACAAAACTCGTTTAGTTGTAAAAGGATATACCTAACTAAAGAGTATTGATTTTAAAAAGATATTTTCTCCTGTTATGAAATTTGTGTCAATTTATGCCATTTTAGCTATAGTAGCACATTTTAATTTGAAATTATATCAGACCGATGTAAAAATAATTTTCCTTAATAGTAAGCTTGTCAAGAGAATTTATATGCCATAGCTAGAAGGTTGCATTGCTAAAGGCTAAGAGAATAAAGTATGTAGACTTAAAACTCGGATCAGCCAGGATGAGTGGCGAATCGGCCAGGAAGAGTGGCGGATTGGCCAGGCGAATTGGTTAGCTCGAGAGTCTGGAGTTAGTCATGAAAGCAAGCTCACTTATAACTCGGTTGAATGGTCCGAGAGTCTAGAACTTGGTCATGAGAGAACACTCACTTATAATTGGCTCAGCTTAGCCATGAAGAGTAGAGGATCAGCCAGGAAGAGTGCGGATCGGCTAAGAAGAGTAGCGGATTGGCCAGTCAGGTCAGTTAGGAAAGATAGCCATTGGCCTCTCTTGACTTTATGACAACCCATCCTGCTGATTTGACCTTTGGTTTTTTCTCCCACACTGTGGCAGTGCTTTGTTTATCGAAATCCTCTAGAGTCATGACGATGACGATGACGATGACAAAGAGTTCTCCGACATCTTCAATCTTCACGTTCCAAATCAGGTGTAATTCCAACAGACGACGTTAACTTTGATCCTGTTCGAAAGCGGAGAAGATGATTGGCTGGAAAAGATGGCTCTGATATTGACCAAATGAAGACTCCTCATTGTCCTGCTTGTCACAATGAGCATTAGCAACCGGACCAGGGAAAAAGTCCTCGACGCAACCCCTCCGACGCTCAAGTTAGTGATCAAGTTGAGTAAATGAATAGTTGAATAAATAGTAGCTACGAGTGTGTAAAATTATATGACATCACATACCTGCTCCTATAGATAGAGACTTCATTTTATAGTGTTACTGTTTGTATGTGCATGAATCTCAAAGCATTTCTAAAAAAGGACAGACTATAAAGATGCTTTGACATCTTTCTTAAAATGAACCAGCAATCTCTGCGTTTGGCAGAGAGGAAGCTTCTAATGTATAGTTTGCATGTAGAATATTCTCTGTCCTCCATGGCGCAAAACGCTAAAAGAGGAATATTGAGTTGATGGACCATTAATGCACTATGAGGATGAGTCGACTGAGTCCCCTCCAGTGTCTAGTCAGACCTCGCTCTTAGATAGGGTTGACTCGGCTAAGGAATATTGACCATCCTAAGGACTTGACCTTTGTAAGGACTCGGCTCGGACAGGAATGTGTAGGATCGAAAGCGCTACAAGGGGGGAGGGGTGAATAGCACTCATGGCTTTCACGTTCGTTTTAGAAAACTATTGAGTAAAATATGCAGCGGAAATAAATAAAACAATTGCAAACACGCGAACACCAAGGGTTTTACTTAGTTCGGAGCCTGGGGCAACTCTTACTCTAAGGCTTACGCTCGTTGAGCGTTTACTTTAGGCAATCCCTATAAGCTTGGAAATTTACAATTTGAAATACAAGTAAAGTAGTAATGAAATTATACCGACAACGGAAAACACAGAATTTTAAAGCTTCAGGTCGTCGGTGTCTTGTTACAGCTTTATCGGATCGTCCTTTGAGCAGCACACGGAAGAATGGTTGCGAGTTCTTGTTGTTCTTTGGCTCCTGCTCAGACTATGCTTAAGTAGCCTATGGAGGGACCCTCCAACACCATGGAGGGCACCCTCAATCCCACCAAAACTGCAGCGTGGATGAGCTCCGACCTGATCGCTGCTTATCCGCCTGAGGACGCCTCCAACCGCATGGAGGGTGCCCTCCACCAGCGTCCAGGGCGCCTCCAAGCTCCATGGAGGCGCCCTCTATCCTGCTACGCGGAGGTCTTCAACTAGTGACCCGAGGCGCCTCCAAGCTCCATGGAGGGCACCTCAGGACTATTCATCCAAGGCTTTTGCTCCTTTTTCACCTCTTGCAAGATGAGTTAGTACAAAATACAAAACATATCTTACAAGACAGAGTTTAGCACAACAAAATAAGTCAAACATTAGTATTTGACAATCTCCGAACTGTCCAGTTTTGACTTCGAATTTTCCGTCCGGAAACCCTAGGTCGAACCAAAACCTACTGTTCCCTCACCAGGGAACGCGTCCTCACCTACTCCACTCAGGAGAATATACTTGTTGTCAGACCGGTCCTCCAGACCGATTGGACTTTTGCTCAGCGCCCGAGGCTCCAAGGCTTTCTGCTGGATGTCCGCTCCACGACCCATCCAATTTTCCACTTGATTTATGACACCAGGACTTTCCACCTAGAGTTTTCGACTCTAGAACTTTTGCCCAAAGCCCTCGACTCGCCAAGACTTCCCGCCTAGGGTCACCACCCCCTAAGACTTAGGGTTACTACTCCCTAGGGTTTTCAACCTGCCTAACTGCAGCTAGGACTTTTGCCTAAGTACACTTAGGACTTTCCTGCAAATTCATTCAAACATGTTAGACAACAAATTACCTTAACTTTGAACCCTTTGTCATTATCAAACTTAAATTCGATCGTCAGATGCTTCTCACACCAACAGAAAGTGATTGGTCGGTCGGCCTTGGAAGAGTGGTAGATCGACCAGGAAGAGTGACAGATTGGCCAAGAAGAGTGGTGGATCTGCCAAGAAGAATGGTGGATCGGTCAAAATGGAGGATCAGTAAGGAAGAGTGGCGATTGGCCAGGAAGAGTGGTAGATCGACCAGGAAGAGTAGCAGGTCAGCCAAAAAGAGTGGCTAATCTGCCAGAGTGATAGATTGGCCACGAAGAGTGGCAAGTTGGCCAAGAAGTATGGCGGATCAGCTAGGATGGCAGATCGGCTACTCGAGTCAGTTGGGAAAGATGGTCATTGACCTCCCTTGACCTTATCACAACTCAACCTACTAATTTAACCTTGTTTACCCTCATGGCAGCGCTTCCTATTCTCCATATCAAATTCTAAAATTAAATTTAATTGTAAAATTCAATTTATTCCTCTCCCATCCAATTCTTATATAGATCTCCGGTAGGGTTTGGATCAAATCTAAATCCGTATTCTTTAACTGTAATTCATACCATTAGCCTTAAATTTAATTAAAAAAATCACTTAGTTCAATAACCAAACCTCTTGTTCAATAACCAAATCATTTTTTTAATTAAAATCAAAATAATTTAGTTCATTAATTAAACTAAAGAGGATCAAACTCATCTTCAAAAGACGTGGCACATCCGCACTTCCTATGCAACAAATATCTTCTATATTTGCCCCTCGTCTGGTCCAATCAGATTCAGTTTCTCTTGATCTAAGAATCCAATTTGTAAGGGATCGGTGGCCAGCTAGAAGGGGGGTTGGATAGCTAGGCCACCCCAAATCAATTTCTTCTCTACAAGAAGGTTAGTACGCAGCGAAATACACTAAACAAAACAATGAAAGCAATCAAGGAAAAATACAAACGCTAACACGCTCGATGTAATATGGTTCGGAGATGATGCTCCTACTCCACGACGTGTCTTTGAGGTGGACGAGCCCTTGATCCTTCGGTGGATCAGTCCTCGGCAATCTCCGGCTAAAGCTTCTCCTTCTCGGTGGAGCAAACCTTTCACAAAATAATCTCTTCCTCTTTACAAGATGGAGTTTAGATTGGGAGGAAGAGAAGAGAACTTGGAAGCTTTGGGCAAGACTAAGAAGGTTTACAATTAGCACCAGTAACCTTCTTCAAGCCCCCAAAGCATCCCTTAAATAAGAGGAGAGAGTTGATCAACAATCAACTCAAACCCCGACACCAGTCGACTGACAAAACCATCAGTCGACTGGTGTTACCGTTAGAGGTAGCCAACAGCTACTTTCCAGCACCAACGGTCATTTACCAGTCGACTGCTAAAACTAACAGTCGACTGGTAACTGTTTGCTGAGCGAACAGAATGCTTCTGTTCGTTGTCAGTCGACTGCTAAAACATGCAGTCGACTGGTGCAGTCGACTGCTAAAAGTTGCAACCGACTGGACTGCACTTTGTTACACAGTCACACTCATCCTCTCCGGAGTCGCCCTAGAAGTCCTCTTCCTCGGCTTTCGTCCCTCAGATGCACCCGAGCCCGCGGCTCCTCTCCGTGCCATCCTTCACGTTGCCTTGAAGTCTACTTCCCTCGGCTCCACTCCGTTGCTCCTCGTTCGGCGGTCCCTCGGATGCCTTCCACACCATCCTTCACCGACTCAAGGATCCAAGCCCTAGGATGAGCTTCCCAAGCTTAGTTGCACCAAGCTCATCATGTGTGTTTCACCAAGTCCTGCAAGACTCAAACACACATATCAAACACATATGAAAGCCTAACTTAAACTCTTTGACACACACATCAAAATCATGATCATACCGATCAAACTTAGGTCGATTGCACCAACACAATTCTCATACTCATTTTAAGTCTTTCGGATACACTCGTTGTGCATGTGACTTAATAGGTTCCCAGTTATGTTGGTTGTTCATAATTAACTATTAATTACGGATCGATCATAAGTGTCACCTAGTAGTACATCATAATCTCCAATTAACTGAAAAAATCAAATGGTTGATTCCAGAACCACTTTTGAATCTTTCAGCAGCTATAATGAGTTGTGTTTCTTTCTTTTCACTCGTCTTATACTCACTTGTTCAGGATATGGTCTATGTGTCAGTTCCCATTAGGATGATTATGTCACACCTAGCCTATATAATATTTCCTTATCTTGCGGATTCAAGTTACTCATACATGTGTCCAAAAGTATAATACTCTTAACGTGTGATACTTTAACCAAAGACTTAGAGTAACAATTTTGACAAATGGTCATAGGGTATACATCTCCTTGTAAGGAGTGATGAATCTTTGTTGGCTATTCAAACACCTTCGACTTATACTCAATCATCCCGAGTCCACACTTCCTCGGAGATACTTATTTAAGATGTCAAAGTATAAATCTCTATGAGCAAGATGACTTGAATACCTCAAGTCGAAGGAAACTCGTACCTAAACTGCAATAAGAGCTTCATTGACATATCCACATATATAAAGAACCATATGAAGTCTTACAGTATGTCACTCCAATGAACTAATTACTATAACTAGCATTCATGTTTAACTCTCAACATCCCAATGTCTCCAGTTAATAAGAAACAACTACTTTGTTAGATCAAACAGTATAACCCGTATTAGTCTCACAAAATCAAAAATGTTCGAACACATCAGTTCGTCAATTAGGGAAAGATTTTAATACAGTCATAATTACACATGTAGAGATGCTCCCTAGTCGTGATCCAATTATAAGTTCTCTCATTATATGAATCGTATTGCAGAGACATTTAATAAATGAATTTAAGATCCAATCAAACACATATAAAATGTATACTCAAATAGTAAATATTTATTATTTAATAAATAGTACATTCCATAAGATGATTGTCTTAGGATACTTCTCAAATATAACACTTTAGACCTATTAAGTAAGTCCAAGTAAAGGTTCAAAAAAAAAAAAGGAAGAACTCTCAGACTCTTGGAAGAGAAGAGCAACCAAGACTACAGAGGGATTTGGTTCGTGGAATCAGAAGGACTGTTCATTTTTGTAATCGTCCTTCAGACGACAAACACAAAGAACAAGATCGATAAGGAATCACGGTAAGTGTTTACAGATTTTATTCATGCATTTAAATCAACAGAACCAAGAATCAATTGTTTCATACCATTACCAAACAAACACAATACTCATCATGCAAAAACCATTTGCAAATCGCAACCAAAGAATGTAATTAACATCAAAAAATACTTAATAGAAGCGCAAAATAGTTCACTTGCAATACCAACCACATCCAAAACAAGAAGAATAAAATATGATGGATGTATATAGCTCAATTAGCCTGGCCTTCGTCGCCATATTCAACACTCAGTTGCTGTTCTTTTCTGGCTTCCCAATCCTAAAACAAGTAAATGCAAATTTGTGCTTTTCAGAATTGTGTTCGACAAATTCCATGGATAGTTAATCAATAGTTAACAAAAAGTTTCTGAACACGCTATATGAATAATGTTGCTATTAGAGTAAGATGAACCTACATGTAGAGAGGAAAGATCAGAACTTTTCAACACCCTCAATCTTTTTACTGAAGAAACAAACATGCTGCATGTGTTAAAAAAAAGTTAGAGCTCCAGCAATAACAGTTGCATGATACTCATAGCACTGAATAAGAAGAGAGAACTGAATCGGATAGTTATTCCTACTTGTTTTTATTCACCATGCCAAGGTTTTTGAGATTATAGTTAGCCTGGTGTTTATGGAAGTAAAGACGAACAAAACAAGGTAGACACTGGACAATTTAGTCTCATGTTCCTATTGCTTCGTCATTAAGAGCTTTAAACAAACAAAGTTAAAGTGTAAAACAAGGCTTACTCCCAAGGAACATCCCCCACTAGCATTCTGTCACCTTCATTGTCTTCATAAACCAAAGTGTATTCGCCAGAGCCATCCAATAAACTTTTGAATGCTTGTTTTGCTTCCTCATCCATTCGAAGGTCATTTGTAGAGGTCTCCTTTTGGGCTGCAAATTAAGCAAAAGAAAATGGATAGTAAAAATCAAGAACTACTTCAAATGATTTCTTTAGTTAGATGGAATCTCTGACCGAATACAAACAGTAGGATTTAAAATGACAAATTCTCTACCCGAAGTTAACTTCTGCAAATGACTTACCTTCGAGAAGGTCCAGAAAGAGAGATTCAACAGCAACCGAAAGCTTCTTGTAGCTACCACAGGCATTCAGATCCACCTTTCTTCCAATGGGGATACCATCCATGTTAATCTTGATGAGCAAACCCTTCTTGCAGCTGGCAACCTTCACTTTTTCATCTATATTTCCATTATGAAGATCCACAGATTGCTTGACTGAGCTATTTGCTAGGTTCTTTCTGAAGGCTCTGATCGGAGGCCAACCAACAACAGGAGCCCCGGCAGAAACTCTACAAAATTTCCAAAATATCAAGCAAAAGGTATTTCATTAATCACAAATGACCAAGTGGAAGAACAGAAAATCAAAGACAATGAACAATCTGCATTACTTTGTGCAACCAAATCATGACAGGAAAAAAAACTCTTACTAGTTTGACCATTTGGGCAACTTGGTTCATCTAATAGATTTATCTTTAAATTATATGTCAAAATAAAATAATTAGTCACTAAGAAGCAAGTTTCCTATCTAACAGTGCAAGCTTTAACAGGAAAAAAGATGAAAAGAAGCTAAATCCCTTGTGAGTTGCATTCTAGTAAAAGTACAAACTATGAAGCAAGAGTAGAGGAACAGGAATATAGTAAAGAAGTGAACACATAGGAATGGGATTTAGTAATTCTCACAACTAGAAAACAAATGTAGTGAAAAGATAATTGAATTGAAAGGGAAATTTAAAATGCAAAAAAATACATAATCGATGAGTATATGACATGGGATGTAATGTTGGAAGAGCAGAATTGATTAATTTGGACAAAGTAGCAGACACATTAATGAAACACAGAGATTGAAAGCTTGCATGAGTGACGGCATAGGCCAATCATGGTTACCCTGTCTGGAAGCTGGTGTTTGATCCAGCTTCATTCTCAGTGCCACCATGTGCTTTCTCAAGGCTTTGCTGCTCATCAAATTTCTCACGGTTCCAAGTTGTCTTGTGTGGCCATTCCGTTCCATACCCTCCTTTGCTCTGCAACTGGAACAATCCAGCTTCTAGCTGCTCAGAACCTTCGAAGAAAAGAGAGTGACACGAAAGGGAGTAAAAAAACTAGGGAGAAAGGACCTTCTTTGGCACTAAACCTACCTAAAACTCCCCTTCCGGAAGAGGTCTTGGAAACCTTTGAAAAGATACAAGAAGATAGAACAGAGGGGTTCTCTTCTTCCCCAACTCCTCCAGGAAGCCCAAGCGTCAGCTCTAATTTCTTCTCTTCTGAGGCATCTAAACCCCCAATTCTTTTTTTCCCGACTTTTTCATTTTGGATTAAGTTTAGTAGCTGAGGGCATGCATCTCCCAAGCTCTCATGGTCATCTTCCATGGCAACTTTCTCCTGCAGAGCATGGAAAAAAGATACGCTAATGTTTAATCAAACAACGAACTTTCTATTTTAGCACTCGGAAAGCGTCAAAATTCAATTTTTATTCAAGAGAAGTAAAAGAACAACAACAACAAGAAGATAGACCAGCACTTGAGTTTTGCAACGAGAAGATAAACCAAGCAGGAGCTTAAAGTTTGCTCGAACACAGAGAGGAAAGCGTGCGGTCAACCACACGAAGCTCTCAGAACAAAACCTTGTACTCAGAGTTAAACCCACCGAGCAGCTTAAAAAAAAGGCTCCTCTTTTATTCTCTTGCACCCTATTTGATTATCTTTCCTCCCTTTTTCTCTTCTGTCGACAGAGGTGTTGTGTTGGTGGTGGTGCTTAAAAAGGGAGCATCGGCAGTGATTCCATGGCTGGAAAAGAGGCCGAGTAAGGAAATCCGGGGGGTCTCTCACGCGAGAGTGAATTTGAACAATGCCGCAATGGGAATCGCGGCGTGCTCCAGGTATCTCTCAACCAGCACGCTTTCCCAACATAGTAAGGCGTTTGCTCTCTCTGCTCTGCCTTGAAGGCAAACGCAGATGACAGCAAAAGCAATACAATTACGGCAGCAGCCGCCACCACTCCTGCATTTGATACCTCGAGTGCTTTACAAAGAAAAACTCAATTTTGCAATTTGCACCCTGTAATATTTATATTAATTTCTTTTCAAGAGGCTCCTGGTGTCATAGTTAAAATTATGATAAAAGGCGAAACACTCGTCCCAACGTCTCCGCCGTACCTGACCCAAGGCGATCGTAGTATCCGAGCGAACATGTGACGGACAGGATGTAATACGGAGATAGTAAATTTATTCTCCAACTGTTCCGAGGATCGACCCATAGTTATAAGAAACATATAAAACAAACTATGATATAAAACATATAAAGCAGAATCTATAAAGCTCCTACTCACAGATATTTCGTCAATTTGTTTGTCTTAGATTTAAGCATTATTAGGATGGTTTATTAAACAAAACAAACTTTGGGCGTTAATGACTCGAATGATTGGTTAAGTGGTCCTAAAATCCTTTATTTCAAAGTTTTCTTATCTAAGACTATAATTGAGTGGCTTGCTTGCACATCAAAAAGTGTTAGGGCTAATTATCACTTCATCATTGGTGCCGAAATCTTTCTTAACCTGTAACAGCATTCATATCAGATATTTTATTCTAAAATTTTATTTTAAATTTTAGATAAAGTAGTTAAAAATCTTTACTTTAGTTGTCTTATAAATTTTTTAAATTATGCATTTGTAAATAATATTAAGGAATGAATTTCATTCTCTAAATATTATAGAAGAGAGAAGAAATAAGAAAATTGATATATAAGGTATTGAAAAATGAATATCTAAACTTAATAAAATATATTTTTTATTTTAAATTATGTATTTTAGATAAAAAATTATTATCAGTTATTTCGATATTTTTTCTTTCCTTAAAAAAAAAAAGTATTTATAAGGTTTCCGTTCTTAGTGTTCAACTGTTATTTTCACTTATATTTTGTTTCTCACTTCTTCGTGGGCAAAACAACGCCTCGCCTTCAATCATTCAAACGCCTCCATATATATCAAAACATATAAAATGTGTTATGTGGGAATTGGGATATCGAATCAAGCTGCATATGATAAAAGTTATTCTATATATATATATATAGATGACAAAGCCTGAGAACAACATATCAGGAATCAAAACAATGAGGGACAAAGTAGCTATGATTCCTACCCTAAGGAGCATCACAATTAATCGCAAAGAATGACAGAAATGTGCCTAACTTATACCTGGCCAATCATTTAATTGTTGCATCATCATCATCATTAGTGTGTCAGATGGATCACAGAAGGTCAAAGCTGCAAAGTGAAGTATAAAGAATTAATTAAGATTTGTAGGAATGATATGAGCATAGTTATGATATCTTGGCTGAGATGTTAAAGAGCTGGCAACATTTGCCTTTTAGAAAACAAGGTTGCGTTGTAAGCTGTTGACACACATGTTGCAGAATTCCTTCCTGACAAGAAGCTATAGTAAGTTGTAAACTGATATTTAGCCCTTTCAATGATGGTAATGTGGGAATAAACTTCCTCGTGTACCTAAACGGAGGAAGAAAGCAATTGCTTACCAACTATATTTCAAGCAGAAGCAACTAATTAATATGCAGTGTTACATGAACTTGCTGTTGAAAATATGAATGGAAATAAAACGATGGAGGGAGAGAACTTCATTGTGTATGGAAATTTTAGTCCTTATTAGAAGTTTCAAGTAAAGTTATTAGTTTATATTATTACATATGCATATATGATGTGAACAAATAGTTGAGAAGGGGCACACCGAATATTAGACTAGTCGGGACAAGATTTGCCCAAGCGAATGAACCATCAATAAATGTTGAGTTTCTTTATAAGAAGGAGGTCATGAACAAAGTGAAAGAGCAGAGAAAAGAAAGAAATTTCATCCGCTTCATTTCCCCTCACTCTCTTCCTTTTAGTCGTGCACACAATCGGTAGAATTATTCTGATAAACAAACAACCCACATAACCTCTAAACACAGCTGGAGAGCTATTTTAAGGAAACCGCTTAAAAGCAGACCTCAACATCCACTCGGGAACCCTCAACATTCATTCCATTCGGGTTGTTCTGCCTTGCACCCGAGGTGCCTCCAAACTCCATGAGGGTGCCTCGAGTACTGTTCATCCGAAGCATAAGGTGCTCTTTTGTCCCCCCAAGATGGGTTAGTCCACAAAATAACTATATATCCTGTAAAATAAAGTTAGCACATTATAAACATAACAACAGAAGATATTTTGACAGTCTCCGGATTGCCCAGTTCTGACTTCGGATTTCCGACCGGAAACCTTAGGTCGAACCGACGCCTACTGTTCCCTCCGTGGGGAACGCGCCCTCACCTACTCCACTCAGGAGAAGTTACCTTTTGCCAGTTCGGTCCTCCAGACCGACTGGACTTTTGCTCGGCACTCAAGTCTTCCAGTCTTCATGTTAGACGTCCGCTCCACGACCCGTCCAAACTTCCACCTGGTTCGCGACACCAGGATTTCCACCTAGGGTTACCGCCCCTTAGGATTTTTGCTCGAATCTTCGACTCGCCAAAACTTTCCTCCTAAGGTTATCACCCCCTAGGACCTAGGGTTACCGCCCCCTAGGGTTTTCCCTTTGCCTAACCACAGTTAGGACTTTTCTTCACCTAGGGTTACCACCCCCTAGGGGTTTCCACCTGCCTAACCGCAGCTAGGACTTTTGCCTAAGTAACTTTAGAACTTTCCTGCAATCTCATTCACACACATTAGATAATAAACCAACTTAACTTGAACTCTTTGACATAATTAAAACACTGGTTCGATCGTCGGATGCTTCCCGCACCAACATCCATGTGGTCTTGCAACACAAAAACATCAATGTCGGGCTAGGAAGGGGTTTTCGGCATTGACCCTCCGATGCTCAAGTTAGTCTCCGGTGATGTAGAAAGTACCAAGAATGATGTAGTAAAGAGCGTGTGGAATGACGAAGTTGCACATACCCCCGCTTGTAGATGGAAACCTCTCTTTATAGTATCATTGTAGTGCTCGTGCACACATCTCAATGTGTATGCATGTTTTCCTAGGTGTCTTAGGAAAAGACAAGTCAAAAAGTGTCCTTGACATTCCTTAAGCAACCATGTAACTTTTTGATGTGATAGTCTTGTTAGGATGTATACTAAAAACCTAGCTTTTGTATGAATATTTATTTTGAAATGAGAATCACATTGGTCAAATGTCTGCATTTAGTAAAATGCAGTTGCCCATTTAATTTATATGGTAGATAACATAGTGTGTAGTGTCACACAGAAGATCATGTTATCAGTTCTTATAAATTATAAATAGTAACTTACAACCAAGATGGATTGGAACAAACCATTGGAATGGTTGTAGTGTAATTTGGTACTAGTTTATCTTGACTATAAAATTACACTAGTACACTATGTGTGTATTGAGCAAGCCATCTGGAATAGGGCTCACCCGAACCCATTTTCCGGCCTTTGAGCAATCTTTCGCTCCGGCTTCTCGTCCCTCAGAAATGTCGCGCGCCTCATTCTCATCCGCCAACGTACTCTTTCACAGCACCTCGTCCTTTGGATGCACCAATCCCGTCGGTTCTCTCCGTGTTGTCCTTCTCACTAACTGCGTCTTTCACTCGACTTCCTATGCTCCTAAGTTCTTGCACACTTAGACACAAGTGTTATTGGATGATCGGAAGAGTAAAATTGGTCGTACTCGATATTGTCGAAGTTCGCATCCTCATGGTTGTCTCCACCACCGCGAAAGGAAGGGGGGACACAGAGGTGCTGCAGAGTCGGCGTTCTCTCCAAGTTATAGGTGGTGGGGTAGTTGATCCTGTATTTCTCGAAACCAAACTTGCGGTTGGACATCTCTTCTTGATTAGAAATTAGGGATTTTTCAAAAGGGGAATAAAGGAACTTATGATCTTTACAATCTGGTGCCGTTAGACACTGAGATAACTTTGTGACTTGTCTTTATAGATATTGAATCTCGTCTTGGATACCACAACTACGATGTGAGGCTTCCTCAGTTGGAATCTGCCTTTCACAACCATGACCATGTCCATGATAACCCTCCGCTGGATCTTAATGAGCTCTGATACCAACTGACGCCAAGGAAAATATGTTTATTATTTTAGGGTGTAAAGTTGCAGAGGAATTAACAAGAAAACAAGAAAGAAATAACAAAAAAAAAATAACCTAAATTATGCTTAAACCTATTATGAAATCAAGAGCGCAAAGGAAAATAGATATAGTCGTAACGTGGCTTAAGCGAAACTAATTGATTCAATATCAAAATAATTTGTCATAAACATCATCTAAACATAGGTTTATATAACTCTCAAAATCCTAAAAAAATTTAAATGCAAAAAATAACCAACTAGATTTATCCCTTAAAATTTAGGATAAATTAACTAATAAGACTTAATTCCCTAAGATTTAGGATAAAATTAAATATAATTAAGAAAGAAATAAACTAAACTTATTTCATGGATAACTAATTTTAAAAAAATTTAAAATATATAAATCTGAATACTTTGAATTTTCTCCTACATCATAGTCTTATCTGAGAATATAAATTGATTGTGCTGCTCCTAGATTAGTGATTACTATTGTCTTATAGATGCATTGAACTTGTTTGAAGATCTTATAATTCATGGACAGCCACAATAATATCACATAATTGATACTGTATATTATTCTAGAGCATGAAGTTATAGAATGATTATCAAGAAAACAAGAGAGAAGTAACCAAAAAAAAAGAATAATCTAAATTAGGCTTAAACTTATTATGAAATCAAGTGAGCAAAAAAAAAAAAAGATGTAATCTGACTTAAGCGAAATTAATTGATTCAATATCAAAATAATTGTCCTAAACATAATCTAAATATAAATTTATATAACTTTCAAAATATTTAAAAAACATTTAAAAGGAAAAAAATAATCAACTAGATGTATTTCTTAAGATTTAGAATAAATTAACTAATAAAACTTAGTTCTTTAATATTTAAGATAAAATTTAATATGATTAAAAGAAAAAATAAATTAAACTTAATTCATGAATAACTAATTTAAAAAAAAATCTAAAATATATAAATCTGAATACTTTAAAGTCATAGTCTCATAGGAAATATAAATTGATCATGCTGCCTACTTCAGTGATTGGTACTGTACTACAGATGCATCGAACTTGTTTGAAGATCTTATAATTCATAGACAGCCACAATAATATCACATAATTGAGCAGAGACTGTGCACAAAACACACCTTAATTACGTGCACATTAATTAACTAATAAACTTATAATTATGTTTATGTTGATCTCTTCTAATAAACTAATAATCTTGATCAGGCCTGACAGGGAGATGGCCCTTCTCTTGCAGGCTCTTCGCAGTTTCATACAGGCTCTGGCTCACTGGCCTGAACTCCACTCCCAGCTGTCTCAGAGCTTGGTTTGAGAAATTATAAGGCTTTTTACGTGGATTAACCTCGTCAGAGCATCTGGAAGAACATATAAACAACAAATTTTAAGTCTCCAGTAGTTGAAATATATATACTCTGCATGTTGTTAAACAAACATAGACTTTAATGATCAGTAGAAACTTAGCATTCTTTTGTGATCATAACGCTGACGATTGCATCATTTTCAAGACTGATCAAGGAAAAAGCATTCTTAGAGTTGAAACATAGGATCACAGGTAAAGGTTACGTCCTGAGATTGAACTTTGTTAGATCATGGATTAGCTACTTACTGACAAAGTTAATTAAGTATGAAGATAGATGTGAAAGACCAATCGAAGATGAGTGAGTCGATCATTTTCTCGTCATTCTCTATTAATTATGAATTGGATTTTAAAAACAAGTTAATGCAGTTGCTATAGTCAATTACTTGTTGGGGACCGGGTACTCGGGGAAGAGCTTGGCGAGGGTCCGGACGACGTCTTCGCGGTGGAGGACGCGCTCGGCGCAGATGAAGCGCTTTCCGGCAGCGGCGGCGGCTTCGAAGACGCGGAGGTGCGCCGCCGCGACGTCCCGCACGTCCACGTACCCCTGCACCGCGTTGGCGAATCGCCTCGCCGACCCGTCGAGGTACTTGAGGATGTGTGCCGCGCTGGCGTTCACCTGCGGCTGCAGCAGCGGGCCCATCACCAGCACCGGATTCACCACCGCTAGCTCCACTCCCTTCTCCCGCGCCACCTCCCACGCCGACTGCTCCGCCACCGTCTTCCCGTAACAGTACCAATTCTGCTTATGCGAGATGTGTTTCTTTTACTATATATAATTCGCGCGAAAGTTTGATATTGACGTTTGATTAATGAATTAGTTGGTGAATTGCCTTGGTGTTCTTGCAGAACTCGAGGTCGCTCCAGCAACTCTCGTCGACGACCACCTCCGGGCCGCGGTTGGGATTCATGGTGACGGCGCCGATCGAGGAGGTGAACACCACGCGGCGGACGGTGCCGGCCTCCGCCGCCGCATTGATCACGTTCCTCGTGCCTCTCACCGCCGGCTCCACCATTTGCTCCTTACAAAAAAAAAAAAAAAAACAGATTTTGACGATGAAAACACACAAATGCGCGCGAGTATTTCAAGAAATTTGGGCTTTAGCTTACGGGATCGTCGGTGACCGGAGAGGCGGTGTGGAAGACGCCATGGCAGCCACGAATGGCTTCTAACAGGGCGTCGTAGTCGAGCAGATCAGCCTTGCAGAGGACCAGCCGCTCCGCCGCGCCTTCCATTGCCCTCAAGTGATCATTCTTCGGATCATCTTCAATCAACATTCGCAAATAAAAAGATGAATCAAATCAATATAATTAACAGCCTACAGCTCGAAGATCGAATCCTTTCACCTGGATTTCTCACAGTTCCTTTCACGGTGTACCCTTTCTCCAGCAGAAGCTTCACCAGCCACGAAGCAATGAAGCCGCCGGCTCCGGTGACGCATACCGTCTGCTCTCCGCCGATGATCACCGGTGCCGCCGCGACAACCATGCTGTAATAACAAGGAAGAACAGCGTAATTAACTAGCTATAGTTAAGGAAGTATGTGATCTCGCGATCAATTACTTATTGGTGGTGGCGCAGTTTGAAGGAGAGCTTGGTGGGGTGGGTGAGAAGCAAAGCAACAAGTAATGTGAGATTTATAGAACAAGCAATTGGAGTTGTCTCCATGGCGAACGAGGAGTAGGTAGAGGTGCACAATTAATAAACAAAAAGGATCAAGCTTTTCCCCAAGCTTCAGTATTACTGATCATGCCATGGAGTTGCAGGCATGCATTTTGACAGGCAAGTCTCACTCGGGTGTCTTCCAAGTCTCTCGAGAGATCTCCTCAAGTACCAGATTAGGTGAAGGTCTAGGTAGGTAAAATGCAGATTGATTAATGTGTTCATCAATCTCATAACCTAAACTTAACCAAGTGTTTAGTTTAAGCTTCAGAATTGAATGATTACTAGGGACAATTAATTGTGGCAAAAATGCGAATACGTTCGTCCCCAGTGCCCCGGCCAACCCGCCCCAAGGCCAACACGGAGGAGGTAAATCACGAGCGGCTACTAGTCTTTGGAATAGTGATTAGCACATAAAGGAGGCATTTACCTCGGCTTTGCCGAGATTCGAACCCCAGACCTTATTGTGACAACACCTCATGCGTTAACCACTAGACCCATCCGAGGGGACAATTAAGCTTCCAAATGAGCTGATGAAAAAGACATATTAATTTGGTCAGCAAGTATCATGATGACCACAAATTAATCTCATATCTTCTCGGAACTATGGTGCAGTGGTAGAGTGCATTCTCATTTTCTTAATCATTTAAGTATTGAGTCCTAGCTTCAGCAAATTAAAGGATGAATTTCCCTTAATAGGTAAATGTTGGGTTGATGGGCCGTCTGATATAAGTACTTTTCGATTTATTTTAGTGGTCGGTGAAAACTTCTATGGAACTGAATCGATCACTCTTAAGATTAATCAGTGTAAGCTGGATACATGGTGTCAATTAAAAAAGAAAGATTAATCTCATATATAACAAGATTCAAATGAGTCTCAAAGGCCTTCCTCAACTGAATCATATCATCTCCTTCGTCCACAAGATAATTAGATTTTGAACCAGTGGAGCATTTTGAGTAAGGTATCATTTTCTTAGAAAGAAAGAATTGGTGGAATTATACACTGTTCTAGTTGTTTTTGGAGAGGGAATTGGAGTAGGTGAAGGATGGAGTGAGAGAGGGTTTGGGAGACCCACACGGAATGCATGAGGATGAGCATGAAGATGCATTTGGTTTGGAATGGATATAAAGCTGTTTAAGTGAGCCAGCAGGGCAACTTTGAACTCAACAGAATGATTCTCCCCACTTTCCCTCTCGTAATTTCGTCATGCATAGGTCAGACTTAGGTCGGCATAGTCATAGATAACGTCGAATTCCATTTTGCCAACTTCAAGTACCTTAGGATTATGATAAAACATATAGAAAGTTTACATTTGATTTTGATGTGAGAGTTTATAGACTGTGTTGTTACCATTTCACTGTCTCCTATCAAAATTAAATAAAATTATATAAATAAATTAACAAGAGGCATTATGTTGGAATTTCTTTTTTCCTTGTGGAAAATAAATTTTATGTAGTTGGTCTCGAAGGAGAAGAATCACGGTGTTGGCCGGCAAATTTAGTTGCTGCCACAATTGATAATATATATTTATATATATATTCAGTGTATAAAGAATAATAATAATAATGATTGTATGGGTGCTTTAATTTAAAAAGGGAAAAGAATATGAACCGACCAAGGCAGTGATCCAGTGGGCAACGGGTCGGTTTGTGCTTGCCAGTGGCGTTGTGCCACACTCGAATCTTACTTTTATTTTTTTTTTTTTAAAAAGATGAATTTGTATTTATTTCAGTTGTGCTATCATTGATACGTCAGTATCTAACCTGCTTGCAGAGCTAGTTAGCTATGTAAGCTCACGGAGTCATTATTATCAGAATTACACTCGCTTGAGTTAAGCCGAGTTGCCGACCATATATTGATCTCCTGAACTGCCGGAGTGTCTGAGGACCCGAGAGCACTTGGGAACTTATGTCGGGAGTGTCATGTCTCTCTGGCCACCCGATAACCCAGGATAACTCAGGAGCTCGGGTACGTGTGGATTTTTATGGGACTGAGACTCACCGTAATGGACAGTTATAGATGTGTCCGTTAGACTTCTTCCAAAACTATAAGAAATGTGATATTATTTCCATATATACAATGCATCTACTTTATTTTATTTTATTTTATTTTTTAATCACATCTTCTCTTTATTAAACTATTTAAGGCTGATACGGTGAGTATTAAAATTGTCATGAAGATACAGCAGGTTAAAACGGTAGGTTGAGTTAAGTCAAACTCAAAAAATCAATGACCATCTCTTAGTGATTAGGGCGACCAGCCAGCTGTCTCATGGCCGATTCACCGACAGTATTTTGAGGTCAAGTTGATCCATCAGTCTTTTAAACCGACTTTAACTAATCTTTCTAGCAAAATAGAGCATTCGATTAGCCAGTTTTCTAGGTCAAATCCAACCAGTCTTCTAATCCGACCCATCAATCTTCTTGGTCGGGTCCAACAGTCTTCCAAGCCGGATCCAGCCAATCTTCCAGGTTGGGTCCAACCAGTCTTCCGAGCCGAGTTCGACCAATCTTCCTAGCATAGCAGAGCATTTGACCCATCAGTCTTCCAGGTAAGGTCCAGTAGTTTCCCAGGTCGGGTCCAGCCAGTCTTCTATGTCGGGTCCAGCCAGTCTTCCTGGTAGAGCAAAGCATCCAATATACCAGTTTACCAGGCTAGGTCCAGCCAATCTTCTAGGCCCGCCACTCTTCTCGACCGAGTCCAGCAGTCTTCCACGTCGGGTCCAGCCAGTCTTTTTGGACGGGTCCAGCCAATCTTCCTAGTAGAGCAAAGCATCTAATCGGCCAGTCTTTTAGGTCGAGTAGCCAGTCTTCCAGGTTGGGTCCAGCCAATCTTCCTGGCAGAGTAGAGCATCCGATCTGCCAGGCCGGGTCCAGCTAGTTTTCCAGGCCAGGTCCAACCAGCATTCATGGCAAGGTAGAGTATCCAACCCACCAGTCTTTTAGGACGGGTCCAGTAGTCTTCCAAACGAGGTCCAGCCAATCTTCCAGGTCAGGTCTAGCCAGCTTTCCTAGCAGAATAGAGCATCTGACCAGCTAGTCTTCTAGGTTGGGCCCAACAATCTTCTAAGCTGAGTCCAACTAGTCTTCCAGGTCGGGTCCAGCCAGTCTTCTTGGCATAACAGAGCATCCGACCAACCAATCTTTCAGGTCGGATCCAGTCAATCTTCCAAGTCGAGTCCTACCAATCTTCTAGGTCAGATCCTGCTAGTCTTCCAAGTTTGGTCCAATTAGTCTTCCTGGCAGAGAAGAGCATCTAACCTGCCAATCTTTCAGGTCGGGTCCATCTAGCCTTTCTGGCAGAACAGAGCATCTGACTCGCCAGTCTTCTAGACCCAGTTGAGCCAGCCAGGTTTCATGACAGAGCAGAGCATTTGATCCACCAGTTTTCCTAATCAAGACGAGCCAACCAGTTTTCTTGGCTAAGCCGACCAATTTGCCTGATAGAGTATAGCAAAACAAACCATTAGGCCCATCAACCATTTTGTCTCATTTACTGACATCTAGATAAAGGTCACTATAGGATCGAAAAGAATTTAGATATCTCCACAATGGTATGATATTGTCCACTTTGGGTCTCAGCCCTCATGGTTTTACTCTTGGGCTCTACCCAAAATGCCTTATGCCAATGGAGATATCTTTCTCTTATAAACTCATGATCTTTCCCATGTGTTTTCAATGTGGGACTATGTTTGCAACCTTGCAACCCCAACAATCACATGATCACCCTCTGACATCTTTGTCTGGACAGGACCCTCTGACACCTAAACAAGGGTATCATAACCCTCTGACACTTATACAGGGTATCATGACCCTCTGACATCTTTTATCTTGATATGACCCTCCTATAAAATGTCTTGCCCTGTAGGCCAAAAAGGGAGAGGGAGGGAGAAGACGCCTTGCTACATGCACTTACCTTCATTATGCTCTGCACTGTTCATCTTCTTTATTCTTGGCATCATTGGAAACTGACTTTAGCATCTGAGTGGACGATCGAGGTAGCCTGATCTCCATTCTAATCACTCCTTCGCTCTTTCACTCTCCCCAAGCTCTTCCGATGATGGGGGCAGCTCACCTACCTCCTCCTGATTTCTAGCTCAAAGTCCTTCTGCCATCAACATCCTTGCCCTCTCATTAACTTGTCTGTCTACTTGGTACCCCCGACTCCACACCATCCTCTAGCTTCATGCCATCGCCTCCAGCTCCGCACTATCACCTCCGGTTCCATGCCGCTTTCGGTCCACTCTGGCGGATCTGGTATGCTTTACATTCAATTTCTATGTTCTTCATTACAATATTATTTATTTTCTATCATCGAAGGATGACTTGAGCGTCGAAGGGCCGGACGAGGACAACCCTTGTCTATTTTCTCCACCTTGTAGACATCATTGACTGAAGACTTTCTGACACCTTTGGTCCTTCTCTTTTTTGGGGGTCCAACGACTCAGTCAATATAAAAGACAACTCATCACCCTTCTCTCCCTCCGGATCGTGGTGACTCGATCAACATTCTAGTCACATCACTGACCTTCCATCTGACTCAGCCTTTGGATGAGATCAAAGGCATTATGATGACTTAGGTAAATGATGGGACATCATCGAGGTAACTCTTGGTGTGCTCTTTAATATGTGTTATTCTTCCTAAAGTTGACTATGTCATTAGGAGAAGCTTTTGACGTCATCGCTCCATGGTGTGAGGTAGATTTCTACCATTGTGTCATCGCCCCATGGTGGGAGGTAGATAAATATATTGTTGATTTTTTTATATATACAGGTACCCAAATCTTACATTCCGACAAAATCCTACAGTAGATAATCCTGTAAAGTACCACAGGATAATTTTGATGTGATCAACCAAGTTAAGTTAGAACCTATGTATTTGATGTATTGTGTCAGAGTGTGTAGGGACTTAGGAACACAAGAAATCAAGCAGAAGATGTGAGTGAAAAGGATGGCATGGGAAATGAGTCGACGGGCTCTGTGCATCCGAGGGATTAAGTGTTGGTCCCCATGGTTGTTTTGATGTGATCAATCAAGTTAGTTAGGTCCTGTTTGTTTTGATCCCTATATCTAAGTGTGTAGGAGTTTAGGAGCACAGGAAGTCGAGCGAAAGATGCAACTAGCGAGAAGGATGGCACGGGAAGGGAGCCGATGGGCTCAGTGCATCAGAAGGACGAGAGAGTTGCGGAAGAGTATACCGGTGGGCGAGAAGAACGTGCACGACGTTCGAGGGACGTAAAGTCGAGACGGAAGACTGCTCGAGGAGAAGGCCGGGAATTGGGTTCGGGTGAGCCATATTCCGGTTGGTCACAATCACCCAAGCAAGCAGAACCAGAGCAAGTCAACCGAAAAGTTGACTTGACAAGTGTTCGGTCGACCGAACGTCTTTATCAGTCGACTGAACCCCTATCATCAAAGACCAGTTGTTGGTGACACGTCAGCAACCAACCGTTGGTGAAGTGATCGGTCGACCGAACCTTCTGATCAGTCGACCGAACCTTCTGATCGGTCGACCAAACCAAAGATAAACCAGAGACCTGGTCGAACGATTTGATCGGGCCAGATCAGGTGGAGACCGTTGGCTGATCGGTCGACCGAACCTTCTGATCGGTCGACCGAACCGGAGATAAACCAGAGACATGGTCGAGTGATTTGATCGGGCCAGATCAGTGGAGACCGTTGGTTGATCGGTCGACCGAACCTTCTGATCGGTCGACTGAATCAGAGATAAACCAGAGACCTGGTCGAGCGATTTGGTCGGGCCAGATCAGGTGGAGACCGTTGGTTGATTGGTCGACCAAACACCGTGATCAGTCGACTGAACGCAGGCTCGATCCAGAGAGACTGCATCTGGACAGAAGGCTGAGCAGGTTCAGCAGGTTCGGTCGACCGAACCTAAGGATCGGTCGACTGATCCCTCTCGAGTCAAATTCTGATCCCGAAGATCAGGTAATCTGATAAATTCTGGAACCCCTATATAAAGGGGCCTCGAACAACTATTCGCACATCAACTCTGTATTCATTTCTAGCAATAGTTTTGAGATTCTAAGTGTGTAAAAGACTTCTCCACCTTTAGAGAAGGAGATCGTTGGTGTGCTTTTCATCGCCTTGGATTAACAATCGTCTTGGTTGTAACCAAGTTAACTTCTGGCAATTCACCCCCCTCTTGTCGGCCCCGTTGCACCTTCAATTGGTATCAGAGCCCAACAGCCTCAGAAGGACTAACCGCCGACTGAAGCACAAAGATCAAGACAATGGCCGGAGCGAACATTCATCCCCCAAAGTTCAATGGAGATTTCGTTACGTGGAAGCAAAAAATGGAGGTATTTTTTAAAACATACTTCGATATTCTTATTACTATGAAATATGATTTTGTAGCTCCAAAAGATAAAGAAGAGTACCAATGGATGAAGAAGGAGCAAGCAGATTTCATTGCAAATGGAAAGACAGAATTTCACCTGCTCAGTGTTCTACCACCCCAGGAGGTAAGTCGAATCGGAAGCTACGACTCCACGAAAGGCCTCTGGGAAAAAATTTCTGGAGCTTCACGAAGGTATCTCAGAAGCAAAATAGGCAAGGCGGGACATCCTCCGAACTTAACTGACAAACCTCCGGATGAACAACGGCGAGAAGGTAGCGCAACTCCAAGCGAGAGTCAAAGATCTAATAACCCAACTGACCAACCTCGGAGAATCAGTAACAAATCGAGACTCAATCCAGTACGCGCTCAATGCCTTCCCAAGAACTCCAGAGTGAGCGTCCTTAGTAGATGCTTACTACATCTCTAAGGATTTTGAGGTAAGTAGTTTAGAAAACTTATTCTCTACATTCGAACTTCACGAATCTCGTATTGCAGAGCCTAAACAAATAGAGAAGTTAAACCTCAACGTTGCCCTACAAGCAGAGATGGACGATCTCGACTCCGAAGTGTCGATCGACGAAACTAAAGCGACACTATTGATAAGAAAACTAAATAAATTTATTAAAACTAACAAATTCAGATCGCAGTCGAAAAAGTATCAACGCTACAAATGGACGATCCGATGCTACAATTGCAATGAGGAAGGACACATCAAGGATGATTGCCCCAAGTTGAAGAAAAGGCACAAAGAGAAGTCTCAGAAACCGACGTCCTCTACACGCATAAGTCTCAAGGCTACATTGTATGATACTTCATCCTCCGAGTCAGAAGTCGAAGACTTCTCAGGAGTAGCACTGATGGCCAACCATCTCTTTGAAGATGACTCGAACTCAGCGATGAGCATAGATCAAGGGGGACAATCAGAATAGGAGAGCTACAATGAAGGGGGAGCATCACCAAGTGAGGTAAGTAAGGTACGTGATTTAACCCTACTAAGTCTTTTCGATTTATAAAGGTACTTACGAAATATCTAGCAAAATTAGAAAAAGAAAATGCTAAATTGAAATTAAAATTAGAAGAATCATGCTCCTTAGAGTTATTTAACAACCTAAAAATAGAAAATTATAGTTTGAAATTACAAATTGAAAACTTGAAAACTGTTGCATGTTCAAAAATAAATGGTTTTCAAAAATCAAAACTTAAAATTTATGGAAAGCTAAATTGGTATATAAGAAAACATCAAGGACAACTTAGAAAAATTCCCAAGACTTATGTACCGTCCAAATATTTAGCTAACCCTATAGCAAGGAACCTATACTGGGTTCCAAAATCTTTACTAAGTTAATCTTTTTTGCCTAAGTTAAATTTTTAGAACTTATTCTTGAAAATAATTTTAAAATTTTACATAGAACTTTCTTAAAGAAAATTAAACAGTGAGTTTTTTTTATGAGGCTTTGTCTAAGGAAGTGGTTGTTGTTCCAATAACCAAGAAGGCCTAGTGCCTCGCCATGACCTGGAAGTCGAAATATCGAAATCAAATGTTTAATTAACTTTCTGATAAAAGTATTAAAAATAAAATTTAATGCTTTGAAAAGTTTTTAAACATTTCCTTGGAAATTCTTCAACAATATTTTTTCATTAAATTTTGACTTAGAATTTTTTAAAAAAAAAATTGAAATTTTGACGCAAGAAAAATTCTTTTCTTTAACTTAAAATCACTTTTGAAATGACTAAGAAAAAATTTTTACCCTGTTTTTTTCTGTGATCGAAGGGGGAGAGTTAAGTAACAAGTTTAGGGGCAAGTTTAAAGGGCATTAGGAAAATTAATTTTTTTTAATCTTTTTATGTTTCTAACTTATGCAAATTCTATTATTGCAATTTTTTATGCTTAAAATGTTAGTTTAGTAATTTTTAAAATTACTATTTGTTTGTTTTTACCCTAACTTGAACGTGGGTTGATGCACATCAAAAAAGGGGAGATTGCTGGTCCCCGTGGTTGTTTTGATGTGATCAACCAAGTTAATTAGGTCCTGTTTGTTTTTGATCTTTGTGTCTAAGTGTGCAGGAGCTTAGGAGCACAGGAAGTCGAGCGGAAGACGTAGCTAGTGAGAAGGACGGCACGAGAAGGAAGTCGACGGGCTCGGTGAGTCTGAAGGACGAGAGAGTTGTGGAAGAGTACACCGGTGGGCGAGAAGAACGTGCACGACGTTTGAGGGACATAAAGTCAGGACAGAAGATTGCTCGAGGAGAAGGCCGGGAATTGGGTTCGGATGAGCCATATTCCGGTTGGTCGCAATCACCCAAGCGAGCATAACTAGAGCAAGTCAACTGGAAAGTTGACTTGACAAGTGTTCGGTCGACCGAACGTCTTTATCGGTCGACCGAACCCCTATCATCAGAGACCAGTTGTTGGTCACACGTCAGCAACCAACCGTTGGTGAAGTGATCGGTCGACCGAACCGGAGATAAACCAGAGACCTGGTCGAGTGATTTGATAGGGCCAGATCAGGTGGAGACTGTTGGATGATCGGTCGACTGAACCGGAGATAAACCAGAGACCTGGTCGAGCGATTTGGTCGGGCCAGATCAGGTGGAGACCGTTGGCTGATCGGTCGACCGAACGTCGTGATCGGTCGACCGAAGGCAGGCTCGATCCAGAGAGGTTGCATCTGGACGGAAGGCTGAGCAGGTTCAGCAGGTTCGGTCGACCGAACCTAAGGATCGGTTGACCGATCCCGCTCGAGTCAAATCCTGATCTCGGAAATCAGGTGATCTGATAAGTTCTAGAACCCCTATATAAAGGGGCCTCGAACAACTATTCGTACATCAACTCTTTATTCATTTCTAGCAATAGTTCTGAGCTTCTAAGTGTGTAAAAGACTTCTCCGCCTTCAGAGAAGGAGATCGTTAGTGCGCTTTTCATCGCCTTGGATTAACAATCGTCTTGGTTGTAACCAAGTCAACTTCTGGCAATTCACCCCCCTCTTGCCGGCCCCGCTGCACCTTCATGAAGAGTTGCGGAAGAGTACACCGATGGAGATAGAAGGACTTGTATGGAGCGTCCAAGGGACGAGAAGCCAGGGAGGAAGTCTGCTCGAGATAAAGATCGGAGTTGGGTTCGGGTAACGTCAACTCTAAAGGGATGAATCATCACCTAAGCGTACGAAGGTCAAAGAATTCCAGGCGCTCGGATTCCTTCCAAGCACTCAAACTCTAGGCTCTTTGATACCTTCCAGGCACCTGAATCATTTCTAGTGCCTAGATTGGGTGGCCACATTGGCAGGACTCGTTGTCGAAACGGATCAGGATAGTGATGATATCAGCAGACTCTAGGCTCTCGAATTGCCTCCAAATGCCTAGATCGAGAAAGTCATCCAGAGACGTTGAGCGAACCGTTGCCAGCTGAGTAGATCGAGTTTGTCGAATCCAAGCGCACAGACCGCTTATAGGTGCCCGGAATCTACCACGTTAGCAAACAGTCAGATCGAATATGAAGGCTATAAAAGGAGGGTTGGTGCTCGAAGTTCAGTGCAACACACTTGTATTCACTTTCATTCAGTCTTATTGCTTTCATACTTAATCGTTGTAAGGAGCTTCTCTTGGGGTTGCAAGTTGCAAACATAGTCTCACATTGAAAACACATAGAAAAGATTATAAGTTTATAAGAAAAAAATATCTCTATTAATATAAGGCATTTTGGGTAGAGCCTAAGAGTAAAACCATCAGGGTTTAGGTCTAAAGTGGACAATATCATACCATTGTAGATATATCTGAAATCTTTTGGTCTTAACAATTGGTATCAGAGCAAGGTCACTCTTCACCAGACGAACTGTCGGAAGAAGCACGAGCTATAGCCATGATCCAAGATCAAACCATGTGAGTGAAATCTTGAACGAAGTAAGGGAGACCTTGAGCAGATCAGTGACCTGATACTTGAGGGGAGGCCCTGAAAAGGTTAAGAGTCACTCGATTCTCGAGGGGTGACCTTGAGCAAGTCAAGAGTGACCCGATCCTCGAGGGAGGACCCTGTGGTCCTTTGTTTGAGGGAGATTGCTGAGTTGCAAGGTTGCAAACATTCTCCCACATTGAAAACACATGGGAAATATCATGAGTTTATAAGAAAAAGATATCTCCATTGGTATAAGACATTTTTGGTAGAGCTCAAGAGCAAAATCATGAGGGTTTAGACCCAAAGTGGACAATATCATACCATTATGGAGATATCTGAATTTTTTTTGTCCTAATAGCTTCTCCGCCTTCGACTTAGTCGAAGAAGGAGTTTTTCTTTAATGCTTACATTTGCCTTGGATTAACGATCATGTAGGTTGTAATCAAGTAATTTCTTGCCTCCTTACTTTAATTTATGTTATTATTTTGTTTAATTAAAGTGTGTCCTTGCTAGCTAGTTAGCAATAGAATTTGTTAACTTTAATTGCATGTTATTTACCCCCTCTAGCCAGTCCACTCGATCAAACAAATCCGACCCCATATTCCACCCATCTCTCACTACTACAAAATGAGCCTAAGATATCACTTTGAGAGCAACACTTTAAAAAATGTTGTCATATATCATATTTTTTTAAAAAAAACATGCAACACTTTCAAATAAGTGTTGCATTATAATTAAATTGCAACACATTTTTTAGAAGTGTTGCACTTGAATTAGAAAAGACAATACTTTTTAGAAGAGTTGTAATATAAATACATAAGTTATAATTAAACCCTAAGTTTAATTTCTCCCCTCTCCCAATTTCTTTCCCTTTCCCCGATTCCTCTTCCTCTTTCCCCGATTCATCACCGCCGCCTCCCTCTCGCATCACCCTCTCATCGCGGCCGAGTGAGAACCACCGCCGCCCCATCTCTTCCACTTCACTCCAAACCCTAGCCTCCCAATCCACCAGAGTCGACCACTCTCTCTTGCGGATCTACTGCCCCTCTCGTCCGAGCGTCTCTGCCATCTCAACTACCATGGGCACAAAACATTGTCATGCTCAGTTCTATGTCACCACCGTGAGCAGATCTCGACGCTCACCGTCCCCTGAGCCCTTGTCGTTGCCACTATTCCAGCCGAGTAGATGCCCCTTCTCCTGTTTGTACGACTACCACACTAGTCCATGTCCGGCCACCTACAGTCGTAATCCTATCCGTAGCCACCCCAGTCATTCCACAGTTGTTGCCAGCTCCGTTGATACTCCGACCAGCTGTAGGGTTTTCCGCCTGAACACTGGAGCTATCATCAGAGAAGGAATTGCTGTTTTGCCATCGGTGAAGGTAAATTTGGGATTAGATCAAATTTGCTCAGTTTGTTAACATGAATCTGAACATTCATTTGGTTCATTGTTGGATTAATTAAGTGTTTATTAGCATTAGTTTTCTTCAAAATGGTTTCGTTTGTTTTTCTCTCTTTTGATGGCTTCAGTGAGCTGTTTTTTATTGATTTTTTTTCATTCGGGTGGATTTCAACTTGTTTTGGAATATTGGGGGTTTTTGTTCTTATCTTAGTGTTATTAAAGTTGTCAATTATTTTTTACTCGTAAAATGTTAAGTTTAATCCTTCTCTTGGAGATGCGTGGCTAAGTTTGTGCAATTGTATTGGAAGAAGGGTGATTTATTTGCTGCAAAGAATTACTTCATGCTTGCTTTAAGCAAGGTAATTTTCTTGTTTCACTCGCTTAGATCTTTATTCATTGTACTGATAGGATGCTAAGATGTTCTGATATGAGATTGTGATGTTGTTGTGTTGCGGCCCAGGATCCCAATAAAAGAATACTCTATCAACTATCCATGCTTAAAAGAAAAATGGCTCAAGGCAAGCACTTACGTTTTCTGGTTCTTAAGCTTCTTTTGCCATTTTAGCTTGGTGGATTTTATATTAGGAAGGAGAGCTGATTGCTATAATGAGAATTGATGAAACAATTAATCATGCTATTATTGGAATATTTTTCTAGTAATTTCATTATCGAATGTATGAGTAGCTTTATCTAAAGATGCATTTTATTAAAGAAATCCATTCATGGATTTAGAAATGTTTAAGTTTTACAAGATTCTAATGGTCCATTGGGTGCCTTAGGAATACAAAAGAAATTAAAAGGCAATTTGCATTTTAGATTAATACTAATCAAGTTGTAATTTTGAACCTTAGATGCTTAAAATGAAAGGTGGAAGATGCCTTGAAGCCTAGAACACCTATTGAACAAGTGTATTACTTTCATTTCTTATGTCTCTATTGATGATATCAAGTTCTTTAAACTCTTGGGAAATTCTCTTTCTTTTTCTTATGAGTATTGAACATCAGGGATCTAAAATCCTAATATTTAGTTCATACTTGTTTTTATATGTTACCGATGATTGGCATTTTCTATTGAGAAAGGTTGAGTATGAAACACCAATGGAAATGGTTTTGATAATGACTATTGAACCTGGATTTGGTGGGTAGAAGTTTATACCAGAAACAATGGATAAGGTTATTGCACCGACTATTCTGTCTTAAATTTGTGATATTCCTTACCTTTTTTGCTCTTTTAAATTCTATTCATTCGTATCTCTCAATTTCCATTTTAGGTACACGCATTGAGAAAAAATTTCCAAACCTTGATGTAGAGGTGAGTAAGGTCTCCCTTTTCTTGTGCATTAGTGTAGTTCTCTTAGTATATTTATTAAATATCTTATTAGCTTGGGAAACTCTGTCCCTTCCATCATCCCAACTTGGGGAAAGTGGACATTTGCTCGATGATTCTTTTGTAACAGAAACCTATTGGAATCATTTTCATCCCTGTATTAGTTTTATGTCTTGCATACAACAGCCTTAAGGCTCCAGGAAAGTTTGATTGTCTCTGGAAAATTAATCTAGTATGTTGTTGCCATATATTTACAAATGTAGATAGTTCTTAAAGATTTGTAGAAGTAGATGCAGTTTATTTCCTTGGTTCTGGTGACTGATTTACTATTAGAAAAGAAGGAAAAATATTATTGAGTATGCTATGCTTCTTGTTTCGAATTCTTGGGCATTTAAGATGTTTAGTTCCTTCATCTGATATTAAACTTGTTGACCTGTTTAGTTTATTGTCAAAGCTCTGGTGTGTATAGAAAGATGATTTATGTAGAATGTGAAGATTCATTAACTGGTTATTTCACTCCAACTTGACCTGAATTTATCGGTCTTTCTACTATTTATATTGTCTAAGGTTCTAAGAAGTTAAATGGAAAAATACAGCTACAAGCATCTTTGGTTATATGCTCGATATGGCTCAATGTGGTTTTCTAAACTCATTTTATTCTTTCTGGAGTTGATAAGATGTTCTTGCTTTTAGCTGACTTGGTGATCTTGATTGGTGGCTGCATGTTTTGTTTACTCAATTATTTCTCTTTACTGCTTACTTTATTCTTGAAGAAGAAATAGTTAACATGCTTGTGACCAAGAGTCTTATGTACTTGTTATACATGCCTAAAATAACATATTAGGATACTTAGCTTTGAGTGTAGGTAGCCAAGCTTTATCAGTGAAGTTCAATATACTCTTGTTAGTTTACTTTTATTTTGCTCCGTTTATGTTAATTGATTGTGTTTCTTTATATTCAATTGCAATCATAGTTTCTCTCGAGTTTGCATGGTAATGATTGTTGCTTTGTGTTTTCTGCATGGGTATGTGGACAAGTATGTCAAGGTATAGTTGTATTTGAGAGGTGGTTCATTTTTAGCTATGGCACACAGATTTGTATAGCTATGTAGAATTGTATGCCATAAAAGAATTGTGATGATTCGAGTTTTGAAATGAGCTTCACACTACAATATGTATATGGGAAAGTTATGGGTGCCAACATGTTTATGCCACGTGGAGGGATTCATGAAGATATTAATTGATAGATTTTGTGTAATACTTTAGTTTACATATATTTAGATGTCAATAGTTGGCTTTTTGTAAAATTTTAAGGAGAATATAGTGTGGTACAACTATTGTAATACAATGATCATATTTTGGATAATCTATTTTGTAGAATTACTTTTGATTGGATGATAAAATTATATTATTAATAATATATTCATGAAAAAATAAGTGTTACTATTAATAGGCAAAAGTATTAGCTTTTTAAAAATAAAATATAAATATAAGTGTTGCATATGAAGCAATAAGTGATGCATTTAAGAGGTAAAAAAATTAATAAAAAGTGTTGCATTTGTAAAGAAAGTGTTGCATCATTGGGTTAAAAATTTATAAAAAGTGTTTCTATTAATAATAAAAGTGTTGTTATTTCTCAAGAGTAACAAAAAAATAAGCGTTACTTTTCAGAGAAAAATGTGTTGTATATAAAGAAATGTTGCCTTTGCTATATATCGCAACAGTTCAAGAAAGTGTTGCCTAAAATGGCAAAAGCGTTGTGTTATATCTAACATGAAAGGACTTTAGAAGATAGAGTCACAAGTGTTACCTTAGGCATAATGCAACATTTATAGGGTCAAAAATAACACTTTTTGGGTGATGCCTTAGGCTCAATTTGTAGTAGTGTTTGTGTCATCGCTCCATGATGCGAGACAGCTCCTGCTATATATATATATATATATATATATATTTCTAGAGTGATTGACTTGACTCTACATAAGCTTCTTATCAACTATCAAGGTAAACTGGAAAGAGCTCACAGTAAGCCCATCAATCCAACGTTCGTACGTCAACCGATCATTAAAAAAATTTATCCATTAATTCGTTGAAATAGAACTCGATCGTTAGTCCTTAAAGGCATTTTGTTGTCGCTGCATCATTGACCCATGATAACAATAAATTATTGTTGTAGCAAAAAGTAATTTACTCACCCCAGGTGCCCCTTATTGCCTCACCGATTATTCCTAAATTATGTAAAGAGAGGTAAATCACGGGGTTAATTTATAGTCAATCACCACAACAAAAATTAAGCCATTTAGGGACTAATTTTGCAACGAATTCCAAAAAAAAAATCAATGCAAAATGCATTTGTATGAAATATGCGACAAAAAAATCATTACAAAAAAGGCATCCCTAAATTTTGCGACAAAAAACTAGAAATTCATTACAAAATTTGCAATAAATATAATATTCGTTGTAAAATTCATTGCAAATTTATAACGAAAAAATATATTCATCTCAATGTTCAACCACACAAAAAATTTGGTTTCTACAATGAAAACCCATTATCGTTGCAAATATGTAATGAATATCTAAATGTGTCGTAAATTCCAATGAAAATTAATTCATCGTAAATTTACAACAAAAATCAGAATTCATTTTAAATTAAGAAAGAAAATCAAATTTCGTCTCAAATATGCAACTAAAATCCTAATTTGTCACAAAATTGCGACGAAATCAGATTTTCATTGCAAATTACAACGAAAATCAGAATTTGTCACAATTTCCAATGAATTTTATTTTCATAATAATATGTGATGTAAATCATATTTTGTTGCAAATTTTTGCCAAAAAAAATGAATTGGTCGCAAATTGAGATGCATTCATTGCACTTTTGACTTTCCAACAAAAATACATTCATTGCAATTTCCAACGAAATTTTATCTTTGTCGCAATTTGTGATAGAAATCATATTTCGTTGCAATTTGCAATAAAAATCAGAATTTGTCACAAATTACAAAAAAAAAAAAAAAAAAACTGCATTCGTGCAAATTTACAACGAGAATCTGATTTCATTGCAAATTAGTAATAAAAAATAAAATCATAATCATAATTCATTACAAATTACGATGAATTTTGATTTCATTGGAAAGTTTCAATATAACATTATATTACGATAAATTTACAACAAATCATTTTCGTCGCAAAAGTCTAAAAAATTACCAATACCTCTCTATTCGAAAGTTTACCATATATACAAATTACATTGTTATATAATACAACAAAACTAAATATAATACAAACAAATACAACAAAAATAAATACAAACATAATAATAAAATAAACCAAATAAATTCATCGTCAACAATATACAACCATATTTCATATCCAAATACAACTAACTAACAACATTTTCAATACAAGGAACAATTAACCAAGTTACAATAGCCAACAACACAATTAACAACAAAAATAAATACCACAAATTACAACAAACATAATATCCAACAATCTCATATGAAAATGTCTCAAAACTAAAGAAAGATAAAATAGAAGATAATATGGTACTCAAAAGATCTTTCTTATTTCAATCTTCTTCTTCACATAAAAAATAAATAAATAAAAAGTATCATTTTTGATAAAAAAAAATCTTATAAACTAACACAAAAATAAATATGTAAAGACTTACTTATTTTTATGTGGATTTTCAATCTTAACCTCACCAACTATGTTTGAAACAAAAAATAACAGTACTAATCAAAAATATAAAAATAAAGGATTTACAAATTCAATAAAATAAAAAAAATCAAAAATACTAAATTCAAACATTCATGCATTATCATCGTCGTCGGCATCATCACCCGTACCGGGAGGAATATAACTTGGACAATAGCTAAACTTCAAAAAGTGTTGCATAATAAATTCTTGTTGTCAACACATTGCTATTATTTCTTGATTCCTTTGTGAGTTTTGTTGTTGTATTTCTTGAATTTGAAATACTTTTCACATATTATACCTTTTAAATTGCTAACTTCTTCAGTTAAATCATGGATATGTGGCATTACTGTTGGTAGGGTAGAAGAAGAAAAAAATCCATGAGAAATATTATGGGTTCTGCTCATATAACTCATACTTAATATCCTTCCCCCTTTAACTCTCCTAGACGCCTCTAGCCATAACTTCAAATTATTACTAACAGATGACTCAGATAGGGTATTATCATCGTCATTAGCTAAACTTCTCTGTGATAGTGATAGTTGATCATATCTCTCCTATGAAAAATTAAAATTTTAATTAGAAAAGATACAAAATTAATAAAATCTAAGTTATAAATTAAGATTAAAGATTAACTCAAACCTTAATAGTTCTAACTTTATCTAACTCCAAGTTTTATCCTTTTTTTTTAAGTTTGAACGAATGTGTATAAAATATGTCTCCTTTCCCAATTCCTTGGACTAAAAATAATATAGTTAGAAATAATATAACAGTCTTAATTAGATTAAAAATTACTATTCTACATGAATGTTCCTGATATTTATAGATCTTCCTGCATATATTGCAAATAACTCTCTAGAATTATATACTTGATTTATTTTATTTTGGTGACTCTTTTTTTTTGTCTCAACACTTTGCCAATAATTGGATATCTTACTTCAATTGTTCGACCTGATGAAGGTTAGCTTTTTCCCACTATTCTTGGCATAATTCAATACATGTCGAATGTGATCACCACATTTTTTTTAAAAAAAAATCTTCTAATTTCCATCTCTTGATAAAGGTCCCAAGTGAATAACCACTAAAAAGGAAAAAATAATTAATTATATATTTACTTAATTGTTTCATATATAAAATTAACCGGTTATACCTTAAACTCGGACCACCAGAGTTCTTTTGTGAGTCCTAGAGTGCTTCAGTATGACATTGAGTCCCCTCTCCAATGTTGGTGCAATATCCCTTAGGGTCAAGGTTGGCCAGGTTAACTAAGCTTGAGTTGGCTCAAGCTCGAGTCTTGATGTTTGGGTTTCGATGTTTGACAATACATGCAGACAATACATGGAGATTGTAGGTGCAATTGTTCATGTGGGGAGAGTATGAAGAAGAGTCAAGTAGGTCAAGGTTGACTAGATACTTGACTGGAAAATCCTGGTGAGTGAAGCCAGGTGAAAGTCCTGGTAAGTGAAGCTAAGTAGTTGTGGAAAGTCCTAGTGAGTGAAGCTAGGTAGAAGGAAAGTCCTAGTGAGTGAATCTAGGCAGTTGAAAGTCCTAGTGAGTGAAGCTAGGCAGAAGGAAAGTCCTAGTGAGTGAAGCTAGGCAGTTGAAAATCCTGGTGAGTGAAGCCAGGTGAAAGACCTAGTGAGTGAAGCTAGGCAGAAGGAAAGTCCCGGTGAGTGAAGTCGGGCAGTTGAAAATCCTAGTGAGTGAAGCCAGGTGAAAGACCTAGTGAGTGAAGCTAGGCAGTATGGGAAATCCTGGTGAGTGAAGCCAGGTGAAAGACCTAGTGAGTGAAGCTAGGCAGTATGGGAAATCCTGGTGAGTGAAGCCAGGTGAAAGATCTAGTGAGTGAAGCTAGGAAGTATGGGAAATCCTGGTGAGTGAAGTCGGGTGAAAGACCTAGTGAGTGAAGCTAGGCAGAAAGGAAGTCCTGGTGAGTGAAGCCAGACACAGGAAATCCAGATGGATCAAGGTTGATTAGACATCTGGTGTTGGGAATTCCAAGTAGGTCAAAGGATTTGACCGGATACTTAGCACGAGGAAATCCAGATGGATCAAGGTTGATCGAACATCTGGTGTTGGGAAGTCCAAGTAGGTCAAAGGGTTTGACCGGATACTTGGCACGACGAAATCCAGATGGGTCAAGGCTGATCAGACATCTGGTGGAAGTCCAAGTGGGTCAAAGGGATTGACCGGATACTTGGTGAGGGAGTCCTAGCAGGTCAAGGGTGACCGGATGCTAGGCATGACGAACCAACAGGTCATGGTTGACCGGATGTTGGTGTAGGGGACTTTGGACTTATTTTTGGGCAAAAACAGGAGCTGAATCGATCAGCCGATCGATTGGGTGAGTCCCCGCGACAAGCCTCCTCCCAATCGATCAGTGGATCGATTGGGGAGAATTGTCGCACGAACAGAAAGCCTCCCAATCGATCAACCGATCGATTGGGAGACTCCAATCGATCGGGCGATCGATTGGGAGTTGTGACTTTGCGCGATAAGCCCTGGATCGATCGGCCGATCGATCCAGGCAATTCCCAGGAGCACAGAGGCGCTCTGGATCGATCGGCCAATCGATCCAAAGCCTCCCCAATCGATTGGGAGCAATCCAATCGATTGAGATTTGACCGTTGGCGTCGTATTTAGCTGTTGGCGAGCGTTTCTCTCAGTAGAGCTCTCGGTTTTACTCCTCCAGCGAGCACAGATCTTCACAGCGACTTCTCCACAGCTCTCACGCCAGATCTTGAAGGTTCTTGGAGGCTTGTGCTGGTGCACGTCCAAGTCAAGAGGCGAGGAAGAAGCTAGGGTTAGGGTTTCTTGTGCATATCTTGTAAGCTTTTGCTTGTATTGTATTTCCCTTCCCTTTCTTCTTGTACTGTGAGCTTGTAGGACTTCTCCGCCTTCGGTAGTTACCGTAAAGGAGTGTTTTCATAGTGGAGGGTGCGTGAGTGTGTGGATCCTTGGACTAGTCACTTCTCCTTGAGGTGGATACCAAGTAAATCCTTAGTGTTAGCGTTGAGTGTTGTTTTCTTATATATTTCGCTACACATCATCGCAAGAAGCAAGCAACGCCAAGCACGAGAGTGCGACGAGCTATTCACCCCCCTCTAGCTACATTTCGGTCCCAACATCCAATAGTTATTCATGATTTGATTAATCTCGCGAATAACACTTATAAATTTTTAAATCTATCATAAAGTTACAAATAAACAACATTAAATAATTAAGATAGTTGAAAAATTATAATATTTTAATACTTATGAGTCTCCTAAATGGACTATATGCTCTCGAGTATTAATAATCTGAGTAGATGAGTGTTTGGCGGGTATCAGTAACTAATGTGGCGAAAGTGAATGGGAAGGTCCTGTCGGCGAATGGAGTGGGGAAGGTGAATGAGAAGGTCTTGCCAATGACTAGCCATGTGAAGGTCCTGTTGACAACTGGCCATGTAAAGGTCCTGCTGGCAACTAGCCATGTGAAAGTCCTACCGGTGACTAGCCATGTAAAGGTCTTGACTGAGAGGAGGGGAGGGGGCGTAGGTACTGTGCTGGCAGACAGTGAATCAGTCTGGCCAATTCTAGACCTCTATCGTCTATAGTCACCCCATCAAAATTGCTAACCGAAAATCAAAATTAGAACAAAGCAAATAAAAACTTGATGCTTAATGAAGAACATGAAAAAACTTACAATATGCATAATGAAGATATGAGAGTGCAAGAATCTGCAACCATAATGTAACCTCTACTAATCTATAAGAAAAAAATACATAGCATAAATAGATAAAATATATAAATTTAATAATAAGATAATATATAAACAACTAATTGAGCTACGAATTTTATAAATTTATAGATTAAAATTAAATAATGTAATCATAAAAAAACTTCCCTATATGTCAAAAATCATCCTCATCCTCCTCCGCCTCCTCCTCCTCATCATCATCATTCTCATGAAATTCACTAGCATCCACATTTATCACTACTCCACTATGTTTTCCTCGATCATGTGTTAAACGAATGTGAAAGTCATAAGTGTTATTCACCCCTCCCCCTCTAGCGCTTTCGATCCTACATAATTATCTTCAAATACAAATTTGACCAAATATATTTTTATCCATGATTTTTCGAACTCTTATGTGTCCGAAAAATATAATTTTGGTTTAAAAAATCACAGATTAAAATATATTTTGTTAAATGAATGAATATATAGAAATTGATTTTTTTTTTTTTTGTTCTGAGCTCTCAAACATTATTGTGTAACTATAACAAGTTCAACTAACTAATGTTACTTTGTAACTATAACATGTTCAACTTACACTTTATTCATCTAATTGATTTAAGAATGAAAAAAAAATATTGGGTCAATTTTTTTTTTTTTTGAGATATCTATATAATCAATAAGAATAGATGAACATATTAAAACTAATTTCATTTCATTTTGAGCTCTCTAGGTCCATTAACCTGCTTCGGAAAATTTTAAATATTTTTTTAAAAAAATAGCCATTTTGCAATGAATCCTCGGATTCGTTGAAAATTAGCTATTTTTTTAAAAAAAATCATAAATTGTCCAAAGCTAGTTAATGGATCTAGAGAAATCGGAATGAGGTAAAATCAATTCTGTTATGTTCATATCATTATCCTAATTATATAGATATCCTCAACAAAAATTGACCCAATATATTTTTTTCAGTGATTTTTCAAACATCAATGTGTCCGAAAAATATAATTACTATGTGTTCTGACACTACAAGAAAAACGTCATTCAACAACACTCAAACGACAACGGTTTTATACCAAACCATTGTCTTTTTGCCTTTTAACAACGGTTTTAACAAAAATTGTTGTCTTTTAGTAATTTTTTTGGCCTATGACAACGGTTTTTAAAAACTGTTATCTATTTATGTTTTTTTTGGGATACGACAACGGTTTTTAAAGGGTACGACAACAGTTTTTTTAAAACTGTTGTCTATGTGCGCTTTTTTGAGATTACGACAACAGTTTTTAAAAACCGTTGTCTATTAAATGTTATTGAATGCGATTGTTTTTTCTTTCGCCACTTTTTCTCCTTCGTCATTTTTCTGTCAGTGTTGTTTACGCCTTGTTTTTTTTTGTCTCTTTCCCAAAACCCTACTCTTCGCCGCCTCCTCCTCACCGCCCTCTTCGCCGCCTCCCTCTTCACCGCCTCCCTCCTCACCACCCTCTTCGCTGCCTCCTTCCTCGCCGCCCTCTTCGTCGCCTCAATTGATGGCTTCCGATTTTTCCTCCTCAAAATCGTATTGGTCCATTTAGGCCCCAATATCCAACAATCCCCCACATGAATGGAAATTAATGTAATGCGTGTATGCATGCTGACACTTTACAAGAGTCCAATCGATAAGTCACTGCATCGGGAGAGGTAGCTTGTGGCTTTGAACCTTCCGTAGTGGAATGCTATCGAGTATACTAGGCTGCGCAGTGAACGTGATGTCTTGAACTGCTCAGCTGTTTGTGTATACTAAGACAATAACACCCACACAGAGACCTATCTCACCTACTTTAGGTTCTCATGGTTGGTTCCGTTTTGGCCATGGACACCATCTTGGATTCATGAGTGTTTCATTGAAGCGGCCTGTCTTCACACTCACATAGGTGACACTTCTATCAAGAGTATCCTACCATACTCCACCTTATAAGGTATAGAAGTCACTAAAAGCATAAGCTTAACCTCACTACATGAGGTAGGACAGCACAAATTCATCCTAGGATTGGGATAGAGATAAACTATCTCCTGTACTGAACCACAACTTCTGAAACTTTGTTGTCCCATTGAACCAAGATCTTGGGATCTCCAGTCAACAAGGTTGGGTTTTCCACTTCAGTCGTTTTCAGTTGTAGATTTTTTTAATCTCATTCCTCTTGATGAGCAGTATACTTGATCTCGACTCAACCCTTTCGTAAGAGGATCTGCCAAATTATCTTTGGACTTAACATAGTCGATTGCAATCACTCCATTCGAGATCAACTGCCTAATGGTATTATGTCTACGACATATATGTCTTGACTTCCCATTATACATACTACTCTGTGCCCTTCCAATCGCCGATTGACTATCACAGTGGATCAGTACGGCAGGTACAGGTTTTTCCCAGCTCGGAATATCTTCTAAGAAGTTCCGCAGTCATTCAGCTTCCTCAGCTGCTTTGTCTAGTGCTATAAACTCGGATTCCATAGTTGACCGAGCAATGCACGTCTGCTTAGTGGATTTCCAAGATACCGCTCCCCACCGATCGTGAATACATATCCACTAGTGGATTTGGAGTCTTTTGTATCTGATATCCAATTAGCATCACAATATCCCTCCAACACAGCGGGATATTTTCCATAATGTAATCCATAGTTCATAGTATATTTCAAATATCTAAGAACTCGCATCAATGCCTTCCAATGGGCGTCGTTTGGATTACTGGTGAAACGACTCAGCTTGTTGACCGTACAATATCCGGACGTGTGCAGTTTGTAAGATACATCAAACCGCCTATTATCCGAGAGTATTCCAACTGCGATATGGTCTCACTATGGTTTTTCGCTAAGTGTTGACTTAGATCCATAGGTGTTTTTACAGAGAAAGATCGTACGCATTGAATCTTTTCAATACGATTCTACATAATGGGATTGTGTTAGAACTATCCCTCGATGTCCCGAGAATTTTAATTCCCAATATAACATCTGCTTGACCCATATCTTTCATATCAAAATTTTTGGTCAACATTTTCTTTGTAGTCATGATTACATCATAATTACTGCCCATTATTAGCATGTCGTCTACGTATGACAGACGATTATATAGCCTTTGGGTGTGTCTTTGACATAAATGCATTTGTCACATTCATTTATTCTGAATTCGTTTGACAGCATTACTTTGTCAAATTTTTCGTGCCATTGTTTAGACGCTTGCTTAAGTCCGTATAACGACTTAACAAGTCGACACACCTTTTTCTCATTTCTTGGAGCTATGAACCCTTCGGGTTGCTCCATATAAATTTCTTCTTCCAACTCACCATTTAAGAACGCAGTCTTAACATCCATTTGATGTATTTCAAGGTCATACAGTGCTGCAATGGCTATTAGCACTCGTATGGACGTAATCCTTGTCACCGGTGAGTATGTGTCGAAGTAATTAAGGCCTTCCTCTTGCTTGTACCCTTTGGCTACAAGTCTGGCCTTATACTTGTCAATTGATCCATCAGCTTTATACTTGCGTTTTAGTATCCACTTACAACCTAATGGTTTATTACCCGAAGGAAGGTCTACTAATTCCCAAGTATGATTATTCATGATAGACTCAATCTCACTATTGATGCTTCTTTCCACATTGGAGCATCGGGACTAGAGAGAGCCTCACTTAATGTTCTTGGTTCCATTTCTGACATGAAAGTCATGTAATCTGGCCCGAACGATTTCTCAACTCTAGCCCGTTTGCTACGACGTGGCTCTTTGTTTTGATCGTCAATAGTTCTTTTATAACAGCTAAGTTCGGTAACGACATTCTCGTTTGAACTTCCGTTGTTATCATTTTCAACATTTCCCTTCTTATTTGGGAATACATTTTCAAAGAATATTGCATTCCGAGATTCTATGGTTGTTCCCACATGAATATCAGGAATGTCTGATTTGTGAACTAGGAAACGATATGCACTACTATTATGGGCATATCCGACAAATACCGCATCGAACGTTTTAGGTCCGATCTTTACTTGCTTTGGTTTAGGTACTTCGACCTTTGCCAAGCACCCCCACACTTTCAGGTATTTGTACGATGGCTCACGGCCTTTCCATAGTTCATAAGGAGTTTTATCACTTTTCTTATGAGGGATTTTGTTGAGAATGTGATTTGCCGATAATATTGCTTCCCCCCACAAGTTTTGAGGTAAGCCTGAATTTATCAACAAGGCATTCATCATCTCTTTTAGTGTCCGATTTTTACGTTCGGCAACACCGTTCGATTGAGGTGAGTAAGGTGCCGTTGTTTGATGAATAATGTCAGATTCTGAACAAAATTCATTAAACGGTGCACCATATTCTCCACCTCTATCGCTACGAATTATTTTAATTCGTTTGTCAAGTTGATTTTCAACTTCTGTTTTATAAGTTCTAAATGCCTCTAGGGCTTCGTCTTTACTTCTTAAAAGAAAGACATAACAGAATTTTGTGCAGTCATCGATAAAAGTAATAAAATACTTTTTACCTCCTCTAGTCTGCACAAATTTCAAGTCGCATAGATCACTATGTATTAACTCTAGAGGAGTCGTTGACCTTTCCACCGAATGAAAAGGTAGTTTCGTCATTTTTGCTTCCACGCACACTTTACATTTGTGTGTTCTGTCAACATTGACGTTTGGTAATAAATTTAATTTGACGAGACATTTAAGAGTATTATTATGCACATGTCCGAGTCGATCATGCCACAAATTAAAACACTCAACAACATAGCTGGAAGCATTTATTTTATTACCATCAATATTTCGGAGTACAGGCATTACAACCATTTTGAATAGACCCTTTTCTAGGTACCCCTTTCCTACGAAGATATTATTCTTCGTAAGTACAAAGTTGTCTGACTGGAACACTAGCCTAAATCCGGCCTTAACTAGTGCCGCTCCAGAAACTAGGTTCTTACTGATGTCGGGAACATGGAGTACATCAATGAGTGTTAGCTCCTTTCCGGACGTCATCTTCAGAACAACTTTCCCGAGTCCGACAATTGGCGACGTCGTGGAATTACCCATATAGAGCTTCCTGCCATTTATCGGAGTATACTTGGAGAACATCGCCTTATCGGAACAGATATGACGAGTTGCTCCAGTATCAATGAACCACTGCTTCGGGTTGGTATCCACCAAGTTGGCTTCAAATACAACCGCAGTGAGATCCAAGTCCTCAAGAGAGGTTGCGACGTGGTTCGCAGCATCCTTTGGCCCCTTGGTTGGCTTCTTCGGGCGTCTGCAGTCCTTGGACAGGTGTCCTGCCTTTCCACAGTTGTAGCAGGATCCCTTGAACTTCTTCGCTTGTGCCTTCTTCTTGAACTGTTTCGGCTTTTTAGCGTTCGGCTCGACCAGGTTGGACATATCGCCTATAGTCCGCTTGGTTCCTCTGCAGTCGGATAACTTTCGATTATCCTCCTCTATTCGTAGCCTCGGGATCGGTCTTGCAGCCCTATCTCCTTTTGCTTGTGCTTTAGGTAATTCTTGAAATCCTTCCATGACGGAGGGAGCTTCTCAATTACCGCAGCAACTGCGAATGACTCGTTCACTTCATTCCTTCGGCGTCCAGATCATGCAGTATTAATTGCATATCTTGGACTTGAGATGAGACGCTCTTTGAGTCCACCATCTTGAAATCCAGAAACCGGCCGACGATGAATTTCTTCAGTCCGGCATTTTCGGTCTTGTATTTCTTCTCAAGCGATTCCCACAAAGATTTCGCTGTCTCCAATGAACAATACACGTTATACAACGTGTTGTCCAAGGCGTTGAGAATGTAGTTGCGACACAGAAAATCTCCGTGCGTCCACGTATCGCAAGCAGCCTTGCTACCGTCCGTAGCGACTGGCGGGTCTTCACGCAAAAACCGTACAAGGTTTAGCGTTGTTAAGTAGAACAGCATCTTCTGCTGCCATCTTTTGAAGTCGGCTCCGGTGAATTTCTCCAGCTTTTCTCCGTACGGAATGGATGTCGGAACGGCCGTCGGAACAGCGGTCGGAATGGCGGTTGGAACGTCGTTGGTAGCCATATCAGTTTGTACGGAATATCGTTTACGACTGTTGGAGCCGGTAAATTCCGGAGTATGCAAACTGATCGTCGAGGCTAGTGTTCGACACTATCTCCGTAAACGATATTGCTCCGCTACGGTGCTTAACGGATTGTTGCAATTCGTTCCCAAGATACAACGACGACAATCGTCTCGGAATCGTAGCACTCCGACTTCCGAGACCAGCGAACCTTCTCGTAGGCTTCTTGGACTCTTGAATGCACAAGATGAGTGAGTGAATACTTGAGGAAGAGAAGATTAAGTTGAGTGATTTGATTCCAATCTGGAGGGTTCTATTTATACAGAAGGAAGAGGCTTTAGGGAGGGGTGTGACCTTTGGGTGGATTAATCTGGGCCGTCCGGACTGAAGAGTTATAACCCTTCACATAGCCCCTTTAATCTCATCCATCAGATCTAAGAGTTGTGACCCTCAGATCTATCAGCCATCGGATCTGGATCCATTGATCCGATCGCTCAATCATGTCCAGCCGTCGATCGTGACTCATTGTGATCCAACGCTCTAGATCGCATCACAAGCGATCCACCATACTTCTTTGATCAACGGCTGTCATCCGTTCGCCCAACCAACTGTCCAGTCATCTCCCTTTGCCCACGAGGATGCCACATAGGCACTGCCATGTCAGGTACTAGCCTGACACGTCACCCGAGTGCCATGTAGGCACTGCAATGTCACCTGGAGCATAAATTTAAGCTCCTCGCGACGATGCAAAGTGCAAAGTGCAAAGTGCGCCTACAAAGCGCACGTGCGCACGTGGCGGGCTCACAGGTGCGAGCACCTGCTCGCCCCTGAGCAGAGAGTACCTGGTACTTTTCTGAGTTAACTCCAATAACTCAACATCATTAATAAGTAAGGAATGCACATCGGAAATTTCCGATGTGGGACTATTCTCCCTTGCATTTCCTTAATGAATAACCAACGTTATTTTGGGCCGACTTTGAACATTAATTTCTCATTCACCCTTAATCGGTTTTGAGCAAATTAATAGTCTAATTCTATCTACGCGAAACGTAGATTTCAATTTTGAAGTCAATTACGACTTTCAACAATTGATGGCTTCCGATTTTTCCTCCTCAAAATCGTATTGGTTCATTTAGGCCCCAATATCCAACATTATTCATCCCTAATTTTGCAACAAATATTTAGTTTTGACGCTGAATTGCAATAAATTTAGGGATGAAATATTTTTCATTGTTGATTAGCCACAAAATATTTTTGTTGCTGATTAGTCACAAAATATTTATGTTACTAAATTAGTTACTAAGTAGCAACAATTTATAACAATTTATATTTTTATTGCAAAACTCGTCAAGTTTTTGATTGATTGAGTTTTTAGTGCGAAGTGACTATGGGATGGAAGTATTTTTTTTCCAAAGATAAGTATTCTTTATTACTCCTCTTCTAGTTAATTGAGTAGCCCGTAATTGTATAACCCGTATGGTTGATGAGAGTTGTGGAGGTGGATGCAAAAGTAATTGTTGGAGAAAATAATTTGGTTGGATATGGTCTTTAAAGATCAACTCCAACGTGCGAACTCTGGTCTTTAAAGACGAGACGCTAGAGTTATTTTTAAATATCAATATTACTTGGTGTTGATTCGTAGGTGGATCGTGCTGGTTTGGTAGTGTCAGTATCACCTTGATGCTGATTTTTATAAAACAACACCACCTTAGTGCTAGTTTACACAAACTAATACCAAGGTGGATGATACTGATTTGATTTGGTGGTGTTAGCACCACTAAAATCATCTCCAATCTATCACCAAAACACCAAATTTGATATCAAATTAGCACGAAAAGACTCCAACCCATACACCAAATTCCACACCAAATATGGTGCGGTGAATATGCAACATCATGTTTGGTGATGTACTATTCACATCATCATATTTGGTGTGGAAAGAGTTTTTATTTTTTAATTTTATTATATAATTAATAAAATCAAATGTAATTAATTTGTAATTATTATTTTTTTTGTCTTTACTTATAGGATATTTAAATGTAATTATTATTTATTATAAATTTAAATTAAGTGTATTTAATAACATATTTAAATTTTATTATGTATAATTATAAATATTTAATTTATTAAAATTATTATTTTAAATTTATTTAATATTTTAATTAAAAATAAATCAAAGATAAAGAACCTTTTATATATATATATGTTGATATCCTGCGCGCCGCACAGTGCGCGACTGTGCGCGCGCAGGATTCAACCTATACCGTTTTTTTTATTTGTTTTTGTTTTTTTTAATTATTTGTTTATGAATTAAAAAATAATTGAAAAAAATAAAAAATAAAATATTTTTTTAAGAGTTTATTTCTAGGGTTCAGACTTTGGTTATAGTATTAAAGCTATTTTTTTTTTTTAGATTTTACCTCTGGGATTTAGGCTTTCCAATTAAGTTATAGTGTTTGGTTTTAAAAAAAAATTAAAATAAAATTAATTTAAGCATTTATTCAATATTATAATATGTTAAGGGGATATATTAAGATATTAAAATTTTATATAAGGAAATATTAAATTTTTTAATTGATTTTTTAAATTTAAAATATTAAAAAAATCAAAAAAATAAAGAAAAACTAAGTGACTCCTCTACGTGCGCACAGTCATATACTGTACGAGCGCGCAGCAGATCAAAACTATATATATATATATATATATCCTGCACGTCTGCACAGTACATGACTGTGCGCGAGATATCACTCAGTTTTTTTTATTTTTTAATTTTTTTAATATTTTAAATTTAAAAAATTAATTAAAAAATAACATTTCCATATATAAATTTTTAATACATTAATATATCCACTCATCATATTATAATACTCAATAAATACTTAAATTTATTTTATTTTAATTTTTTTTTAAACCCAATACTATAACATAATTGGGAAGCTTGAACTCTAGAGATAAAATATAAAAAAAATCTTAAAAACTATAACCCAAAGCTTGAACCCTAGAAATAAAATTTTTAAAAAATATTTTATTTATTTTTTTTAATTTAAAAATTAAAAAAAATAAAACGAGTGATATCCTGTCGCGCAGGATATCAAATATATATATATATATTTCACAAATAATTCTCTTAGTCATGTAATTTCATAATTTTATTAAGCATTTGCTAATGTCTTCATCATCATATGTGACTGATTAATCAACTATTTAGGGCATTTGACAAATATCAAAATTACAAGCACATTTCTACCAGAATGGATCAGTGGGCTATCTTTTCTCAGCCCGTGTAGTAAATTTATGAGGCCGAAAATTGACCCATTAATTTATCTACTCTTCTATCGAACCGTCGGTTGCTTTGCTTCCATCGTCGATGGCGATCCTAGTCCGCCCCAAGCATCTCCGCCACCTCCTCTACCGAAACCCTAATTCTGCCGCCGTTGGCCTCCTCCTGCTCCCCCTCTCTCGCCATTTCTGCGATGCCTCTTCACTCAGACCTAATTCTAGCCCTAGCTCCGATGCTCGGTCGCGTACTCCCCTCGAGAAGCAATTTGACTCATGGGTCGACCGCCTCCGGCCGGGGTTCACCTCCAATGACGTAGCCGAAGCCATTCGAGCGCAATCCGACTCTGATCTCGCTCTCGACCTCTTCCGATGGACCGCCCTCCGCCCTGGCTACCGCCACGACGGCCCCGCCTATCTCGCCATGCTCCAGGTCGCCGTCTTCAACCACCGCTACTCCCAGGCGGAGATTCTTGTTGACGAGATCCTCGCCGGCGCCTGCCCCCCGGATCTACCCCTCTTCAACACCGCCATCCGCTTTTGCTGCTCCCGCCGCCCACTTTTCTCCCGCGCCTTCGATCTATACAAGCGGATGCAGCAGCGCCGGGGTAGCAGCGGCAGCAGCAGCAGCAGCAATGCCCCGGCGTGCCGGCCATCCATAGAAACCTATTCGATGCTCCTGGCGGCGGTTCTCCGCCGGATCGGCAAGCCGCCGGTCTCCTACGTGTACCTCCACTCCGTCCGCTCGCTGGCGCGGCAGATGAAGTCTTCGGGCGTGATCCCGGACACCTTCGCGCTCAACCTCATCATCAAGGCCTACGCGCGGTGCCTGGAGATGGAGGAGGCCATCCGAGTATTCAGGGAGATGGGGCTCTACGGGTGCGAGCCCAACGAGTACTCCTACGGTTACATCGTGCAAGGGCTTTGCCAGAAGGGGTGGTTGGAGAAGGCAATGAACTACTTCAAGGAGATGAGGTCGAAGGCACTAGTGCCCACGGCGACTATATACATGGCGGTGATCTGCAGCCTGTCGCTGGAGCGGCGGCTAGAGGAGGCGGTCGAGGTGGTATTCGACATGCTGGAGAACCGCAAGGCGCCAGACATTCTGACCTACCGGACCTTGCTGGAGGAGATGTGCAGGGAGGGGCGGTCAGAGGTGGCGTACGATCTACTGGAGGAGCTCCGGCAGAGGAAGGGCGCCATGAAAGGAAGGATGCACTCCGACTTGTTGGCCAGCCTGCACTGGGTTTGCCAGCCGATTGCTTCTTCATGTTTGAAGTAAAGTTTGGCCCTTTCTGAGCATGATCCGTTCCGGAATCATTAAAAAAATGTTTTCTTTTTCGTTTTAATTATGCAAACGGGGAGACATCAACCGCTGCATTCGATCGGCAATAAAAGTTCTTTAGAATGCACAATTTTCAGTCATCTGGAGAGGTGTAATTTTGATTCTTCCAAGTTAATCATCGTATGGATAGAAAGGTATAAAAATATCTTTCAGAGTTGCAAGAGAATCTAATAGAAGAACAATTAATTTTATATATATATATATATATATATTCACTGATAAAAAGTTGAAGCACACAGAGTTAAAGAAAGTAAAATAATAATTTTCCTTAAAATATGTACAAGAAGTTAAGGGATTTAACTGGATTTTTTTTCTACATCAAGTAGGATTGAGAAAGAACTCGTGGAAACGAGGCTACTCGAGGAATCATCATAAATTCCAATAATAGCTCGGCCTTTGGTGTTGAATAAGGTTCATCGTAGGATCCAGCACCAACTTGTGCATCGTTGGCATTGCCATCCTGATCATTCACTTGGCTATTTGTCGTCGTACTGGTCACTGTATCTTGTTGGATCAGGCGGCGAAGGGAATTGACCCTCGAGATGATGGATTGTTCATCAGAAGCAACAGAAGACTGAGAATCATTGTCAAGTAATTGTGATATATAGTCCATCTGTTTGTCGAATAGAGTGTCGCAAGGCAATGATGTATTTCCTGAAGCCAACTCCTCAACTTTAGTCGTAGATAAACATTAGTCCCAACAGTTTCAGGATAGATGAATTATTGAAAGGTGATGCAGTTGGAGCTAATATTATTACCTGAGCATGGTGAAGGAGTGTATTTTGAATCAAAAGCAGGTGTCCTCCCGAGAGAATCCTGTGTTTCCGCCTTATTGGAGATTGATGATGTTGCGCTAGGGGGACCAGGTTTGTAAAAGTCGGAGAAAGTGGTTCTAGAATCATCCTTAATAACTTCATTAATATGACTTTTAAAATCATTTTGATCTTCCAAAACTGAGTACTGAGGATCAAAGTAAGATGATTCTAATATAACATCATGGTACTGATGATCAAAGTAAAGTGATTCTAATATAATATCAGATTGCTGACTAAGTAACGGATCAATGTAAGACGATTCTAATATAATATCATGTTGTTGACTAAGTAGCGGATCAAAGTAAGGTGATTCTAATATAATATCAGGTTGCTGACTAAGTTGTTTCAAATGAGGATCACAATCAATAAGTTTCTCAAAATTCTTGCTCAACGAGGTCTGAGGACATTGAAGTAGATGCCTCCTGCAACATACATTTGGTGAGAGTTACAACATAGACACAACCGAATAAGTAAAATCCTGATTTATCTATGTTTCAAACAATTTAAGATAGGCAACAAACATATATATCGGAAAAATTTGTTATATCACATCAAGCTTAGTTTAAATAGGTCAAGGAAGGTAAGATGCAGTCATGTTACAACAAAGGATATGCTTTACATTGTAGATCAGCATATAAAACTTAATATTAATAATATTCATAAAAAGGTATAGTTTAACTAATTTAATCAAATTTAAATAATTGACAATAAGGAAGCAACTACAATATTCAAAACGCAAAGGCTTACAATAGACTCCCAAAAAATATATACTGAAAATAAAACCTCATTTTTTTTATTGAAATACCAATAACAAGAATCACGGATTAAATAATAATATCACTCCCAAAGCTTAGATTTTGCGCTAGCTTGCAACAAAAGAGGTGAATTTCATAAGATGAGGAAAAATATAATTTACATCTACCTGTGTATGCATGCTTGGCCATTGGTAAAATCTTGAGTTGCTTGCCACTGTATATGCTTCCTTGGTTGAGGATCAATCTCTCGGAAGAAAAGAGGTGGTCTTGCCAACTAATAAACAATTGCCAACATGTTACTCGTAAGAAATGACCAATATATACCAACACAAATTGAGAAAAAAATAAATCCTACCACAATATCCAAAGCCCCATGGCCACCTTCAAAAAATACTGTCTTAATTGCAGTAATGTCGAACCAGTGAAACTCAATCTTGCTCTTCAAGCCACCTTCGAGAAATTCCCATAGAAGTTTACTTTTGGCGAAGTAACATTTCGCCACTAAATCACCTTCAGATCTAGACACAAACTGTTTGCCAAAAAAACATAGTGAACTTCTCCACAAACTTAACCAATCTGGTAAAAGATTACTTGACAAAAGCATATGAGAATTAGAATGCACTAGATCACCCATAAAGAATTCATGAAATGCAACTTCAAGGAGAAAAGACAGTGACTCGAAATAAACTATGTTCCAATGGCAAATCCCTCATTGATAATTGTAAGTGAAACTCAGAAATAAAGGCAAGTAAAACTGCTCATCATTTTTCTTTTTGGTGGACCGTATCACAGAAAGTTACAAACACAAATAGGAGGAAAAGAATGAGCAGAAAAATTCTGTGCAAAACAGAAAGATTGAATAGATTGCAAACACAAGAATAGAATACCAAAATTTAAATAGACAAAAACTTCCACAAGAACATACAAATAATAACAAGAAAGAGAGATGTATCATTTACATAAACCACCAAATTTTTTCTTATAAAATCCTCACCTCCCATGTCCCAATCCTCAATAATGACGCATGAAAATGCGAAGCTTTGATCTTGCTCAATGAGTTCAAAGAAGCTGAGAAATTTGATTTTTCACCAACTTTCGAGCCCTTCAAGCTTGTGACGCATAAAGTTTTATCTGCATTTGACTGAGAAGGCATCATCTGAATCATATCAAGTAGAGACGGACTCTTCCTGAGGCGAAGACCCAACGGCCCAGGTTCCCCAAGCACATTATTGTACAAAGCCTGCAACAAGGTTGTATCAGGAGCTAGTATTACCTTTTTTCAAACGACACAGATCAATACTTAGAAATTGTACCAAGATGGGGAAGGAAAGAAAAAGATGGTCCCTTTGCATGAGATCATGAGAAACCAATCAAAACGATCGCTCAACGAGACAAACATAATGAGAAGAGAAAGTGAGGGATCTACCTGCTCACTCGAAGTGCTCGCGTCCCTAGCCCTCTTGTGGAGACGTATGCGCTTCTCGTACAAGGGCTCCTCCACTTCCAAGTTCCCCGCCGGAGGAGGCGGAGCCGAGTGCGGGGTGGAATCAGCTCGGCGCTTGTCGAAAACCGAAGACCAAACCATTCTGCCGGAAGATATCCAAAGTAGGAACCTTAGAACGCCTAGTTCCGCTGCTTCTTTGCAGCTTTTACGCTTCGATCGCGTAGAGGTATTTCGCAGAAGCAGAGGTGGAGGGATCTGTTCGTGAGGAAGGTGGAATAATTTCGCAGAAGACGACGAAGGGATTCTTTAATAGGGAATAATTTCAACCGAATTTAGTAAATTATGCCCACGTGATATATATTGCTTAGCTGCAGAGATATTTGGGAAGAATATTTTTCCAAATATGTTCTAATTTTAAATATCCTGGCTGAAAAGGGATTTTTTTTTATAAATATTTCCTAATCTCAAATATTCTTTTTGGAAGGATATGTTTTTTAAAATATTTTCCAATTTTAAATATCCAATTGGAAAGAAATATTATAGAGGAGATTTGAATGTATCTCTGTTTTTAAAAAATAAAAAATAAAAAAATTTATATTTATATGGTATTTGGGATATTTAATAAGTGGTTAAGCTAATATTTAATTTATGAGATATTTAATTATAAAATTTGAGATATTTAATAAGTGGAATATTTAATTGATAATGTAAATATAGTTACCATAAATTTGAAATGGCCTTTTAAATATAGTTACCATATTTAATTGAATTATAGAATATGATGTCTCTTAATTTGAAATGCCCTTTTAATTTTTATATAAAAAAAACTTTAGTAAAATAATAAAAAGAGCTCTTAATACTGTCTATATACTATAATTTTATCCATAATACATAATTCATCCAAAATTGAATTTTGATATAATATTATTTTTTAAAAAACGATACGTACATTATTTCATGATTAAAAAATAATAATACCAATTAGCTATATTAACTATTCATAAGATGATCAACCTAATTCCATAGAAATTTTCCACCGACAATCAAGGTAAATTAGAAAACATATGCGGCGGATAACCTAGAAGCCCAGTATTTTTAAGTTACGCCCCTCAATTAGAGGAAAAATTCTTGTAAATACGTCATAGCTAGAATCAAACCACGGGTACCTAGATAACAATTTGGATGTCCTTTCTAAGGATGACAACAGATCTGAGTTGGGACGAATTTGGCCAAACCGGAGACTCGCCCCGCCTCCCTTTGGACCCACCCCACCCCGCCCTGCGAACTCAACGGGGGTGGGTCCAGGATAGACCCGCTAGACCAGTCATATTTTATATTTTTTTAATTCAAAATTAAAAATTTTAAAAATTAATTAAATATTTAATTTATTTTCAATATTTATATTAATAATATTTTGTAAAAAAATATTATTACAAATTAAAATCTATTGATTCAATTAAAAATTAATTATCAATTTTTATTCAATTAATAATTAATTAAAAAAATTATACGGGGGGCGGGGTCCGGTTAAACCCATGACCCACTTCGGATCCGCCTTGAGACCCGTTTAGGCGGGTCTAAATCCGTCCCATCGAGATAGATTTATCACGGGATCAGATTTCAATCTGCAGTTCCATTGTCATTAATAATCCTACCACGATATCATAATCCCAAGGATGCATTAGTTTATAGTCTAGACAACACAAATACTAGTTAAATTTTATCTTACTCGATCAATCAAACAGATTTAGCATAGTAAAGATGATCGGCATTGTCGTCCCTTTTCTCATTATATGTTAACGTTGCTATTTATTCTTTGGATTTGCATGATAACTTGAACACTAATGTCAAAGGAAAAGTGCCAAAATAAAAGCTAAAAAATCCTTTTAAAAATAGAAAATTCCTTTCAATAAATTAGACATTTGTATTAAAAAAATAATTAAACTGTTATTTCGTAGTTGAATCTTTCAACGAAGATAAATTATATTTTCTTGGTTGATTTCTCAATGCAGAAATAATCATTTTTTTTACATAAATTAATCTACCAATTCTATTATACTCTAAATTATTGTGTGTGTGTTTTTAAAAAAAAAATAATTCCCTTTTAAATACTTCACAAACCACACAAAACAAACTACTACAGCTTTTAAGTTAAAATATGTGGAATTATCTGGTTGTTGAACTAATTAATATAAAGCTTTGTTGAGAGTTACAATGCCAGTTAATAGAGGGATTATTTTATTTTTTTAAAAAAATCATATATTTTAGTTTTATAAAAAAATATTAAAATTTAGAAATCGAAATGAAATTTCTTAAAAACAAATTAAATTCAAAGTTTTGTATTTAAAAGTCATCAATTGGATCAACTAATTAATAATCTGCACAACAATATGTAAAATAAATTACTGTTTTTTCATGATTCTTTAGTTGGGAGTAGTTAATTAGTAGTTCATCTAAACTCTTCTTCTTTTTCCTTCTTTGCGCCCCCCAAAAAATTAATATTAAACAATTAAATATTAACATCTGAAATTCTAACAATAGTGTTTAGGATACCAAATTATCTTTATTTTTCATCGAATAAAGTAAAAAAAAAATCCCTGCAATAAATTAATACTTCAAAAACATCAAGATTAGTGCAAGAGTCACCACAATATTGCTCCAAGTAAAGACAATGGACGGCCAATATCAAAGAGAGAGCCGGCTTCCAATTAAATTGGGCTCATCCTTCTTCATTAATAAAAACCCCCCTTTCGTTCCTTCTCCCTCAATTGCCATCTTTGGAAGAGCAATAGCGATGGCCAAGAGGCAAAGAAACATCGACAACGGTGCGACCGGAGCCGCAAAGCTAAAGAGAACAAGAAAAAGTGTACCGAGAGAGTCTCCTTCTCAACGCAGCTCCGTCTACCGCGGTGTCACCAGGTTAACCAGTTAATTACCCCCTAATTGATAATTTTTAATACTTTGCTTAATCACTATTAATTGCTGTTTTTTGGGTCCAATTAGTGTTCATTAATCATAATTAACTTGAGCAGGCATCGGTGGACCGGGAGATACGAGGCACATTTGTGGGACAAAAACTGCTGGAATGAGTCACAAAATAAGAAAGGAAAGCAAGGTAAGCAATTAATTAATTGATTAATTAACTAATCACAAAGTTAATTATTTATTTCTTTTTTTTTCTTAATGGAGTTAACATTATTTTACATTATGTTTTCTGTGTTGCTTACTTGGTGGGTTTTGGATCTCGATGCAGTTTATCTTGGTGAGAAAAACATTTTAATGTATAATAAATAATAATAATAATAATAATTTGAGAATTAATTTCTGGATTAATATTAATGCAGGGGCTTATGACGATGAAGAGGCAGCAGCTCATGCGTATGATTTAGCAGCATTGAAGTATTGGGGCCAAGACACCATCCTCAATTTCCCTGTATTATTTTTTTTTATTTTCTACAATTTTCATTTTTATTATTTTAAATATATTTTTTAATAATTAATTATGTATTATTTAATTTAAATTAATCGAAGATATCAGCATACGAGGAAGAGCTCAAGGAAATGGAGAGCCAGACCAGAGAAGAATATATTGGATCATTGAGAAGGTATTAATTAATATACATTAATTATTTTTTAAATGAAAATTAATTAAGTGGTGAAAGTTATACAGGAAGAGCAGTGGCTTCTCCAGAGGAGTCTCTAAGTACAGAGGAGTAGCAAGGTATTTAATTTGTTTATATCATTATTATTAAAAAAAAAACTAATCAAATGGAAATTTTATGTTAATTAGGCATCATCACAATGGGCGATGGGAAGCTCGAATTGGTCGAGTTTTCGGCAACAAGTATCTCTACCTCGGAACATACGGTAAAAAAAATTAATATTGGTGATTTATTTATTTATTTATTTTAAAATATAAATTTATATTAAGGAAATATTTCATTTTATTTATTATTTATTATTTATTAAAAAGTGAATCTTTGGATTTGCGTGCAGCGACGCAGGAAGAGGCGGCGACCGCTTACGACATTGCAGCGATCGAGTACCGAGGCCTCAACGCCATCACCAACTTCGGACTCAGCCGGTACATCAAGTGGCTCCGGCCGAACGCCGAGGGAGCCATCGGCTCTTACCCACCGACCGGCATCCCGATGCCCCACGTCGACGTCAGCGACGTCCCTGAGCCAATGAGAGCCAGAGGAGGAGGCGCCGGGACATCTGCGCTTGGACTTCTATTACAGTCGTCAAAATTCAAGGAGATGCTGCAAAAGGCTTCACCGGAAACCACAGCCGCCGCCGCCGCCGCCACCTCCTCATCATCATCAGCACCGGCGACACCAAACTCTTGTGGAGACAATAAATCATTACTCCAGTGCAATTTTCCAGATTATATTCAGACCTACTTCGAGTGCCAAAATGGCAGGAGCTTCATTGAGGAAGAAGACGACTCCATCTTTGGGGAGTTCGGTGACTTTATGTCTTCTCCACTAATCGAAGGCGTGTAGTTCTAGCTGTTTGTTTGCGAGCTGAAATAGTCAATAATTTATTTTCCTTAATTTTGGAAATAGGATTAGTGATAAGTTGAGTCAACAAAGAATTAAAGGAGAGAAGGGAATTGTTGATGAAGATATGACTGTTGAGCTAAACATTGATTCATTTTGTTCTATTGTAGCAATAGAACAAAGTTCTAGCTAATTTTCATAGAGATTCAATTCAAGCATTAATATGATAAAAAGTGTATTGTTTCAGAGCATTTTGTTGAGTATTTCTTCTTGTTTCTTTTATTTTTGGAATACATATTAGCAACTTCCTTACTAATAAAGTGACTCTGGTGAGTGGTAAAAGGATTTCAGTGAGGGCATTTCTAAAGTTGACCGTTGAATTTGAATATGCAAAAAAAAAAACAAATGAAACCGTCGTATTAATGACCTCCTATAATAAAAATACGGAATCATCACAGTAATAATCTTTTAGAATTAGTGCTATAGGTACAGATAAAAGTAAATATAGATAATATAGATATATACCACTAAAAGTACATAGTCAGAATATTAATCCTAGATAATAACATTTCAAGAATTGAATCTTAAATTTTTCAGCCACGAAATCATACATCCCTAACTGTGTTACGCTCTGAGGACTAATGACCTCCTATAATAGTGGCAAAAGATGAATACGCTCATCCCCAGCGCTCTCGCCAATCCATCACAGGGCCAACACGGAGGAGATAAATAATGATCTCCTATAATGGCTATATGTCATATGGAGAGAGATTCAACAGGAGCACGGGGGGTAAATGGATGATGGAGCTTCTACATACGGTAAAATCCTGAGATCGACCTCTATAATATCATGTGGCAAAAGGCGATTCGCTCGCCCCCAGCGCCCCCGCCAACTCATCCCTAGGCCAACACGGAGGAGGTAAATCACGGGTGGCTACTAGCCATTAGTGCAAATGGCCAAGACATGGGGGTTTTGACCTCTATAAACCCTAAACCCTATAATATCATGTGGCAAAAGGCGATTCGCTCGCCCCCAACGCCCCCGCCAACCCGCCCCTAGGCCAACATGGAGGAGGTAAACCACGGGTGGCTACTAGCCATTAGTGCAAATGACCAAGATATGGGGGAGGTTATGCTCGGTCACGCCGAGTTTCGACCCCAATACCTCATGTGGCAATATCCCATGCCTTAACCATCGCACCGCCCGAAGGGACTAAACCCTATAATATCATGCACTTACAAGCGGCGTCAAACCCTATGATTTACCTAATAATAGATGAATTAAAAGAAGGGCATAAAAAAGGTCCTTTTTTCCCAAATCATTAAGGCGCGCCCCATTTTAATTTTTTTTATTAAAACGCTCTACTCTATTGTTCTGTCTTGTATAATTATCCAACTGCCCTTCAATATTGTTTTATCTCCTATCTAAATCTTTCGCATAATTTTTGAACCAGTTGAATGTATTTTAGTAGCTGTAAAACTGTAGCGGTTATATAGGTTATAACAGTTACGATTTTATAATTGCTATAACATGAATGTTAAGTGAACATCAAATGTATATTGTAGTAGCTATAGTTATATTGCTATTTCAATGTGAATTTTAGGTGAGAAAGTCAAATCTATATTATAATAATTATGGTCATATTTATTCCAATATAAATTTCTATCCTTCATATTATAATAATTACGAAATCGTAACTGTTATAATATAAATTCTTATAAAATTGAATAACTTATGAATGCATTATTATAGTTACAAAACCATAGGTACTATAATATTATAGTAATTATAGAATCTTAGCTATTTAATTATTATAATGCACTTAAACCGTTCAAGATGTTTATGAAAGATAATAATATTGAATAATCTTAAAAAATAATGGAGTAATTATATACTTTTGATTTAAAAAAACATCAATGAGAGTGTGCTTTCCGCTCTTGCCCATAAAAGTAAGACGGTTTATTAATGAAATTAATTAGATAATAAAAAGTCCTATATTTTTAGAGTGATCAGATGGGTCAATTCGTGACGGGATGGATTGGTCCATAACGGGCCAATCATTTGAAGGGGGGGACGATTTGATCCATCAACTTGAGAGGTTGAAAAGTTTCCAACTCAACCCAATCCAAGGCGAATTACAGATTTGACGGACCAATCCACATATCCATCAAATTTTTGTTAAAAAATTTAAAAAATATTTCATATTTTCAATATTTTATTTTGAAAATATTTCATTAATTAAATATATTCATAAATATGTATTTAAAATATAAATAGATACAAACGAGTACTACTATTTTATTTTAAAATTATAATAAAGAAAGATAATAAATTAATCTAAAATTTAATTTATGTATATTTCTTAATCCACGGGTGGGTCAATCTAAGTCCGTCTCGAGTAGATCCACGCGGGTCATGAGTCTAGGCGAGTCGACCCATAGTGAGATTAGATTGATAAAATTTTAACCTAATCCACTTAAATTGTGTAATCGAACGAGCCAAGTCGATATGCCTAATCTAAATTGAGGGTCTATGTACTTTTGAATGCTTGACCGACTCTAACATTTGACAATTTAGAAAATTAAAAAAAAAGGAGGGCTGATTCGAAAACGTTATTCCCGTCGATTACTCGATTACAAGAGGATGGGAAAGAGACAAGCTTCCGCTCACCCTTTCCGTGCTCTAGGGTTTCCGGTTCGGGCTTCTTCCCTGTAGATTCGAAGAAGAAGAGGGCGAAATTGACGACGAAGTTATGTGGGCAGCCTCGTGCCTCGCCTCTTGTTGCGCGTCCTGCGCTTGCGAGGCGTGCCGCTCGGTCGCCGGCAGCATCAGCCGCCGCTCCGCTCGCATCGCCTACTGCGGCCTCTTCGCCTTGTCCCTCGTCATCTCGTGGATCCTACGCGAGGTGGCCGCTCCTCTCATGGAGTCCCTACCGTGTATAAATTTTTAACTTTTCTTCATTTTTGCCAATTCGCAAGACGAATTCTACGTATTAAGCTACAATTTTGGTTGATCGTTCAAAATTTTATCGTTACCAGATTGGATCGGTCTAATAATTGACCCTTGGATGGTTTTGTAGGGATTAATCACTTCCAGAAGATGCCCGATAGGGAATGGTTTGAGACCAGCGCCGTTCTTCGCGTCAGCTTGGGGAATTTCCTGTTTTTCACGATTCTAGCTGTTCTTATGATTGGTATAAAGAATCAGAAGGATCCGCGCGATCGTCTGCACCATGGTGGTTGGATGGCGAAGATTGTCTGCTGGTGTGTTGTGGTCTTTCTTATGTTCTTCGTCCCCAATGGCGTCGTCAGCTTCTATGGTGAGGTTGCAGTCTTAAGAAGTTAAAATGCATCTCTTTCATTCAAATAATACAAGGAAGAATCTTTCTCTAGTTACTATGCAATTTCTTACTGCAGACTATTTGTTTTTCATGGAACTCTAGGAATTTTCGTTCTTCATAAAGACGGTACATTAGTTTGAGCTGAAGATTATGGCATGGTTCATTTTTCCATTAATTTTAGCAGAAAAAAAATTAACACTTCCTGTTTTGATCTAGTTCTTTCATACATGGGTTTGAAAGCATATAATTTTCTAGTACCACATATACGATTTGTATTAGATAATAAAACTAATTATTTTCATAAGCTGTGTGGTTAGTTGCTAAGAATTGAGAATAAAAGAAATTTAAGTATGAACTAAGTTTGTTTTATTTATAAATAAGCAAGCATGTGCCTATTTGAAAAAAAATATAATTGATCAGGGAAGTTGTTTGTAGTTTTAGGAAAATATTTATTCAGCTAAAACACCATCATTAGCACAACACTAACTTCATTCCTTATAGCCATTGCCATCCACCACACCCTGCCCTTTCAAATCAGGCTGTAGTTTATGACTTTTGTTGCTGTTGAGGTAGGTAGAATTTGGAGGTCCTCAGCAGAGAGCTCCTAGCCTTCTAGCTAAGTCCGACAACAATCTCGATTAACTGTCTTTCTGTTAATCTTTTGTTTTCATTGTTTTCAAATCTTCTATAGTTAATAAGTCTCAGCACTTTGTTGATTCTTAGGATTGAATGCAAGCTAGACAAGTAATCTTGTTTATATGAAGAAACCTACTACTTTTGTGTTTAGCGAATCTTGTAAATTGCTTTAATCAAATATTTGAATATGATTTAAATAATATATGCCATACAGTGTGTGGTCTGCAACTGGCCTTTTACACCACAAATACATGTCAATGGCATAATGACAGTAAATATGGAATTACTGCATACTCTGCCGTCGCATGAACTGCTTTTTACACATTTTTATTCATGTTACAAAGAATCAAATCGCTCACCTCTTTAAGTATGTTAATGTATATACAAATTGGGTACTTAAAGTGTATTGTGTTGCAGAGTCAATATCAAAATTTGGTTCTGGATTGTTTCTCCTGGTTCAAGTAATTCTCTTGCTTGACTTTGTACATGCTTGGAATGAAAATTGGGTCTCAAAGGACGAGCAGTTCTGGTTTGTATATACTATGTTGATGCTTCTGTTTCATAAACTGTGTTTATAGCAAATGGAGGCTTTCACTCTATCCTTTTGCTATAGGTACATGGCTTTGTTAATTGTCTCAATGGTTTGCTACTTAGCAACATTCACCTTTGCCGGGGTGCTCTTTCACTGGTTTACTCCATCAGGACTTGACTGTGGACTCAATACCTTTTTCATTGTTCTTACGTTGATTCTAGTGTTCGTTTTTGCTACAATTGCATTGCATCCAAAGGTTTGTTCCTACTCCGTCTTACTAAATTGAATAACCTCATTAAGCAAGTCACATTCTTTTAGTTAAAGATTACATGTGAAGCACAGAGAAATCAAATTCCTATATTCATATGCCGCCAAACAAACTGCAATGAAGTTTTTTTTTTTTGGTTGATACATGTAGGTAAATGGAAGCCTGCTGCCAGCATCAGTTATTTCACTTTACTGCACTTACCTCTGTTACAGTGGGCTTTCAAGTGAACCGAGGGATTATGAGTGCAATGGCCTTCACAACCATTCAAAAGCCATTTCGACTGGAAGTCTCACTCTAGGATTGTTTACGACTGTGCTCTCAGTTGTCTACTCCGCCGTTCGCGCTGGCTCCTCGACAACCTTTGTATCATCCCCAAGTTCACCTCGTGCCGGTCAGTTCTCTACATTGCTTTGTGATCTTTGGACGTTGCTTTTGTTAACAAATATGTCATAGGGTCCGAGAAACCATTGCTCCCGTTTGACAAGCTGGACGAACAGAAAGACGAGAAGAAGGATGAATCAAAACCAGTTTCTTACTCATATACCTTCTTCCACCTCATCTTCTCTCTCGCAAGCATGTACTCAGCCATGCTCCTGACTGGCTGGTCGACCTCGGTCGGAGAAAGCGGAAAGCTCGTCGACGTCGGGTGGCCTTCTGTGTGGGTTAGGATTGCCACTGGGTGGGCAACCGCGGGTCTCTTCATCTGGTCCCTTATTGCTCCTCTCATATTCCCGGACAGAGAGTTCTGATTACGTCGAGGAAGAAGAGCCTCGTGTGACCTATATCAAGATGTTGTGGTGCGTTTACTTACGACTCTATGATGGCGCTTTGAGTATTTGGATTATTATAAATGATATGATGGCAATGCCAGTCTGAGCTTCTAATTAATCTATGGAAATAATCTATGGACATGATGTGTTATCAAGTATGAAAGATGGTCTACTTTGGTGTAAAGTTCTAAGCTCTTGTGTTTATCATGCCAATTTGGTGGGCGTTGGAAAGCAAAATGATAAAAAGGAAAAAATGAAACTTTAAAAAACCAAAGATAGAAGGTAAAATAAAATTTATCGAATTTATATTCGACCTTTTTTATCATCACATTAAATTTGTACTCTAAAATACTTAATCTTTAAAAAAAAAAAAAAAAAATCTAATTTTACTTTGCTTTCTTATTTTCATATTGTAATTTCAAAAGAATGCCCTTCGCCGTCGCAACCACTATCCCATGGGAGTTGAGATTCTCTGTCTCCAAAATGATGTGTCCTCATGTCTCTTCGCCGATCGGACGAGTTAAATCATATCTAAAAGATGTAGTGCATATCACGAGGTCATTATGATTGTCCGATCGACGAAAAAATATGGGGACACATTATTTTGGAGACAGAGGATCTCAATTCTATCCACGGTCGTCCTCTCCGGCGTGGACGTGGACCCAACAAATGGGCCCCTACCGGGCATGAGTGCGGTGCTGCAAAAATCTGGGTCCACAACCGGTTGGATGGAGAACCCGATTCTTCGGCGCCCAATTAAAGAATCTTGCTATTATTATTAATCCACTATATAACAGAGTTTCAAGTCTTTTTTATTTGCCTTTCATTCTATCGTTTCTTATATTTAAAAATAAATTTAGGCAATTTTGATTAATTATACAGAAAAAGAAATAAATAAATAAATAATCGGCAGTTTTTGTTGTCGTTGTTTTTTGTTGTTTTTTTTTTGCGTAACCAGGGCGACGAGACGACGACAGCCTTGAGAGTACGCGGTTTCTCTGTTTTTTCATTTTTTCCTGACCTGCTATTTATACGCTCGCGCTCGGCGCCCCTACCTCAGCAGGTGCAGCTGGACATTTCGTCGAACGCCTGGCGTGCGATCGCTGCCCTGCGGAAGAAACAAGCAGAAGAAGAGATGATGAAAGTGAAGGAAGATGATCTATTTCCGGCGACGCCGGGGAAAGTGAAGATCGACCGGGCGCTCACCATCAATCGGCAGTTCCACCGGTGTTTCGCTTCAACAGGCACAATGTTCATGTGGGCGCTCTTGTTGATCGCGCTCACGGCGTCGTATCTCAGCTTCCAGAGCTTCGTTGAATCGTCGTCCAAGTATTTCCCTTCTAACTGGGGTGGGATGCAGTGGGAGAAGCAGATCCGGGCATCGGCGACGCCGCGGCGCCCAGGCGGCAAGTCCGTGCTCCTCACCGGAGCCGCCGGCTTCGTCGGCACGCACGTGTCGCTGGCCCTCCGCAAGCGCGGCGACGGGGTCGTCGGGCTGGATAACTTCAATAACTACTACGACCCGTCACTGAAGAAGGCTCGCAAGGCCGTGCTGGCTTCGCACGGCGTATTCGTGGTGGAGGGCGACATCAACGACGGGCGCCTCCTCGCCAAGCTCTTCGACGCCGTGCCCTTCTCCCACGTGATGCACCTAGCGGCCCAAGCCGGGGTTCGCTACGCGATCGAGAACCCGGCGTCGTACGTCCACAGCAACATCGCCGGCCTCGTCACTCTGCTCGAGGCCTGCAAATCTGCGGACCCGCAGCCGGCGATCGTGTGGGCGTCGTCCTCGTCGGTGTACGGCCTCAACGAAAAGGTGCCATTCTCAGAGATAGACCGCACAGACAGTCCGGCCTCTCTCTATGCAGCCACCAAGAAGGCCGGCGAGGAGATCACCCACACGTACAACCACATCTACGGCCTCTCCATCACCGGCCTCCGTTTCTTCACCGTATACGGGCCCTGGGGTCGCCCTGACATGGCCTACTTCTCCTTCACCCGCAACATCCTCCAGGCAAAGCCCATCACCGTCTACCGCGGCAAGAACGGCGTCGACCTAGCCCGCGACTTCACTTACATCGACGACATCGTGAAGGGCTGCGTCGCCTCTCTCGACACCTCGGCGAAGAGCACCGGCGACGGCGGCCGGAAGCAAGGCCCCGCACAGTACCGCATTTTCAACCTCGGCAACACCTCGCCGGTCACCGTCCCGGCTCTCGTCCGCATCCTGGAGCAGAACCTCAAGGTGAAGGCCAAGATCCACGTGATGGAGATGCCTGGCAACGGCGACGTCCCCTTCACGCACGCCAACATCAGCTACGCTCGCGCCGAGCTCGGCTACAATCCGACGACCAACCTAGAGACCGGTCTCAAGAAATTCGTCAAGTGGTATCTCTCCTACTACGGCTACAGCCCAAAAACCGGCGGCAAAGACTCCAAAAACTTGTAAAGATCCCTTTTCTTCAATTTTGACCTCCCATATTCAAATTTAGCTCCTAAACATCATACTGTATTATTTGACGTGAATTGTTAATACTGCTTCCACTCTCTTAATCGATCTCTGACCAGCGCTCCGCCGGCCATCGTCGCCGGCGACTGAACAGATCTGGTCTCAGTGTCATTCTGGTAAATATCATTAAATGCTGGTTGTTTCTCTTTGTTGCTTACGTTACCCGTCAAATAAGACACGTTACCTTATCCGCTGACGGAGAGGCAAACAACAGTGGGGCCCACGGGTCAATCCGTAGTAAACTATCGGGTGCCACCGTGATGGTACCCTTGCGCATCGGGAGACGATTTGCGAGGCTATGATGTGGCGCAGCCCACCTCGAATGATTCTCCAGCGTCCGAACGCGGTGTGTCCAGCTGTAAAATTTATGTACGACAGAAAAAGTAAAAAAAAAAAAAAGTATTTAGGGTGGGTTTGATTTGTATATTTTTATTTTTATTTTTTAAAATTTATATATTTTTTAAAAATCATGTTTAATTTGTATTTTTATGTCTATTTTTTAAAAAAATAAATAGTATTTTTTGAAAAAAATATATATAAAATATTTAAAAATTATTTTTTATTTTTTACAAAACATTCGTTTTCCAAAAAAATAAAAATAAAAAACATAAACTAAATGCACCCTTCATTTTTCTGAAAATTTTATTATTATTAAAAAGCACTTCGTCATAAGAGAGTTTGTTAATAAAAGAAGGACTCATAAATATTTATAGTCCTCATTATACATTACTTTTTAAAATATTTTACTATTTAAATATTTCAAATCTCACCAATCAAATATTGAGAGGTTTCATGATTATTTTATTAACTTATATTTAATTTAAAAAAAAAATAAAATAGAAGATATATAATTTTTTTTAAAAAAATACTATTTCATACTAATACAAATATTTTACAAATTTAAAATTGAAATATAATGGTACAAACCATATTAAATAAATAAAATACATAATGATAACTCATAAAAATTATAAACTACAATTAATAAAATAAACAAGGAGCGGATAAAATAAACTATAAAAATTAATTACATGTTCATTTTTTTTCAGCTACTCACATATCGTTAGATGATTTTAAAATTATTCATCTGTCATAGTTCGGGTGTCCATTAAAAAGAGTTGATGTGTTTGGATAAGTTTATTTACTTTATTATTATTATTATACTTTTTCAAATATGTCATTGACTATTGCATAGTCTAATTCAATTCATCAATTATGTTTACTCTTTCTTTGTGTTTCCTCTTTACTGCATTATGTCCTATTGGACGAGATCGGACTTCTCTATTATCTAGATCAACAGTTATGTTAGGATTAGAGGAGTCAGTATGTGCATCTGATAATTTTGATATTCATATTTTCTGTATAGCTCATCATTCTAAATATTGAGAAACATACATCAGACTATCTTTCATGATCCTCTACATATGTTCATATTAGAAAATAGTTTTAAAACTACTATTGTATTTTTCATGAGCTCGTACCATCAAGTCCCCTCGGGGCGGTGCGATGGTTAAGACATGGGGTGTTGCCACATGAGGTCTTAGGGTCGAAACTCGGCGTGATCGAGCATAACCTCCCCCATGTCTTGGCTATTTGCACTAATGGCTAGTAGCCACCCGTGATTTACCTCCTCCGTGTTGGCCTAGGGACGGGTTGACGGGGGCGCTGGTGGTGAGCGAATCGCTTTTTGCCACATGAGCTCGCACCATCAATAACCCCCCACGGGTTATTCGAGATGGTAAGTGGTGGCATGCTTGCCATATGAGGTCACGGGATCAAATCACAGGACTGTCGGAGCGTAAATCTCTAGACCCTGTGCAACTCACCCTACCACCACTTGCCCTCTCGGTTGCCGTGATTTACCTCCCTCATGATGGTCTGGGGTTGGGTGCGGCGAGGGCTCTGGGGGCAAACGATTTCCCCTTTTACCACATGAGCTTGCACCATCAAATAATCATTACTCCATCCGCTTAGTCGATCATTATACCATTTATTGTAGATTCTATTATATCTATTCATGATCTTTTTCAATGAAGCCCAACGTGATTTTGCATTGTCCACAGTTCTCCTTTTTAGCTCCCTTATTTCAATTGGTATTGTAGTATGTCACCCCTCCCATTTCGAAAAAGACTCACTCTTTTGTGTATTATCAACTATTAAATCTTTACTTATAATTATGTAGGCTATTGCAAGGAGTTTATCATCTGCTACTATCCATATAGTTCGCTTGCTATGATCTTCATCCGATTCATTATCCATCTCTGGTGCTTGATTGAAAATAATATCGTTGGATCTTATTTTAGATAAGAATGGAGGAAATTATGAATCGAGGACTGCATAAGGTATTTCTATACCTTTAGCACTGTCAGTTGCATCAACACTAACTCTTCTCAATTCATTTGATTGAATCTCTGGTGATTGAAGCGATTTAATTTCATGAGATGGGGTTTGTATGAAATATTGACTACTCTGCTAATATTTTGGAGGATATGTTGCTCGAGGGTTGCAACACAAAGAATTTGGATAACTTTGAAAATTATGATAATATGGTGGTGGGTATGGAAAAGGTTGGAAATTTGATGGGTGTTGAGTGAGAAATGGAAATTGAGGAAATTTGGACGAACTCAAAACTTTCTTCACTAGAATTTTTATCTATATTTGGAGAGTTGAACAAATCCCTAAAATAATACCAAATTTTTATCCATTTCTCTCTATTTGTTTTTAATGAGTATGAAATTGATGAAAATAGATGAAAAGAACGATGTATATATAGGAGGAAAATGAATATTGCCCAACGTTAAAAAAAATGAATGTTGATTAACGTTCTATTTTGATTTTTTTTTTCTAAGTTCGGTTTTAATTTTTCTCTAAAAATGTTCAAAAATATTAATTAAATTTTTAAAAAATAAATAAAATAAAAAATATGATAGTCCACTTTTTATGATGTTGGTGCAGCGGGGAGGGGAGGGGTGAATTGTTTACAAATAAAATAAAACCCTCCTTGTGCGTTCAACTTTTAAAAATAGCAACAATAATAAAAATAACAGAAAAGAAAGAAAAGGAACTCAGCAATTGACTTGGTTATAACCAAGAAGGTTGTTAATCCAAGGCGGTTGAATGATACACTAAAAGTCTCATTCTCTGAAGGCGGAAAAGCCTTTTATACACTAAGAAAGCTCTGAGAGTTGCTAGGAATTGAGTACATAGTTGATTGAATAATTTCCTAGCTCCAGGGGCCTTTATATAGCTTCTGGAAAACTTATCTCAAGCCTTGAGGGTGCCTCCAACGAGGTTGAGGGTGCCTCCAGTCGAGACACGGATAAAACTTTGTCCGAACTCGAAACAGTCATCTAGACTGGGTCGAAGACGTCTTCAATGGCCTTGAGGGCGCCCTGGATAAGGTTGAGGGCGCCCTCAAGGCAATGAGGGCACCTTCAAGGCAATGAGGGCGCCTTCAAGACTGCAGGCAGCTTAGGCGCCTTCAGCACTTCGTTGAAGGCGCCTCCAGCTTGCTTTTCCAGTTCCTTTTGACTCTTTTTTTTCTTCCGAAGCTCCGATTGTTTGGGTGATTGTGGCCAACCGAAATATGGCTCATTCGAACCCAATTCCCAGCCTTCTCCTGCAGGCTTCCGACCCGGCTTCTCGTCCCTCGAACGCCGCGCATGTTCTTCTCGTCCACCAGTGTACTCTTCCACAGCTCTTTCGTCTTTCGGACGCACCGAACCTGTCGACTACATTCCCGTGTCGTCTTTCTCGCTAGCTGTGTCTTCTGCTCGACTTTCTGCGCTTCTAAGCTCCTGTACACTTAGACACAAGAATCAAATAACAAATAGGACATAACATAACTTAATTGATCATATCAAAAAAATCACAAGGTCCAACATATGGATCCTATAAAAAAAAATCACTGGATACTTAGATTATTTCTAATCATTTTACAAATATTCCATAGGGAAGATTCGAGAGAGATATTATCTTTCACGTTGCAGAAGGATGATGATTTAGGATATTTATTTGGTTATGATTCATTAATTTTGTTTAGAAAGAACAATAGAATTGGTAACTTTTAAAATATTTTAATTGTAACCTTTAAATCTCTCATTTTGTCTTTTTATGTATTTAAGAAAATTCTTTCATAAATTGTTTCTCAAAAACACAGGTCAAATTAAATCCGTCGCAAGTCGATTCACACGGGTCGTGGGCTAGATGAATCGGCTAATCTAGATCTATTTTTAAATAGATTAATAAAATTTTAATACAATTTAACATGATTAAATTATCTGACGGAATCAACCAATCTGACCGTTCCAATTCATAGGGACGCACCGACAGATCTATCAATAAATAAAATTTAAATTTTGCCAGCCTTTATTTTAGTCAGAAAATAAAAGGACGTATTTAGTTATAATATATAATTAGTCATGTCATAATTACTTTTCTAAATTTAAATTTTATTTATATTGTAATATAGTATTTTGAAAAAACAATTTTACTGGAAACATTCGAACTTCAATCATTATTTTAGGATCGGACTCGAGCGGACTCCGAATCCGCATCATTCTAATGAGACTCAGTTCCTGCCCCTAAATTTGACTCGATCCCACGGTGAACACGTGGCCCAATGACAGAGATTCTCTGTCTTACTTCCCTCCATCACATCGTCCCACGTGTCATCCGACCTTCTCCAGATTGTTATTTGACTCGTTCTTCTATTCTCCCCTCGTAAGGACTAAAAGAGGCAGATTCCCGATCTCGTTCCTTTCTTTCGAGACCTTGGCTTCTCTCTCGCTTTGGGGATCTTTCAATGGAGGAGGTAAGAAGTTCCATTGATCCTTGCATATCTCTTTCTCTCCATTTTTTTCTTGTAATTTCTGGTCTCAGTTCTGCCACGGTTTCATTTCGATGCGCTTGTGGATTTTTGGTTTTTTTTGTGTGCGCGCGTGTAGTATCGATTGGAGCATCGATTTATTGGCTATTTTATCCATGCACATGCACCATTTCAAAATCAACCATACGATTTTATCGTTTCTTTATTCATTTCTGCGATCGCGTGATTCTAGGGTTTTCGTTTGATTGCCGAGAGAGTATTTCACGATCTCTATCCATAAATCTTCACAGGGACTCTTTCATTTCTATTTTTGCAAAATCAGCCGAAAGGATTGACGTTTTGAATGTATCGTGCCAATTTCTCTGAATTTCTCTATTCATGATCTCTATACATGAATATTTACATGATCTCTATTCATTCCTGTTTCCGCATAATCTGCCAAAAGGCTTGACTTTTTGTGTATAAATTATTGTGCCACTATCTCTGTGTTTTGCTCATTTATTTAAGTAAACCTTACAACGAAGATATTGAAGCATTTCTAAGGAGCAGGTTATCTTTCTGAATTCTAATAGCGCAAAGCTTAAGGGTATTTCATAGCTTTCTTTCTGATCGTATCATTGGTTAATCTTATTTCTAGATAGACAAGGTCAAACCACAAAGATTTGAGTTTCTTTGTTATTGATGCATAAACACATACTTAATATGTTTTATTTGTGTTGGTTGTGGTATCTTGATATCTCATTGTTCCCTGCAATTATCAATCAATATCTATTTGTCCAGTCTAAGTTTCTTCCATGGGAGAGTGGTACTACTATTTTACATATCCATTTATATTTGATATAATGCCATTCAAACCTATATTACTGTCACAGATCTGAAATTACCAACTGGTGCAAGGATAATCTCTTTAATGTTGCCAATTTTAAGCTCTTCAATAATGATAACTAGACCACATATTCAATTGGAGATTCTAGGGAGTGGGTAGGGCTCAATTAATGAGCTCTCTTGGTTAAATGTTCTCTTTTATTGACTATTGGTGTAGAGATGACGCCAATAGGGAAGAACGTGAATGCCTCATGCTTGCCCCGGGGCTTTGGTGCGATTGTAAGAGGTGGGGAATGCTCCCTAGGAAATAGGGGTTCAAATCTCACCCAAGGCACATTATACCTATACCTGAGGAGTTTGAAAAACTTATGACGTTGGACCGTCCACTAGGACTCATCTTTGCTTCCCAATTTACTCTTGTGGTCAGTGGGAAACTTCCATGGGCCGCACTCATTACCTCCAGGATTAGACATTATAAGAGCTGGATACTTGAATTACCAAAAAAAAAAAAAAAAATTGAATGCCTCGTGCTTTGCTTCCCAGAAATAACACATCAACAAAAGCAAATAGCCATAGTATTACAGCCATGACTAATTAAAAAAAAGTAGCCTTAATCAACTAATGAATCATCAATTAAAAGAATTAACTTGCTGAAAGAAAAAAATTGTAGTAGATGATGTGGCTATATGGCAATAGTAAGAATCCAGAATATGTATGGTTAAAATTCAAACACAATCAAAGCTTTAGACCAACTGATTGCCTTTAATTTAGGAACAGGGTACCTTTTGTTATTGTTATCCTGCAATTTAATTGAGTACTATTGTGTAGAAGACTAGAAGTAGAGCTTGTTTAAACGCTTTGCTAGACCTGCAAGGGGCCTTTTAGTCTCATATTTATTTGTTTCTTTTCATCAAGCTAAATTGAAAGCCTTGTAATGCTTAAATTTGAAAGAAATATCATAAGGAGAGTATGAAACCTAGAATGTAGCTAATTATAATAATTATTCTGTAGTTTCAATTATCTAGTGCATTTGCACATCCAACTTGGTTTGAACTATCAATAATTAGTTGCTTGGCATGTTTTTTAATTATCCTCCATCTTATAGTGTCTTCAATCTTCAGTTAAAAGAGATACTTGTTCTTTAACATTTTTTTTCTATTACTTATCATGTTTATTGGTTCAAGATAGTGACATTAATATTTAAACAATTTCCCTTGTTAGTTTGAGTTGAAAACAGCACCAGCTGATTTTCGGTTTCCCACCACAAATCAAACCAGGCACTGTTTCACCCGCTATATTGAGTTTCACAAGTATGTTTTACTAAACCACACTGCTACTTCCATAAGTATACTTAAGACACTCCCATCAAACTTAGACGCTGTTTTTTAATTGATGTTGCACATGTAGGTGTGTGGCTGCTAAAGGTGAAGACTCTGGTGATTGCCAAAAGTTTGCCAAATATTATCGATCTCTCTGTCCAACAGAATGGGTAACTTATTATACTTCTTGTTTTTTCTTATATTTCTACTCCTCATCTATGCATGCTATTCCAACTCATTATGATCTATATACATTTCCAATTTATCATTGTGCCCTTTTTTTCTTCGGTGACTTCCTTGATTACAAATTTTACCATGTTGTTTAAGTTACGGTCATTGTCAACTAATGCATTTCCTGCAGAATTTTCTTTTAAATATTTTGTATGTTTTATGGTTCTAGAAGTTTCTTCCTTTCACAGCATGTCTTCTCCTTGTTTTCTTAATCAGATTGAGAAATGGAACGAGCAAAGAGATAATGGCACATTTCCAGGTCCTCTCTAATCGGCACAAGCACGACAAAACTCAATTGTTGTTTTCCTTTGAAGGAATTGAAATGATGTTCTGAATTTAGTAATTTCCCATCTGATTTTAATTATTGGTGTTCGATGCAAAATCATATCTATCTTGATGCTCTTAGTTCTTTGTACTATTAATAAGTGGATGAACACATATCCAACCAACTGGATCTCTTTATGATTGTGTCACTTAAGATTAATGAGTATCAATTGCCTTTTCTAGTATTCCTCCGATTGCATCATGATATTTATGTTGAATTAATCTTCTTGACATCTTCTACACCTGTGGAAAATTATAAATAGCATTGCAATCAAATCTAATACTAACCTCATTGGCATAAATGTACTTCGTGCATATGGTAGGATCAGTAGAAGTTCCTCTGGTTTAACAATAGAAGAAGAAGAACAAAGAAACTAGTGTGAGTTGATGACTGATTATTTTTTCAGAATTTAATTTTTATATTTTTGTTTGAAACAATTGAAACATTGATGAGTGTGAAAGTTAGGTTTGCTCATGAGTGGTACACTTGACCTACCATTCCATCAACACTCGACATCTCTTGTGATGTTTAGCTTTCAAAGTAGTTCCCCTTGATGAATGGATCCAACTACAGCCACAGGTCAATGCATAGAAAGCAAATAGCATTAAATGCAACAGGCCAATCCTTTAATGGCTTGCCACCCCAGCAAATGAGATGAATGATGGTGAAAAAAGAACAAACCTCACAAGGAAACTGGTCAGGCATTTGAATTTGAATTCACCATCCGCATCATTAATTCCATGTCAATTTATTTATGCCAAAAATACTCCTTGAACTACTTTTTCTATTACCTCTTTGAATGGCCGGCAACTTTGTTCAAGTGACTGGAAGTTACATTTTGATACATCAGAATTTCTTCTCTCTATAATAGAATATGGAAGCCCGTTATTAGATGAGAGTGTTTGTATCACAGGAAAACCTTTCAGAGTGAGAATTCAGTTTGGTTTTGCAACATCCTTATCATATTTTCGGCATGAGATAAAGTAGCTAGTTTTATTTACAATACAACAGAAGCACTATTACTTCCAGATACATATCAGCTTTAGTCGTCTCTGAGAAACATGTGTAGTAAAATCCATGGTTGAATGAATGAATACTAAGACACCACCAACATCCATGTCAGAGTTGATTCCCCACTCTGTTTTGCCTTCCTACTAGCCAAAGCAATGTTCTTCTTGCAAATGAAGGAACCTCGCTGATCTGAGATCCCACACTGTAGTTAGAGCTTCCAACTTCCACATCCAAATCCACCTCGCTCGAACTTTTCCCCCATGATGAGACATTGAACTCTGAAGCAATGGTGATGGCAGGGCTGGCATTGGCTTTGAGCTTCAACCGATCACTCGCTGATCGATTCAATGGCAACCGAAAAGAGATGGCCCTCCTGGAAGAGTCACTCTTCTCCTCCTTGGCCTGAAGCCAAATCTTGGAAGCTGAGAAGCTCTCTTTCAAATGTAAACCTCCAACAGTAATGGCACCGACATCACTTTCTCGCCGAGGTATGGCACTAGCAAGCCCTCTAAACCCCTCCCTTCTCGAATGGCAATCGCATTCGGACATCGCGATTCGGTGGCCGGGCTTCTTGACAGAAGGTTTCTTTGGAGGTTTGATGGGGACCCGAAGCATTGTGGTGTCTTCCATCACATACTCATAAGACCCCATGGAGAAGCACCTCCTCTGATTTAAACTACTGGCATCGACAGTGCTGCTCGTGGCTTCTTCACCAACAGCATCCACACTCTTAAACTTGCCGAGCTTGACGGCCATCGTGACAGGCATATCTTCCTTTGCGGCAACCTCCGCGGAGGCATTGCCCTCATCGCGGTCGTCGTCGTCAGCCGGGACCGAGTCTCTTCTATCGGAGGCTGTCTCGCTTGCTGATTCAAGAACAAGGACCCCGGGACTGCGAGGGGAGCAGCAACCGTGGAGGAGACTGCTCCGGCAGAGAGGGCAGGTGGAGTGGGACAAGAGCCAGGTGTCTATGCACTCGAGGTGGAAGGCGTGGCTGCACTTGGGCAGCAGCCTGAGCTTGTCCTCGGGCTCGAACTCGCAGAGGCAGACCGCGCAATCGAAGGGATCCTTGAGCCCCATGATCGACTTGTAGAGGAAAACAGGGAGCATGTCGATGAACGACTGGTCCACCCCCGCGTCATGGAGGTGGAACAGCTGCTGGAGCTGGCCCTGAAACGCCGTGACGCCGTCAAGGTACTCCTCCGGCTCCCGGGAGATGGGTCTCACGAGGCAGCACCTCACCAGCAGGTGGAGGAGGCCGGAGACGAAGAAGATGATGGCTAAGATCACGATTATGAGTAACACGCTGGGGCTAATCTTGTTTTCGATGTGGACGACAGGCGCTGAATGAAGAGAAAGAGGAGGAGTCGAAAGAATTGATTCACGCATAGCTTCAGCAGCGCCTGTGAGCTAAGATGATGGCGGAGGAGGAAGAAGTGGAAAAGGGAATTGAATTGCGAGGTCAATTTGAGGGAGGATGGGAAGGTGGGATTCTTAATGAAGGGAGACGAAAAATTAATGAATGAGGAGAGGGTTTGACAGCTGATTGGAGTCAGATAATATAAATATCGAGGACAGATTGGTGAAATAGAATTGAATGGTGTTCAATAGTTTTTGGCACCAAATGGCAATAACACACCAAGTTAATTTAATCTCTTTCTTCCACATCAGGCTCGAGGGCCGCCATTAAATTCCTGCACCACGCAACAAGACAGAACTATAAGATCAGTTCTGTAATTGTGCATGGCATTTTACTCTTGCATGCCAGCACCACACTTCTCATGGATCGCCTGTAAACTTCTAAACCGTTTCCTTAAGTAGGTCAACATGTCCTTGTGTCTTCTGGGGCCTTGTGGACTTTGGAGTGGTGGGAGAGAGGGTCAACATGGGAGAGGGTGAAGAGTTAATTGTTTGCTGTGAAGGAGTTGGACTTGGGGATAAAGATTTGAGCCTTGGCATTCGAGTCTGTGGCCTTACGTTCCAAATTATATAAATCATCAAAAATCAAAGAACATTTTTTTTTAAAAAAAAGTAAAAAAAAATTCCAACTAATATTTTATTTTAAAAATATCCCTTATTTAATATTAGTGTACCACCTAATATAGGATATAGTATTATACGTTATAGTAACTACCTGATATTGTTGTTAGTGATTATAATAGTTACAATTAATTTAGTGGTTATAATGAGTAGAAGCTATAGCTTTATAATTATTTTAAAATTATTTTAATTAATTTAAAATAATTTTAATAAAATTTTAAATATTTTTATCGAGTTGATAATTGTTTTTTATATATAATATAGTTGATTTAGAGTTTAAGATTTTACGATTTAGGATTCAGTGATAATGTGCATAAGTAAGTGAGTAGCTACTGTAATGTGTAAAAGTTAGGTAATTGCTACCGTATAAAAATTCAACTATTTTAATATTCAAAATTTAAGATTTAAAATGATAAGATTTAGAATTTAGTCATAATATGGAGAAATTATTCGATGGTTGCTATAATGTACTCACAATATAACTAAATTAGTATTTGAGTGACAGAGTTATTGTTGGGGTTGTAAAGTTACAGATAAAATTTCACATTGAAAACACATAAGAAAAATCATAACCTTATAAGAGAAAGATATATTCAGTGGTATGAGACCTTTTGAGCAGAACTTAAAAATAAAATCACAAGAGTTTAGGTCCAAAGTGGACAATATCATATCAGAAGGTCTAACCGTCGACTATGCATAAGAGTTCGTATCTGGAAGAGGATCATGTTGGTGCAACCTTAGGTCAAGGTTGACCTGGTTGACCTGACTCGAGTTGACCTGACTCGAGTTGACCTGACTCGAGTTGTGTTTTGATGTTTGACGATGTTTGACGAGAAGAGAGTTGTATTCTTGATGTTTGACAAGAATAGGTGTTTGGGAGATTGTAGGTGCAACCTTAGGTTAAGGTTGATCTGGTTGACCTGATTCGGGAAAAGTCCAAGCAGGGAGCTTGGCACGCGAAAAGTCCAAGTATGGAGACTTGGCACTGGAAAAGTCCAAGTACGGAGATTTGGCACGAGGAAAAGTCCAAGCAGGTAGCTTGGCACGCGGAAAGTCCAAGTATGGAGACTTGGCACGGGGAAAAGTCCTGGTGAGTGAAGCCAGGCAGTCGGAGAAGTCCTGGTGAGTGAAGCCAGGCAGTGGGAAAGTCATAACTGGGATGTTAGACAGTGTGGAAAGTCCTGGTGAGTGAAGCCAGGCAGTGGGAAAGTCCTAACTGGGATGTTAGGCAGTTGGAAAGTCCTGGTGAGTGAAGCCAGGCAGTGAGAAAGTCCTAACTGGGATGTTAGGCAGTGTGGAAAGTCCTGGTGAGGCGCCAAAGTCCTAACTGGGATGTTAGGCGGTTGGAAAGTCACGGTGAGTGAAGCGGTGAGAAAGTCCTAAGCGGGATGTTAGGCGGTGGAAATCATGGTGAGTGAAGCGGTGAAAGTCCGGGTGAGTGAAGCGAAGGAAAATCCAGATGGATCGAGGATGATCGGACATCGGTGTTGAGGAAAGTCCAAGTAGGTCAAAGGGATTGACCGGACACTTGGCGGGGAATTCTAGCAGGTCAAGGGAGTGACCAGATGCTAGGAATGAAGTACCAACAGGTCGAGGTTGACCGAATGTTGGTTTGGAAGGCTTGGGACTTGGTTTGGGCAAAAACCAAGTCACTAGTTATCTGGTCGGTCCGGTGACCGATCAGTTGCCTGATCGGTCTGTGGACCGATCAGGAGCTTCCCTGATCGGTCTGTGGACCGATCAGGAGCTTCCCTGATCGGTCTGTGGACCGATCAGGAGGTTCCCTGATCGGTCCATGGACCGATCAGAGACGGAACAGAAGCAAAGGCTAGGGAATGGATCGGTCTGTGGACCGATCCACATGGAGCCTGATCGGTCTGTGGACCGATCCAGGAACTAGCCGTTGCGACGCAACGGCTAGATTTCTTCTGTGTTTCTTCGCAGGTATAAAGGAGACGAGGGCATCTTCTGTGCCAGAGCTTCTTCCCTTCTTTTCTGCTACAGAGCTGCTGTTCTGGTGCTTGAGCTTTGTTGAGCTCTTCTTCGCAAGCTTTGCGTGAGCTTCTTCTTTCGGCTGGGACTCCGACTGAGCTGCTGCTGTGGTTGGCGTCTGAGAAGCTGTTGCTTCTTCAACAGTCGACAAGAAGGCAAGGGTTGTTTACATTTGCTGTGTATTTACTTCTTGCTTCTCTTGTATTTGTACTCCTTATCTTGCTGTTGCAAGAAGTAGTTGTGGCGAGGTTTCTCCACCTATAAGGAGCTCATATTTAGCCGGTTCTTCGGGGACTCATCCACCGACGGATTGGTAGGCTTCGTCCACCTTACGGACACGCCGAGGAGTAGGAGTTCATCTCCGAACCTCGTTACATCGGTTTGTTTTTCTTCTCCTCAGTTTCTTCCTTGTATTTCCGCTGCGACTAACCCTAACTGTAGGAAGAACGAGAGAATTTGGGGCGGCTATTCACACCCCCCCTCTCTAGCCAAGTACGAACGATCCTAACAGATCAGACACCAGGTAGGAAGGCCGCTAGGTAAGGAAGTCCTAGTAAATTGGGTGGACCGAGAGATCTGCCCTAGTTGTGGCTAAGTAAGGAAGTTCTATTAGGTCGGGTGAATCGAAATGTAGGGGTTAGTGTAGGATTGAAAAGAATTTAGATATCTCCACAATGATATAATATTGTCCACTTTGGGCCTAAGCCCTTATGACTTCGCGCTTAGACTCTACCCAAAATACCTTATGCCAATGGAGATATCTTTTTCTTATAAACGTATGATCCTTTCCATGTATTTTCAATGTGGAACTATGTTTACAACCTTGCAACCCCAACAATCCCCTACTCAAACAAAGGACCACAATATCCCCCCTTAAGCATAGGGTCACTCTTGACCTACTCAGGGTCTCCCCTCGAGCATCCGGGTCACTCTTGACCTGCTCAGGGTCTCCCCTCAAGCATCAGGTCACTAACTTGCTCAGGATCTACCCTACTTTGTTTAAGGTTTCACCCACATGGTTTGATCTTGGATCATTGCTCTAACTCGTACTTCTTCTAGCGGTTAGTCTGGTGAAGAGCGATCTCACTCTGATACTAATTGTAGGATCAAAAAGAATTTAGACATCTCCACAATAATATGATATTACCCACTTTAGGTCTAAACCCTCATGACTTTGCTCTTAGACTCTACCTAAAATGCCTCAAACCAACGAAGATATCTTTTTCTTATAAACCTATAATATTTCCCATGTGTTTTCAATGTGAGACTATATTTACAACCTTACAACCCCAACAGTTAGTAGTGGGGAGGGTTGTGGCAGTTGCAATTGCAGAGTAGTTGCTTGCCACACCCCACAAACCCCATTAAACTCCCTTTCCATAAAGGGAGTTGACCTAAGTGAAAAGAGGGTTGCTTAAAGGGAGGGGGAAAACTCTGTTCATGTGTGAAGAAGAGTGCATCATTTTGGCAGAAGAACATTCAAGTTCGAGATAAGGGATTTAGTTTATGGATATGTCAAGGAGGTTCACTGTGATTTTCTTATAGATGACAAACACAAAGATTGTTCTTCATCTTCAGTAGATCGTTTCGGGAGATTATTGTAAGTTTTTACTGGCTTCGAATTATGTATATCATGCTTTAGGTATGCTACAATGGTATCATAGAAGTATCACTTTCTAAAAGCATGAAGCTCTCGAATATTCCTCGACGACGAAGATTTCACGCCTCTTGGCCCCTGTTCACTCTGTTTGCCAAGTAAAATCACGACTGAGTCGTGATTAGCGACTATTACCAAGCCCCAATTGCAGCAACTACCTTCCACGGAGTTTGTCTCCATCGTGTTCTGTCGTGGCCGAGCGAGATCACAACTGTGTCGCGATCTTCTACCATCGTTGGTCGATGGAAGATATCAGTCATCGTTGAGGTCACGAGCCGCAGAGGAGAGGAATGGTGGTGCCATCATGAACCCTAGCCGATCGCACATTGCGTGTAGTCATCAGGAAATCGTGACCGCGTGTCGTGATTTCCTCCCATGGCTGAAGACCGCGTCATGGTGGTGTTGGAGTGTATACTAAAAGCCTAGCTTTTGTATAAACATTTATAAGAATCACATTGGTCAAGTGTCTACATTTATATATACCAAATGTAGATGTTCAATTAATTTATATTGTAGATAACATAGTGTGTGGTGTCACACACAGAAGATCGTGTTATCGGTTCTTTATAAATTATAAACAGTAGCTCACGACTAAGATGGAAAGGAACAAACCATTGGAATAGTCGTAGTATAATTAGGTATTAGTTTATCTTGACTAATAGATTACACTAGTACACTCTAAGTGTATTGAGCAGGATCATTTAAGGTAAGTTATTTTTATACTGATTTAATAAAAGAACTAGACCTTAGTTATTATGGAAGTGTGTGCTCTTAATCCTAATATAATAACAATCACATATATTTTATATTTATTTCTTTGACTTATCAAAGGGTAAGATTTAGCTCGATAAATCAAAATGCCCAATAAGTTGGGAAATGATGTTACTTATAGTGTGACTTGTTGATTATAGAAGGAAACTGTATCCTAATAATCTAGGTTGATAATGTCCCTAAGAGGAGCTCATAAAGATTGTCATGTTAAACCCTGCAGGTGGACTTAGTCCGACATGACGATAAGGTTGAGTGGTACTACTCTTGGACTAAGATATTAATTAAATGAGTTGTCAGTAACTCACTTAATTAGTGGGCATTCGACTTCTTAAACACAGAGAGACTAACACACTCATAATAAGAAGGAGCCCAAAAATATAATTTGGGATTGGTGCGGTAGTTCAATAATAATTCTTTAGTGGTATGAATTATTATTGATGAAGTTAAGTTGTGTGTTCGGGGCGAACACGAGAAGCTTAATTTCATCGGGAGACCAAAACCAATTTCTCCTCTCGGTCCCTATCGTAGCCTCTTGTATATAGAGATTTATACCCACCTTCTTACCCATCCTAATGGGGCCGACCAAGCTAGCTTGGAACCCAAGCTAGGGCCGACCAAGACCAAGTGGATGAGCCAAGTTGGTGGCCGGCCAAAGCTTGGGTCCCAAGCTTAGGTGGTCGGCCACTAGAAAATTAAAATGAATTTTTATTAAAATTATTTCTTATGCGGATATCATGGTTTTAAAAGAGAGTTTAAAATTTAAATATTTCCTTTTATAGCTTTCTACAAAAGATTAAGAAAAGATTTGAAATCTTTCCTTATTTGTAGATTGAAAGGAGATTTTAATTTTGAGAAAACTTTCCTTTTTAACCATGTTCATGATTTAAAAGAAAGTTTAAAAATTAAATATTCTCTTTTATTAGTTTCTACAAAAGATTAAGAAAAGATTTGATATCTTTCCTTATTTGTAGATTGAAAAGAGATTTTAATTTTTAGAGATAACTTTCCTTTTTGGAAATTATCCACATGTTTAAAAGAAAGATTTTAATTTATAAAATTTTCTTTTTACTAACCAATCATGAAGGGATTAAAATTATTGAAGAAATTTTTTATAAATTTCCGGAAACAAATTAGGAAGTTTTAATTCTTGTTTTAATTAAAACTTTCCTTGTTTTGGGGAGAAAGTAGCCGGCTAAGAAAATTGGAAAAAGAAATTGATTTTTATTTAATTTTTCTTTTTCATGGCAAAAGAATTAAGGAAGTTTTTATTAAAATTTCCTTATTTGCCAAGACCAATGATTATAAAAGAGGGGGGTAGAGGTGTCTTAATGGCTAACGATTCTATTCTTTTCTTCCTCTCTTTTCCTCCTTGGTGTGGCTGGCCCTAGGGTCTCCTCTTCTCCTTCTTTTCTCTTCCTCCTTTGTGGCCGGCGACATCAACTTAAGGGAAGTCCATGGTGGCCGGTTCTAGCTAGGAGAAGAAGGAGAGAAAGAAGACTTCGTTTCTAGCATCCCTTGGAGCTTGGTGGTGGTGGCCGGACCTTTACTTTTCATGGAGAATTAATGGTGGCCGAATCTAGCTTGGAGAAGAAGGAGCTTGGTGGTTCTCGTCTCGGAAGATCGTTGCCCACACAACGTCCGAGATAAGAAGAGGAATACGGTAGAAGATCAAGAGGTCATTAAAGTTTACAAAGGAAGGTATAATTAGTAATTAATTTCTGCATCATACTTGTTGTATTTCTTTTGTATGAATTCCAAACACAAGAGGCATTAGATCTAGTTTTTCGAATTAGTTTTTCAAGTTTGTGTTTTTTTTTTCCGAATTTGTGATTCGATTGTTCTTTTTGGTTAACCTAGAGTTATTTAAGGAAATTAAATATTAGCTTTTCTTAAAAGGCTTTGTCTAGGTGGTGGTGGTTGCTTCCATATCCAAGAAGGCCATGTGCCTCGTCATGCAGTCCTGGAAGCCAATTTTGGAAATTAATATTTAATGGAATTAATAACATAGGTGGATTTGAATCAATAGTGTTAAGTTCCGCTTGTGATTCAAATCTAAACCATTAAGAACAGATAAGTTAAATTTGGAATCAATGATGTTAAGTTCCGTCTGCGATTTCTAATTTAACTTCTAAAGAACATAATAGGTTATTTAAGGAAAGTTTTGACACTTGTGCAAAATTTTTGTACAGTGGAATCGGTACGATTTTCCTAGGACTAACCAACAATTGGTATCAGAGCTAGGGTTTGCCTCTGTGTGTTTAGAATTCAAATAGGTTATGCACATGTCATACATAATTTAGGCAGGATAATAGTAGGATGTGCTAACTTTTTGGTTCCAGGCTCCAACTAGCATGGCTTATAGATGTTGTGTGTGATTGGACCCTTGGACATGTCAAGGGCATTATTTTGTGTGTTCATGATTGTATGTAACTAATACAGCATGAGCTGTATTAGCCCTAGGATTTTAGAATTTTATTTTCGATCTAGATTACATATACATTCCCTCGAGGAATATATGATCGATATATGTAAAATTCTATTTTTGTCGCGGATCGGATGCTTGCGAGGCGTGGTACTTTTGGAGCACCAGAGGCGCTGCGGAATAAGAAGCAAGATGGATGCGACGATTCGACCCAATGGCGGTGGCTAAAGATGGCAGCAGCTGGGGTTGGAGCACACGGAGGACAGTGATGGAAAAATGTTATAATAGTTGGAAAATAATTTCCATATTTATTGCTTTTATTTACTGTGATGTGTGTGTATGCATGTGATGTATGTTAGGATAGTTTAAAATTTCTCACTCTAAATAACTAAGTGGGAGAGGGATTTATTTTAATAAATTCCACGGTCTCCATTACTGGTTTGTAAATGATGCAAACAAACTTGCGCATTGGCTCTGAGTGCCTTCCTCCATATCGGATGAGTTTGTTTGCGGATCACTAGATCAAACATCCATTTAGGATGACTATAGGAAATTAATTAAGAGCGTGTGATCTTCCCCATCGGAAGGGGCACAATCTTATTAATGGACTTAGTATCAAGTAATGATATACACTTAGGCACGTCTAATAGTATCCTCCCTATCGGAGTCACTGCTATTATTTGTGTAACCAAAGGAAAACCAACTATTAATTTGCCAAAAAGATAAGTTGACAAGATAATAAAATTAAAACCCCCTCTTACAAATGTCAATTTTTTGTATACGTCCACACTATCGTGGCATACAAAATTCACGGTGTATGCGGTAATTTTATTTGTCAGGATGACAAGAAAATAAAATTAATGGGAAAAACTCCTCTTACAAATGTTTGGTTCTGTATATGTCCACACTATCGTGGCATACAAAATTCACGGTGTTTGAGGTAATTTTATTTGTCATAAAGATTTATTGACAAGATAATTAATGGGTAAAACCCTCCTCTTACAAATGTTCGAATTTGTATACGTCCACACTATCGTGGCATGCAAAATTCCCGGTGTTTGAGGTGTTGGTGAATTTAAATAATATTGTTTGAGGAATCAATGTTATTTTAAATTCAAAGTTTTGACCAAAATTTTTGATCAAAGATAGACCAACTATTTATTTTATTTGTCATGAAGTTAGAATGACGAGATAATAAAATTAATGGACAAAATCTCTTTTTGTATACGTCTACACTATCGTAGCATACAAAATTCACAGAGATTTTAAAGTGTTGGTCTTGACCAAATATTTTTGTGATTCTTAGGATTTTAAATGTTTGTCAATCCCCTAGTTGTTATACTATAGAAAAGACTTAGTAGTCCCAATTGTAATGATTGGAAATAAGATTTGGACATTAAGGTAGACTGTCTTCTTAGAACTGAGAACAATATAGGTGTAGTTGTCGAAACATATTTAATGGTGTTATCTACCAGTACCTGGAGTGTAGATACAGATGCCACTAATCATGTCTGTAATTCATTGCAGGGTTCCAGGAAACCTGACTGCTATATGAAAAAGGAAAACACCGTCTACATGGGCACTACTGCAAAAGTAGCAGCTGTTGCAGTGGGAGATATTTATCCTCTGATAGGAATAAAATATGGATTTTCAGAAATTATCTTTACGTACTAAGTTTAGAAAGAACCTGATCTCGGTTTCTAAACTATTAAAGAATAGATATTCTATCTATTTTGATAACAAACTTGTTATCAAGAAAAATAGGGAAGTTATCTATTCTGGTACGTTGGTTGACAATTTATAATCCAATAACTCCTACGATGCAATAAATGGAAATTAATAACACATTTTCTCACTTTAATAAGAGAAAGTAACCTTCGGAAATGAACCAATCATATTTTTGGCATCTAAGGCTAGGTTATATTAACTTGAGTAGGATTCAAAGGATAATAATCAATGAATTCTTGGGTTCATTGGTAGTGGAAATCTTTCCAACCTGCGAGTCTTACTTAGAAGGAAAAGTAACCAAGAAGCTTTTAAGTCTAAGGGGTATGGAGCCAAAGATATGTTGGAATTGGTTCATTCTGATTTGTGTAGACTTTTGACTATCTAGGCAAGAGGTTGTTATTAAATATTTCGTCTCTTTTATATACGACTATTCGAGATAAGGATACATTTACTTGACACACCGCAAGTCTAAATGCTTTGATTAGTTCAAAGAGTACTAGGCTGATGTGGAGTAATGTCAAGATAAAAGTATCAAGACACTACAGTTAAATCATAGTGACAAGAACCTCTTAGGAGAGCTTAGGAGTCACTTATCAGAAGACGGGACTCAATCCCAATTAACTGCACCTGGTACATCCCAACAGAATGGTGTAGAAAAAGAAGGTATATGACTCTTATGGAAATGAGTAGATTGATGATGAGTTATTCAGAAAATTACCAAATACGTTTTAAGGATATACTCTGAAAATGAAAGTGAACATAGTACCTTCCAAGTCAGAACTCTCTACTCATATAGAATTGCTGAATAGGTGTAAGCCTATTTTGAAGCATATTCGGATTCGGATAGTCCAACACATATGTTGAAGAGAGACAATGATAAGTTAGACAGGAGTTCACTTATTTGTGGGTTATCTTAGATAAACAAAAGTAGGTGTATAGTCTTAAAAATCAGAAGGTCATTGTTAGCATCAATGACCGATTTTTAGAAGAGGACTATATAATGAACCACAAGCCCATAATTAAATTTTTTCTTAAGAAAATAATAAAGGACACGTCTAATCTAGTACCAACTGTACAAGATGAAATATCACAAGAAACTGCAACATGTATCACAATTGATACACAATTATAGACAGTACCTTATCGTAGTGGGAGGGTTGTCAAACAACCTAAAAGATTCATATTTTGGGAGAGTCTTTGGACTTGATCCAAAATGAACATGAGCTTGATCCCGGACACATGATGAAGCACTCCAAGATAAAGATGCAGCATCTTGGCAAAGAGCAATGAATACATAATTAGAATATATATTCTGGAAGCTTGTAGAACCACCAGATGGTGTAAAAGCCATGAGGTGTAAAAAGGTCTACAATAAGAAAAGAGGATAGACGGGAAGGTAGAAACTTTCAAAGCAAGGTTTGTTGAAAAAGGAAACTTTTTCACCGGTAGTCATGCTTAAGTCTATCCGGATTCTTTTATCTATTGTTGCTCATATAGACTATGAGATTAGACAAATGGATGTCAAGACAGCTTTCCTTTATGGAAGTCTTGAAGAATGCATCCATATAAAGCAACCAGAGAGGTTCATTGCAAAGGGCAAAGAGCATCTAGTATGTAAGCTCAATCAGTCTATGGACTGAAGTAAAGCTTCAAAGTCTTGGTTCATCCGGTTTAATGAAGTAATCCAGTATTATGGATTTAGTTACCGGATAAGTCTTGTGTATACAAGAAGTGTGATGGAAACGTGGTGGTATTTCTTGTACTATACGTAGATGACATTTTTGATAGTTGGAAACAATATCAAGGTGTTATCGGAAGTAAGGGTATGGTTGTCCAAGCAATTTGTTATGAAAGACTTAGGAGAGTGAGCACATATTCTTGGGATCAAGGATCGCAAGAAAAGAATATTATGCTTATCCCAAGCTTCATATATCGATACAGTTCTTGCTCATTTTAGCATGCAAAACTCCAAGAAAGGTTTCTTACTTTCAGGCATGGAGTAACTTTATCTAAAGAGATGTCTCCAAAGACATTAAAATAGATAGAGGACATGAAGGCAGTTCCTTATTCCTCGACTGTCGGAAGCCTAATATATGCAATGTACGAGACAAGATATCTATGTTGTCCAGGGCATAGTTAGCAGATATCGAAGAAACCAGGACCGGGACACTAGACTGTCGTAAAACATTTGCTAGGCAGATAATTTGATCCCTGTGGGTTACACGAATTTTGATTTCTAATCAGATAGGGACAATAGTAAGTCGACCTCGGGGTTTTTGTGTTTACTTTAGGAGGTAAAGCCATAACTATGGAGGAGTGTTAAGCATAGGTGCTTTTCAGACTCCATTATGGAAGTTGAGTATGTGGCAACCTCAGAGCTAGCCATAGAACCTGAATGACTCAGTAACCTCAAGATGGACTTAGATATGATTTCTGGTTTATCCAAAGACTATTATAATTTATTGTAATAATATTGGTGCAGTAGCAAATTCGAAGAAACCATGAGTCCATAAGGCAAATAACACAATAGAGCGCAAGTACCACCCAATACGAGACATCGTATAACGAGGATAAATTGTTGCCGCCTATATTGCATTAAGTGATAACCTGTAGATCTTTTCACTAAGGTCCTTAAGGCAAGAGCTTTTGATGGACATATTGAAGGGATGGGAATCAGATGTATGGTAGCATTTATGGCAGCATAATCTTTTAGTATAAGTGGGAGATTGTTGAAGTGTATACTAAAAGCCTAGCTTTTGTATAAACATTTATAAGAATCACATTGGTCAAGTGTCTACATTTATATATACTAAATGTAGATATTCAATTAATTTATATTGTAGATAACATAGTGTGTGGTGTCACACACAGAAGATCGCGTTATCGGTTCTTTATAAATTATAAACAGTAACTCATGACTAAGATGGAAAGGAACAAACCATTGGAATAGTCGTAGTGTAATTATGTATTAGTTTATCTTAACTAATAGATTACACTAGTACACTCTAAGTGTATTGAGCAGGATTATTTAAGGTAAGTTCTTTTTATACTGATTTAATAAAAGAACTAGACCTTAGTTATTATGGAAGTATGTGCTCTTAATCCTAATATAATAACAAGAACATATATTTAATATTTATTTCTTTGACTTATCAAAAGGTGAGATTTAGCTCGATAAATCAAAATATCCGATGAGTTGGGAAATGATGTTACTTATAGTGTGACTTGTTGATTATAGAAGGAAACTGTGTCCTAGTAATCTAGGTTGATAATGTCCCCAAGAGGAGCTCATAAAGATTGTCATGTTAAACCCTGCAGGTGGACTTAGTTCGACATGACGATAAGGTTGAGTGGTACTACTCTTGGACTAAGATATTAATTAAATGAGTTGTCAGTAACTCACTTAATTAGTGGACATTCGACATCTTAAACACAGGGAGACTAACACACTCATAATAAGAAGGAGCCCAAAATTGTAATTTGGGATTGGTGCGGTAGTTCAATAATAATTCTTTAGTGGTATGAATTATTATTGATGAAGTTAAGTTGTGTGTTCGGGGCGAACACGAGAAGCTTAATTTCATCGGGAGACCAAAACCAATTCCTTCTCTCGGTCTCTATCGTAGCCTCTTGTATATAGAGATTTATACCCACCTTCTTACCCATCCTAATGTAGGACCGTTAGATTCGATAGAGGGGGGGGTGAATATCGATTCGAAAACTTAGAGTATAAACGCAGCAGAAAAGTAAAATAGACACAAATGTTTTTTACTTCGTTCGGAGCCTGTGACGACTCCTACTCGAAGGCCCGTGGTCCTTGACCACTTTCGTTGGGCAATCACTAACAAATCGAAATATGATTACAGAATGAATACAGGAAATGCTAGTGAAAATAAAGCAATACCGACAAGGAAATTAAATAAAAACTGAAGGAGCACTTTGTCGGAGCGTTGTTGGCGTCGCACTGAACGTCGAGCAGCAAGACCAGCAGTAGAAGAGTTCTCAGATGAATTGTTGATGAAGCTCCTGCCTGGGGCTTCTTTTATATGCTGTTCCGGGCGCCTGGATCCCTTCCGGGCGCCTGGAATGCGACGTAGCTGCACAAACCGTGATGCTCCATGTGGCGACGACTCGGCTGGATATAATTTGCCTTCCGGGCGCCCGGATTCCTTCCGGGCGCCTGGACCTCCGGGCGCCCGGACCCCCTCCGGGCGCCCGGACCACCTTGTTCCAGAAATCTCCTTTTTCCTGCAAAACAAAGTTAGTCCGAGGCAATATATATCCTGCAAAACAGATTATTAGCACATTTATAATAGTATGAATTAGCATAAGTTAGTATGCCTTAGATTCCGTCTTTCCGAGACCGGAATCTAGTCACGATCTCGACTTAGACATCCGAAATGGATCTAAGCCGGATCGACGCCTAATGTTCCCTTCCCGGGAACGCGTCCTCGCAGTCACTCCCCTCCAGTGACTTACCTCACTTACCTGCCAGACGTCCGGTCAGCCCTTCGATCCGTCTGGACTTCTTGCCAGCTATCCGGTCAGCCCGTCGACCTAGCTGGACTTCTTGCTAGCTATCCGGTCAACCCGTCGACCTAGCTAGACTTCTCACTAGCTATCCGGTCAGCCCGTCGACCTAGCTAGACTTCTCGCCAAGCGTCCGGTCAGCCCGTCGACCCGCTTGGACTTCTCGCCAGCTATCCGGTCAGCCCGTCGACCTAGCTGGACTTATCCTGCACACTCGATCAGAGTGTTAGATAACGACGAACCTAACTTAACCTGATTTGTCATTCATCAAAACCTGAGTTAGACCGTTAGTGCTAACCGCACCAACAATATCCCCCTTTTTGATGGAATGACAACCTGGTTAAGTTAGTGATAAATATATGCAAAAATCAAGCATGATTTTCGAGGTTTTTATTAGTTTTTCAAGTTTGCATTTAGTTGCTCTAACTTAACCACCTAACCCTCCCCCTTTGGCATTCATAAAAAAGAACAAGGATACACATAGTGTAGAGTTACTGTAAAACAGCTCATCTTGAAAAATATCTGAGTTTGGTTCAAAAATTCAAGAAAAAATCCAAGTAAAAAAATTTTTTAAATCAGGTTTTTCAACTTTTCAAAAATTTTTTTTGGTTTAAGTAACATTTACTTTTACTTTTCACTTTTTCAAAACAAAGCAAAAATTAAGTGAGATTAAATTTTGCTAAAATAAATTTTTAAGGCTAATTTGATAAAAGCTAAATTTGTAAAGTTTAATAGTCAACTTTTTAAATCAGGTTTGAAAATTAGGTGGAATTAATCTTCCAAGTTTTTCAAACACTTAGTTAAGTTTAACTTTTTGTAAACATAAAACATTTTTCAAACACACAAATTTTAGTTAACTCTCCCCCTGAACTTGATACTTAAATTTAACCAGCTGTCTAACCAGTTAGGTACTAACTGACTATCAGAAGATAGTAGCTTTCACTTGGTTAGTCAGATTAAGTTGACTTGACTGATCAACTTAATCTGATTAATATCTGAGTTGTATTTAACATCCAGACTTATGCTGATGGACTGAAATAAGCATCTTAAGTCCAGACAATTGGCCTATGCATCTCACCCCTTTCTATGTTTGTCAAACACAAGCAAGGTAAGCCTAAGGTGTTGGTGAGATGCTCAAAAACTAGACCTATGGGTACATGCTTTCTAAGGATTCAAAACTAGTCTAAGGCCAAAACTGTTTTTGAAATCTAAAAATGGAAAGTTTTGAAAACAAACAAGTTTAACTTATAATTTGATAAAACCATTTTTGAAAGTATTTTTTGAAAAAAAATAGAACATAATCAATGTAAGTCTGAAATATCACTAGATAGATCCAAAATATTTTACAGGTGGTGTAGCTACAGAAGTGAGTCATAACTAGATCTACTGAGATGATGAAGGGGGTGGTCCAGATCCCAAGGATCGGAGAAGCGCCATCAGCTCAGTGTGTCGGGTATCCCCGGCAGCTCGTAACTTGGCAACCTCTCGCCGAATGTCCCGATGAAAATCTGAGTTCTCCTGCTGGAGACTTGCCATAGCTCCCTCTAGTCCGGTCATACGGTCGGCTAGAGTGCGGGGAGCATGCCGTGGTGCTCGAGCTGGGGGCGGTGGTGGAGCCTGTGCGGCTTCCTCTGGAAATAGTGCGAGCATGAACTCGTCCACCTGTGCGTCTGGATCGGGCTGGTGCTGTGCCCCCCTCCGCCAAGATATAGTCCCGTCATCCCTATCTATCTGGACACCAGCTAGGGAGAAGTTCCGAGCTGCTATAACATCGAACTCGGTCATATGGGCAATGTCTCCTCTAGTGATATCAATGTGCAACGAGGACATATAGGCTGTCAAAATGTGACAAAATGGCATGTGGACTCGCCTATCGGTCACGAATCCAGCCGAGTAGATAATGGTGGAGAAGATATGTAGGCTGATATCAATATCTAACCTATGACTCAGGGCATAGAGTAAGAATGAATGGAATGGGCGCATCACAGCGATGTCCCGAGTAGTCAGTGGTAAAATGCAAAGGACTAAAACTCTATAGAGAGCGTAGTCCTGGACCCGAAGCTCTACCGACCTAAACTGTGTCACAGTGGGATCTCGCTCTCCCCCAAAAAAATACGAATAAATCGTATCGAGAGTAATATGTGAGTAGGGATCTCCGAATGGTAGATCCCTGGGAGGATAGCACAAAAAGGAACAGGTAGATGGACGCAACTCTAAAAACTCTCGGATAGTCGTAGGGGAAAATGTGATATCAGTGCCCGCTGCCCTAGTGGTATAGGTGAGATCGTCTACTTTCACTAGGTTATTGCAAAATTCGGCACACAGACTTATGTTTATTGGACTGGTACATTCTACAAGGTTCCTTAAGTTATAATGGTCTATAACCTCTAAAACGGAGGGACATGAAACTAAAAAGAACGACCTATCTATGCAGGTAGTCCTAATGGCCCTATAAATAGTTGACTCAAACTTAATCCTAAGTTCGTCTATGGGAAACCTAGGGTCTGTACTAGCATTGGAGGGTCCAGCACCAGTATTTGTTCGTTTCCTACTGTATATATATAATAAAATATTCTAAGAAAAAAATGAGAAGACAAATTCTAATAAAATTTTAGAGAGGGGAAGAATTTTTACCGAGGAGCCATCGACAAATTTAGATCTGACGACCTCGGTTGAATCGCAACAGCGTCTTCACCGCAAGAAAATTTTGATTTATAGTACTTTCGCACTGAGGTTCGGAGTAAACCTTGGCAAAAGTGAAAATTGGTGGGGGGGCGGGGCGCCCGGATCCCTTTCCGGGCGCCCCGGAGAGTAATACCAGGGGCGCCCGCCCCTGGTTTTTTTTTTTTTTTTTAAGTTTAGAATTTTGAAATTAATTTTTTAAGTTTAAAATTAGAATTTTGAAATTAATTTTTTAAGTTTAAAATTAAAATTTTGAAATTAATTTTTAAGTTTAAAATTAAATTTGAAATTAATTTTAAAGTTTAAAATTAAAATTTTAGCATTATTCATCTCACCCGATCTATATTATCAATCAGAGAATCCTATGATTTCGTGAGATGAAATTGGATTTTTAATTATGGAGTTTTGGTTTAACGTGTGTTAGATTCAGATTTAGTTTTGGTTTTCACAAATAGGCATTCTTCGGATAAACTTCTAAGCTTGGTGAGTCACATGGACATCATTAGAAGTAACCAACCTTTCAAGGTTTTCCGAATAGTCCTATCCACGGAACTTAGTACTAAATCTTGGTCTAACTGGTTAGGATTCATTTAAGGGTAGCTTCGGTCAGTTCCACTTGGCCAAATGCACCAGATCGAAGCCATATCTTTCTAGACATGCGATGCCCAAGCTTCCCTAACGTACTATCATCCAAAAATTTCACCAGTACCATGATTCAAGTTAAACTTGGTCTCTTTTTAACTAATCCTAATTACCCTGCCGGGTTGGTAGGTTACCCTGTCGGGTAAGTTAGTTTTGGAGGTGCCAGCTATTCTGGAGCCTCCCCCTGAATTATTGGCCTTTAATAAATTTTGATTTTAGGCTTGTGTCGATTCTTTTTATAGTCATGGTTAATTTGGTGATAATTTTGTTGATTTTTAAACTGTTTAGATTTTGAATTTGATTTAGGTTTATATTTTGGATTTTGGTTTGGTTTATTTGATTTTATATAATGTATTTTTTCTTTAGGTATATAATATTGATTGAGTCCTACTTGTGTGGTTAAGCACGCTTTCGGAACCCACGCTTGATTAGTTGATTTGTATTGAGTTATTAACGACTTAAAAGTTTTATTTGAGTTTGACTTGTATCCGAGTCCGGTTTTATTATAACATGCTTTTTGATTGTTCAGGATTAAGTCAAGATTTTTTGATCTTGTTGTGAATTTTTCTAACATTCCTTTTAAACTGTTGATCTCATTTTTTAGTGATAAATTCTCCTCCTCAAGTGTTAGATCTTGAGTTGGATTTGAATTTTTGATTTGTTCCTTGAGGTTTTGATTTTCCTCAAGAAGTGATTTGTTTTCATTTTCTATTTTGGTTAATTTACTATTTAAACAGGAAATAATCCTAAAAACTTTTTTGTTTAAATTAAAATATACCTCATTCGAGCCTTCGGAAACGAGTATGGACTCGTGGCTTGTTTCGGGTTCAGACCCGTCTTCATCTTCCGACTCGTCTTCTGTTTCGTCTTCGCGGGCCATCAGTGCGAGGTGGCTTTGATGTTTCTGCTCTTCTTCCTCTGATTCGTCCGAGGAGTTATCCCACGTTGCTTTGAGTGCCTTCTTTCTGGTTGGCTTTGGTTTGGCGAACTTCAGTTTTGGGCATTCGTTCTTGTAGTGTCCCTTTTTATTACTGCCGTAGCAAGTCACGTTCTTTTGTTCTGAAGGAGAACTGATCTTTTGAAGATCCTTTTTGCTGAAGCTCCTCTTTCTCCTGGTGAACATTTTTCTTGTTGGAGTGTATATTGAAAGCCTAAGCTTTTGTAAACATTTGTCTTGAATAAATAATCACATTTGGTCAAATTATCTACATTTGTTTGTAGTTGTTCAATTAATTTATATTGTAGATAACATAGCATGTGGTGTCATATGCAGAAGATAATGTTATCAGTACCTTATAAATTATAAACAGTAGCTCACGACCAAAATGGAAAAGAACAAACCATTAGAAGGTCGTAGTGTAATTAGGTATCAGTTTATTTTGACCTTATAATTACACTAGTACACTTAGAGTGTATTGAGTAGGACCATTTGAGGTCGTTTCTTTTATACTGATTTTATAAAGAAACAAAGACCTCGGTTATTATGGAAGTGTGTGCTCTTAATCCTAATATAATAACAAGCACATATACTTGATATTTATTTCTTTAATTTATCAATGGGTGAGATTTAGTTCGATGAATCAATAAGCCCGATAAGTTGGGAAATGGTATCACTTATAGTGTGTGTTGTTGATTATAGAAGGAAACTGTGTCCTAGAGATACTAGGTTGAGAATGTCCCCAAGAGGAGCTCATAAGGATTGTCATGTTAAACCCTGCAGGTGGACTTAGTCCGACATGACGATAAGGTTGAGTGGTACTACTCTTGGACTAAGATATTAATTAAATGAGTTGTCAGTAACTCACTTAATTAGTGGACATTCGATATCTTAAACACAGGGAGACTAACACACTCATAATAAGAAGGAGCCCAAAATGTAATTTGGGATTGGTGCGGTAGTTTAATAATAGTTCTCTAGTGGAATGAATTATTATTGATAAAATTAAGTTGTGTGTTCGGGGCGAACACGGGATGCTTAATTTTATCGGGAGACCAAAACCAATTCCTCCTCTCGGTCCCTATCGTAGCCTCTTATTTATAGAGTTCTATACCCACCTATACCCACCTTATATACCCACCCAATAGGGGCCAGCCAAGCTAGCTTGGGAACAAGCTAGGGCCGGCCTAGGTATAAGATTAGCTTGAACCCAAGCTAGTAAGGCCGGCCAAATTAAATTAAAAAAGAAATTTAATTTTAATTTTATTATGTGGAAGATATAATTTATTAAAGAGAATTAAAATTAAAATATCTCTCTTGTAAAAGATCAAAGATTAAAGAAAGAGATTAGATCTCTTTCCTTATTTATAGATTGGTGAGATATTTTATTTTCTCTTTAAAATTATTCACATGTTGTAAAATTAAAATTATAGAAATTTCCTTTTATCAACCATGAAGAGATTTGAAGAGAAATTTTATTTTTAAAATTTCCGGAAACAAATTAGGAAGTTTTAATTGTTGATTAAAACTTGTCCAATTTGTTTTCATTGATGTGGTCCACCATGATTTTAATTAGGAAATTTTATTTTATTTTTCTCAATTAAATCATGTTAAGAAATTAAGGAAATTTTATTGTAATTAAATTTCCTAATTTACTAAGCCAAGGAATATAAAAGAAGGGGTGAGGTGCCTTCAGAGACACAACATCTATTATTTCTCTCCTTCTTGTTCCTTGGTGTGGCGACCATCCTCTCCCTCTCTTCCGCTTGTGGTGGCGAACCTCTCTCTCTCCTTGGAGCTCTTGTGGTGGCGGATACTACTTGAGAAGAAGAAGAAGAATAAGGAGAAAGCTAGCATCTCTTGGAGCTTGGTTAGTATTTTGGTTTTTCTCCTTGGTGAAGTTTTCCTTTGTGGCCGAACCTTGCTTGGAGGAGAAGAAGGTGGTTGGTGGTTTCTCATCTCGGTAGATCGTTGCCCACACAACGTCCGAGGTTAGAAGAGGAATACGGTAGAAGATCAAGAGGTTTTTCTATAAGGTATAACTAGTAATTTTTATTTCCGCATCATGCTAGTTATTTATGGAAATAATACCAAATACAAGAGGCTTACGTTCTAGAATTTCGAATATGTTTTTCGATGTTGTGTTCTTTTGTTTTTTCTTTTCCTTGTGATTTGATTGTTCTTTTCGGTTAACCTAAAGTTATTTTAGGAAATTAAATATTAGCTTTCTATAAAAGGTTTTGTCTAGTCGGTGGTGGTTGCTCCCATATCCAAGAAGGCCATGTGCCTCGCCACGTCAGTACTGGGAACCAATTATGGAAATTAATATTTAATGGAATTAATAACTTAAGGTGACTTGGGTCGAACGTGTTAAGTTCCGCAGGAGATCCAAGTCAAAACCTAAAAGAACAAATAGATTAAGTTTTGGATCAAACGTGTTAAGTTCTGCAGGCGATCCAAAATTTAATTTAAAAGAACACATGGTAGCTAGGAAAAGGTTCAGACCTTTGTACAAAATTTTTGTACAGTGGAACCTCTAGGTTTTCCGAGTAGCAACCAACAATTGGTATCAGAGCTAGGGTTTTGCCTCTGTGTATTTGGTATTAGTTTAATTATGCACATGTCATACATAATTTAGGCAGGTTAATAGTAGGATGTGCTAACTTTGTGGATGCAGGATCCAACTATTATGACTTTTAGTTATTATGTGTGATTGGACCCTTGGACATGTCAAGGGCATTTATATGTGTGTGCATGATTGTATTAAAATACAGCAGGAGCTGTATTTAGTTTTATTAGGATTTTATTTTTGATCTAGATACATGTACATTCCTTTTATGGAATATAGGATCAAAATGTAAAATTCTATTTATGTCGCGGATCGAATCTTGCAAAGCGTGGAACCTTCTAAGGACCAGAGGCGCAGCGGAACTAGGAGCAAGATGGATGCGACAGCTAGATCCGGTGGCGGTGGCCAAATATGGCAGCAGCTTGGGATGACAACACATGGAGGACAATAAGTGATAAAAGCCATAATAGTTGAAAATTAAATTTTCTATTTATTGCTTTTATATTATGCTGTGTGTGCATGTTAGTTTACAAGTTTTAGTAGGCTAGCATAGTTAAAATTCCTCATTTATAAATAACTAAGTGGGAGAGATTTTTAAATAAATCCCATGGTCTCCATTCTTGGTTTGTAAGTGATGCAAACAAGCTTGCGTTGGCTCGAGTGCCTTCCTCCATAGCGGATGAGCTTGTTTGTGGATCACTAGAGCAGACTTCCATTTTGGATGACTATAGGAAGTTAATTAGGCGTGTGATCTTCCCCAACGGAAGGGGCATAATCTTATTAATGAACTTAGTGTCAAGTAATGGTATACACTTAGACACATCTAATAGTATCCTCCCCATCAGAGTCACTGCTATTATTTGTGTGACCAAAAGACACCAACTATTAATTTTATTTGTCAAAAAGTTAGGTTGACAAGATAATAAAATTAATGGGATAAAACCCTCCTTTTACAAATGTTGAATTTGTATACGTCCACACTAATATGGCATACAAAATTCACGGTGTTTTGAGGTGTTGGTTAATTTAAAATAGTATTGTTTGAGGAATCAATATTATTCTAAATTTAGAGTTCTGACCAAAAGTTATTTGTGATTCTTAGGATGTCTTTCAACCCACTGTCCATCATACTTCAACAGAATAGACTTACTGGACCAAACTACATAGATTGGAAAAGAAACCTGGACATTGTTCTTACTGCTGAAAGCTATAAATTTGTACTAACTGAGCAATGCCCTGATGCACCTACTGGTGAATCTACCCAAGAGGAGATTGAATATCATAGGAAATGGGTAAAAGCAGATGAGATGACGCGGTGTTACATTTTGGCTTCAATGTCAAATGTATTGCAACATCAAGATTTACCAATACCAACGACCTATGATATTATGAACAATCTCAAGGAACTCTTTGGTCATCGAGATAGGGCTTCTAGGCAAGAAGCCATGAGAAAGATAATGGCGACCACCATGCAAGAGGGTACTCTGTAAGGGATCATATCCTAAAGATGATGGCTTATCGGAACGAGATGAGATCCTTAGAGGAGAAATTGATGGAAACCCGGATCGATATGATCCTCAAACGCTACCTAGAAGTTTTGAGCAGTACTGAACTATAATATGAATAAGAGGGTTTATTCATTAGCGGAACTACTGACAAGCAGCCGAAGGATTATTTCGTCACAATGCTCAAATTCACTATCTTGAAAATGGTTCTACTTCTAAACCGAAAGAAGAAGAAGAAACAAGTTGGTTCGAAAGAAAGTGAATAAATCTCGAGTACAGGAAGTTGGAATGAAGAAGCCAAGGGCAAGTGCTTCATCTGTGACATTGGAAGGCGGACTGTCCTCGTAGGAACCAAGACAAAGGTATATCTCATACTCTAGTTGTTGAAACATGTTTAGCGGTGTTATCTAACGGTGCCTAGATACAGGAGCCTTGATCATGTCTGCAATTCCTTGCGGGGTTCGGAAACCCGACGACTATCTGAAGGAGAAATTACAGACTACATGGGCAATGCTACTAAGGTGGCAATGTTGCAGTGGGAGAGACGTCTACTTATCTTTTAGTAGAAATAGAAATTTGATTTTAAGAAATTGTCTTTATGTACCCAATTTTAGAAAGAATTTAATTTCAGTTTCTAAACTGTTTTTAGATGGATATTCAGTTTCTTTCAGTAACAATGTAGTTATTAAAAGAAATAAAGTGATTATCTGTTCTGGTGCATTAGTTGGCAATTTGTATACTTTAAATCCAATTTCTTCCACAAAGCAAAACATGGAAATTTATAACTCATCTTCTAACTCTAATAAGAGAAAAGAACCTTCGGAGATGAACCAAGCATATCTTTGGCATCTAAGGCTTGGTCATATTAACTTAAGTAGGATTCAGAGGCTTATAGCCGATGGACTTTTGAGTTCATTTGAGTTGGAAAATTTTCCAACTTGAGAATCTTGCTTGGAAGGTAAAATGACCAAGAGGCCGTTCAAGGCCAAGGGGTATAGAGCCAAAGAAGTGTTAGAATTGGTTCACTCCGATTTGTGTGGTCCTATGTCTATCCAGGCAAGAGGAGGTTTTGAATATTTTGTCTCTTTCATAGACGATTATTCAAGATATGGATACATTTACCTAATGCGCCGTAAGTCTGAGTGCTTTGATAAGTTCAAAGAATACAAGGCTGATGTGGAGAAATGACTAGGTAAAAGTATCAAGACACTATGGTCAGATCGTGGTGGCGAATACCTCTTAGGAGAGTTTAGGAATTACTTATCAGAGGCCGGGATTCAATCCCAATTGTCTGCACCTGGAACACCCCAACAGAATGGTGTAGTAGAACGAAGGAATAGGACTCTTATGGAGATGGTTAGATCAATGATGAGTTATTCAGAATTACCAAATTCGTTTTGGGAATATGCTCGAGAAACAGCAGTATACGTTCTGAACTTAGTACCTTCTAAATCAGTTTCTTCTACTCCCATAGAATTGTGGAATGGGCGAAAGCCCAGTCTAAGACATATTCGGATTTGGGGTAGTCCAGCACATGTCTTTGAACCAGATCTCGATAAGTTAGAATCCCGTACAAAAGTTCGCGTGTTTGTAGGATATCCCAAAGGAGCGAAGGTGGTTTATTTATAGTCCTAAAGACCAAGGTCATTGTTAGCACCAATGCCCGTTTTAGAAGAAGACTATATAATGGATCACAAGCCCGATGTAAAGTTGTTTTAGAAGAACTTAGAGAGGACATGACTACTTCAGTGCAAGATGAAGTACCACAAGAGGCTGCAACAAGTGTCACACATGATACACAACCACGACAGTGCCTCGTCGTAGTGGGAGGTAAGCCTGAAAGATTCATGTTTTAGGAGAGTCTTGAACTTGATTCGGGTAAACATGAACCTGATCCACGAACATCTGACGAAGCACTCCAAGATATAGATCGGCATCTTGGCAAAAGGCAATGAATTCTGAAATAGAGTCTATGTACTCTAATAAGGTCTGGGAGCTTGTAGAACCACCTGATGGTGTAAAAGCCGTTGGATGCAAGTGGATCTACAAAAGGAAAAGAGGGACAGACGGGAAGGTAGAAACCTTCAAAGCTAGGCTTGTTGCGAAAGGGTACACTCAGAAAGAGGGAATCGATTATGAGGAGACCTTTTCACCGGTAGCCATGCTTAAGTCTATCCGGATACTCTTATCCATTGCTGCTCATATGGATTATGAGATTTGGCAAATGGATGTCAAGACAACTTTCCTTAATGGAAGTCTTGAAGAGAACATCCATATGAAGCAACCAGAAGGGTTCATTGAAAAAGGCAAAGAGCATCTAGTGTGCAAGCTCAATCGGTCCATTTATGGACTGAAGCAAGCTTCAAGGTCTTGGAACATCCGGTTTAATGAAGTAATCCAGATCTATGGATTTAGTAACCGGATAAGTTTTGTGTATACAGAAGGTGTGATGGAAGCGTGGTGGTATTTCTTGTACTATACGTAGATGATATTTTGTTAATTGGCAACAATGTCAAGGTATTATCAGACGTAAGGGTATGGTTGTCCAAACAATTTGATATGAAGGACTTAGGAGAGTGTGTACACATTCTTGGGATCAAAGTGATAAGGGATCGCAAGAAAAGAATGTTGTGTCTGTCCCAAGCTTCATATATAGATACAATCCTTGCTCGTTTTAGTATGCAGGATTCCAAGAAAGGTTTCTTACCTTTTAGGCATGGAATAGCTCTATCTAAAGAGATGTCTCCGAAGACATCAAAGGAGATAGAAGACATGAAGCAGTTCCTTATGCTTCGGCTGTAGGAAGCCTTATGTATGCAATGCTATGTACGAGACCTGATATTTGTTTTGCCGTGGGCATGGTCAGCAGATATCAGAGTAAACCTGGACAAGGACATTGTGTTGGTTGCTACTCGGAAAACCTATAGATTCCACTGTACAAAAATTTTGTACAAAGGTCTGAACCTTTTCCTAGCTACCATGTGTTCTTTTAAATTAAATTTTGGATCGCCTGCGGAACTTAACACGTTTGATCCAAAACTTAATCTATTTGTTCTTTTAGGTTTTGACTTGGATCTCCTGCGGAACTTTACACGTTCGACCCAAGTCTCCTTAAGTTATTAATTCCATTAAATATTAATTTCCATAATTGGTTCCCAGTACTGACGTGGCGAGGCACATGACCTTCTTGGATATGGGAGCAACCACCACCGACTAGACAAAACCTTTTATAGAAAGCTAATATTTAATTTCCTAAACTAACTTTAGGTTAACCAAAGAGAACAATCAAATCACAAGGAAAAATAAAAAGAACACAATATCGAAAAACATATTCGAAATTCTAGAGCGTAAGCCTCTTGTATTTGGTATTATTTCCATAAATAACTAGCATGATGCGGAAATAAAATTACTAGTTATACCTTATAGAAAAACCTCTTGATCTTCTACCGTATTCCTCTTTTAACCTCGAGCGTTGTGTGGGCATCTACCAAGATATGAAACCACCAACCACCTTCTTCTCCTCCAAGCAAGGTTCGGCCTGAAGGAAGAACTTCACCAAAGAAGAAAACCAAAATACTAACCAAGCTCCAAGAGATGCTAGCTTCCTTCTTCTTCTTCTTCTCCAAGTAGTATCCGGCCACCACAAGAGCTCCAAGGAAGGGAGAGGTTCGGCCACCACAAGAGGAAGAGAGGAAGAGGATGGCCGCCACACCAAGAAACAAAAGGAGAGAAAATAATAGAGGTTGTGTCTCATGAAGGCACCCTCACCCCTTCTTTTATATTCCTTGGCCTAGGCAAATTAGGAAATTTAATTACAATAAAATTTCCTTAATTTTCCTTGACATGAATTAATTGAGAAAAATAAAATAAAATTTCCCAATCAACTTGTGATGGCCGGCCACAATCAAAATAGCAAATTAGGAGAGTTTCAATCAACAGATGAAAACTTCCTAATTTTTTTCTGGAAATTTGGAAAAATAAAATTTCTCTTTAAAAATCTCTTCATGGTTAATAAAAGGAAATTTCTATAATTTTAATTTTATCAACATGTGAATAATTTTAAAGAGAAAATAAAACATCTCTCCAATCTACATATAAGGAACGATATCTAATCCCTTTATTTAATCTATTGTAGATCTTATCAAACAGAGATATTTTAATTTTAATTCTTTTTAAATTATATCTTCCACATAATAATAAAAATTAAAATTAAATTTCTTTTTTAATTTAATTTGGCCGGCCCCACTAGCTTGGGTTCAAGCTAGGGCCGGCCACCCGAATTTATACCTAGTCCGGCCCTAGCTTGTTCCCAAGCTAGCTTGGCCGGCCCCAATTGGGTGGGTATAGAAGGTGGGTATAGGTGGGTATAGAACTCTATAAATAAGAGGCTACGATAGGGACCGAGAGGAGGAATTGGTTTTGGTCTCCCGATTAAATTAAGCTATCATTGAACACACAACTTAATTTTATCAATGATAATTCATTCCACTAGAGAACTATCATTGAACTACCGCTGATCCCAAATTACATTTTGGGCTCCTTCTTATTATGAGTGTGTTAGTCTCCACATGTTTAAGATATCGAATGTCCACTAATTAAGTGAGTTCGACAACTCATTTAATTAATATCTTAGTCAAGAGTAGTACCACTCAACCTTATCGTCATGTCGGACTAAGTCCACCGGGTTTAACATGACAATCCTTATGAGCTCCTCTTGGGGACATTCTCAACCTAGTATCTCTAGGACACAGTTTCCTTCTATAATCAACAACACACATTATAAGTGATACCATTTCCCAACTTATCGGGCTTATTGATTCATCGAACTAAATCTCACCCATTGATAAATTAAAGAAATAAACATCAAATATATGTGCTTGTTATTATATTAGGATTAAGAGCACACACTTCCATAATAACCGAGGTCTTTGTTTCTTTATAAAATCAGTATAAAAGAAACGACCTCAAATGGTCCTACTCAATACACTCTAAGTGTACTAGTGTAATTATACAGTCAAGATAAACTGATACCTAATTACACTACGACCTTCTAATGGTTTGTTCCTTTCCATTTTGGTCGTGAGCTACTGTTTATAATTTATAAGATTATCTTCTGCATATGACACCACATGCTATGTTATTTACAATATAAATTAATTGAACAACTACAAACAAATGTAGACAATTTGACCAAATGTGATTCTTTATTCATAATAAATGTTTACAAAACTTAGGCTTTCAGTATACACTCCAACAATCTCCCACTTATACTAATGACTAAGCTGCCATATCTTCTACCATACATCTTCCCATTCCCTCCACATGGCGATCGAAGCTTTTCTTGGAAGGGCCTTAGTGAAAGGATCGCCAGGTTATCCGTGATGTAATCTTGGCGATGACAACTTCTCCTCGCTTCACGATATCTCGTATCGGTGGTACTTGCGCTCTATATGTTTACTTGCCTTATGAGCTCGTGGTTCCTTCGAGGTTGCTACACCACTATTATCACGATAAATTGTGATGATTTTGGGCAAACCAGAATCACATCTAAGTCCATTAGAAGAGCCATCTGCTTCTTTGCACCCGAGGGACATTACTCTTGAGAGTCCCTTTTCATTGCACCCAAGCATATTAAATGGACCTTTGACTTCCTTTGTGATGCTCACTAGGTTGAAATCCACGATAGATATAACCTCCATATAATCGTCTGCTTGGTAAACTAACATATAATCTCTAGTCCTTCTCAAGTACTTCAATATATGCTTTACCGCGTCCAATGTCCTTGTCCAGGGTTACTCGATATCTGCTGACCATGCCCACAACAAAACAAATATCGGGTCTCATACATACATTAGGCTTCCTACAGCCGAAGCATAAGGAACTGCTTTCATGTCCTCTATCTCTTTCGACGTCTTTGGAGACATCTCTTTAGATAGAGCTACCCCATGTCTAAAAGGTAAGAAACCTTTCTTGGAATCCTGCATGCTAAAACGAGCAAGGATTGTATCTATATATGAAGCTTGGGATAGACACAACATTCTTTTCTTACGATCCCTTATAACTTTGATCCCAAGAATGTGTGCACAATCTCCTAAGTCCTTCATATCAAATTGTTTGGACAACCATACCCTTACGTCTGATAATACCTTGACATTGTTGCCAATTAACAAAATATCATCTACGTATAGTACAAGAAATACCACCACGTTTCCGTTACACTTCTTATATACACAAGACTCATCCGGACTTTGAATAAATCCATATGATGGATTACTTCATTAAACGGATGTTCCAAGACCTGAAGCTTGCTTCAGTCCATAAATGGACGATTGAGCTTGCACTAGATGCTCTTTGCCTTTTCAATGAACCCTTACGGTTGCTTCATATGGATGTTCTCTTCAAGACTTCCATTAAGGAAAGCGTCTTGACATCCATTTGCCAAATCTCATAATCCATATGAGCGAATGGATAAGAGTATCTGGATAGACTTAAGCATGGCTACCGGTGAAAAGGTCTCCTCATAATCGATTCCTCTTTCTGAGTGTACCCTTCGCAACAAGCCTAGCTTTGAAGGTTTCTACCTTCCATCTTCCCTCTTTTCCTTTTAGATCTATTTACATCAGCGGCTTTTACACCATCGGTGGTTCTACAAGCTCCAGACCTTATTAGAGTACATGACTCTATTTCAGAATTCATCGCCTTTTGCCAAGATGCCATCAGATCTTGGAGTGCTTCGTCATATGTCAGGGATCAGGTTCGTTTACAGGATCAAATCCAAGACTCTCCCAAAAACATGAATCTTTGAGGTTGCCTTACAACCCTCCCACGACGAGACACATCCGTGGTTGTGTATCATGTGTGACACGTGTTGCGTCTCTTGTGGTACTTCATCTTGTCTTGTTGAAAGTAGGCGTGTCCTCTCTAAGTTCTTCTAAAACAACTTTGCTCTGGGCTTGTGATCCATTATATAGTCTTCTTCTAAAAGCGGGCATTGGTGCTAACAATGACCTTCCGGTCTTAGGACTATAAAATAAACCACCTTTCGTTCCTTTGGGATATCCTACAAACACGCGAACTTCAGTACGGATTATAACTTATCTCCCTTTAGATGTCTTGGACTACCCCAAATCCGAATATGTCTTAGACTGGCTTCGCCCATTCCACAATTCTATGGGAGTAGAAGACTGATTTAGAAGGTACTAAGTTCGAGCGTATCTGCTGTTTCCAGGGCATATCCACAAAATGAATTTGGTAATTCAATAACTCATCATTGATCTAACCATCTCCATAAGAGTCCTATTCCTTCGATCTGCTACACCATTGGGGTGTTCCAGGTGCGAACAATTGGGATTGAATCGACCTCGATAAGTAATTCCTAAACTCTCCTAAAGGGTATTCGCCACCACGATCGACCATAGTGTCTTGATACTTTTACCTAGTCATTTCTCCACATCGACCTTGTATTCTTTGAACTTATCAAAGCACTCGGACTTCAGGCGCATTAGGTAAATGTATCCATATCTTGAATAATCGTCTATGAAAGAGACAAAATATTCAAAACCTCCTCTTGCTGGATAGACATAGGACCACACAATCGGAGTGAACCAATTCTAACACTTCTTTGGCTCTATATCCCTTGGCCTTGAGCGGCCTCTTGGTCATTTTTCCTTCCAAGCAAGATTCTCAAGTTGGAAAATTTTCCAACTCAAATGAACTCAAAAGTCCATCGGCTATAAGCCTCTGAATCCTACTTAAGTTAATATGACCAAGCCTTAGATGCCAAAGATATGCTTGGTTCATCTCCGAAGGTTCTTTTCTCTTATTAGAGTTAGAAGATGAGTTATAAATTTCCATGTTTTGCTTTGTGGAAGAAATTGGATTTAAAGTACAAATTGCCAACTAATGCACGAGCAGATAATCACTTTATTTCTTTTAATAACTACATTATTCTTGAAAGAACGAATATCCATCTAAAAACAGTTTAGAAGCTGAAATTAAATTCTTTCTAAAACTGGGTACATAAAGACAATTTCTTAAAATCAAATTTCTATTTCTACTAAAAGATAAGTAGACGTCTCCCACTACAACAGCTGCCACCTTAGTAGCATTGCCCATGTAGTCGGTAATTTCTCCTTCAGATAGTCGTCGGGTTTCTGGAACCCTGCAAGGAATTACAGACATGATCAGTGGCTCCGTATCTACACACCGGTCTTGGTAGATAACACCGCTAAACATGTTTCAACAACTAGAGTATGAGATATACCTTTGTTTTGGTTCCTACGAGGCGATCCGCCTTCGATATCACTGCTCGGATGAAGCACTTGCCCTTGACTTCTTCATTCCGACTTTAAATCCGTGCTACGAGATTTATTCACTTTCTTTCTTGAACCGCCTTTTGTTTCTTCTTCTTCTTCTTTCCTTTCGGTTTAGAAGTAGAACCATTTCAACATAATGAATTTGAGCATTGTGAAATAATCCTTCTGTTGCTTGAAGTTAGTCAATAGTTCCGCTAATGAATAAACCCTCTTATTCATATTATAGTTCAGTAACTGCTCAAAACTTCTAGGTAGCGTTTGGAGGATCATATCGATCTGGTTTCCCATCAATTTCTCCTCTAAGGATGCGTATCTCGTTCGGATAAGCCATCATCTTTAGGATATGATCCTTACGGAGTACCCTCTTGCATGGTGGTACATCATTATCTTTCTCATGACTTCTTGCCTAGAAGCCCTATCATGACGAAGAGTTCCTTGAGATTGTTCATAATATCATAGATTGTTGGTAAATCTTGATCTTGATGTTGCAATACATTTGACATTGAAGCCAAAATGTAACACCGCGTCATCTCATCGCTTTTACCCATTTCCTATGATATTCAATCTCCTCTTGGGTAATTCACGATGGGTGCATCGGGCATTACTCGATCGATCAAATTTATAGCTTTCGTGATGAAACAATGTCGGGTTTCTTTTCAATCTATGTAGTTTGGTCGATAAGTCTATTCATTGAAGTATGATGGGCAATGGGTTGAAAGACATCCTAAGAATCACAAATAACTTTTGGTGAGAACTCTAAATTTAGAATAATATTGATTCCTCAAACAATACTATTTTAAATTAACCACACCTCAAAACACCGTGAATTTTGTATGCCGTGTTAGTGTGGGCGTATACAAATTCAACATTTGTAAAAGGAGGTTTTATCCCATTAATTTTATTATCTTGTCAACCTAACTTTTGACAAATAAAATTAATAGTTGGTGTCTTTGGTCACACAAATAATAGCGTGACTCGATGGGAGGATACTATTAGATGTGTCTAAGTGTATACCATTACTTGACACTAAGTTCATTAATAAGATTATGCCTTCCGTTGGGAAGATCACACGCTCTTAATTAACTTCCTATAGTCATTCAAAATGGAAGTCATTCTAGTGATCTACAAACAAGCTCATCCGTTATGGAGGAAGGCACTCGAGCCAATAGCTTGTTTGCATCACTTACAAACCGATAATGGAGACCATGGGATTTATTTAAAATCCCTCTCTAGTTATTTATAAATGAGGAATTTTAACTATGTTAGCCTACTAAAACTTGTAAACTAACATGCACACACAATAATATAAAAGCAATAAATAGAAAATTTAATTTTCAACTATTATGGCTTTTATCACTTATTATCCTCCATGTGTTGTCATCCCAAGTGCTGCCATATTTGGCCACCACCGGATCTAGCTGTCGCATCCATCTTGCTCCTAGTTCCGCTGCGCCTTGGTCCTTAGAAGGTTCCACGCTTTGCAAGATTCAATCATGACATAAATAGAATTTTACATTTTGATCCTATATTCCATAAAAGGAATGTACATGTATCTAGATCAAAAATAAAATCCTAATAAAACTAAATCGACTCCTGTTGTATTTTAATACAATCATGCACACACAGATAAATGCCCTTGACATGTCCAAGGGTCCAATCACACACATAATAACTAAAAGTCATAATAGTTGGATCCTGCATCCACAAAGTTATACATCCTACTATTAATTTGCCTAAATTATGTATGACATGTGCATAATTAAACTAAATACCAAATACACAGAAGGTAAACCCTAGCTCGATACCAATTGTTGGTTGCTACTGAGAACCTATAGGTTCCATTGTACAAAAATTTTGTACAAAGTCTGAACCTTTCTAGCTACCATGTGTTCTTTTAAATTAAATTTTGGATCGCTGCGGAACTTAAACGTTTGATCCAAAACTTAATCTATTTGTTCTTTTAGGTTTTGACTTGGATCTCTGCGGAACTTTACACGTTCGACCCAAGTCTCCTTAAGTTATTAATTCCATTAAATATTAATTTCCATAATTGGTTCCCAGTCTTGACGTGGCGAGGCACATGGCCTTCTTGGATATGGGAGCAACCACCACCGACTAGACAAAACCTTTTATAGAAAGCTAATATTTAATTTCCTAAAATAACTTTAGGTTAACCAAAGAGAACAATCAAATCACAAGGAAAAGAAAAACAAAAGAACACAACATCGAAAAACATATTCGAAATTCTAGAACGTAAGCCTCTTGTATTTGGTATTATTTCCATAAATAACTAGCATGATGCGGAAATAAAATTACTAGTTATACCTTATAGAAAAACCTCTTGATCTTCTACCGTATTCCTCTTCTAACCTCGGACGTTGTGTGGGCAGCGATCTTCTGAGATGAGAAACCACCAACCACCTTCTTCTCCTCCAAGCAAGGTTCGGCCACAAAGGAAAAACTTCACCAAGGAGGAAAACCAAAATACTAACCAAGCTCCAAGAGATGCTAGCTTTCTCTCCTTATTCTTCTTCTTCTCCAAGTAGTATCCGGCCACCACAAGAGCTCCAAGGAGAGAGAGGTTCGTACCACAAGCGGAAGAGAGGGAGAGGATGGGTGGCCACACCAAGGACTCGAGACTTAGTCATTTCATCAAGGATGTTCGAACTTATCAAAGCACTCCAACGCATTAGGTAAATGTATCCATATCTTGAATAATCGTCTATGAAAGAGACAAAATATTCAAAACCTCCTCTTGCTGGATAGACATAGGACCACACAAATCGGAGTGAACCAATTCTAACACTTCTTTGGCTCTATGCCCTTGGCCTTGAATGACCTCTTGGTCATTTTACCTTCAAGCAAGATTCACAAGTTGGAAAATTTTCAACTCAAATGAACTCAAAAGTCCATCGGCTATAAGCCTCTGAATCCTACTTAAGTTAATATGACCAAGCCTTAGATGCCAAAGATATACTTGGTTCATTTCAGAAGGTTCTTTTCTCTTATTAGAGTTAGAAGATGAGTTATAAATTTCCATGTTTTGCTTTGTGGAAGAAATTGGATTTAAAGTATACAAATTGCCAACTAATGCACGAGCAGATAATCACTTTATTTCTTTTAATAAATACATCGTTAAGAAACCGAATATCCATCTAAAAGCAGTTTTGAAACTGAAATTAAATTCTTTCTAAAAGCGGGTACATAAAGACAATTTCTTAAAATCAAATTTCTATTTCTACTAAAAGATAAGTAGACGTCCTCCAATGACTGCCACCTTAGTAGCATTGCCCATATAGCGGTAATTTCTCCTTGAGATAGTCGTCGGGTTTTCCTGGAACCCGGCGGAAATTGGAACATGATCGGTGGCTCCGTATCTACACACCGGTCTTGGTAGATAACATCGCTAAACATGTTTCAACAACTAGAGTATGAGATATACCTTTGTTTTGGTTCCCACGAGGAGAGGTCAGTATGTCCTAGCTGCTTACAGATGAAGCACTTGCCCTTGACTTCTTCATTCCAGCTTTAAATCCAGTACACTGAGATTTATTCACTTTCTTTCTTGAACCAACTTGTTTCTTCTTCTTCTTTCCTTTGGTTTAGAAGTAGAACCATTTCGACATAGTGAATTTGAGCATTGTGACGAAATAATCCTTCTGCTTGAAGTTATGTCAGTGGTTCCGCTAATGAATAAACCCTCTTATTCATATTATAGTTCGGAGCTGCTCAAAACTTCTAGGTAGCGTTGGAGGATCATATCGATCTGGGTTTCCCCATCGATTTCTCCTCAAGGATGTATCTCGTTCAGATAAGCCATCATCTTTAGGATATGATCCCTACGAGTACCCTCTTGCATGGTGGTGTCATTATCTTTCTCATGGCTTCTTGCCTAGAAGCCCTATCTGATGACCAAGAGTTCCTTGAGATTGTTCATAATATCATAGGCTGTTGGTAAATCTTGATGTTGCAATACATTTGACATTGAAGCCAAAATGTAACACGCGTCTCATCTGCTTTTACCCATTTCCTATGATATTCAATCTCCTCTTGGTAGATTCACGATGGTGCATCAGAGGCCTACTTTCGATCGATCATTTATAGCTTTCGATAGTAAGAACAATGTCGAGTTTCTTTTCCAATCTATGTAGTTTGGTCGATAAGTCTATTCTATTTGAGTATGATGGGCAATGGGTTGAAAGACATCCTAAGAATCACAAATAACTTTTGGTCAGAACTCTAAATTTAGAATAATATTGATTCCTCAAACAATACTATTTTAAATTAACCAACACCTTATAACACCAGGAATTTTGTATGCCACGTTAGTGTGGACGTATACAAAATCAACATTTGTAAAAGGAGGGTTTAACCCATTAATTTTATTATCTTGTCAACCTAACTTTTTTGACAAATAAAATTAATAGTTGGTATCATTTGGTCACACAAATAATAGCAGTGACTCCGTTGGGGAGGATAATATTAGATGTGTCTAAGTGTATACCATTACTTGACACTAAGTCCATTAATAAGATTATGCCCCTTCCGTTGGGGAAGATCACACGCTCTTAATTAACTTCCTATAGTCATCCAAAATGGAAGTCCGTTCTAGTGATCCACAAACAAGCTCATCCGTTATGGAGGAAGGCACTCGAGCCAGCGCAAGCTTGTTTGCATCACTTACAAACCGATAATGGAGACCATGAGATTTTTTAAAAATTCCTCTCAACTTAGTTATTTATAAATGAGGAATTTTAACTATGTTAGCCTACTTTACTTGTAAACTAACATGCACACACATATAAAAGATAGAGAAACTAATTTTCAACTATTATGGTTTTTATCTCTAGTTGTCCTCCGTGTTGTCATCCCAAGCTGCCGATATTTGGCCACCCCATGGGTCTATTGTCGCATCCATCTTGCTCCTTGTTCACTGCGCCTCTGGTCCTTAGAAGGTTCCACGCTTTGCAAGATTCGATCCATGACATAAATAGAATTTTACATTTTGATCCTATATTCCAAAGGAATGTACATGTATCTATATCAAAATAAAATCCTAATAAAACTAAATCCAACTCCATTTGTAATACAATCATGCACACACATAAAAATGCCCTTGACATGTCCAAGGGTCCAATCACACACATAATAACTAAAAGCCATAATAGTTGGATCCTGCGTCACAAAGTTAGCACATCCTACTATTAACTTCCCTAAATTATGTATGACATGTGCATAATTAAACTAAATACCAAATACAGAGAGGCAAAACCCTAGCTCGATACCAATTGTTGGTTGCTACTAGGAAAACCTATAGATTCCTTTGTACAAAATGCAAAGGTCTGAACCTTTTCCTAGCTACCATGTGTTCTTTTAAATTAAATTTTGGATCGCTGGAACTTAACACGTTTGATCCAAACTTAATCTATTGTTCTTTTAGGTTTTGACTTGGATCTCTTGCGGACGTTCGACCCAAGTCTCCTTAAGTTATTAATTCCATTAAATATTAATTTCCATAATTGGTTCCGAGTCTTGGCGTGGCGAGGCACATGGCCTTCTTGGATATGGGCAACCACCACCGACTAGACAAAACCTTTTTGAAAGCTAATATTTAATTTCCTAAACTACTTTAGGTTAACAAAGAGAACAATCAAATCAAAGGAAAAGAAAAATAAAAGAACACAATATCGAAAAACATATTGAAATTCTAGAGCGTAAGCCTCTTGTATTTGGTATTATTTCCATAAATAACTAGCATGATGCGGAAATAAAATTACTAGTTATACCTTATAGAAAACCTCTTGATCTTCTACGGTATTCCTCTTTAACCTCGAGCGTTGTGTGGGCAGCGATCGAGATGAGAAACCACCAACCACCTTCTTCTCCTCGAGCAAGGTTCCTACAAGGAAGAACTTCACCAAAAGAAAACTAACCAAGCTCCAAGAGATGCTAGCTTCCTCTCCTTCTTCTTCTTCTTCTCAAGTAGTATCCGTACCACAAGAGCTCCAAGGAAGGAGAGGTTCGGCCACCACAGAGGAAGAGAGAGAGGATGGCCACCAAGAAACAAAGGGAGAGAAAATAATAGAGGTTGTGTCTCATGAAGGCACCCTCACCTTCTTTTATATTCCTTGGCCTAGGCAAATTAGGAAATTTAATTACAATAAAATTTCCTTAATTTTCCATGACATGAATTAATTGAGAAA